>NC_057807.1:60715461-61324732 GCF_018294505.1 Triticum aestivum
CGGAGCGGCCGAGTGGTGATGAGGTGACCAACCGAGTGGCGACGCGCGGAGCGGCTGAGTGGTGATGAGGTGACCAACCGAGTGAAGTAGACTCACCCCGCGGAGTGGCGACGCGCGGGGTGGCCGAGTGAAGTAGACCCGTCCCGCGGAGTGGCGACGCGCGGGGTGGCCGAGTGAAGTAGACCCGTCCCGCGGAGTGGCGATGCACGAGGCGTCCGACTGAAGTAGATGCGTCCCGCGGAGTGGTGACGCACAGGGCGTCCGAGTCGGGCAAGTTGATGATGATGCGAATAGCTTCATGACCGCGTGCTGGGTGGCTGAGGACATGTCCAATCGAGCGATGATGTACGGGCAGCCGAGTGGCGGCGCATGAACGGCCGATCAAGCGCAAGTGATCCGGTTTGGTCCGAGTGAGCTAGTCCCATCCGAGTGATCATGCCGAGTTGCCGACTGAAGGAGTTGTTGCCGAGTGCTGGGTCTTGTCGAGGTAGAGACAACGTGTGGAGTGCCGGCTTTAGTCAACCACCGTGCCGGTCAGCAAGTACATCCTAGCGGAGTGGCGCATTGGTGGGAGCCGGTCCTTCCGTTTCCATTTTCCTACATGCAGTTATTCCTCAAGGAGGTTGATTTGGTGCAGAACTTGATCTGTTGGTTGTGGAGCAATAAATCACAAGTAATCAGGTGTGATTGCTTGGCCGACCAACACATTGGAGGAGTTGCCCACGTTCTGGACATGTAGGCAGAATCTGCATGCAAGAGAGCGCTAATTAAGTGAGAGTTAGAGCCATTCATGTATGTAATAAACGTTTCCCACGGTCATTTATCCCTGCATGGAGGAAATAAATGGGAAGGAATTAAGGGAATAAATGGGCAGGAATTAAGGTTAGAAGGAGCGGCGACGCGCGGGGCGTCCGAGTGAAGCAGACGCATCCCACAGACTGGGTTTGGGGCGTCCGAGTGTTGTAGACACGTCCTATAGGGTGACGACGCGCGGGACGTTGAGTGACCATGCACGCGTGACCAGTTGAGCGACAGTGTGCAGGCGGCCGAGTCACTGCATGTTAGTCGTATAAAAAATGCATCTAAATGAATCTGGACGTTTAGTAATCCAAATGGAAAACTCATCTGCCTGTCATCGTGTTATTCGCCTGAACGAAACGTCCGTCCGAGTGAACTGCAGTCGGTGGACGACGACGGGACAAGTGATCCTGCAAGTTAGTAGCAAGTATAGCTACGAATATTATTTTTTTTGATCTCAACGCTCCTGCAAGATAGCCGGTTAGCAAGCATAGCCACAAAATTAACGGCCGGGCGGTTGCACATGCATGCATGCATGCACCAATTATTGGTGCGTGAATAGCATGAGTTTTGGCTGCAGTAATTAGAAATCTGGTGCACGAAATACTCACCTGATGAGCCGCTTAATGATGCAATTACCTTAGCGAAACGGCCACCCCACGTTCTTCTATTTCCTTGCGCGACGAGGAGGTGGGCTACGCTCGCGCGCGGTTAACGCACTAAACGGGCGAGAGGGTTGGTCCCTTGCTCCCAAACGACGGCTGCAGCGACGGGACTGGGAAACGCCGCCAGAGGGGCCGATCTGGCGCGGATGGATGCGCCGGAGGCCTGGTGGTCGTGCAGCAACCGAGTGTCCGCGTCATCGGAGTGACTGCTGAACACCTGCAGTCGCGCAGCCAGCAGACGGGTGTGCTGGGCTCGACGGAGAAGATGGAGAAGACGAAGCAGGAGGCGCGCTGGTGGCAGCCCTGGTCGGTCCGGTCGAGCGGGCGATTCGCCTCGCGCTCGGAGTCCTCGGCAGCATCGGGGTCGTCACCCGTGAACCCGAGGTAGTGGCGCGGGTCGTCGGCACCCATGGAGGCGGCACCGCCGGAGAGCTCGGCGAAGAGGAGCCGCACACCGCCTGGTGGCGGCGTGTCCGTCCAGCGGTACCGGCCCTCGAAGATGAAGCCCGCAGTGTAGAAGGAAATCGCCAGATGGACGCGTTTGTGAATGGTTATGCACGCTCGCAGTGTCGGGTGAAGATGTATCTTCTCGTCCCCTTTTACGGTGCTTCAGTTGTTCGTATGAACTGCATGAACAGGAAATTAGATGAATGAAAAACCATATGCATCATGGCTCGATAGACGCCACGCCCCACGGTGGGCGCCAACTGTCGTGGTTCTAAGTCTGACAGTAGAATAGGGGTAGTATGACGGAGCATGATCTATCGAGATGCATATGGGTGACACGGTGGTTTTAGCGAGTTCGGGCCTCTCACGGTGGAGATAACAACCCTACGTCTCGTGCTCCGGAGAGGCTTTGTTTTATCTGAGTATATATCCGGAGATTACAATGTGTGTGAGAGAGAGGAACGGATCCCCATGCCTGAGCTAAGTCCTGAGACTAATGGTGAAAAGAGAGAGAGGTGGAAGCAGAGCCCCCTTGTCTAGTGGTGGGGGGTGGCTTATATAGAGTGCGCCACCCCCTCACCTCCTATGTTACAAAGTGGGGTATGAATGCCATAATGTCAGCCCGCTATTAAGCCCTCACTATTAGAAAGACGCCGACTGCCTTGCTGCCTGCTGGTCTTCGTATATCCGAGTGAGTCGTACGGTCGAGTGGTGAGCCGTCATCCGAGTGGATGGTATGTTGCTTGGTCGAGTGGATAGTATGCTGCTTGTCCGAGTGGATAGAGTGTCTGTATGAAATTGACCTGGACCCACATATTGTGTGGGCCCCATGCTTCATGATATTTCAACCCTTCGTGGGCCTACCTGTTATGTATATCCCCAACAGACTGTGTGCCTGGGACTGGGTGTCCTCGAGTTTAAATACTCAGCCGCTCCAACCAGATGTACAACTGAGACAGCAGTTGGAACTGGTCTACCAAATAATTGTCTTCACCGAGCTTACTGGTTCTATTTCCTCAACTCTTTCATTTCCTCATCTTTGTTGTTGTGTGCTTGTTCATATCTGTTTGAAGACTTTTGACTGAAGACTTTCTCAATTTCCTCAGTTTAATTTTTTCAGTCTGTCTGTCTTCATCTTGTGTTATCCTGTGTTACGCTTTCTGTACTCTGTGCTTGTCTTCATTTCATCATGATGACTATGCGTGTGTTCTTCTATGTTTACTTCTGAGTACTTATTCCGCTGCAAGTAGTTCTTCATTTAGGAATTTCCTCACCAGCAAATTCCTCAGTGAAGAATTCATAAAAATCGCCTATTCACCCCCTCTAGTCGATATAATGCACTTTCAATTGGTATCAGAGCAAGGTACTCCCTTGTTCTGTGTGATTTTGGTTTAACCACCTGGAGTTCTAGTTATGTCGACTGCAGGATCGAGGAACATTTCCTGCCCCATCTTTGACGGTCATGAGTATCCTCGGTGGAAGGCCATGATGAAAAAGCGACTCATGGCTATGGACAGCGAACTGTGGACCGTCACTAAGATTGGTCTTACTGATCTATGCAAGATGGCGGAGGCTGATGACATTCGCAAGTACACTCTACTTAACCTCACAGTGAAGGATGTCATCTGCTCCAGTCTGTCCCGTAATCAGTTCAGGAACGTCATGCATCTCAATCACATGAAGCTAATATGGGACCGTCTCTCGGAGGTCTATGAAGGTCATCGGACTCGTCATGATCCTTGGTTTGAGGATTATAAGGAATCTCTCAATGCGATGACATTCAAACCAGAATTATCATCGTCTACCCCCTGCCTTATGGCAAACAATGCTAAGGATGATCAACCCAAAGCAAACGAGTGGGTCCTCGATAGTGGATGTACGAATCACATGACTGGTGACAAGAATGTATTGATGGATGCTCCTTTATCACCTCACATCTGAAGCATATCATTTTCGCAGACAAAGGAAAAAGTCAGGTATTGGGTCTAGGTAAGGTTGCGATCTCAAAGGATCGACACATTGACAAAGGCATGCTTGTCGAGTCCTTAGGATACAACCTCATGTCTGTCTCAATGCTTTGTGATCTTGATATGGTTGTTGTCTTTGGAAGATATTGTTGTGTTGTGATCATGGAAGTTGACCATTCCAAAGTCTTCGAAGGCTTTAGGAGAGGAGATTTGTATATTATTGATTTCTCTACAGGACCACAACCAGCCGTGTGCTTACTCGCAAAAGCTTCAGAAGGTTGGCTATGGCATCGACGACTTGGTCATGCTGGCATGAGGAATCTGCACACGCTTGCGAAGAAGAAGCATGTCATTGGCATTGAGAATGTCAAATTCCTCAAAGATCACTTGTGCGGAGCATGTGAAGCTGGAAAGATGACAAAGGCCAAGCATCCAGCGAAGACTGTCATGACTACCACTCGACCATTTGAATTGCTTCACATGGATCTCTTTGGCCCTAACCATTATTCTGCAATTCTAAATGATGCATCTCAATATGGCTTTGTTATTGTTGATGATTATTCCCGTTACACATGGGTGCACATTGTCACTTACAAACATGAAGTGCAGGAAGTCTTCAAACGATTTTCCTCGAGGGCTTCAACCAACTTTGGTGTGAAGATCAAGCACATCAGAACTAACAATGGGACCGAGTTCAAGAATTCCGGTCTTGATGGATATCTTATGAACTTGGTATTACTCATGAGTTATTTGCTCCTTATACTCCTTAGCAGAATGGCGTCGTGGAGCGCAAGAACAGAACCCTTGCTGAAATGGCTCGCACTATGCTTGATGAATACAAGACGCCTCGTTGCTTCTGGATTGAGGCAATTGATACTGCTTGCCATGTCATTAACAGGGTATATGTTCACAAATTCTTCAAGAAAACTGTGTATGAACTCCTCACTGACAAAAAGCCCAATGTGAGTTATTTCAAAGTCTTCGGTGCTAAATGTTGGATTAGAGATCCTCATCACACTTCCAAATTCTCACCGAAAGCACATGAAGGTTTTATGCTTGGTTATGGAAAGGACTTGCACACCTATAGAGTCTTCAACAATGTTCTTCACAAAGTTGTTGAAACTGTAGATGTGTGGTTCGATGAAACTAATGGCTCGCAAAGAGAGCACCTACCTTCTGTGATAGATGAACCAGCACCTGAGGATTCTATCAAGTTCAAGGCTACTAAGGATGTCATTCCTACCGAAGAATCTGCTGAAGAATTCATTCCAGATCGTGATGATCACCGGGCTGGCGCACCTGAAGAAAATGGTGCTGAAGAAAATGCTCCTGAAGGAAATGCTGATCAAATTCCTCGAAGACAACCCACTCGTCCTCGCATTGCTAACGAAGTGCAAATTGAGAAGATCATTGATGACATTGAAGCACCAGGTCCTCTCACACGCTCAAAATCTTCACATTTATCTAACTTTTGTGGGCACTTTGCTTTTGTCTCTATCTCAGAGCCCACTAAGGTAGATGAAGCATTTCTGGAGCCTGAGTGGATTCAGGCTATGCAAGAAGAATTACATCAATTCGAGCTCAACAACGTCTGGGAACTGGTCAAACGTCCAGATCCTCGCAAGCACAATATCATTGGCACAAAGTGGATCTACCGCAACAAGCAAGATGAAAATGGCCTTATGGTGAGGAATAAGGCATGGCTTGTAGCTCAAGGCTACACACAGGTTGAAGGAATTGATTTCGATAAAACTTTTGCACCTGTTGCTAGACTTGAGGCTATTCGCATATTACTTGCTTACGCTAACCATCATAATATCACTTTATATCAAATGGATGTGAAAAGTGAATTCCTCAATGGTAAGCTTGAGGAACAAGTATATATTGCTCAACCCCCAGGTTTTGAAGATCCAAAGAATCCTGACAAAGTCTTCAGACTCAACAAGGCCCTGTATGGCCTCAAGCAAGCCCCTCGGGCGTGGTATGATACTTTGAAGGAATTCCTCATGAAGAAAGGCTTCAAACCCGGTTCACTCGACCCAACTCTTTTCACAAAATCTTATGATGATGAATTGTTTGTGTGCCAAATATATGTTGATGATATTATCTTTGGATGTACTGACCAACGTTATAGTGATGAATTTGCCTATATGATGAGTGAATAATATCAAATGTCTATGATGGGATAATTGAAATTCTTTTTAGGTCTTCAAATTCATCAACAACGCAATGGCATATTCATATCTCAGGAGAAATACCTCAAAGATGTATTGAGGAAATTCGGCATGCAAGACTGCAAAGGGGTCAAAATTCCAATGCCCACAAATGGCCATCTATGCACTGATGAAAATGGTCAAGACTTCGATCAAAAGGTATACCGCTCCATGATTGGCTCATTATTGTACCTATGTGCATCTAGGCCAGATATTATGCTTAGTGTTTGCATGTGTGCCCGATTTCAAGCTACACCGAAGGAATCACACCATAAGCCTGTGAAGCATATTCTTCGATATCTAGCTCACATACCAACACTTGGATTATGGTATCCCAAGGGCTCGTCATTTGATCTCATTGGATATTCAGACTCTGACTATGCTGGCGATCGCGTGGACTGCAAGTCAACGTCAGGCACATGCCATTTCCTCGGACGAACTTTGGTCTGTTGGTCCTCGAAGAAACAGAACTGCGTATCACTCTCCACTGCAGAAGCTGAGTACATTGCTGCTGGATCATGCTGTGCTCAATTACTACGGATGAAGAAAACACTCAAGGACTATGGCATCAACGTGAAGAATGTGCCTCTCTACTGCGACAATGAGAGCGCTATCAAGATTGCTCATAACCTAGTTCAGCACTCGAAGACAAAGCACATCCAGATTCATCATCATTTTCTTCGTGACCATGTGTTGAAGGGAGATATTTCCATCGACCACACAAGCATTGAAGACCAGCTGGCTAATATCTTCACTAAGCCCTTGGATGAGAAGAGACTTAGCAAGTTGCGGTGTGAGCTAAATATCCTAGAATCTTCGAATGTTCTCTGAAATGGACACTCGTCCTAACACTTATGCTGACTTGATGACTTAGATGCGCAACACACAAAGTAACGTTTTTCTTCAATCAATGAAGACTAACCCTCTAAGTGTGAAGAAATTAATGAAGAAATTGACTCTCAGAGCCCTACGACAATTGTACACAGTGTTTGAAGTCAACTTTCTTATACGGTGGGTTACGCCACCACAAAAAGTTGGAAATCTTAAAATTTGAGTTTTTCCTCTGTTTTTGAAATTCCACAATTCTTCAAATTCTTCAACTTGCAATGTCTTCACTATTTCCGTCGTTTGTCTTCATTTGAATATATATATATATATATATATATATATATATATGAGTTTATGTCCTCTACAACATTCACTTATTGCTAATTCTTCAGGTTAATTTTTTCCGCTAAGTGAATGTGATCGGACCCTTCCCCCTTTATGCTAAACTCAATCTAAACTTTTCACAAATTCTTCATGTGCATTATAATTTGAAACTCGTTCAAAATCTTCACTGTGTCCTTGACGGCTGAAGAAATTGCGAACGGAAACTTAAAATAATCTTATCCGAATTTTCGGCTTTGCCGCTCAAACTGTTCTGCATTCCATGATAATATACTTATCTATTCACCCACGATCCTACAAGATCGCTACCTCATAGTACGTGGGTGACACATGTCACATGAATGAGAAGGGCTAGGGGCACGTTCGTCCGAAATCTTCGGGCGTACAGTTTTTCACTGCCACTATAAATACCCCTGCCTCTTCCTCACTTCATTTTTACTCCGCTCGATTTCACTCCCGCTCGAGCTTCCCAAACCCTAGCACCGCCGCTACTTCATCATTGCCGGTGAGGAAGAGCTTCACTGCCTCGACCTCATCACCGTCGTACTCACGCCGGTTGCAGATTTCTTCACTCCACCGCCGCCGTAGCTGTCTTCCTCTGCCGAGTTAGGGCGTGGAAGATCTGAACGGACGAACTTGACTTCAACACTTCCCAGTTCGTCGTGTTCTTCATCAAGGGGTAATTAAAAGTTACTTTTATTGCTCGCTTTGATTCATGTGTTTTTCTTGAAAATCTTCAAAGGTGTTTTTTCTTCAAATCTTCACACACTAAACACCTCACATGTTATCTGTTCTTGATTCGTTTCTCTAAGCAATGGTTTTCTTCAAGATTCCTCAATTGTGTGGATTTTCAAATTTGTACAACTCTGGAACCTAAGATAAAGAACACTTAGTGAAATTCTTCAAGACTCATCGGTCAAATTCCCCAAACCTATTCTTTTTGAAAATCTTCTGAGAACGCATATGACCTCTCCAAATTCCTCGCAACTATACTCTATTCACAGGTACACATGTCCGCTGCTGAATCACTAGGTTCTCATCAACTTAACTCATTTGCAGCGTTCCTTGAAGAAAAGTTGCATACCTCTTCAGAAACTTCAATTGCTCATATTCCTCAGCTAAAGAAAATGGGCGATGGTAAGAAGCCACAGAAGGGAGGAAAGAGGGATGAGGTCAATGCCGCGTTTGAAATCCCTGAGGACATTTATGTTGGATACTGCACTCCTGATGAGGCCAAGTTTGTCAAGGAGGACAAGAATCAGCGCAAGGTGCACATACAATGGATTGAGAGGAGATGGGCACGAGAATGGAGGGAGTACAAATATGTTACTCCCAAGTACATGAAGAAATTCACACTCAACCCTCCATGCTCAAGACCTCCATTGGCACCTGGCCAACTGGCGGATCCCACCAGCCTCAAGCGCGGTGAGGACTATGCTGATGAATGGGCAAGGCGCCAGGCCAAACTAGCCAAACAAGTAAAGGAAGCAGTGAGGAAATTCAATGAAGATTCTGCTGTTGCTGCTACCGCTGCTGAGGCCTCTGCTAGTAAGCCCAGGAAGGTGATGCCTAAGAAGCCTGCCCACAAGTCAAGTGCTTCTCCTTCAATGCCCTCACGGCCAAGCTCCTCAGCAATGCCCTCAAGGCCAGTATCTTCAAAGCCCTCATGGCAAATTCCTCAGTCGGCTCCTCCTCCTCCAAAGTCTTCAGCTTCTCCGTCAAAGTCTTTAGCTGCTCCGACCAAACCCTCGACACCTGTGCATCTCGCCACATGCCAAAGGACAACTGGCATCTCTATTGCCTCGGGAGCATCTGCTAGCTCCAGTGCTGCACCAAGTTCCTCAACCGGTCCATCTCTTCTGAAGAAAAAGGCCACTGCTGGACGAGGCCTTCGACCAAGTCCTCACAAGAAGCAGGTCGCCTTTCAAATGCCCTCTGATGACGATGAGGCTGATGATGAAGAACTTGCCAAAATCATCAGAGACAGGCAAGCCAGGGCCGCTAGAGCCAAAGGCAGCAATGTGCCACTACTTCTGGATCCCAAGATGATTCTCGATTTCATTGGCTTATGGTACAAGGACCCTCGTACACCTTTGCCGGAGATGAACGTCACTCCTGGTCAAAGTCATGTTCTCACTCACTTCATTGAGGAAGAGAAGTGGAAATATGAACAAGGCCGACAACTGAAGAAAGCACAGTACAAGAAACAACGCTACCTCAAGGACAATGTCCTCACTCTTACCCCTGAACAACTCATTGCTTTACAAGCTGAAATCAAGAAACTGAGTGATGATTTCAATCGGTACTATGCTGATTGGAAGGGAGCAAAGGTTCGGTTCGTAAATTTGACGAAGACATTTTCTTCAACTGCCACTGCTCCTGTGCATGTTGAAATTCCTCAGGCTGAAGCATCTACTCAGCCTACTGAAGAACATGCCAGCACCGCTGATGTCAGTCAGGCTGCTGAAGAAAATGAGAGTAGCAGGGCTGATGACTCCATTCCAGCCACTGAAGAAACTGCCAGGGCATCCACTAGTGGTGCGCCTGAAGAAAATGAAGAAGTCAGGGAAACTGCAACAGTTGCGCCTGAAGAAAATGAACGAAAGTCCTCTGCATCTCCTACGCCAACACCAACTCCGATCCTTCCATCTACATTAGATGTGAAGAAGACCAAGGCTGCAGAGCGTGTGGCGATGAAAAAGAGGAAGGCATTAGCTTCATCAGATTCTTCAGCTCCGAAGAAAATGAAGCCTTTGACAAGTTCAGCTGAAATCCTATTGATGTTGTTCCTGTCTCTTTCATGCCATCAAAGGACGTAGTTCCGTTTGGTGAAGATTATGATATTCCCGAGGAATCCAATGAAGAAACTCCTTATGCTGCTTCGATAGAGCAGTTGGATGAAGAAATTGAAGTGGATAGAATCCCTTCAACCCTAGTCATATCCTCACCTATGCCTCAGTTCACTACTAAAGAGGCAGGTGTTGAAGAAATGGAAGATGAGGATGTGGACATCGGCTGTACCACACCCGTACTGAATGATGACTTTTGGGAAAGTCAGAACCCCAACTCGCCGTTGTTCACTCCTCTCCAAGCAATTCCTCAGTCCCCATCAGCTACTGAAGTGCATATGGGATCTGATGAACCTCGTGCAACCACATCCGTCCATGATGAAATTCCAGCCACTAGTGCTGAAGAAAATGTGAATGAAGAATTGATGACCCAGGCTGCAGATGCAGAAGAACATGAAATTCATCAGCATGAGGAACCTGAGATTGCGATTTCTGAGGTGGTATTGCAGATCACTGACACCCCTCAACCCAAGCCAAAGGATCCCTTCTCCAAGAAGCCAAAATTCAAGGCTGATGATTTCTTCGGCGAGCGTGTATTCTTCACTGAATTCAACCCATATGACAATGCTCGTCTTAGAAGGAAGCGCTTCTGGACTGCCAGCCGGGCCAACTTCTATTCCTCAGTTCTCTTCGACAAGGACAAAGTCTTCGACCACGAGCACATTCCTCACGTGGACATGGAATCTATGCCTTGCTTCACACCGGTCCTTAGTATGCTTCACGATGCAGGTCTGCTTAGCTTTTGCACTGACATCGTTGACTGGAATGAAGAGCTAATTCTTTAATTCTATGCGACGCTGCATATCACTGGTGAAGCACATGACATAAACTCCTGGGTGTTGGACTGGATGACCGAAAACACTCATTACAAGGCACCAGCCTCTGAATTGCTTCGTGCCTTGCCAATCAGTCCTCCACCAGAAGGTGCTTGATGTCTATATGATGTGCCTGAACTCACTGATCACTATATGCAAGTGCTCATGAAGCCGCTGAAGCCTGGACAAGAACAAAGAACCAAATTCCTCATGAAGGAATTGCTGTATGTGCCAAGAACCATCTATTGCATTCTGACGAAGACTATCAGTCCAATCAAAGGTCATGACTCCTCTGATGAAGAAATTGTGGGGATGATGAAGAATATGCTCTTCAACATCATGCATGGCATCCCTAACAATTACCATGATTTCTTCATGACGACTCTTGCTAATGTTGCACTTTCCCCGTTTGAGCTGAAGCCTTATGCTCCATGGATCATGAGATTCCTCAGATCAAGGTCTTCACTCAACTACAAGGCTGACAATCTCAACCATGGCAGCTACTTGCCCCCGATTGAAGTCCTCAAACAGACATATTCTTCTGCTGAAGAAAAGGGTAAGGCACCTGCTATTATCGATGAAGGCACTCGTCCATTGGATGGTTAGTTCCACAAAGCTGCATCTTACTCCACCAATGATGACTCTGCCACACATGATTCTGCTGCCAATGCTCCCAAGTCAAGTCCTCAAGCTACTGCTCCTCGTGTGATGACTGACCGTGAGCTGCTTCTAAGTCTTCACCAGAAGGTCGATCGGAACCACAAATGGGTTAAGCGTCAGTTTGGCTCTATTCTTCACAACATGACTTCTACACATAATGCAGTGAAGAAAAACCATTACTACCTCCATGAAGTGTTTGATCCCACCTGGGTTATTCCGTCACATCTGTATGGTGAAGAAGATCTCAAGCAAATGGGCTTCAAAGAAGATTTTGACTGGTCTGCTCCTCCGCCGAAGAAGCTCAAGAAGGTCAAGGTTCCTCCTTTGGTCGCAAGTTCATATTCCTCATCCCGCGAAATGGACAAGTTCAAAGACTTGGACGACACTGCAGCAGGCCCTACATTGACTCAAGACCCCAACAACACTGGCGCTCCTCCATCTTCATGATATTCTTCAGGGGCGTTAGTCCTCATTTTCAACCCTTTTGGTCATTCGATGACAAAGGGGGAGAAATTTGAGTTAGTCTTCAAGCGGGTCTATCCAATATGTCTTTTTTTTGCTAAGTTACAACTCTCGTTCTTCTGATGACTTTGCTGGATCGAGTTGTAATCTTAAACTCTATGGTGGTCTGATACTTTTGTTGTGTTCTTTTGCATGCTAATTCCTCATTAATGTTAATGCACGCATGTTGAATTACATCAGTCACCATATTTCATCATGCATTTCAAATTCTTCATGTTATATGTCAAATGCGTATATGAATTACAAGATATAGGGGGAGATCTCCATGATTATACTCTTCAAGTGTGCATTACTTCAAAAGAAAATTCCTCACTATGCACATCTTCAGGGGGAGTTCTTCTATATCTTGCAATCAAATTCCTCAGTATCAGTATTTACACTTCATATGATTATCCCCATTGAAAACTTAACCTATATTGTCATCAATCACCAAAAATGGGGAGATTGTAAGTGCATCTAGTGTCCCTTAGTGATTTTGGTGCATTGAAGACTTATAGGTCAAGAGACTGATGTGTTTGTGAGTGTACATAGGTCTATAAGTCTATGAGGAGTTTGATATTTACAGAGAAAGTCGACCCCTAAAAATGAAGTTCTTCGACTGAAGACTTTGGATTTCTGAAGACTTTCTGAAGACTTTGAAAGTGAAGAAATTGGTGTGACCTTGAAGACTTGGTAATCTTCGAGGAACATGAAGCGTGAAGACTCTTATTTTTACTATTTCATTTTCTCTTTGTTGAGTCATAGGAAACACTGTACTGTTAAAGGGGGTTGAGGAAATACTAAGGAAAAATTTCCATGTGATGCTCAACTCAAAATCCTACACCTACCAATCCTTTCGAGTGAAGCCATTGGAAATATCGCACAGTTCAGTCATATTCTTCAGTGACAGAGACGAAGTTCTTCTTATCTCTAAGAAATTTGTTCTGACTGAGGAGTTAGGAATTTGCCAGTGTGGATTGCCTACAAAGTGAGGAACATGATAGCCCTGAGGTATTTGAGAGTCAAATATTCCGACCATTGTTGTGCCACACGCCAGCTGTCCCAAAATATCTACCCACCTAACGGTCATATTATTGAAGGGCATTTATGTCTTATCATGTCGGGCTGCTCCCTAGGCTATAAATAGCCGCCCCCTAATACCACTAGTTGGTTGGCTGCTCCGAGAGAAACTGACACTTGTCATTTTAGAGCAACCCATCCTTCGAGGACTTTGAGTGAAAATCATCAAGTGAGGAAATCCCAAACCCAAACCTACAAACCCCAAAGTGGTTGAGCATCACTGAAGAGATTGATCTTGCATGGATCCGACGCTTGTTTCCTTTGAAGACTGTGCTTCTTCCAGATGGTTAGGCGTCAAGGTCTAGAGCATCCAAGAGGAATTGTGGATCGCCGAGTGACCGAGTTTGTGAAGGTTCAGAAGTCACCTGGAGACTTACCACGAGTGATTGGGCGAGGTCTGTGTGACCTTAGCTCAAGGAGAATAAGGTGAGGACTGTGTGTCTGGGACTGGGTGTCCTCGAGTTTAAATACTCAGTCGCTCCAACCAGATGTACAAGTGAGACAACAGTTGGAACTGGTCTACCAAATCATTGTCTTCACCGAGCTTACTAGTTCTATTTCCTCAACTCTTTCATTTCCTCATCTTTGTTGCTGTGTGCTTGTTCATATCTGTTTGAAGACTTTTGACTGAAGACTTTCTTGATTTCCTCAGTTCAATTTCTTCAGTCTGTCTGTCTTCATCTCGTGTTATCCTGTGTTACGCTTTCTGTACTCTGTGCTTGTCTTCATTTCATCATGATGACTATGCGTGTGTTCTGCTATGCTTACTTTTGAGTACTTATTCCGCTGCAAGTAGTTCTTCATTTAGGAGTTTCCTCACCAGCAAATTCCTCAGTGAAGAATTCATAAAAATCGCCTATTCACCCCCCCTCTAGTCGATAGAACGCACTTTCAGGTATGCTCGGGTCTGTGGATTGCATGCATTGGAAATGGAAGAATTGTCCAAAAGCATGGCATGGACAATTCAAAGGCCGTGGGAAGGATGCCACTATCATTCTTGAGGCAGTTGCTGATTATGAAACATGGATTTGTCATGCATATTTTGATATGCCCGATTCTTGCAACGACATCAACGTGCTCGACCGGTCACCTCTCTTTGTCAACTTAGCAAATGGAGAAGCACCACCGGTGACCTTCGAAGCAAATGGCTGCACCTACAACTATGGGTACTATCTTGCAGATGGGATCTACCCGAGGTGGAGTACATTCGTCAAGCCGGTTGCAAAACCTAAAGGTAAGAAAGAACTTGTCTTTCATAATGCACAAGTGGCGGCTAGAAAAGATGTTGAGAGGACATTTGGGATTTTGCAATCCCAATTTGCTATTGTGCGAGGACCATCTAGATTTTGGGATCAAAAGATCCTTTGGTACATCATGACCGCTTGCGTGATCATGCATAACATGATCATTGAGAACGAGCGTGGAAAACATTTAGATTACAACTTCTATCACTTGATGGGCATTCCTGTTAACCCCATGCGAAAAGAACAGCGCATCAGACGTTTCATGAAGGTGTACCGCGAGATTAGAGACAGCGATGTGCATGACCAACTCCAGAAAGATTTGATGGAAGAGCATTGGAAATGCATTGGCGAAAGATCCGCATAGATTCATTATTTGTTTGTTCAAAACTATGTTGTATTGTGCAAAACTATGTTATATTTGTGTTGCATTGCATATCCTGGATCTAAAGAACTATGTAATAATTTGATATTGTGGACATGAATTTTTTTAATGTTATTTTCAAATATTTGCGGCTGTACAGTGGCTGGACAACGGCTGAACAGCAGCCGGGCGGCTGCTGGCCGGTTTTGGACCATGCATTTGGACCATCTATTGGAGTTGCTCTTTTGGACCATGAATTTGGACCATCTGTTGGAGTTGACCTTTTTTCAGAGCTCCAAAATGCACTTTTTGGCGGTCCAAAATTTACATCTCCGGTTTTGGACCGTCAAAATTTGGACCATCTATTGGAGATGCTCTTAGGCTAGTCACGCCCGCTTAGAAAGAAAACGGGTTATTTGGTTGCCTGTCTAGCATGAAAATATTGGCTCGCACGGACCTTTGAAACACTCCTTAGCCAAGCCCGCATGAAACACCCGAGTCGGCAGTTTCCACCGAGCCAGGCTCAAGCGATGTAGAAGAGGGGAATGCGGCGTTGGGTAAAGAAGGAATAGAGAGGGATTGGTGGAATTGATATTTTATTGCTTGGGCCTCTTGGTACATAGGAGTACATGATCATTTTGGAGTACAAAACAAGGTACAAACAAGTCCTAGTCAATCATACACTTCCTAATGATCACGATACTCAACACTGGGCTCATGCACCCACGGAGATGGAGGGAGCTCGCGTGCGCTTCCGGGAAAGCGGCGGGACAAATTCGCGTCACCGCCTGCCGATTCAGTCACATACATAGTCAGGATGACCGCAACGGCAAAACTCCAGCCACCATTTTCCCCCTCTCGAGTTTTCCCTCCGCGCGGAGCCACATCGACAATGAGGTAAGCAGCGCAATTGCTCCGGGCATCGGTTGACGGTGACGGTGATTTGATGACTCCTCTTCTCCAACGTGTTTAGCGCCTCCACCGCGGCTGCTCCAATAGCGTCTGTGAGTTCAATCATGCCCTCCTCTCTACTAGTTCTAGCTAGATCTATGAGCATGTGGTAGGGTTAGATCTTCTGATATGTGTGAGTGTGATGTTCTAGTACCTAGTGGTGATGGATTTGAAGCATGCTAGGAGTTGTTTCCATGTGGACAAGGACTAATAGCTAGTGGTCATGGATGGATTGGTAGTATGCTTGATGTGCGCTATGCTAGTGTGCGGGTATTTGCGCTAGTTTGTTCAACCACTTGCTGTGATTTGAGCTGTTTTGTTGAACTAGATCATCCAAATGTTCATCTGGTAGTGCTCATTCGATAGGTCCACATGTAGTGTTCGTTCATGTTGTCCATGTTTAGTGGTAGTTTCTAATGTCCATGTGTAGTTTGCCATGGTCTGACACTTACACTTGTAGGAGATGAGCACACAAGAGTTTGGTCACGCCATCGTCCTGTCCCAGAGCTAGTCTTGATGTCCTACGTCGAGGACTCCCAGCCTCGCGTTGACCAGATGCCTCCTAATTTAGACGTTTTTGAGGTGCCAACCATGGTTCCTCCATTTGTGCTGGCTCAGCCCAATGTTGCAGCTCATGCCGCTACACAAACTGCAGCCGCAAAGGCAAAGAAGGATGGTAGGGGGAATAGCATGAAGTGGCAGCCGTTCCTCTCAACGTTCATGCTTAACAAGATGTCTGAGATCATAACTAGTGGGATGAGGACCGACAATGGCTTTAAGGGGGTGCACTTGGACGCTATTGCAAAGCAAGTGTTCAAGTTTTGTGGACAGAAGGTCAGCTCGACCCAGGTCTACAACCACCTCAGGAAGTTGAGCAAGGTGGATCGCAGTGTCTAAGCTCAGAGACACGAGCGAAGCTTCATGGGATGAGGATAACTGCTTGATCCTTTTGAAGGCAGAACACTAACAAGGCCACATCATGGTTAGCTCACAAACCATGTCATTCTAACTAATAAGATGTTTACATCTATGTACCATTGCCATTCTAACTAACCAGCCTGCCCTTTTTCTTTCTTAGGCTCACCCCAAGGACACAGTTCCTCAGCACACCCATCCATAACTACCATCAGATGCAGCAGATCTTCTCCTTTGGGCTGGCAACCGACAAGCATGCTATGGGCTCCAGTCAACCGCTGAGCTCGTCGATTCCCGAGTATCCGGACACCCATGAGTCAGTCACCATCAATATTAATGTCCTGACAAGGATGGTGAGCATGGTCTGGTGCTTGATTGGAAGAGGAAGATGGGAGCCTTGATGGAGGATGAGTTGACTGTCTTCAGCAGCATGACTCGGGCCGTGAAGGAGGTGGCCACCACCATCAGGGAGCAAGCCGGTCGACGTACACCCTGACCTGTACAACTACCATCATGGAGCAAGGTGGCTTCAGCCCATTGGCTCTCATGGCAGCTCTCAGACACTTGTTCGACAACAAAACCCAGGGTGTTGGGTTTGTTGCCATGGGAGACACCCACAGGGTGCTCTGGCTGAGGATCTGGTTGGGTAAGCACTACTACTAGTGTTACTTTGGTGTTGGTGTTGGCGTGCATGATCCTCGACAGCAATGTCGATGGTGACAAGGACGACGATGACGATGACGATGTATATTTTGTATAAGTAGGGTTTGAAAACTATTTTATGGTTTGTATATTTTGGTGAGTTGGTATATACTAACCCCTCATGCTGATGAAAAACTTTTGGTGGTAGGATTACACCCTATTTTGGATGTGGTGGTAGGATGACACCATACTAGTACTAGGGGTAGGTTGAACTTGCTATGCCGTATGATCATGCATGCTTAGTATTTCTCTTATGCTCCATTGTTGGTTCCTTGTGTGCTCCATTGCTTGTTGTTTGAACTCTTGCTCTTCTGCAATACTAGGAGAAGTGGTATGTGATGTTCCACGGGAGGGTTCCAGGGGTTCCAGTTCATAGAAGCATGCAATGAAAAAGTATCAAGTTACAAGAACAGTAGCCAAAGATGGTTTAAGAGTAGGTAGGCGGTAGAGGATGTTTCTGTTGGGGAACGTAGTAATTTCAAAAAAAATCCTACGCACACGCAAGATCATGGTGATGCATAGCAACGAGACGGAGAGTGTGTCCACATACCCTCATAGACCGTAAGCGGAAGCGTTATGACAACGCAGTTGATGTAGTCGTACGTCTTCACGATCCGACCGATCCAAGCACCGAACATACGGTACCTCCGAGTTCAGCACACGTCCAGCTCGATGACGATCCCCGGACTCCGATCCAGCAGGGTGTCGGGGATGAGTACTGTCAGCACGACGGCATGGTGACGATGATGATGTTCTATCGACGCACGGCTTCCCCTAAGCACCACAACGATATGACCGAGGTCGAATATGGTGGAAGGGGGAACCGCACACGACTAAGGAACGATCACGAAGATCAACTTCTGTGTTATGAGGTGCCCCCCTGCCCCCGTATATAAAGGAGGGAGGGGGGAGGTGCGGCCGGCCCCTAGGGGTGCGCCTGGAGGAGTCCTACTCCCACCGGGAGTAGGACTCCCCCCTCTTGCCTTGTGGGAGAAGGAAAGGGGGAAGGGGAAAGAGGAAAGGGGGGCGCCGCCCCCCCCCCTTCCTTGTCCTATTCGGACTAGGGGGGAGGGGGCATGCAGCCTGCCCTGGAAGGCCCTCCTCTTCTCCCTTAGGGCCCATGTAGGCCCATTAACCCCCGGGGGGGTTCCGGTAACCCCCGGTACTCTGGTAAAATCCCGATTTCACCCGGAACGATTTTGATATCCAAATATAGGCTTCCAATATATCAATCTTTATGTCTCGACCATTTCGAGACTCCTCGCCATGTCCATGATCATATCCGGGACTCTGAACAACTTTCGGTACATCAAAACATATAAACTCATTATGAAACTGTCATCGTAACTTTAAGCGTGCGGACCCTACGGGTTCGAGAACTATGTAGACATGACCTAGAACTGTTCCCGGTCAATAACCAATAGCGGAACCTGGATGCTCATATTGGCTCCCACATATTCTACGAAGATCTTTATCGGTCAGACCGCATAACAACATACGTTGTTCCCTTTGTCATCAGTATGTTACTTGCCTGAGATTCGATCGTCGGTATCTCAATACCTAGTTCAATCTCGTTACCGGCAAGTCTCTTTACTCGTTCCATAATACATCATCTCACAACTAACTCATTAGTTGCAATGCTTGCAAGGCTTAAGTGATGTGCATTACCGAGAGGGCCCAGAGATACCACTCCGACAATCGGAGTGACAAATCCTAATCTCGAAATTCGCCAACCCAACAAGTACCTTCGGAGACACCTGTAGAGCACCTTTATAATCACCCAGTTACGTTGTGACGTTTGGTAGCACACAAAGTGTTCCTCCGTTAAACGGGAGTTGCATAATCTCATAGTCATAGGAACATGTATAAGTCATGAAGAAAGCAATAGCAGAAAACAAAACGATCAAGTGCTAAGCTAACGGAATGGGTCAAGTCAATCACATCATTCTCCTAATGATGTGATCCCGTTAATCAAATGACAACACATGTCTATTGTCAGGAAACATAACCATCTTTGATCAACGAGCTAGTCAAGTAGAGGCATACTAGTGACACTCTGTTTGTCTATGTATTCAGACAAGTATTATGTTTCCGGTTAATACAATTCTAGCATGAATAATAAACATTTATCATGAGATAAGGAAATAAATAATAACTTTATTATTGCCTCTAGGGCATATTTCCTTCAGTCTCCCACTTGCACTAGAGTCAATAATCTAGATTACACAGTAATGATTCTAACACCCATGGAGTCTTGGTGTTGATCATGTTTTGCTCGTGGAAGAGGCTTAGTCAAGGGGTCTGCAACATTCAGATCCGTATGTATCTTGCAAATTTCTATGTCTCCCACCTGGACTAGATCCCGGATGGAATTGAAGCGTCTCTTGATGTGCTTGGTTCTTTTGTGAAATCTGGATTCCTTCGCTAAGGCAATTGCTCCAGTATTGTCACAAAAGATTTTCATTGGACCCGATGCACTAGGTATGACACCTAGATCGGATATGAACTCCTTCATCCAGACTCCTTCATTTGCTGCTTCCGAAGCAGCTATGTACTCCGCTTCACACGTAGATCCTGCCATGACGCTTTGTTTAGAACTGCACCAACTGACAGCTCCACCGTTCAATGTAAACATGTATCCGGTTTGCGATTTAGAATTGTCCGGATCAGTGTCAAAGCTTGCATCAACGTAACCATTTACGATGAGCTCTTTGTCACCTCCATATACGAGAAACATATCCTTAGTCCTTTTCAGGTATTTCAGGATGTTCTTGACCGCTGTCCAGTGATCCACTCCTGGATTACTTTGGTACCTCCCTGCTAGACTTATAGCAAGGCACACATCAGGTCTGGTACATAGCATTGCATACATGATAGAGCCTATGGCTGAAGCATAGGGAACATCTTTCATCTTCTCTCTATCTTTTGAAGTGGTCGGGCTTTGAGTCTTACTCAACTTCACACCTTGTAACACAGGCAAGAACCCTTTCTTTGCTTGATCCATTTTGAACTTCTTCAAAACTTTGTCAAGGTATGTGCTTTGTGAAAGTCCAATTAAGCGTCTTGATCTATCTCTATAGATCTTAATGCCCAATATGTAAGCAGCTTCACCGAGGTCTTTCATTGAAAAACTCTTATTCAAGTATCCTTTTATGCTATCCAGAAATTCTATATCATTTCCGATCAGCAATATGTCATCTACATATAGTATCAGAAATGCTACACAGCTCCCACTCACTTTCTTGTAAATACAGGCTTCTCCAAAAGTCTGTATAAAACCAAATGCTTTGATCACACTATCAAAGCGTTTATTCCAACTCCTAGAGGCTTGCAACAGTCCATAAATGGATCGCTGGAGCTTGCATACTTTGTTAGCTCCCTTTGGATCGACAAAACCTTCCAGTTGCATCATATACAACTCTGCTTCCAGTAAACCATTCAGGAATGCAGTTTTGACATCCATCTGCCATATTTCATAATCATAAAATGTGGCAACTGCTAACATGATTCAGATAGACTTAAGCATCGCTACGGGTGAGAAGGTCTCGTCGTAGTCAACCCCTTGAACTTGTCGAAAACCTTTTGCGACAAGTCGAGCTTTGTAGACAGTAACATTACTGTCAGCGTCAGTCTTCTTGAAGATCCATTTATTTTCAATTGCTTGCCGATCATTGGGCAAGTCAACCAAAGTCCACACTTTGTTCTCATACATGGATCCCATCTCAGATTTCATGGCCTCAAGCCATTTTTCGGAATCTGGGCTCACCATCGCTTCTTCATAGTTCGTAGGTTCATCATGGTCTAGTAACATGACTTCCAGAACAGGATTAACATACCACTCTGGTGTGGATTTTATTCTGTTGATCTACGAGGTTCAGTAACAACTTGATCTGAAGTTCCATGATCATCATCATTAACTTCCTCACTAATTGGTGTAGGTGTCACAGGAACAGATTTCTGTGATGAGCTACTTTCCAATAAGGGAGCAGGTACAGTTACCTCATCAAGTTCTACTTTCCTCCCACTCACTTATTTCGAGAGAAACTCCTTCTCCAGAAAGTTTCCGAACTTAGCTACAAACGTTTTGCCTTCGGATCTGTGATAGAAGGTGTACCCAACGGTCTCCTTTGGGTATCCTATGAAGACACATTTCTCCGATTTGGGTTCGAGCTTATCAGGTTGAAGCTTTTTCACATAAGCATCGCAGCCCCAAACTTTCAGAAACGACAACTTTGGTTTCTTGCTAAACCATAGTTCATAAGGCGTCATCTCAACGGATTTTGATGGTGCCCTATTTAACGTGAATGCGTCCGTCTCTAAAGCATAACCCCAAAATGATAGTGGTAAATCTGTAAGAGACATCATAGATCACACCATATCTAGTAAAGTACAATTACGACGTTCGGACACACCATTACGCTGTGGTGTTCCGGGTGGCGTTAGTTGCGAAACTATTCCGCATTGTTTCAAATGTAGACCAAAGTCGTAACTCAAATATTCTCCTCCACGATCTGATCGCAGAAACTTTATTTTTTTGTTACGATGATTTTCAACTTCACTCTGAAATTACTTGAACTTTTCAAATGTTTCAGACTTATGCTTCATTAAGTAGATATAACCATATCTGCTCAAATCATCTGTGAAGGTGAGAAAATAACGATATCCGCCACGAGCCTCAACATTCATCGGACCACATACATCTGTATGTATGATCTCCAATAAATCAGTTGCTCTCTCCATAGTACCGGAGAACGGTGTTTTAGTCATCTTGCCCATGAGGCACGGTTCGCAAGTACCAAGTGATTCATAATCAAGTGGTTCCAAAAGTCCATCAGTATGGAGTTTCTTCATGCGCTTTACACCGATATGACCTAAACGGCAGTGCCACAAATAAGTTGCACTATCATTATCAACTCTGCATCTTTTGGCTTCAACATTATGAATATGTGTATCACTACTATTGAGATTCAATAAAAATAGACCACTCTTCAAGGGTGCATGACCATAAAAGATATTACTCATATAAATAGAACAACCATTGTTCTCTGATTTAAATGAATAACCGTCTTGCATCAAACAAGATCCAGATATAATGTTCATGCTTAACGCTGGCACCAAATAACAATTATTTAGGTCTAAAACTAATCCCGAAGGTAGATGTAGAGGTAGCGTGCCGACCGCGATCACATCGACTTTGGAACCATTTCCCATGCGCATCGTCACCTCGTCCTTAGTTAATCTTCGCTTAATCCGCAGTCCCTGTTTCAAGTTGCAAATATTAGCAACAGAACCAGTATCAAATACCCAGGTGCTACTGCAAGTATTAGTAAGGTACACATCAATAACATGTATATCACATATACCTTTGTTCACCTTGCCATCCTTCTTCTCCGCCAAATACTTGGGGCAGTTCCGCTTCCAGTGACCAGTCTGCTTGCAGTAGAAGCACTCAGTTTCAGGCTTAGGTCCAGACTTGGGTTTCTTCTCCTGAGCAGCAACTTGTTTGCTGTTCTTCTTGAAGTTTCCCTTCTTCTTCCCTTTGCCCTTTTTCTTGAAACTAGTGGTCTTGTTAACCATCAACACTTGATGCTCCTTCTTGATTTCTACCTCCGCAGCTTTCAGCATCACGAAGAGCTCGGGAATAGTCTTTTCCATCCCTTGCATATTATAGTTCATCACAAAGCTCTTGTAGCTTGGTGGCAGTGATTGGAGAATTCTGTCAATGACGCTATCATCCGGAAGATTAACTCCCAGTTGAATCAAGTGATTATTATACCCAGACATTTTGAGTATATGCTCACTGACAGAACTGTTCTCCTCCATCTTGCAGCTATAGAACTTATTGGAGACTTCATATCTCTCAATCCGGGCATTTGCTTGAAATATTAACTTCAACTCCTGGAACATCTCATATGCTCCATGACGTTCAAAACGTCGTTGAAGACCCGGTTCTAAGCCGTAAAGCATGGCACACTGAACTACAGAGTAGTCATCAGCTTTGCTCTGCCAAGCGTTCACAACATCTGGCGTTGCTCCAGCAGCAGGCCTGGCACCCAGCGGTGCTTCTAGGACGTGATTCTTCTGTGCAGCAATGAGGATAATCCTCAAGTTACGGACCCAGTCCATGTAATTGCTACCATCATCTTTCAACTTTGCTTTCTCAAGGAACGCATTAAAGTTTAACGGAACAACAGCACAGGCCATCTATCTACAATCAACATAGACAAGCAAGATACTATCATGTACTAAGTTCATGATAAATTTAAGTTTAATTAATCATATTACTTAAGAACTCCCACTTAGATAGACATCCCTCTAATCCTCTATGTGATTACGTGATCCATATCAACTACACCATGTCCGATTATCACGTGAGATGGAGTAGTTTCAATGGTGAACATCAATACGTTGATCATATCTACTATATGATTCACGCTCGACCTTTCGGTCTCTGTGTTCCGAGGCCATATCTGTTATATGCTAGGCTCGTCAAGTTTAACCTGAGTATTCCGCATGTGCAACTGTTTTGCACCCATTGTATTTGAACGTAGAGCCTATCACACCCGATCATCACGTGGTGTCTCAGCATGAAGAACTTTCACAACGGTGCATACTCAGGGAGAACATTTCTTGATAATTTTAGTGAGAGATCATCTTAAAATGCTACCATCAATCAAAGCAAGATAAGATGCATAAAGGATAAACATCACATGCAATCAATATAAGTGATATGATATGGCCATCATCATCTTGTGCTTGTGATCTCCATCTCCTAAGCACCTCCATGATCACCATCGTCACCGGCGCGACACCTTGATCTCCATCGTAGCATCATTGTTGTTTACGCCGTCTATTGCTTCTACGACTATTGCTACCGCTTAGTGATAAAGTAAAGCAATTACAGGGCGTTTGCATTTCATACAATAAAGCGACAACCATATGGCTCCTGCCAGTTGCCGATAACTTCGGTTACCAAACATGATCATCTCATACAATAAAATATAGCATCACTTCTTGACCATATCACATCACAACATGCCCTGCAAAAACAAGTTAGACGTCCTCTACTTTGTTGTTGCAAGTTTTACGTGGCTGCTACGGGCTTAGCAAGAATCGTTCTTACCTACGCATCAAAACCACAATGATAGTTTGTCAAGTTGGTGTTGTTTTAACCTTCGCAAGGACCGGGCATAGCCACACTCGGTTCAACTAAAGTGAGAGAGAAAAACACCCGCCAGTCACCTTTAAGCACGAGTGCTCGTAATGGTGAAACCAGTCTCGTGTAAGCGTACGCGTAATGTCGGTCCGGGCCGCTTCATCTCACAATACCGCTGAACCAAAGTATGACATGCTGGTAAGCAGTATGACTTATATCGCCCACAACTCACTTGTGTTCTACTCGTGCATATGACATCTACGCATAAAACCTGGCTCGGATGCCACTGTTGGGGAACGTAGTAATTTCAAAAAAATTCCTACGCACACGCAAGATCATGGTGATGCATAGCAACGAGAGGGGAGAGTGTGTCCATGTACCCTCGTAGACCGTAGCGGAAGAGTTATGACAACGTGGTTGATGTAGTCGTACGTCTTCACGATCTGACCGATCCAAGCACCGAACGTACGGTACCTCCGAGTTCAGCACACGTTCAGCTCGATGACGATCCCCGGACTCCGATCCAGCAGGGTGTCGGGGATGAGTTCTGTCAGCACGACGGCGTGGTAACGATGATGATGTTCTACCGATGCAGGGCTTCGCCTAAGCACCGCAACGATATGACCGAGGTGGAATATGGTGCAAGGGGGCACCGCATATGGCTAAGGAATGATCACGAAGATCAACTTCTGTGTTATGGGGTGCCCCCTGCCCCCGTATATAAAGAAGGGAGGGGGAGGTGCGACCGGCCCCTAGGGGTGCGCCTGGAGGAGTCCTACTCCCACCGGGAGTAGGACTCCCCCCTCTTGCCTTGTGGGAGAAGGAAAGGGGGAAGGGGAAAGAGGAAAGGGGGGCGCCCCCCCTTCCTTGTCCTATTCGGACTAGGGGGGGAGGGGGTGCGCGGCCTGCCCTGGCCGGCCCTCCTCTTCTCCCTTAGGGCCCATGTAGGCCCATTAACCCCCGGGAGGGTTCCGGTAACCCCCCGGTACTCCGGTAAAATCCCGATTTCACCCGGAATGATTCCGATATCCAAATATAGGCTTCCAATATATCAATCTTTATGTCTCGACCATTTCGAGACTCCTCGTCATGTCCGTGATCATATCCGAGACTCCGAACAACTTTTGGTACATCAAAACATGTAAACTCATAATGAAACTGTCATCGTAACTTTAAGCGTGCGGACCCTACGGGTTCGAGAACTATGTAGACATGACCTAGAACTGTTTCCGGTCAATAACCAATAGCGGAACCTGGATGCTCATATTGGCTCCCACATATTCTACGAAGATATTTATCGGTCAGACCGCATAACAACATACGTTGTTCCCTTTGTCATCGGTATGTTACTTGCCTGAGATTCGATCGTCGGTATCTCAATACCTAGTTCAATCTCGTTACCGGCAAGTCTCTTTACTCATTCCATAATACATCATCTCACAACTAACTCATTATTTGCAATGCTTGCAAGGCTTAAGTGATGTGCATTACCGAGAGGGCCCAGAGATACCACTCCGACAATCGGAGTGACAAATTCTAATCTCGAAATACGCCAACCCAACAAGTACCTTCGGAGACACCTGTAGAGCACCTTTATAATCACCCAGTTACGTTGTGATGTTTGGTAGCACACAAAGTGTTCCTCCATTAAACGGGAGTTGCATAATCTCATAGTCATAGGAACAGGTATAAGTCATGAAGAAAGCAATAGCAGAAAACTAAACGATCAAGTGCTAAGCTAACGGAATGGGTCAAGTCAATCACATCATTCTCCTAATGATGTGATCCCGTTAATCAAATGACAACACATGTCTATGGTCAGGAAACATAACCATCTTTGATCAACGAGCTAGTCAAGTAGAGGCATACTAGTAACACTCTATTTGTCTATATATTCACACAAGTATTATGTATCCGGTTAATAAAATTCTAGCATGAATAATAAACATTTATCATGAGATAAGGAAATGAATAATAACTTTATTATTGCCTCTAGGGCATATTTCCTTCAGTTTCCTCCAGTTTTGTGCCCAAGCAGACATGAATATTGTTGAAGTTGACATAGTGGGTTGTCAGTTTGGTCTAGAGAACTTCATCATCATCGTCCAGTTCGTTGCCATTGTAGTGTTGTGGCGTTGGTGTGCTTGGTGTGATCATGTGTAAGATGCAGTAGTGGGTACACTACTAGAAAAACCCAGATAGGTAACCACTTACTAGTGGTGCTGATTATCTGGCACGCGCTGCTGCAGTAGTAGGGCGACGTATATACCCCACACTGGTACTAAGTTGATATTAGTAGCGCGGGGTTACTATAACCCCGCGCTGCTACTAAGTGGTCCCCACCGTGCCTCGAGACAGACCATAGTAGTAGCGCGGGGTATAAACCCCACGCTGCTATTAAGTTGATAATAGTAGCGCGGGATATAAACCTCACACTGCTACTAAATGGTCCCCACTGTGCCCCCCGGGACAGGTCATAGTAGTAGCGCGGGGGTATAAACCCCTCGCTGCTATTAAGTTGATAATAGTAGCGCGGGGTATAAACCTCACGCTGCTACTAAATGGTCCACACCGTGCCCCGCGGGACAGGTCATAGTAGTAGCGCGGGGGTATAAACCCCTCGCTGCTACTAAGTATAGGGCTTTTTAACAACCCTGAAATCCCCATCTCCTCCCCCAATCCCTCCTCTCTCCCGCCCTCTTCCGTTGTCTTCCTAGGCCCTCCCATGGTGCTCCTGCCCATGCGCGCCTCCTCCTCCATGGCACCCAAGGAGGCCGCCAGCGTCCAGGAGCTCGCCGGTCTTCTCCTGCGCCTTCATGCCACCATGCCGGAGCACCTCACCACCGACAACCAGCCCCGCCGCTCCCTTCATCTCCTTCCTCTCTCCCTTGTTTATTTTTCCCTCTTCCCCTCTTGTTTGACTCACCCTCCTATGGCCATGCTCGTACAGGTCATCGCCATGGACGACCAGGAGCTCTCTGTCTTGGCCGCGAAGAGGATCCCCACACCGCCGCCTTGCTCTGCCCTGAATCCGGTCCCTCTCCAGCAACCGTCGCTGGATCTGGTCTATCGATGCCCGTTCGCGCCTCCGGGGACCCTCGCCATCACTGGATCTAGTCTACCGATGCCCGTCTGCACCTCCAGTGACCCCCGTCGTCACTGGGTCTAACCGTAACCGCCATTGACAGCACACACATGATCAAGAAAACCTGTATACTACGTAAATACGCAGAAAAATTCTTTTTTGAAATTAAATAGTAGTAGCGCGGGTCCCAGACACGTGCTACAGATAATTAGTAATAGCGCGAGATGGCACCCGCGCTACTACTACCCAGTTAGCTATAGCGTGCTAGTAGTAGCGTGGGCACCCATGCTACTACTATCAATTTAACCCGCGCCACTATTAGGCCGTTCCCTAGTACTACCTCTGTCCGAGTTTATTAGGCCCTCTCTCATTTTGGGCTAAAATTTAACCAACAAATTTAACTAATAAAATATAAATTATATGTCAAAAAATTGTACCTTCGGAATGCTCTTTCAAACACAAATCCAAAAGTATACTCTTTGTAGCATATATTTTATATTTTATTAGCCATATGAATGGTTAAAGTTTGACTCAAAATACTAATGAGCCTAATAAACCCAGATGGAGGTAGTAGTGGTAAGGTCACCACCTAGGGTACAAGGTGGCTACCACTCTATGCTTGTGTGAAACCAAACAACGTGCACTAGTATGAGCATAACCAATGCGACCAACAAAACACATTGCATAGAGTCGTTGCTATGATGCGGGGAGAGGATATGCAGACAACCAAGTAACATGCAAATGATGATTTTTTGTCTGCATATGCTAAACCAGACCCAACCGAGACAAGTATGCAAATGGGCAAAAAAAACGATGCGAGCAACCAAACGCGCCCAAAATGACATGTACCTTTTTCAGCGCTTCATTTGTTCTCTCACACCTTGCTTCTCTGATTTGGTACTTCTCTTGCTACATAGAGGCCTCCCACTATCTTCTTCTGCTTCTGTATGAGCGCCATACACTTTTGTGATGTCTTGAAGCACCAGAAATCCAAGAAATTTATCCCCCAAAATTGTCCCAATTCCACTCCCCTTCCTCCAAGGCCAGGTTCATGCATGGTGATGGTGTCACCTGATCCACAGAAATCTCAATAACGTCCATGAAAGGCGAGGCTGGCATCTGGCAACAGTAACTGCCAACTGTTCCAATGACAGGTGACGGGTCTGCCCAGCAACAACAAAGGGTGCGCGAACCCCTCCCGGGCCCACCTGCCAGCCAGGGTCCCCTCCCTCTCTCCAGTGTTATTGCACACCCCGCTGGCTGTTTTGGCATCAACAGTCTCAGCGAACCAAAGAAAATGGCGAGTCAGTGGTCGTCTTGGTTGGGTGCCTGGGTGGCCATTGGCCAATGGCCATGCGCGCACGCAGGTCAATCATTTATCATTAGAGAGACAGATGATTAGTCACTGGGAAAATCATTAGAGAGGGTGGGAGAGATGATGCCCATGTTGATCTTCATTGGTTTGTAGCAGTGTGTCCTTTGTTTTGGATAAGCTGGATGATTACAAGGATCAGCCCTGCTTTTTTCCGGATCTCGTAGTGGATGCAAAGATATTTTTGTGCACTTTTCGTTTAAAAACAAGAGATTCGGGTGGGCACATGGAGTTGCAGATGTTGATTTTCAATTCGTCAGCAGAAGAATGAGTATCTCGCAAAACAAAAGCAGAATCATGAGTAGGTGTTGGAATTTGCTAGTGGGCTTTTGGCCCAAAGCCCAATTAAAATTCTGAAATTCTCTTCGGCCATTCATGCACACATGTGAGTGGAGTGAGTGAGGCTAAAGTTTAGTCTCATCTCATAAGTTGAAAGACAGTTGCACCTTTTTATAAGATGAGCTCTTCTACGACTTGTATGAGCATGAAAAGAGGAGACCTACACGTGCGCTCCTCCTCGCTCGCCTCGCCACGCCTCGGCATGACGCGCCGCGGGTTGCGGGATTGAGCCGAGACCAGAGCTATGCACGTTGTCTATATTTTTGCTGCTCGGGAAAAATTAATGAGTCATTAATTAATAATTAACGGACACGTTAATTACTGAACCATTTCCGATTCTTTTGGATCGTGACGACTCGGACATGGGGTTTACTCCCACGATCTTCCCAGTCCGCACTATATAGTCAGGCAGACGTCTACCCTAGCCGCCGCCGCTTCGTATGGTTTCTCACCACCGTTCCAGATCATTGCGCTGCCAAGCAAGTCTTCTTCATCCCTCCTTTCGGCGTGCACCGGGAGAAGTGACAGCAGGCCTCCGGAACCCCGCCTCTCGTGATCCTGTACGGGAGAGGGGCCATCAGGTTTTTGGGAGCGCACCCGCGCGACTGCTTGCAGCGACGACTTCACGAACGATGACTTCTTCCCCGACCTCGGCAACCTAATCCTCGACGACATGGGCGACAAGGTCAACGCCGGCGGTGCTACTCCCGCTCAAGGTTGGAAAAAGCGGTAGGCGTAAGCGAGGCGGTTGGCCTTCGCCTAGTGCCTAGGCGGTGCCTAAGCGCCCTAGACGCGGCCTAGGCGGTAATATAGTTTTACTCATAGTGTATTTGTGATTATTATATGGGTGTTGATATTAGTTTAGGGCACATAAATAAGTTAATAACCATCTACTGCCATTGGAATATAGCCGGTTTGTCATATCAGTGCAGTATATGGCATGATTTCTTGCTTGGGTAGGCAATTCCTTGCTTGCCCTGTCTAGACCTCCATTTAGGCCCTAGGCGTGCCTAAGCGCCTCCTAGGCACTGCCTTTTCCAACAGAGCTCCCGCTGCACCGTACGTGATTCTATCCTTCCTGTTTGAGATCGTGGTAGAATTCATGTTTTTAGTATGCGCCCTAGATGTGATTTGTTCATCTGCTATGCTAGTTTGCATGATTAGTTCAATCCCTGCTACTGTAGTCATGATTTATCTTCTGTTTATTCGGATTAAATCTCGTAGTAATTTGCTCATATTTTCAACAGTAGGAACAAGAAAGAGACATGTGCATGCATTGTTTTGCATTTCGCATGCACATTCTGTTTGTTGCATTTCTGCACTTTTGTTAGCTAGCTGTGTTAGAATTTAGAATTTTTTTTCTTTCTTTCTAGGCTTGGGCCTGGGGCACTGTACTGTCGTGCATGCTCAAATGGTCCAGCATCAGTCGACCCACCTCAGTCCAGGCCTAGCCTCCTCCCAAACCGAGCTTTCGGGTAATTCCCAATGCCCGGAGTTGCAAAACTGCGGGTCGATGGAGTTGTTTCGATGGACCAAGGTTTGTCAGACAAATACCTTTGCCTTCCAGCAGATGTTGGTAGAGTACCTCGAGGCCTTTACCAGCACATCAATGGTTTGTTGCGGAAATTCTGGTGGGGATCTAAAAAAGGCGAGAGGAAGACTGCCTGGATTTCATGGGAAGTCATGTCACAGCCTAAGAGCATGGGTGGCATGGGCTTCCGCGATATTGAGCTCTTCAACTTGGCGCTACTTGCCAGGCAAGCATGGCGGCTGCTGACTCAGCCGGATTCCCTCAGCGCCAGGATCCTTCGAGCGGTATACTACCCATCTTCTTCAATCCTCGAAGCAGAGTTAGGGAAGAACCCATCACAAGTATGGTGATCAATCATTGAGGGACGGGATGCACTTAAGTTGGGCCTCCTGAAGCGCATCGGTTTGGGAGAGCGGACTAATATTTGGCACGCTAATTGGATCCCCCGTGACCATAAGCTTCGGCCAGTTTGCCCGAAATCCCAGAGCCCTCCCCAATTTGTTTCTGAACTCATCAACCCGGTCACCTGCACATGGAATGGTGTGATGCTACGTGAACATCTGTACCCGATGGATGTCGAGGCAGTTCTCAATATCCCACTTAGCAACAAGGTTCAGGAGGATTTCTGGTCATGGCATTAGGAGAAAAGAGGGATCTTCACAGTGAGTTCAGCTTACAAACTACTTGCAACGACAAAGCAACAACGCACGGACTGGTTGGAGCACAACGATGGTCACTCAAATGCCACATCAGATAGTCGTTCATGGTCCAAACTCTGGGGCGCGATGGTGCCCTCAAAAGTCCATGTTTTTGCCTGGAGGTTAGCCAAATCATCCATACCTACAGGGGCTGTTCGACAACACAGAAGCATGACTGATTCCACTGAATGTAGCATCTGTCACGCGGCGGTGGATACATGGAAGCACGCCCTTTTCGACTGCCATTTGGCTCGCTGTGTTTGGGCTCTTTCGGATGAGGATATCGCTGGAACAATCATCTCCAACCGAACGGACGACGCTAAACTGTGGATGTTCTGGTTAGTAGACACTCTTCCCACGGCGGATTTGGCACGTGTGCTTGTAACAATGTGGGCGATATGGTGGGCGAGGCATCGAGCTATTCACGATGAGCAGTGCCAGAGCCCCCTCAGTACCCATATCTTCATTACCAAATTTTTGGCGGAGCTTGATCAGATTCCAGAAAAGGGGGGCACGTACCAGGGACCTGCATGCACAATCCAAGGACCTGCATGTAAGGCCCAGGGGCATGCATGCAATGCCCAGGGACCCGCATGTAGCGACTTCAGGCGCGGTAAGGCCAGCACGCTGTGCATGGCTGCCGCTGATGTCCCACTCAGCCAAGATCAACGCAGATGGCGGGTTTTCCAAGATCGGAGACAAGGGTGCTTCTGCTGTGGTGTGTCGCGATAAAAACGGGAACTATCTAGGGGCCTCAGCCATCATTTTTGAGGGCCTTTTGGACCTGGTGATTCTCGAAGCACAGGCTTGTAGCAAGGCACTAGAACTCGCTTCGGATCTACAGGTTCAATCCATATGTGTGGCCACAGACTGCCAAGAAGTTGTATCAAGGATCAAGGACGACTCCCCATGCAAGTTTTTCCCAATTCTTCAAGATATCAAGCACCACAGAGTAGCATTTAGTGCGGTGGAGTTTATCCACAAGAGTCGGAAGTATAACGGAGAGGCTCACGCTTTAGCTAAAGCTGCCGCATCTCTCCCTCCCGGGCGCCATGTGTGACTTGCAACTATGCCCGATATTATCTGTATTCCCATGACTTTGCATGCTTAATAAAGGATACAGATTTCGCTCAAAAAAAGGTGAAGGGACATTTAGTGCTGTTCGCAGGAACTCGGGTGGGATGTTTCTAGGAGCTTCAACGCTAAAATGCAGAGGAACTACTGACCCGTCAATATTAGAAGCTTTGGCTTGACGGGAAGCTCTTGCGTTAGCGGTAGATCTTCAGCTAACAAATATTGTTATTGCATCAGATTGCCAAGCTGTAGTTCGTGATATTGAGGAACAAACAGGAGGGGAGTATGGCAGTATAGTCAAGGAAATTATAGAGGCAACTACAAAATTTCCAGCACTGCTCCTTTATCTTTGAGGGGCGAGAGTCTAATGTCGAGGCACATAGCCTCGCTAAGCATGTTTTTGGTCTGGGGCTCGGGCGCCATGTGTGGCTGATAAACCCGCTAGACCTGGACTGTATTCCTATGAACATTACTAGCAAAAGAGCCCGTGCGTTGCAACGGGAGAAAAAACATAACACACACTCTTAACCCAACAACCATCACCCAAGACCACAATAGGTCCATCTCCTTTATTTTCGTGAGGCATCATATTTGTGTTGCCGCTTATCCTCCTTCTCACCCTCACCAGTGATGGACTCGGTATTCACACAAAACAAAAAAAACATGTTTGAATATGTTTAATCCTAAGGCGTCTCTCTCTTCCTCTCTCCTCCCTCTCCCTCCCCCCCCCTCTCTCTCTCTCTCTCTCTCTCGCTTTCTCTCACTCTCGCGATGAGAAATCTATTGTTTTCTCCTGTTACATTTTTCAGAGGTATGCATGTGTAGTTATCAATGTTTTCTTTTCCCTATATTGTTATAGTGGGGTGTTTATTTGCAATCCGGGTCTCCGCCGGTACGAAAGGAAAACGGATCTTGCGCTATAAATTATAAGTTTGGTCCCAAAACGATATTTTAAAAATATTTAACAGGTAAAATTAACATCATATTTAGATTCCACATATTTTTCTAATAAAATTTCATATATAATATGTTAAAATCGAAGTTACGGTTTAAAAGATACGATACTTTAGAAAATCATTTATTTGACTTAAATATATTCCAAAATAATATTTGAAAATACTTACCAGGTGAAAATAATCTCATATTCATATTCTACATATTTTTCTAATCAAATTTCATATATAACATGTTCAAATCGGAGTTACGGTTTAAAAGATACGGATGATTTACAAAAACATTGTTTGACTTAAATATGATCCGCAGATGAATTATTAAAGCATCAGGGGGGTTTTAAAAAATGTAAAATAACGGTTCGGGTGTGACTTAAATTCGGATTGCGGGTTGATTTTAACAAAACACAGGGACTTTTGTGTAAAATATGGAAAAACAATTTATTTTAACTTAAAACAGGACTGCAGGTTAAATTCTCTGAAATAGAGGGACTTTTCTGAAAAATGTTATGACGGACGAAAGAAACCCAATTTGCTTTATTATTAGGTAAAGATTATTCAATAAAGCAGGTGTGTTTAGATTAAAAAAAAGGGTAATTCCCGGTCTGACTTCTCTGGACTTCTTGGGTATCCAGGCCTAGCATCTCAGTTTTCCTTTACACCTTCAGATTTTCTTTTTGAAGCTCATAGTCTTGCCAAACATTCTTCTTTGCTTGATCAGGGTCGCCATTATTGGCTTCTTAATCCCCATGACCTAGCTTGTATCCCTATAAACATCAATATTGATCAATAAAGTGTTGGCAAGCCCCTAAAAAAAATCTTCAGACTTTCTTAACCTACCTGATAAATTATTATTTATAAATCGATCAAGAAAAAGTTGTCAAACATATGGTCGAAACGGAAAAAAACTTCATCGCAAACTAGTTCTTGTTACAACCCACAAGGTAACAGTCATCTAGTTATAAATTGGCTTTTTGCAAGGATTTCAATACGTTCTACTGGACTCGTCTGGTATCCATACTACGATCTCGCGGCTTTTGCTCATGCTCAATGGTGTGCCCGATGCATGGATTAGTTGCAAGAACAGATCACAGCAGGGAGACCCACTCTCCGCTCATATTTCATTAGCCCTCTTATATTAGCCCATTTTCTTTATCCATGGTTATTAGCCCCCTCATATTTTGAGTCAAATTTTAACCATCTATTTATTAATAAAATATGGCTTTATACACAACTGAAATATATCTTGGATTTGTACTCGAAAGAGGATTCCGATCATGTGATTTTTATGAAATATACTTTATGTTTTATTAGTTAAATTAATGGTCAAAGTTGTTCTGTATGAGAAAGAGAAAACAATACATCGTTTTTTCTTGTCAAGTTGCTAAGTTACTGTGCCATACGATTCATGTGCCTTTTAACCTGCACCTGCCTACTAGTTTATCAAATATGTTTGGCAATTGGTTGGGTGGGGTAGAGCCCAAGACCAAGGCACACATTCGTGTGGGAGCTACTGCATTGCTTTGGGCTTTTATGGACTTGTCAGAACGATGGTACACGATGTTTTGCAGGTTATCTTCCGAGCTATAGGTTGGATCCGTATGTGGTCCTTATTACACCATGCGAAAGTGCGGAAGCTTATATGTGTGCAAGCAATGAGTGAAGGTAGTACAGGATACAACTGGTTTGGATGGCAATTCAATGGCAGGATATGTGTATAGGCATATACTAGCAAAACATGCTCGTGCGTTGCAACGGGAGTAAAAAAAATCATCCCTCATACACACACCTGACAACATCAGCAAACAATATTCTTAAAAATATCTTTATGGGCACAATTTGAAACAAATATAGAAACCAACATTAAGCCAATGGTTACATAAAGCTTGTATCCAAAGTTTAGTATGAATCATTGTATAGGGATGGGCAGTGCCCTTTAGCATATGGTAGTTGGTAGGAATCAACATCCCCTATGGTGCCAATAATTGATTTTGTGTGCGCACAAACTGCCATATGTACTAAATTCAAATGGGGTAGAAAACATATATAATAGGCATTTCCAAATACCACATATAGAGAAGATATTATTTAAGATTGCATCATAAAGCAAATGTTGAAATCATTAACAAGTAAGATAATAGCATATTTGAAATCTACACATTTTTCAGGGATTTTCATATACAACATGTTATATATATTTGGAGTTAAGGTTTGAAAGTTATGATTGAAAGGAAACACTTGAGTCTGCCCATAGAAAAGAAAGGCCCATCGACGCTTCCGTGAGCAACTTTATCCTACGCGGCTACGCCCATCAGCATCTAAGTAGAAAAGGAAGAAAAAATGACGATAAAAGGAGTCGAACCTTGGTCTCTCGGATACAAGACTTAGCCTCTGACCACTACACTGCTTATATTCTTGTGATACCTAAATGAACCAACGCAGACGCATGAGAAGGAAATAAAATGAATCGTTTTTAACTTATGAATGGCACAGTGGGTAATTCGTGGCAACTTTAAGCCCAAATTAAATGACATACTGCTAGAAGCAATAGCCTCTTTATTATTAGGGGTAGATTCCTATTTTTGTCGGCAGTGCTTTTATTTGCTCTTTTGTACTTCAATACTTGAACTCCGTACTCTAACCGTAATAAAGTTAGCAGAACGAGAACAACAATATTCTTCAACAGCACCATCACAGCTATTGGAGCACCTTTCCAACATGAAGGAGAAATGGATCTAAACCCTCATCAAATAGAGGATGATACTAGTAAGTCTCAATCCTCGTCAAATAGAGGATGGCACCATTGTGCATCGGGCTCATGCCACCTATTATACCATTGAAACAACATGATCCATATCTATTGGATCATCGTGTTAAATACTTCGACAATACGATCATATCTATTCGAGCACCCTTCCAACGAGGATAGGATATGGATCCAAATCTTCATCGAACAAAGGATGATACCAATATGCTTCGGGCATGGGCCACCTATTGTCCAGTTATAAGCAGATTCACCATGTAAGCTCATAGTTGAATAAGTAGTTGCCGCAAGAATTAAACAGTTGGTCCCGAGAAAGAATAAGTAGAAGAATACATGTTTTTCTTCACTGCTGCTTCGCCCATCATGTTGACGGGACAACTTAATCCTCTGTTGTCCAACATATGTTTCAAATGTAAGTTCTCGTTGCATAACATAGATGACATAACCAGAAAGGAGAATACCTTTACGATGGAAGATCAACTCCTTTTAAGATATCCACAATTTACTCCTTGGCAGGAAAGGGGTTTTGTCGGTATTATCATAAAAGCTCATGCCAACAAGACTCCCATCAGCAGAACTAATAAGGGGACCTCCAATACCAACCTAGTATATGAAAATGCAAGACTGAGTTAGGTTACATGGAGAAGTTAAGCAATGCCGAAGATAGCTGTTTACAGTATGCGTTTTAAATATAAGGAGATATTTTAGATAGTTATTTTGAGAATAGTAATTCAGATACTCCCTCCTTTCCAAATATAGTGCGTACCCGGTTTCTGCGCTTCAACTTTGACCATAAATTTACAGGTTCGCTATTTCACATCTAGATGTGAAATAACTATCTCACATCTAAGTTCAGAGCCATTGAATCTTGTCTATCTTTCATATTCGCGCAAGCATGATTGTCTCGCTGGTGCTGTCGCTTTTTTTGGTGCGAGCTCTCTGTCGATGCGTTCGTTATGTGCCCATGTGGCTGCTCCTTTTCTTCTGCCCGTTATGTATTACTCCCTCCGTCTTATAATGTAAGACATTTTTTTGACACTAGTGTAGTGTCAAAAAACGTCTTACATTATAGGACGGAGGGAGTAGTTGTTTAGTTGTTTGTTGGTCTGCTGTCCCGTGCGTCAAGGTATGGGCCTGTTTTTTTTTCTTTGGTTGTCCGCTGCTCATTTCCTTTGCACGTTTCATGTGAGTTGTTCGATCACCTCAATAAAAGAGTGAGTTTTCTTTTTGCGGGGAACAAAAGAAAATGAGTTGTTTGTGATTTTATAAAAACAAATGTTATAGTTTTGTTAGCTTATTTCTTGTTCTTTTTAATTTTGTTTGTATTATTTCATTTTTTGATACGGTAATACGATTTTTGGGAATAATTTTATGAAATTTGGAAATATTTCTTATTTTTTGTGAAAACCTTCTAAATTCATGATGTCTTGTCTAAGTTGTTTACCGTTCAATTTAGTTTTTGTAATTTCCATGCAAGCGCTAGATCCCCGCCTTGCTCGTGAGTATTTTGTTTGTCGCACATCCCTCGGTTGGTATGTTTGGCTTCATATTTTTCGGTCACTCTATCGTGGCGCGCTGGCAAGCCATTTTGGCTGCGTTGTTTCTAGGTCACGACGTATAATTGGAAGAGACAAGAAAATAGAAGCTCTATCGCAGTCTTTACCTTCCCTGGTCGTTTTGACACCGTCTCCCATTTCTTCTAAGCTTTATCAAGACAAGTGATGTAGGGTAGAACTCTAGATGCCCGATCTTTCATGATTGGAGGGGATCCTACGAAGAACACGAAGAACACAAGGGGAAACACAAGAGAAATCACTCAACCAACAAGATCCGGTTACACATATGCTAGATCCTCGAAACACAAAGAGAGATACACGATTCAAAGTCAACAAGGGACGATACAAAGGGTCTTCTCCGTGAGGAGGTCTTGAAGGGTCTTCTCGTAAAGGGGTCTTGAATCCGCTTGGGGGATCTTATCCGAAGAGGCGCTCGACTCCGATGGAGAAGTACCCAAGTGGATGAGCAAAGCTCTATCTCAAATATGAGCTATCACAATGCTAACCCTACAAAGAGGGCGGAGGAGGTCTATTTATAGTCTAAGTGGACGAAAGGGTAAGTGGCTTCGGCCCAACACGCATGCGGTCACACAGGCGTCAGACGTCCGATGGTCACCGGTCGTCCGAAGGCTCGCGAGGGTCCGAACGTCCGGTGCAGTTCGGGCGTCCGATGTTTCGGCTCTGGTCAGGATTTTTCGGGCGTCTGTTCAGGGTCGGTCGTCCGGAAGTCTCCATTCTTCTGATGTTTTGGCTCGGGTGTGGTGGTGCCGGTCGTCCGGTGTTGCTCGGTCGTCCGGGCGCCGGGAGGTGTCGGTCGTCCGGTGTTGCTCGATCGTCCGGGTGCTGGAGTGTGCGTTGGCTGGTACTTGGCTGGCCGGTCAGAGCCTCCAGGCGTCGGACGTCCGGTGACTGGGAGTTTCGAGCAGTCCTTCTTCTTGTCCATTGAACTTGGTTTCCTCGCCGTCTTTTCCATTGGGTGTAGCTGATCCGTGGCTTTCCTCCAAATACCTGATCACACATAAGGTCTCCGCATGAGGTAGTAGCCATGTCTCATTGGTAGAAAGTGGAAGTTTGGAGAGGAGCGAGTTCACCTTATCTTCGATAGCCTTTGCTTGAGCTCTTGTCATTGGTCCAAGTGGTGTCCTGGGAGATGTAGATACATCCATGGGGATGATCGTGGGACGCTCCGCATCATCTCCCTCCCTTGGGAAAGATCCGACCTCGGATCGAAAGCTTCATCGCCATGGTATGTGAGAGGTCTTTGACGTTGAAGATGTCACTCACGTTGTACTTGTCGCTTGGGAGGTCGATCTTGTAAGCATTGTTGTTGTAGCGTGCTAGCACCTTGAAGGGTCCATAGGCTCATGGTAGAAGTTTGGACTTGCGTTCATTGGGGAAGCGGTCCTTGCAAAGGTGTATCCACACGAGATCTCCAATGTTGAATATCATGGGTTGCTTGTTGATGTTGAGCTTGGTCGCGAGTCGTTGTACTTGGCGCTCGATGGTGTGTCTTGTATCTTCATGCATCTTCTTGAGGTAGTTCACTCGGGCACTCGCGTCCATGTTGATGCGCTCTTGTAGTGGTAGAGGAAGAATGTCCAATGGGGACAATAGATTGAAGTTGTAGATGACCTCCAAAAGGTGACTTGCCGCTAGTCGAATGTCTTGCGCGGTTGTAGGCATACTCGGTGATGGGTAGGCACTCCTCCCACTCCTTGATGTTCCTCTTGATCAACACACAAAGTAGAGTGGAGAGTGTTCATTTTGTCTCCTCCATTTGGCCGTCGGTTTGAGGATGGTATGCCGAAGAGAACAAGAGTTTGATTCCGATCTTGGCATAGAGTCTTCCAAAAGTAACTCAAGAACTTGATGTCGCGGTCCAAGACAATTGTCTTTGGCACTCCATGGAGGCGCAAGATTTCCCTACAAACAAGATTTGCAATATGTGAAGCATCATCTATCTTGTTGCATGGGATAAAATGAGCCATCTTGGAGAATCGGTCCACAACAACAAACACGGAATCCTTTCCATTTTGAGTTCTAGGTAAACCAAGTACAAAATCCATGCTAATGTCTTCCCAAGGTTGATAAGGAATAGGAAGGGGCATGTAAGGACCATGGGATTGAGCTTTTGACTTAGCTTTGCGACATGTAGAGCATCGGTTGGTGAAGCGTGAGATGTCGCAGAACATCTTGGGCCAAAAGTAGTTCTTGGAGAGCATGGTGAATGTCTTGTCGCGTCCAAAGTGTCCCATGAGCCTCTTGCAAAAGGAGCAAACGAAGAGAAGACTTGGGAATGCAAAGTTTGTTAGCTCTCATAAGATAATCATACTTGATGTAGTATTGTTCCCAAGATGTATGCGTCAAACATTTGGCATAAGGAATAGTAAAAGTAGGATCATGCGCATACAAGTCTTTTATGTTCTCAAAGCCAATGACATTCAATGCAAGTTTAGTGACAAGTGTGCATATGCGGGAAAGAGCATCCGCCACTACATTTTCCTTACCCTTGATGTACTTGATGACATAAGGAAATGACTCAATGAATTCACTCCATTTAGCATGACACTTGTTCAACTTAGTTTGACCTTTTAGGTACTTAAGCATTTCATGATCGGTATGAATGATAAATTCATGAGGGCGAAGATAATGTTCCAATTCACGCAAAACTCGCACTAAAGCATATAGCTCTTTGTCATAGATGGGGTAATTGAATTGCGCTCCAGAAAGTTTCTCACTAAAGTATGCTATGGGGCGCTTCTCTTGCGTTAACACACCTTCTATAACATTACCACTATCATCAGAATGAATCTCAAAGGGTTTGTAAGAGTTGGGAATGTAAGCACAGGAGCATGAGTAAGCAAATTCTTAAGCTCATTAAATGCGGTATCTTGGGATGGTCCCCAAACAAATGGCGCATTTTTCTTACTCAAGGAATTTAAAGGTGAAGCAATGGTGCTAAAATCCTTCACAAATCTACAATAGAAACCGGCTAAACCAAGAAAACTACGCACTTGTTGCAAGTTGGTTGGTTGGGGCCAAGTTTTAATAGCATTGATCTTAGATTCATCGACATGAACACCCTTGGAAGACACAACGAAACCCAAGAAAACAAGCTTATCAACACCAAAAAGGCATTTGTCCATATTAGCATAAAGGCGCTCTTTCCTAAGGGTTTGCAACATGGTTCTAAGATGGGTGACATCATCTTTGAGGGATTTGCTAAAGACAAGAATATCATCAAAATAGACCACAACAAATACACCAATATAGGGACAAAGAACAAAGTGCATGACTCGCATGAAAGTACCGGGTGCTTCGGATAAACCCATTGGCATAACTAGCCATTCATATAAGCAAAATTTGGTCTTAAATGTGGTTTTAGATTCATCACCTTTTTGGATGCATATTTGATAGTAGCCACTCTTAAGATCAATCTTAGAGAAAATGGCGGCTTCGCTAAGATCATCAAGCATATCATCTAAGCGTGGAATAGGGTAACGATATCTAATAGTGATAGCATTGGTGGGACGACAATCGGAAACCATTCGATAAGTACCGTCTTTCTTTGGAACAAGTATGATCGGAACGACACAAGGGCTCAAGCTTTCACATACTTGACCGTTGTTGATGAGTTGTTGTACATGCCGTTGGATCTCCTTAGTTTCCTCGGGGTTGACACGGTAGGGAGATTTTTTAGGTAGAGGTGCTCCGGGGATGAGGTCGATTCAGTGCTCAATGCCTCTTAGTGGAGGTAGACCTAGAGGTAGCTCATCGGGGAAAACATTTTGGAATTCCTGCAAAAGAGAAGACAACACTAAAGGTAGATCGTGAGAGGTGTTAGCTTTTGGTGCATCGTCCTTGCACACAAGGACATGGTGCATAACACTTGATGGGTTCTCACACACTTCTCTCATCTCACTTTTCGTGGCAAATAAGACTAAGTTTTTCTTGTCTCTCATCGTGGAGGCACTCGATTTTGGCTTGTGGCGCTCACTCTCTTTTGGGTGGGTCACTCTCTCGCTCTTTTCTCCATGATGGGTGGCTTGCTTGTCGGCGATCACTTGACTTGGAGACATAGGTCGTAGCACATACTCCTTTCCTTTCATCTTGAATCTATAGTGATTGGTACGCCCGTTGTGGATGACGCCGCGGTCAAATTGCCATAGTTGACCAAGAAGGAGGTGGCAAACGGACATCGGGACGACATCACACTCCAAAGAGTCTTGATATGCTCCAATTTTGAAGGAGACTTTGACTGTATGCTCAACTTGGATAGTGCCGGAATCGCTTAGCCATTGAACCTTGTAGGGGTGCGGGTGCTTCATCTTGAACAATTGGAGCTTGGAGCATAGTTCTTCACTTGCCAAGTTGTGACAACTACCTCCATCGATGATGACCTTGACGGACCTCCCATTGATGCCAGCCTTGATGTGTAAGATATGGCATCTTTGGTCTTCGTCTTATTTATGTCGAGGAGTCAAGACTTTGGAGACAACGAGAGCGGGGCTCGAATCTTCATCACAAAAGACTTGATCATCTTCGTCTTCGTTCACGCGCCGGTGCATGGACAATTGATCAAGGGCATCCATTTCCTCTTCACTCATGGATTCATAGGTTCCGTCATCGTTGAGGATCATGGTGCGCTTGTTGGTACACTCAAAGGACTTGTGGCCTCATTCGCCGCATGTGAAACACTTGATGGAACTTGTCTTGACGATCTCATCGGTTGGAGTAGATGATGAAGCGCGCGGCATGAGGTTGTCAAAGTTTTCTTGTAACTCGACTTGTCGCCATTGCTTGTAAAAGGTTTGGTTGAGGTACAAGGTGTTGGAGTCGTTGAAGCTTGGGTGTTGGAGAAGCTGTAGCTCTTGGACGAGTACTTGGCATACTTGAAGTCATCTTGCACTTGGCGTTCCGCTTTGGTAGCTTGATGCACGAGCTCAATGAGGTTGGAGTAGGGTTGGAAGTCGGCAATATTCTTGATGGGATGATTGAGGCCATTCAAGAAACGGGCCATAGTTTGCTCATCATCTTCCGTGACATTGGCTCTTATCATGGCAATCTCCATTTCCTTGTAGTATTGTTCAATGCTCTTTGTTCCTTGCTTGAGGAGTTGGAGTTTGTAGTAGGTTGGCACGAAGTGTGCACGCATGAAATCTTTCATTTCCTCCCATGTGGGGATTTGTGGTTCACCTCTTGCTACTCGGCGCTCAAGGACTTGTTCCCACCATATGAGCACATAGTCTTGGAACTCAAGGGATGACATAGAGCTTTTCTTCTCTTCCTCATAGTTGTGCAAATGAAAGATCTTATCGACCTTCAATGCCCATGAAAGGTACTCTTCGGGATCATTGCTTCCATGGAACTTGGGCATGGTGAACTTCAGCTTGCCATAGCGTTGCTCGTCATTGTGTTGGGGTCGAGGATGATGATAATGTCCTTGACGTGGATGAATGTTAACCTCATGGTGCTCTTGACATGGAGGATTGTCAACCTCGTGTTGCTCTTGGCGTGGAGGATTGTTAACCTCATGTTGCTCTTGTCGTACTTGAGGTTCCTGTTGAGCTTGTGGGAATTGTCGATGTACTCTAGCTTGATAGTTCCTCTCTTGAACTTCTTCGTGAAGTGCTTCTGGGTACTCGCGATTTTGCCGGTTGCGCGTGGCTACGGCTCGACTTGACTCTCGGAGGGCACGTTGCGCTTCAAGTGCTTGAGCTTCACGTAGTCGTTGTTCTTGACGTTGAGCCTCAACGCCTTGTTCGTCTTGGTGTTGGCACGCTCGCTCTTCCTCTTGGTGATGTTGACGTTGCCTTTCTTGTGCTTGTGCAAGAGTAGCTTGATTTTGGCGATGACGATGTGCTTGCTCATCGAATTGCTCTTGTGGATGATTGCCTTGTAGAGGGTTGCAATTAGCTTGACGGTCTTGGTGCACGGCCCGATGTAGAGTGTTCGATGTCGGTGTACTTGAGTGGGAGAAGGTGTCGTCGGAGTGTTGACTCAAACGGCTCCGTCTTGAGTAGGATGAAGTGGTAGAATGGCGGTTCACCAACAAGGCACAAATCTCTTCCATTCTTACATCGTTCTCTTGTTTGTGAGCCTCAAGCTTGTTGTCGAAGTAGTCTCTTGTTTGTTGCTCGGAGAGTCGCAAGTCGGTGGCGAGAGGCGGTCGCTGATACATCTCCGTCGTATCTATTATTTTTGATTGTTCCATGCCAATATTCTTCAACTTTCATATACTTTTGGCAACTTTTTATACTATTTTTGGGACTAACATATTGATCCAGTGCCCAGTGCCAGTTCCTGTCTGTTGCATGTTTTATGTTTCGCAGAAACACAATATCAAATGGAGTCCAAATGGGATAAAAACGGACGGAGAATTATTTTGGAATATTTGGGATTTTCCGAAGGAAGAATCAACACGAAACGGTGTCCGAGGTGGCCACGAGACAAGGGGCGCGCCCACCCCCTGGGCGCGCCTGGCACTCTCGTGGGCCACCCGTAAGGCGGTTGATGCCCTTATTTTGCCACAAGAAAGCTAATTTTATGAGAAAAATCTGGGCGAAAGATTCACCCCAATCGGAGTTACGGATCTCCGGATATTTAAGAAACGGTGAAGGGGTAGAATCTGGGAACGCAGAAACAAAGAGAAACAGAGAGATAGATCCAATCTCGGAGGGGCTCTCGCCCCTCCCAAGCCATGGGAGCCAAGGACCAGAGGGGAAACCCTTCTCCCATCTAGGGAGGAGGTCAAGGAAGAAGAAGAAGAAGAGGGCCTCTCTCCCCCTTGCTTCCGGTGGTGCCGGAGCGCTGCCGGGGGCCATCATCATCACCGCGATCTTCACCAACACCTCCGCCATCTTCACCAACATCTCCATCACCTTTCCCCATCTATATACAGCGGTCCACTCTCCCGCATCCCGTTGTATCCTCTACTTGAACATGGTGCTTTATGCTTCATATTATTATCCAATGATGTGTTGCCATCCTATGATGTGTGAGTAGATTTTCATTGTTCTATCGGTGATTGATGAATTGCTATGATTGGTTTAATTTGCTTGTGGTTATGTTGCTGTCCTATTGTGCCCTCCGTGTCGCGCAAGCGTGAGGGAGTACCACTGTAGGATGTTGCAATATGTTCATGATTCGCTTATAGTGGGTTGCTTGAGTGACAGAAGCATAAACCCGAGTAAGGGGATTGTTGCGTATGGGATAGAAGGGGACTTGATGCTTTAATGCTATGGTTGGGTTTTACCTTAATGAATATTTAGTAGTTGCGGACGCTTGCTAGAGTTCCAATCATAAGTGCATATGATCCAAGTAGAGAAAGTATGTTAGCTTATGCCTCTCCCACATAAAACTTGCTATCGGTCTAGTAACATAGTCAATTGCTTAGGGACACTTTCACAACTCCTACCACCACTTTTCCACACTCACTATATTTACTTTATTGATTCTTTATCTAAACAGCCCCTAGTTTATATTTACATGCTCTTTATTATCTTGCAAACCTATCCTATCACACCTACAAAGTACTTCTAGTTTCATACTTGTTCTAGGTAAAGCGAACGTCAAGCGTGCGTAGAGTTGTATCGGTGGTCGATAGAACTTGAGGGAATATTTATTCTACCTTTAGATCCTCGTTGGGTTCGACGCTCTTACTTATCGAAAACTGTTGCGATCCCCTACACTTGTGGGTTATCAAGACCTTTTTCTGGCGCCGTTGCCGGGGAGTCATAGCGTGGGGTGAATATTCTCGTGTGTGCTTGTTTGCTTTATCACTAAGTAATTTTTATTTGTTTTTCTTAGTTGTTTTCTATCTTTAGTTATGGGTAGGAAACGCAAAATACCAAAAAAAATAGTTGTACCTACTGCACCAATGGTTGAAGAACCACTCAAAATCTATCACACTACTGAAGCTTTTTACTTGGATCATCTTTGATCCCTTTGTGCTCGTGCTGAAACCCCAACTAGCTTAGTTGGTAGCAAATCTTTAGATGAGCATGCTTGTTATGTGCGACATCGTATATCTGAAAAAGGGAAACTATTATGGGATCAAATTCAACGTTTGCAATGCTATGCTTGGACTTTATGTGAATTATATGATGTTACTTGTTGTTCTGAAAACCCTAAGAAACACCTTCCCTACCAATGCTTGTTTAGTGATAATTGAATTGTATCTTCATATGCTAAGGGTGTTTATAATTACTATGATGTTCAACAAATTGAAGAATTTGTTGCTTTTAAGGGTGCATATGAAATTGCTTCTTTGATTAAAAAGTATGATGCTACTCTCTACAAATCTGAAAATTTTGCCATACTTGAATATTGCTATGATAATTATGCTTCTAATGCCTATGTTAAACTATATATTGAGGTCTACCCCGCTGTCCAAGAAGAGACTAATATTTTGCAGGAAGCTATGAAAGAAGAAATTGATGAAACTGTGAGCTCATTGGATGAAAAAGATGAGGAGGAGAGCGAAGAACAAAAGGAGGAAGAGCGGATTAGCTACTCGTGCCCACCTTATAATGAGAGTAACTCTTCAACTCATACATTGTTTAATTCCCCTTCATGCTAACCGAAGGATAATTGCTATGATGATTGCTATAATCCTGTTGTTTCTCTTGAAATATCCCTTTTTGATGATGCTTGCTATGCTTGTGGCCAAGATGTCAATATAAATTATACTTATGGAGATGAACTTGCTATAGTTCCCTATGTTAAACATGAAATTGTTGCTATTGCACCCATGCATGATAGTCCTATTATATTTTTGAATTCTCCAAACTACACTATATTGGAGAAGTTTGTGCTTACTAAGGATTATATTGATGGGTTGCCTTTTTCCATTGCACATGATGATTTTGATGAATATAATATGCATGTGCTACCTGCTCCTACTTGCAATTATTATGAGAGAGGAACTACATCTCCGCTTCTTTATGTTTCCAACACGATAGAATTGCAAGAAACTGCTTATATTATGCATTGGCCTTTACTATGCGTGCATGAATTGTTCTTTTATGACATGCCGATGCATAGGAAGAGAGTTAGACTTCGTTGTTGCATGATATATGTTACTTTGTGCTCACTACTAAACTACAAATCATTGTTAATTAAAATTGGCTTTGATATACCTTGGGATCCGGGTGGATTCATTACTTGAGCACTAAATGCCTAGCTTAATGGCTTGAAAGAAAGCGCTGCCAGGGAGACAACCCGGAAGTTTTATAGAGTCATTTATTTCTGTTGAGTGCTTTCATATAGTTTAAAAAAAATAAAGAGGGGAACCTAAAAACTTTTCAAAAAGGAAAGTGAAAGTGAGAGAGACAAGCATTATTGAAGTGGAAGAGCTCCTTGAACTTTGTTCATGCTCATGGAAACTTTGTGAATCTTGATTACAGAAACTTTTCATAAAAAATAATTATCCCCTTGTATAATTCCATTGTATTATAAAAATAATGTGCCAAGGTTTGCTTTTAGGATGTTTACGATGCTTGTTGGTTTGTACGGTGTATGACAGAAACTTTAGCTGTAGTGCACGATTTTACATTTTTAACTGGAAGGTCAAATGGTTCTGATTCCTTTTGCAATTTCTTTATGTACAACCTTTTTATTTTTCCTAATTTTGGTAGAATTTTTGGGGTACCATAAGTATGGTGAATGGTCAGATTGATACAGACTGTTCTGTTTTTGACAGATTCTGTTTTTGATGCATAGTTTGCTTGTTTTGATGAATCTATCAATTTATATCAGTGGATTAAGCCATGAAAAATCTATATTACAGTAGACACAATGCAAAAAAAATATGAATTGGTTTGCTACAGTACTTAGAGTAGTAATTTGCTTTATTATACTAACGGATCTTACCGAGTTTTCTGTTGAAGTTTTGTGTGGATGAAGTGTCTAATCGAGGAAGTTTCGATATGAGGAAAAGGAAGAGAGGAAAGAGCTCAAGCTTGGGGATTCCCGAGGCACCCCAAGTAAATATTCAAGGAGACTCAAGCATCTAAGCTTGGGGATGCCCCAGAAGGCATCCCCTCTTTCTTCAACAAGTATCGGTATGTTTTCGTATCCGTTTCGTTCATGCATTATGTGCAACCTTGGAGCGTATTTTGCATTTAGTTTTCACTTTTATTTTATGCACAATGCTGGTATGAGATAGTCCTTGGTTGATTTATAGAATGCTCATTACACTTCACTTAAATCTTTTGAGTATGGCTTTATAGAATGCTTTATGTGCTTCACTTATATCATTTGAAGTTTGGATTGCCTGTTCTCTTCACATAGACAACCACCATTTGTAGAATGCTCTTTTGCTTCACTTATATTTGTTAGAGCGTGGGCATATCTTTTGTAGAAAGAATTAAACTCTCTTGCTTCACTTATATCTATTTAGAGAGATGACAGGAATTGGTCATGCACATGATTAGTCATAAAATCGTACATAAAACTTGTAGATCACTGAATATGATATGTTTGATTCCTTGCAATAGTTTTGCGATATAAAGGTGGTGATATTAGAGTCGTGCTAGTTGAGTAATTGTGAAATTGAGAAATACTTGTGTTGAGGTTTGCAAGTCCCGTAGCATGCAAGTATGGTGAACTGTTATGTAACGAAGTTGGAGCATGAGGTGCTCTTTGATTGCTTTCCTTATGAGTGGCAGTCGGGGACGAGCAATGGTCTTTTCCTACCAATCTATCCCTCTACGGGCATGCGTAGTAGTACTTTGCTTTGAGGTCTAAGTAGACTTTTGCAATAAGTATATGAGTTCTTTATGACTAATGTGAGTCCATGGATATGCGCACACTCACCCTTTCACTTTGCTAGCCTCTATTGTGCCGCACAACTTTCACCGGTATCATGAACCCATTATTTACCTTCCTCAAAACAGCCACCATACCTACCTATTATGGAATTTCCATAGCCATTCCGAGATATATTGCCATGCAATTTTCCACCGTTCTATTATTATGACACGTTCCATCATTGTCATATTGCTTTGCATGATCATAAGATAGCTAGCATGATCTTTTCATGGATTGTCCATTTTTTGATGTCATTGCTATGCTAGATCATTGCACATCCCAGTACACCGTCGGAGGCATTCATATAGAGTCATATTTTGTTCTAGCTTTGAGTTGTAATTCTTGAGTTGTAAATCCATAAAAGTGTGATGATCTTTATTATTAGAGCATTGTCCAAGTGAGGAAAGGATGATGAAGACTATCCCCCACAAGTAGGGATGGGACTTCGGACTTTATAAAAATAAAAGAGGCCAAAGAAGCCCACAAAAAAAGAAAAAAAGGAAAAAAAAAGAGAAAGACAAAAAAAGGGAAAGAAAAAAAAGAAAAAGAAAAAAAGGAAATAAACAAAATGAGAGAAAAAGAGAGAAGGGGCAATGTTACTATCCTTTTACCACACTTGTGCTTCAGAGTAGCACCATGTTCATTATAGAGAGAGTCTCCTATGCCTTCACTTTCATATACTAGTGGGAATTTTTCATTATAGAACTTGGCTTGTATATTCCAATGATGGGCTTCCTCAAAATGACCTAGGTCTTCGTGAGCAAGCAAGTTGGATGCACACCCACTTAGTTTTTTTGTTGAGCTTTCATATATTTATAGCTCTAGTGCATCTGTTGCATGGCAATCCCTACTCTCTCACATTGATATCTATTGATGGGCATCTCCATAGCCTGTTGATATGCCTAGTTGATGTGAGACTATCTTCTCCCACTTTTTGTCCTCACAACCACCACAATAGACCACCATAGTGCTATGTCCATGGCTTGCGCTCATGTATTGCGTAAGAGTTGAAAAAGCTGAAGCGTGTTAAAAAGTATGAACCAATTGCTCGGCTCGTCATCGGGGTTGTGCATGATGGGAGCATTTTGTGTGACGAAGATGGAGCATAGCCAGACTATATGATTTTGTAGGGATGAGCTTTCTTTGGCTATGTTATTTCGATTAGACATAATTGCTTGGTTGGTATGCTCGAAGTATTATTGTTTTTATGTCAAATGATAGACTATTGCCTTGAATCATTCATGTCTTAATATTCATGCCATGCTTAGACATATGTTCAAGATTATGCTAGGTAGCATTCCACATCAAAAATTATCTTTTTTATCATTTACCTACTCGAGGACGAGCAAGAATTAAGCTTGGGTATGCTGATACGTCTCCGTCATATCTATAATTTTAGATTGTTCCATGCCAATATTCTTCAACTTCCATATACTTTTGGCAAGTTTTTATACTATTTTTGGGACTAACATATTGATCCAGTGCCCAGTGCCAGTTCCTGTCTGTTGCATGTTTTCTGTTTCAAACCAATATCAAACGGAGTCCAAATGGGATAAAAATAGACGGAGAATTATTTTGGAATATTTGGGATTTTCCGGAGGAAGAATCAACGTGAAACGGTGTCCGAGGTGGCCACGAGACAGTGGGCGCGCCCACCCCCCTAGGCGCGCCTGGCACTCTCGTGGGCCACCCGTAAGGTGGTTGATGCCCTTCTTTTGCCGCAAGAAACCTAATTTTATGAGAAAATCTGGGTGAAAGATTCACCCCAATCGGAGTTACGGATCTCCGAATATTTAAGAAACGGTGAAGGGGTAGAATCTGGGAACGCAGAAACAGAGAGATAGATCCAATCTCGGAGGGGCTCTCGTTCCTCCCAAGCCATGGGAGCCAAGGACCAGAGGGGAAACCCTTCTCCCATCTAGGGAGGAGGTCAAGGAAGAAGAAGAAGAAGAAGAAGAAGAGGGCCTCTCTCCTCCTTACTTCCGATGGCGCCGGAGCGCTGCCGGGGGCCATCATCATCACCACGATCTTCACCAACACCTCCGCCATCTTCACCAACATCTCCATCACCTTCCCCCATCTATATCCAGCGGTCCACTCTCCCGCATTCCGCTGTACCCTCTACTTGAACATGGTGCTTTATGCTTCATATTATTATCCAATGATGTGTTGCCATTCTATGATGTCTGAGTAGATTTTCGTTGTCCTATTGGTGATTGATGAATTGGTATGATTGGTTTAATTTTCTTGTGGTTATGTTGCTGTCCTATTGTGCCCCTCCGTGTCGCGCAAGTGTGAGGGAGTACCACTGTAGGGTGTTGCAATATGTTCATGATTCGCTTATAGTGGGTTGCTTGAGTGACAGAAGCATAAACCCGAGTAAGGGCATTGTTGCGTATGGGATAGAAGGGGACTTGATGCTTTAATGCTATGGTTGGGTTTTACCTTAATGAATCTTTAGTAGTTGCGGACGCTTGCTAGAGTTCCAATCATAAGTGCATATGGTCCAAGTAGAGAAAGTATGTTACCTTATGCCTCTCCCACATAAAACTTGCTATCGGTCTAGTAACATAGTCAATTGCTTAGGGACACTTTCATAACTCATACCACCACTTGTCCACACTCTCTATATTTACTTTATTGCTTCTTTATCTAAACAGCCCCTAGTTTATATTTACATGCTCTTTATTATCTTGCAAACCTATCCTATCACACCTACAAAGTACTTCTAGTTTCATACTTGTTCTAGGTAAAGCGAACGTCAAGCGTGCGTAGAGTTGTATCGGTGGTCGATAGAACTTGAGGGAATATTTATTCTACCTTTAGCTCCTCGTTGGGTTCGACACTCTTACTTATCGAAAACTATTGCGATCCCCTACACTTGTGGGTTATCAGTCGCTCATTGCTTGTTGTTCTTGATGTAAAGCTCGTTGTGCACCGAAAAGGTGGCTCTTGGTGACATAGGATGACATGTCTTTGTCTTGCTTGATGAAGAGTGGGTTGGTAGAAGAACTTGGCCTACCCATCATTCCAAGCAAATATGTGAGTGTGTGAGAGAGAAGAATTGATACCAAATGTACCTTGACCGATGTTGAAGATGTATCAATGATCACTCAAATGTGGACCAAGGAAATAGCACAATTGGTACCAATTCTTGTCGATTCTCACACCTACACAAATAAAAGGTTATGGTGGAGCTCGGTTAGGATGGTGGTACAAAATTTGATACAATTTTTAGTGAGCCTCAATAATGTTGGAAAAGATTCACAAATTTGCAAATGCAACAAGTAGACCAATAGCAAGATATGGTACACGGAAACACACACGCAAATAGATAAGTGGGGTCGTGCAACCAAGGAATGAGCCAAAATGTGGAATCCACGAAAATGCTCTTGTTGCACAACACTAGAGAGACGCTAGCACGATTGCATGATAGGCAGATACGAAACTTGTGCAAAACCTACTAGGCAAAAATGCAACGACTTCTATCCTAAATATGCTATATGTATGGTATTCCGGTGATATGATCCAAGATGATCGGATATGACAATCTTAATGTAGTATGATGCTATAGTTCTTGCTTATAAGCTCTTTGCTTATCTTTCCTTCTTGCTTAAAAAGCTTGTTTGGCTCTTTCACTTTTGAGCTCTTTTCTCATGCAAAACTTCACGAACCAAGATAGCAATTGTGTATATGCGATGACAACTTTGTGACTCAAAATATGATACCAAGATATGCACCATGCTGATATGGCATGTATGCTATGTAAAGTATGATCGCCAATGTGCACAAGTCACATTGTCGGCAATACTCAAAGGCTACTCTTTATGGGTAAGCAACGTAAAAGTAAGGCTATGGTGGTTATCAATGCAATGTCAAGAAATGTACCATGAAAGGATACCACGATACCAAAATGATATAGAGGTTACCGTTCTTGCCTACGGTCAAGGTGTCAAAATTGTGTAGCGGTCGATGTCGATGATGAATATGAACGGCAGTGTTGTCGTTGTCGAACCATCCCTAAGTAGCAGAAACACGTTAGGAAACGGAAACTGCAACTCAAAACTCAAAGACCAAAACGTGTCAAAATTTGTCGGAGTGCAAAACGGGTGAGCGATGGTGGTTGCGGAAAGCGGTGGTGGCATGCAAGTGCGTATGCGAAAGTGGCGGTGGAACGGAGTAGGAAATCAAACTGAAAATATTCAGTTTCGTCAGGGATGGTCGGACGACCGATGGTGGTTGGACGACCGATCCTGGTCGTACGTCCGGTGCCTGGGTGATTTCGGGCACGGGATGAACTCAGGTTCTCAAGGTGGGGATGGCGAAAAATGGTTAAATCCGAGCAAATTTGTGGATGGAAATGGTGGAGATGATGGGGGAAAGCTAGATCCACTCGTGGCACAGCAAACCATGGATCAAATCCAACAAAACTTCATCACACCAACAAATCACAAAAACATTTGGGGCTATTTTTGGTGGGGATTTTTGAAATTGGGGAAGAACACAACAAAATCAAGCTAGAAAACACGGGGTAGGGGCTCCAAATACATGATCAACGTGGCTCAAGATACCAAGATGATGTAGGGTATAACCCTAGATGCCCAATCTTTCACGATTGGAGGGGATCCTACGAAGAACACGAAGAACACATGGGGAAAACAAGGGGAAACACAAGAGAAATCACTCAACCAACAAGATCCAGTTACACATATGCTAGATCCACGAAACACAAAGAGAGATACACGATTCAAAGTCAACAAGGGACGATACAAAGGGTCTTCTCCATGAGGAGGTCTTGAAGGGTCTTCCCGTAAAGGGGTCTTGAATCCGCTTGAGGGATCTTCTTCGAAGAGGCGCTCGACTCCGATGGAGAAGTACCCAAGTGGATGAGCAAAGCTCTATCTCAAATATGAGCTATCACAATGCTAACCCTAGAAAGAGTGCAGAGGAGGTCTATTTATAGTCTAAGTGGACGAAAGGGTAAGTGGCTTCGGCCTAACATGCAGGCAGTCACACAGGCGTCGGACGTCCGACGGTCACCGGTCGTCTAAAGGCTCGTGAGGGTCCGGACGTCCGGTGCCGGTCGGGCGTCTAATGTGTTCGGCTCTGGTCAGGACTTGTCGGGCGACCGGTCAAGGTCGATCGTCCGGTCGGTCGGTTGTCCGGAAGTCTTCATTCTTCCGATGTTTTGGCTCGGGTGTGGTGGTGCCGGTCGTCTGGTGTCGCTTGGTCGTCCGGGCGCTGGGAGGTGTTGGTCGTCCGGTGTTGCTCGGTCGTTCGGGCGCTAGAGCGTGCGCTCGCTGGTACTTGGCTGGCCGGTCGGAGCCTCCAGGCATCGGACGTCCGATGACTGGGAGTTTCGAGCAGTCCTTCTTCTTGTCCATTGAACTTGATGTCCTCGCTGTATTGTCCGTTGGGTGTAGCTGATTCGTGGCTTTCCTCCAAATACCTGATCACACATAGGGTCTCCGCATGAGGTAGTAGCCATGTCTCATAGGTAGAAAGTGGAAGTTCGGCGAGGAGCGAGTTCACCTTATCTTCGACAGCCTTTGCTCGAGCTCTTGTCATTGGTCCAAGTGGTGTCATGGGAGATGTAGATACGTCCATGGGGATGATCGTGGGATGCTCCGCATCAACAGGATTTAGCAATGTTTCATCTAAGTTGTTGTCCGTTTGATCTTGCTCAGTAATTTCATACAAATTCTTAATCTGGCATCGTCAACCATTGCATTCCTCTATCACCTTGTTCCCTTTTGTTTGTTTGTTGGCCCATCCGTGTTGTACATATGTTTTTTCTTGGACTTTTTTCTTCTTGAGCTCTAGTGTGCCCATCTCATCTGGCATGTGTCGTATAAGTCAAAGAGGCAGTATGTCACTTGTCCCAATTGTAAGTCTACCCTCGACTCATAATTGGTTTCGTATGTTGTTCTTCATCCCAGATGCAAGTTATTCCTCTGCTTGTAAATCGGCTCATCATTTGTAATTGTCCTAGTTGTAATCCCACCCTCTACTCATATCCAGTATCATAGTTTTGTGCAGTTGATTAATTGCAAGCTCACCATTGACTCGCAACTGGGCATGTGGTTTGTTTCCATCTCAGTTGTAAGTCCACCCTTGACTCGCAACTAGGCTCATTGTTTCTAGTTGTCCTAGTTGCAAGTCCACACTTGATTCGCAACTCGTATCTTAGTTTTGTAAAGTTGTCCCGGTTACAAGTCCATCCTCGACTCCCAACTAGGCATGTAGTTTCGTTTATCCTCGTTGCAAGCCCACCCTTGACTCACAATTGGGCCTGTGTTTTGTCTTTCATTTTAGTTGCAAGTCCATCCTGACTCGTAACTGGGATTGTAGTTTGTTTGATCCTAGTTGCAAGTCGACCCTTAACTCGCAACTCGCCTCATAATTTCTTAGTTTTCCTAGTTGCAAGTCCACGTCGACTCGCAACTAGGCTCATAGTTCTCTCAGTTGCAAGCTCACCATCGACTTGCAACTAGGCATGTCTTTTGTTTTTCATTCCAATTGCAAGTCTACCTTTGACTCGCATCCGGGACAATAGTTGGTTTCATCCCAGTTACAAGTCCACCATCGACTGGTAACCGAGTGTGTTGTTTCATAGGTTGTCCTAATTGCAAGTCCATCCTCGACTCGCAACTAGGATCATACTTTTTCTTGTTGTCTCCATTGTAAGGTCACCCTCGACCCTAACTGGGAGCATAGTTTGTTGTTTCTTAGTTGCATTTCCATCCTTGACTCGCAAATGGGCCTCTATTTTATATTTCATCTTATTTGCAATCCGCCATCGACTCGCAACTAAGCTCGTAGTTTGTTTTTATCCTAGTTACAAGTCCACCCCCGACTTGCAACTAGGCCCCTAGTTTGTTTTAACCCAATTGCAAGTCCACCATCCACTCAAAACTGGGCTCGTAGTTTTGTGTAGTTGTCCCAGATACAAGTTTACCATTGACTCGCAACTGGGCTCATAGTTCTCCTAGTTGCAAGCCCACCCCTCGACTTGCACTTGGGTCTTTGCTTTGTTTTTCATCTGAGTTGCAAGTCCATCTTTGACTTGCAATTGGGTCCATAGTTTGTTTCGTCCCAGTTGCAAGTCGACCCTTGGCTCGCAACTAGGCTCGTAGTTTTGTAGTTGTCCCAGTTGCAAGTCCACTCTCGACTCGCAACTGGGATCATAGTTTTGTTGTTATCCCAGTTGCAAGTCCACCCTCGATTCGCAACTGAATATGTGTTTTGTTTTCCATCCCAGTTGCAAGACCACCCTCGACTCGCAACTGAGCTTGTAGTTTGTTGGCCGTTGGAGGGGTGGAAGTGGGGGTGAGGAGGGACGAGTCTAGACTTGCGGCAAGCTGTTTTCGACATGCAGCAAACTATGTGGAGGGACGAGTTTCTGCATGAGAATAGAAGTTTTTTACTTACCACATGTGTCATATGGTACATGAGACTAGAGGTTTGATCCACAAATTTTCACTGAGCATTCAGAGAAAAGGGACGTAAGGTTTTTCACTGAAAACATATCAGTGTGTTGTTGTTTGTTCAGTCTCAACTGGAGAGTATGTGTTTGACCCACAACTTTTAGTCATGTATCAACAACAATTTTGTCTGTTGTTTGTTTTACCACACTAGGCTGGTTGCCATGCTATAATAGATCAATGTTCATTTTATATATTTACACGTGAGTGTCCAATTCTTTTCATTGTTCAGTCTTCACAAATTCAAAAAATGTTCATGTTTTCATAAAAAAAGTTTACGGCTTCAAAAAATGTTCGGGGATTTTTAAAAAAAGTTCTCACTTTTTTTAAAAAGAACTGTGTTTTTGGTAAAGTGTTCATGTTTTCAGAAAATGTCTGCATTAAAAAAAATCAGGATTTACACATGTTTTCAAAAATTGTTTTTGTCTTCAAGAAATACTTGTAATTACAAATATTTGTTTGCACTTTTCAAAAAATGTTTTGAGTTCCAAAGATTCTGCTTGTTTTCAAAAAGTATTCGGCATTTTCAAAATTATTCACAATTTTTCAATAAATTGTTCAAAAAGGTTTTCGGATCTGACGCTGGTCTGCGTTATTAAGGACTCGCGTTTACTTTTAGTCAGAAACAGCTGTTTGTTCTACTGGCTATAAGGACGTTTGCACTAGTTGGAGGTTGGAACTTCGACACCAGCTAAGTAGGCCCTACTTTTTATTTCCTTTTCCAGGAATTGGGCTGGATATATAAAAATAAAGCAGCCCCAAAAAGAGGGATGACATCATCTTAGATGAGATATAGAGAGACCCACGAATGTAGTGAATCAACAAGACCCATAAAATTAAAATTATATTAGTGAATTTTAATTTTTGCTCCCGCCGCAGTCGGTCTCGTTGGTTAAATTTATGATCAAAGTTGAACCTTGAAAAACGTGGGCGCGCTATATTTCGAAACAGATGGAGTAGATTCTGATGCAAAAATCTATAAAAATGAAAGGAAATAATAATCACAAGTGTACCTTCTTGATTTTACAAGTGGACAACTGAAGGTCTCCGCAGTCAAGTTCACTAGGCTCCTCGCGAGGCTCTTCAGTCACTTCACCCATTGTGGCCAACAATAATCCCTCACCAGCGTCACGCCCTATAGCTACTACTTCTTTAAATGGCTTTTGTATTGTAAAGAAGATATTTTCCGGACGAGCAGAAAGAAAATGCTTCTCAACGGTGATGATAGCAATGTTCTAATTTAAATGATACTTCCTCTATTCCAAAATATAGTGCGCCCGCGCTTCCTGAGGTCCAACTTTGACCATAAATCTAACCAACGAGACCGACTGCAGCGGGAGAAAAAAAATATAATTGAAAACTTCTTTTGAATACAAATTCCTAGTATAATTTTTGCTCCCGCCGCATTCGGTATCGTTGGTTAAATTTATGGTCAAAGTTGAAACATGGAAATAAAGGAAGTACTATATTTTGAAATGGAGGGAGTACAATTGCAATGTGCCATCGGCGCGCTGATTTGGTGGGATAAATACCTCAATCTGCAACGACACAGTGAGCCCTATTAAGCATCATGTAACTTAAAGGCCAAGAAAAAACGATTAGGACTTAGGAGTGCCAACCCTTAAGTTCTCATCAATCTTGTCTTAGATCTAACCAAACTGGCCGAAGTCAAAATGACCGAGCGTGCGCGCATACGCTTGCGTTTGCGCGTGCGCTCGTGCCAGCTTATAAGCAAGCCCGTGCATGCAAAGAACATCTTGTTTCCTACACATCATAACTATAAATCATCATCAGTTGGTGAAGATCAGATACTACTAGTAGTAGGAAAAAGTAGTAGCAACACAGCACGCCGGGATGTATTTGTGAAAACCCTTTTGGGGAGCTCCTGCCAGACATACTCCTCTGCAGAACGCCAACTGAGGCTGCGTTCGGTTTGCGGGTATAGAAAACACTGGACCAGAAAACTGCGAAGGAATATAATTGATTGTACAGTACCAGACCATAGGGTTATAGAGCAGAGGAAGAGAAGCATGCGGGGTGTTCGAAGCATAGGTGTAAAAAACTTCGTTACCGGCGAAGACTGTGTACACAGTGGCAGATTCTATCCGCATGTACTCTGTGAGTTTGTCTCTTTCCTCATGCATGACTAGTATATTTTAATTTTTTATTTGGAGCCGTGGTGCCTTGCTTCGGGCATCCGCTCAAAAATGAGGTTCTACTGGATTAGTGAAATCCTCTGGAGTGAGCCCTCCAAGGCAGGGTTTCCTTCAAATTTCTGTACCAATTTCCTATGAAACGAACGGGTGAGAGGTAGACAAAACTACAGGTTTTCAAACTACTCCCTCTGTCCTTTAAAGAGTGTACTTTCAATACTGTTGGAGGGTCAAACTGTCTCAAAGTTTGACTGAGTTTGTGGAAAAATATATTAATGTTTATGAAATCAAATAGGTATATGATGAAAATATATATTATCATGAATCTAGTGATAATAATTTGATGGCGTAAATGTTGGTGTATTATTATATAAATACAGTCAAATATAAAAAAGTTTGACTTTCCAATAAAGTTGAAAGTACACTTTTTAAAGGACGGAGGGAGTAGTACCTAAGATGGAGAAGATTGTGGGAAGAGTAATCAGCTATCAGACGATGGAAAATATATTTTGCGGTTGTGAAACTGAAGTATGACAAGGAAAGATGTTTGTGTTATCAGTTTCAGAAATGAAAAAGTGACATGGAATGATGGAAAGATGTCATGATACCCAAACTAGTGGTCTTAAGAGATGAAGCCAGCAGCAGCTCACCTGCATCATCATCTAAATTCTCTCCTGTCCTGTAACAGAGCACATAAGACAATGCATAAGAGTCATTATGGTAAACACTACAGGGAAGTACTGGTCCAACAGCAAAACAGGCATACATGAACTCAGGCGTGGAAGACATACTTGAGTATCCCAAAATGCATTAAGCGTTGACGGAGCGACGGCAGCGGCACGGCCCACGTCTCAGACGTGTCATGATCATGGCGATGGATCATCCCAAGAAAGTCGCCATTGGAATCAACAAGCGGCCCTCCGAGTGCAGCCTACACCACAAGGTGAAGTGTCAAGGATTGGTAGCAGTATTAAGGAGATGCAATGCACACACTGGTACAGACTGTTTCGTGGCAAGTTACCCAGCATGACAGCAAGAAAGAAACAGAGTGTACCTCTGTGAGACCTGGAAGCAGGAGCTTGCAAGGTTCAGCGTCATCGACAACAGGAAGCTCCTCTCCCATCAGCTGGCACGAGCCAAATGCCCGGCCGAGAGCCGTAATTCTGCGAGTGCTACGGCACATGTCAGTCTGACGGTCGATGTCTGCCGGACGAAGGCCCGAGGGGCGGCTGAAGGAGGTGACGATCGCGATATCGTCGTCGTAGAGCCCAAGAACCCATCGGTGGCTCTGTTGTTCGGGAGGCGCACCTCGACCCTCAGCTTATCATCTTTGTTTCTCTTGCCGGTGAACTATGTGACCAGGCGCGCCGACGTGAGGAACCTCGCCAGGTGCTTCCCTTCGGCGCCGCCGCCGCGTGGCAGAGCTATGCCCGAGCACGCGTATAGCATCTCCTCTCCTGGACAAGAAGATCGCGATAATTTGAATCATTAGCCGTTAGTGATGAATGATGGGGTACAAAACTGGACTTAAAAACTCATGATTAGCAAGCATTGTAGTGTACATGATCACCGTCGAACAGAGCGAGCGAGACGACGTGTTCAGCGGCGGGGTTTGTGGATTCATCGGCGAGGGCCTGACCGAACGACCTGAACGAACCACTGCTTTATATCTGAAGCAAAACGAAATCAAAAGAACCAAGTTGATCATGCATGCAGGTGGTGATCCTGCGCCTTCTTTTCCTGCGGCAGGTGGTGATCCCGGTCGCGATCAGCGACGGCTATTCGTCCCCGCGTCTGATGCATCTGTTGATGGCTCGCTGCGCCCTGCTCGAGCCTCCGGTGCTGGAATCGGTCGCCAGCGTCTTTCTGCGTCATCGATTGATCGAGTGCAGTGCCCAAGCAGATGACAACTCTAGTCCGCGCGTGCAGATCTCCTAGTTAACCGGGGTGTTGGTGTTGGACCTCCAAAATCCGGGAGGTTTGGTCCTCTTTTTTTTTTCAGAAATAGCCGGGAGGTCTGGTATTTAGAGCATCTCCAACAGCCGCGCTAAAGCGCCGCGCGCAAAAAACCTGTTAGCGCGCGCGCTGCGGCTAGTTTTGCGCGCCCGCCTGCGCTGGCTCCAACAGCGGCTCTATAATGCAGCGCGCGCGCGCCGCTTCAGCAGGGCGCAAAAATACAGCGCGCGCGCCGCACAAATCACATGTACATTTCAAAGAAGATGAGCAAAAATGATCAAACAAATAAAATAAAAATCAATAACAAATAATTCAAAATAAATCATTACAACTCAAACAAATAGTTTATCGTTCAGTACAACAACAAATAGTTCAAAATAAATTATTACAACACAACAAATAGTTTATGAACAATACAATGTCGAGTGCAGATATCATCATGCTCTTTGCCGTCCATGCCATGCCCACCACTCTTCAATTAGATCATTCTGAAGTTCCTTGTGCGTTGCGGGACGCCGAATGGCATGATAGGAGGCAACAAAACGGGCTACCCTTTCAGCCCTCCGCCGTACTCGCACGGGATGTCCCAAGAGCTCATACTGTGAGTAGTCTAAATCTTGGCCACGCTCATTCTCGATGATCATGTTGTGCATGATCGCACAAGCGTGCATGATGTACCAAAGCATTTTTTGATCCCAAAATCTTGCCGGTCCTCTCACAATAGCAAATTGGGCTTGCAAAATCCCAAATGCTCTCTCCACATCTTTTCTAGCCGCCGCCTGAGCATTGTGGAAATCAAGATTTTTCTTACCTTCCGGTTTTTTCAACGGCTTCACGAAGGTTTGCCACTTTGGATAGATGCCATCCGCTAGATAATAGCCATAGTTGTACGTACGGCCATTTGCTACAAACTGCACAGGTGGCAACTCACCGTTTGCAATCTTATTCATCAGTGGTGACCGGTTGACAACATTGATATCATTCAAAGATCCAGGTATTCCAAAGAATGCATGCCAAATCCAAGTCTCCTGATCGGCCACCGCTTCAAGGATTATAGTGGAACCCTTTTTTTGGCCGTGGAATTGCCCATGCCATGCCTTTGGACAATTCTTTCAACTCCAATGCATGCAATCTATTGAGCCAAGCATGCCAGGAAAGCCGCGCGCTTTGTTCATCGCCAATAGCCTTGCGGCGTCTTCAGCAGTGGGAGATCTCAAATACTCCTCGCCAAACACTTGCACAATTCCCACTGCAAAGCGCTTGACACACATGATGGCTTGGCTCTCACCCATAGCCAAATGATCATCAACTAGATCAGCCGGGATACCGTATGCCAACATACGCAAAGCGGCTGTCACCTTCAGAAAAGTGGTATGCCCGAGCTCTCCGGCGGCATTCCTCCTTTGCTGGAAAAACCGGTCATGGCTCGCTAGTTTCTCTGCAATGCGCCTGAACAAGTCGGTGCTCATCCTAAACCGGCGACGAAAATACGACTCCGGGTACGTGGGATTCTCCACGAAATAGTTCTTCATCAATCTGTTATGGGCATCAATCCTATCTCTCCAAATTTTCTCCCGACCCATAACCGAACCACCGTGCTTCGGTTTTTTATTGATATGCATAGCTACGATCATTGCAAGATCCTCCTCCTCTTCCATATCAAATTCTTCTTCGGAAGAATCATACGACGAACTCATCTACAATGTTCAATACTATACTATAAAAACTACAATTCAAAACATGCACCAAATTCATGAAGTTTGAGCAATACATACCTTGTAGGCGTTTTGTCAAACACCTTGCGGGCGCGGCGCGGCAGCGAGCGCTCGGGCGCTGTTCCTCGGACGACGGAGGCGCGCGGGCGCCGGCGGTACTAGGAGGGGATGGGCGGAAGCGCGGGCGCGCGGGGATAGGCCCGGGAAGCCTGAGACGGTCGCCGGGGTGCGCGGGCGGCGGCGGCGGCGCGGCCGGTCGGGGGTGGAAGCGCGAGAGGAAGAGCGGGCGCGAGCGCTCGAGTGTGCCGCGCGCTGTAGTGGGTGCCCGAAATACGCCGCGCGGGTAAGTGTTTTTGACCGCGCGTCCAACCCGTTTTAGCGCGCGCCGTTTTTGCGCGCCCGCTGGAGCGCCCTGATGCGTTGCGCGCGCGCTAAAACGACCTATTTTGCGGCGCGGCGCTAGTTTAGCGCGGCTGTTGGAGATGCTCTTATGCACGGAGCGGCAGCCGGCAGGTGTACTGTCCGCGCGTTACGTATCCGGTAGGATTTAGGACTCCTCGAACTGCTCTATTTTGCTGTTCCTGTGCCTCTTGGCTTTCCTTTTTTCCTTGATAGGGTACATTGGCTTTCCATCATGTGGAGTATCTACTCCCAAGCTTAAATTCTCCACGATGAAAACAGTACACCTGAATTTTTTTATTTTTTTATAAATTTTTTTGTGGTAAACTTTAACAAATATTTTGTATGCTTGCAAAATTTCAACCCGAAATGACATTCGTGGAAGTCGTGGCAAAAAGAAAACAAACTCGATACTATAAAAATGCTAGTTTTGAAAACATTTTCGAGTGTTGATTTTGGTTTTGCCATGACGTCCACAAATGTTATTTCTTGCTGATTTTTTTATCATAGAAAACAATTGTCAGTGTTTTCCACACAAAAAATTAAGATTGTTTTTGATTTTTTGAATATTTTTCCATTTTCTTGCTCAGCACGGTGTATTTCAACTCGGGATCAGAATAATACTTTCAGACTTTCCGTTGTTTTAATGTTGGTTTGGAGGACCCGAAGATGGGTGATGTTATTTCGCAAGTGGAGAAAAAGATCCGAGTTGGTGGGTGCGGCACTGCAGCCCTCAGTCCTATTTGGCGCGCAGGCCGTTGATAGCCTGGTATATGTACGGGCAGGCCCATTTCCGGGTATCTTCCCCACTGGTTTTGGAAGGTTCTTGAACCTTCCATGGAATGGTGTTTTCCTTTGTTTTGTTACGTTTTTTCTCTTTTTATTTTCTCTTTTTTATTATGTTTTATTACTTTGTTTTTTTCTTTTCCTTTTTCATATTGTGAACCTCTTCCAAATTTGTGAATATTTTATGAAATCATGAACATATTCTGAATCCACAAACATTTTTATGAAATTATGATTCTTTTTAAAATTCGCAAACATTTTCTAAAATTGTGATATTTTTTTGGAACTCTTGATTATTTTTTTGAATCGGCGAATATTTTTTTGTTTTTTTGAACAATTTTTAAACTTCAAGAGCATTTTTTTAATTTTTTAAACATTTTAAAAATGAACTTTTTTGAATACGCAAACATGGTTTTGAAATCTAGAATTTTTTTGATTGGTGAACATTTATGATTGAACATTTTGTTCAAAATACATGTTTTACAAAAAATTGGAACTTTTCTTAAAATCCTGTTTCTTTAATAAAAAGGGGGCATCCCACCCCGCACATGGGCAGGCCCCAGCAGGGAGTGCAGGAGAGGGAGGGTGTGTGTTCCAGCGTTTTCCGACACGCAAGTCACCAAATAGGAGGTCCCCATTGCAGCAGCTACCTGAGGCCTAGGACTGGAATGGTTTGAGCCAAAACTGGGGTGATGCGAACGATCTAGTGTGTTTGGAGTTCCTGGAGGCAAGCACAAATTGGATGTTTATATTATATCGTGCCAGACCATGCACGTGGACATGTAGCATAAATTCATCACAATTCAACAGTAAAATAAATCATAGTTTAACAATTCAGACATGACAAAATGAAATTCAAGTTCGGCATAATGGATCAATTGCCGAACGGATCACTGTCCAAATGCCATCTGTGCCTCCTCTGCCGCCTTCTCTGTGACGCCCGCATAATTAAGCCACAATAATCCCATGTTAATGGTGTCATTTCATCACATTACTGTTGCTAATCCTCAGTCGATCCAAATCTATATTCTTTTTCAAATTCAAATTAAAGTCCTAAATTCAAAATTCTCAAACATTAAATCTAAAATGTTCAAGTTGTGGCAAATAATCCCTGGTTATTTGTCATATCGAAACCTATATTTTATAAAGTATATAAATGCCCTTTAATTAATAAAACAGAAAAGAAATAAAGGGCAAAAGAAAATACAATTTGAAAAAAGAAGAAGCCCCCGGGGCCTAGCCCACCTGGGTGGCCCAGCCAGCCCAACCCCCACCACGGTTGCTCGTCCTGTTCCTCCGACCGCGTCGCTACAGGGGAGGGGTCACCCCCGACAACCTCGCCGGTGCCGACGCCGGGAGGGGATAAGGGTGACGCCTCGGGCTCCCCTCGTCTCCCCTCACCCACTTGCCGCTCTCCACTTTCCCCCTCGCTTTCTCTCTCTCTCACCCACGCGCTCGCCTCCCTCCTCCAGATCCGCCGCACCAAGCGAAATCGCCGCCGCCCTCCATCGCCACCGCGGCCACCAGCGCCGCTCCGATCGCTCGTGTTGTCCAGGAGAGCCACCGTCGTCCACCTGTTCGCCTGGAGCCTTCAGGTAGAGACGGGGACCTCTAAAGCTACTGAACGCCGCCGCCCCCTTCCGTCTCTGCTCCGACGCGCGCCGGCGACCTCGAGCACCTATGCTGCTCCAAAATCTTTCGCCGGGCCACCATGTGCCTTCCCGGTGAGCTCCTCCCTTCCTCCATTCCTCTCCTCCCTCCGCGCTTTTCGCTATAGCTAGCTCACCCGCAAGCCGAGCTCCGCCGTCCGCCATTGCCGTCGTAGGGCTTGCCTCCGAGCTCCTCCGCTCGAGCCAGTAGCTCCGACGAGCTCCTGGAGCGCCGTAGACCTTGCCTAGCCCTTTACTTCACTCGCACGCGCTCTGTAGCGCCGATCTCGAACTCCGGCCGAACGCGCCGCCCGCCACCGTCCATGCAGCGCTCCACTCCGACCGAGTTAGCCCACGAGACCGCCGTAGATTGATGCGGCGTCGGACGCCCGATCGAAAGCGCCTAGCCGCACCTCTCCCCGTGCCCCGTAGCATTTTTCCTGCGAAGTCCGACGATGCTCCGCCGCGGAAATGGTCGCCGGCGCATCTCCGGCGCCGCCCGCCAACGTGGCCTCTGGGCCCCACCTCACTACCACTGACCGCGGGCCCCAGATGACTGGGATGACCCAGTCAACTGCTGACTGGGCACCCGTTGGCCACTGACGTGTGGGTCCCACGCGCAACTAATCTTTTTTGAAATTAAAAGTTTATTTTAGTAATTAGGTTAGTCTAACGTCTCACTGACATATTGGGCCCACACCCCTAATTAGTTTAGTTAGATTAGTTAATTCACTGTTATAGCCACTCTCACTGACCAGTGGGTCCCGCTGGACCCGCGGGTCAGGTTTGACCTGGTCAGCCGACCAGCTGGCTGCTGACATCATCCTCTAGTCATCCTGACGTCATAATTCCATTTCTGTTAATTTAGATAATTTCAGAATGTTGTTTAAAATCTTTGAAAAATCATACAAAATAATCTGTAGCTCGGATGAAAAAGTTTTCTACATGAAAGTTACTCAGAACGACGAGACGAATTCGGATACGAGGTCCGTTCGTCTGCCACATGTCCCTAGCATAGCAAACATGCAACCGCCCCCCTCCAGGGAAAACCTTCCCAGATGCTATCCCACTTCACCAGTATCGCGTAGTACTGCGTTAGATCACCCCTATCTCTGCTTGTTGACTTGTCATGTATCTGTTTGCTCTGTATTTACTGTTGCTTCCCCCTCTTCTGACCGGTAGACCAGAGACCGATGCTGCCCCTGTGATCGACTACGTCGACGACGACCCTTCTTACCTTTCATCGGAGCTTCCAGACAAGCCCCCCCTTTGATCATCCCCATATCGCCCATTCCATTCTCTCATGCTTGCATTAGATTTTGCTACTGTTATTGTTTGCTCCTATTCTGATGCATAGCCTGCTTTTGTATCTTGCTGTTGTACCTTACCTGCTTATCCTAAACTGCTTAGTATAGGTTGGTTAGTGATCCATCAGTGACCCCCACCTTGTCCTTGTCGCCCCTGCTTCATCATCAACGACTCAATCAACGTGATCGACAACCAGAGCCAGACACCTCACATCACATCACGCCCCTTTTTGTTGCTCGACTCTGCAGAGTTACCATTCGGTGCCGAGGGTGGAACCTCATACATCACTCCTGATGAGATCTCTGTAGTGTAGCTATTCGGTCATGGTCAACGAGGGTGGTTCCTCCTTCACCATTCCCGATAAGGCTCTGTTGTGCAACACCTCAAGTGTGAACCTCGAGGGTGGTTCCTCTTACGTTCACCTTGATGATTACATCGAGTGGAAATCCTCCGTGGGTGATTCCTCAGGTTTTCCCCTTGATGTTTGGACACAGGGTTACCTTGGCTTTACTTGAGACCATTGATGAAGTCGGGTCGGCCCTGAGGGGTACCCGCGAGTTGATGTGAAAGTCGGGCGGGCCCGTAGAGCACCCGCGAGTTTTCCACGTGACACGGCCGTGCAGTCTGGGCCCTTGCCGTAAGTCCACGAGACGGGGCGATGGGGTCACCTTATCGCGAGTCTCTGCTCGTTTCCACGAGCCCCCAATGCACTAACAGGTTTGGGTATTTGTTCTGAGTTGGCCTTTGGCCTTTACGCACTAACCACCACGCGAGAATAGATATGGGCCTCGATGTCGTAGTATCAGCCGAAGCTTTGTCAGATGTCTAGTTCAGCAGTGCGGCACGGTCGGATCGTGCTAGCCATCCGAGGCGGTGCTGGTATCCACCCTGCTCGTAACGACCCGGAGTGCTGCGGGCGATGGGCCCAAGACCCCGGAGTGCTTAGGATGTAGACCGATGGGGACCTCTCTGCTGAGCCTAGGTAGGGCTGCAACGTGTTGATCTTCCAAGGCCGGACATTGACCCCAGAAAGGTGTGTCCGACCAGAGTGATCGAGTGTGTTGGGTAACGTGATGCACCCCTGTAGGGAAGATATATATTCGAATACCGTGTCCATGGTAATGGACGTTCAGACTTATATCCTGATCTTATATAACTAGAATTGGATACTTGAGATATGTGATGGATATGTGGTTCCGAGATTGCTTTCTCGCAGGGAGTCGAGGAAGGATCTCTGGGCGTTGATGTTACAACATGCTTGTTAAATATTAAAATGCTACTCTTTACTCTTCTACATGCTGCAAGATGTTTGGAGCTGCTTGAAGATGCTAGTCTTTGATAGGCTAAGCCTTCCCCTCTATTCTGGCATTCTGCAGTTCAGTCCACAGATACCACCCTTCCATTTGATACCAATGCATACATAGTATAGATCTGATGCTTGGGAGTACTTTGGATGAGTACTCACGGTTGCTTTGCTCCCCCTTTCCCCCTTCTTTCTTCTTTCTGGTTGTTGCAACCAGATGGTGGATCCCTGGAGCTAGATTCCATCGCCGATGGATGCTACTACGTGGAGGCCGTTGATAACCAGGAGTAGTTAGGAGGTCCCAGGCAGGAGGCCTTGCCTCTTCGATCGTTGTTGCTTCTGTGCTAGCCTTCTTAAGGCATCCTTGTTTAACTTATGTCTGTACTCATATATTGTTGCTTCTGCTGACTCTTGTGTATCGAGCTATGTATTCGAGCCCTCGAGGCCCCTGGCTTGTAATATAAAGCTTGTATTATTTTAATTTGTGTCTAGAGTTGTGTTGTGATATCTTCCCGTGAGTCCCTTATCTTGATCGTACACATTTGCCTGTATGATTAGTGTACGATTGAATTGGAGGCGTCACAAGTTGGTGTCAGAGCCGACTGTCTGTAGGATCCCCCTTTCCAACTCCTTGGCCGAAGTTGTGTCTAGTCTTTGAAAAACTCTTTTACTAACATGGTTGTGTGGCTTACGGGCCCACGTCGCCATTGGATGGTATTAGGATCTTTTACTCCTCGTCTATACTCTGGGACTCTGATCTCTCTTCTATTCGGGTTAAATGATTTTGTTAACTCTAACTCTAGGATCTCGTAAATACTTTCTCCCGGAGAGCCCCTCACTCCAGATGATTGTTCGAAATATGCCCTAGAGGCAAAAATAAAATGGTTATTATTGTATTTCCTTGTTCATGATAATTGTCTATTATTCATGCTATAATTGTATTGACCGGAAACCGCAATACATGTATGAATACATAGACCACAACATGTCCCTAGTGAGCCTCTAGTTGACTAGCTCGTTGATCCACAGATGGTCATGGTTTCCTGACCATGGACATTGGATGTCATTGATAACGGGATCACATCATTAGGAGAATGATGTGATGGACAAGACCCAATCCTAAGCATAACACAAGATCGTGTAGTTCGTTTGCTGAAGCTTTTCTAATGTCAAGATCGTGTAACACAAGATCAGCATGAAGACGTTCACCGATGATGACTAGTCCGTCTCACGTGATGATCGGACACGGCCTAGTTGACTCGGATCATGTATCACTTAGATGACTAGAGGGATGTCTATTTGAGTGGGAGTTCATTAGATGAACTCAGTTATCATGAACACGGTCAAAAGGACTTTGCAAATTATGTCATAGCTTGCGCTTTCATTCTACTGTTTTAGATATGTTCCTAGAGAAAATTTAGTTGAAAGTTGATAGTAGCAATTATGCGGGCTGGGTCCGTAAACTAAGGATTGTCCTCATTGCTGCGCAGAAGGCTTATGTCCTTAATGCACCGCTCGGTGTGCTGAACCTCGAACGTCGTCTGTGGATGTTGCGAACATCTGACATACACGTTTTGATGACTACATGATAGTTCAGTAATGTTAAACGTTTTAGAATTGTGGCGCCGAAGACGTTTTTGAAAAGTTGTGGAACATATGAGATGTTCCAAGGGCTGAAATTGGGATTTCAGGCTCGTGCCCATGTCAAGAGGTATGAGACCTCCGACGAGTTTCTTAGCCTACAAACTAAGGGAGAAAAGCTCAATCGTTGAGCTTGTACTCAGATTGTCTGGGTACAACAATCACTTGAATTGAGTGGGAGTTAATCTTCCAGATGAGATAGTGATGTTTCTCCAAAGTCATTGCCACCAAGCTACTAGAGCTTCATGATGAACTATAACATATCAGGGATAGATATGATGATCCTTGAAATATTCACGATGTTTGACACCGCGAAAGTAAAAATCAAGAAGGAGCATCAATTGTTGATGGTTAGTGAAACCACTAGTTTCAAGAAGGGCAAGGGCAAGAAGGGATACTTCATGAAATGGCAAATCAGTTGCTGCTCTAGTGAAGAAACCCAAGGTTGAACCCAAACCCGAGACTAAGTGCTTCTGTAATAAGGGGAACGGTCACTGAAGCAGAACTACCCTAGATACTTGGTAGATGAGAAGGCTAGCAAGGTCGACAGAAGTATATTGGATATACATTATATTGATGTGTACTTTACTAGTACTCCTAGTAGCACCATGGTAATAGATACCGGTTCAGTTGCTAAGTGTTAGTAACTCGAAATAAAAGGCTACGGAATAAACAGAGACTAGCTAAAGGTGAGATGACGATATGTGTTGGAAGTGTTTCCAAGCTTGATGTGATCAAGCATCGCATACTCCCTCTACCATCGAGATTGGTGTTAAACCTAAATAATTGTTATTTGGTGTTTGCGTTGAGCATAGACATGATTGGATTATGTCTATCGCAATACGGTTATTCATTTAAGGTGAATAATGGTTACTCTGTTTATTTGAATAATACCTTCAATGGTCTTGCACCTAAAATGAATGGTTTATTGAATCTCGATTGTAGTGATACACATGTTCATGCTAAAAGATATAAGATAGTAATGATTATACCACATACTTGTGGCACTGCCATTTGAGTCATATTGGTATAAAACGCATGAAGAAGCTCCATGTTGATGGATCTTTGGACTCACTTGTTTTTAAAAAGATTGAGACATGCGAACCATGTCTATTGGTATATACGCATGAAGAAATTCCATGCAGATGGATCATTTGGACTCACTTGATTTTGAATCACTTAAGTCATGCAAATCATACCACATGGGCAGATGACTGAAAGGCCTCTTTTTCAGTGAAATGGAACAAGAAAGCAACTTGTTGGAAGTAATACATTTTGATGTGTGCAGTCCAATGAGTGCTGAGGCACGCAGTGGATGTCGTTATGTTCTCACTTCACAGATGATTTGAGTAGATGCTGAGTATATTTACTTGATGAAACACAAGTCTGAATTATTGAAAGGTTCAAGTAATTTCAGAGTGAAGTTGAAGATCATCGTGACAAGAGGATAAAATGTCTATGATATGATCATAGACATGAATATCTGAGTTATGAGTTTGGTATACAATTAAGACATTGTGGAAATTGTTTCACAACTAATACCGCCTGGAACACCATAGTGTGATGTTGTGTCCGAACATCATAGATGCACCCTATTGGATATGGGACATACCATGATGTCTCTTATCGAATTACCACTATCGTTTATGGGTTAGGCATTAGAGACAACCGCATTCACTTCAAATAGGGCACCACGTAATTCCGTTGAGATGACAGCGTATGAACTATGGTTTAGAGAAACCTAAGGTGTCGTTTTTTGAAAGTTTGGGGCTGCGACGCTTATGTGAAAAAAAGTTTCATCCTGATAAGCTCGAACCCAAAGCGGATAAATACATCTTCATAAGACACCCAAAACAGTTGGGTATACCTCCTAATTCAGACCCGGAAGCAAAAGTGATTGTTTCTAGAAGCGGGTCCTTTCTCGAGGAAAAGTTTCTCTCGAAAGAATTGAGTGGGAGGATGGTGGAGACTTGATGAGGTTATTGAACCATCACTTCAACCAGTGTGTAGTAGGGCACATGAAGTTGTTCTTGTGGCACCTACACCAATTGAAGTGGAAGCTGATGATAGTGATCATGAAACTTCGGATCAAGTCACTACCGAACCTCGTAGGTCGACAAGGACGCGTACTGTTTCGGAGTGGTATGATAATCCTGTCTTGGAGGTCATGTTGCTAGACAACAATGAACCTATGAGCTATGGAGAAGCGATGGTGGGCCCGGATTCCGATGAAAGGCTCGAGGACATAAAATCCAAGAGAGGATCCATGTATGAAAACAAAGTGTAGACTTTGGCAGAACTACTTAATGGTCATAAGGTTGTTGGGTACAAATGGATTTTAAAAGGAAGACATACAATGATGGTAAGTGTCACCATTAAGAAAGCTCGACTTGTCGTTAAGATGTTTTCCGACAAGTTCAAGGAGTTGACTGCGATGAGACTTTCTCACTCATAGCGATGCTAAAGAGTCTGTTGGAATTATATTAGAAGTTACTGCATGATTTATGAAATCTTGCAGATAGGATGTCAAAACATTGTTTCCTCGATGATATTCTTGAGGAAAGGTTGTATGTGATACAAACAAAAGGTTTTGTCAGTCCTAAAAGATGCTAACAAGTTTGCAAAGCTCCAACAATCCTTCTAAGGACTGGAGTAAGCATCTCGGAGTTGGAATATACGCTTTGATGAGATAATCAAAGATTTTGGGTTTATACAAAGTTTATGAGAAACTTGTATTTCCAAAGAAGTGAGTGGGAGCACTATAGAATTTCTGATGAGTATATGTTATTAACATATTGTTGATCAGAAATGATGTAGAATTTCTGGACAGCATATAGGGTTATTTGAAAAGTGTTTTCATTGGAAAACCTGGATTAAGCTACTTGAACATTGAGCATCAAGATCTATAAGGATAGATCAAAAATGCTTAATAGTACTTTCAAATAAATACATATCGTGACAAGATTTTGAAGGAGTTCAAAATAGATCGGCAACGAAGGACTTCTTGGCTATGTTATAAGGTGTGAATATTGAGTAAGACTCAAGACATGACCATGGAAGAAGAGAGAGAAAGGACGAAGGTCATCCCCTATGCTTCAGATGTAGGCTCTATAGTATGCTATGCTGTGTACCGCACCTGAAGTCTGCCTTGCCATGAGTCAGTCAAGGGGTACAAGAGTGATCCAGGAATGGATCACAGGACAACGGTCAAACTTATCCTTAGTAACTAGTTGACTAAGGAATTTTCTCGATTATGGAGGTGGTAAAAGAGTTCGTCGTAAAGGGTTACGCCGATGCAAACTTTGACACTAATCCGGATTATTCTGAGTAGTAAACCGGATTCGTATAGTAGAATAGTTATTTGGAATAGCTCCAAATAGAGCGTGGTAGCTGCATCTAGGAGATGACATAGAGATTTGCAAAGCACACACGGATCTGAAAGGTTCAGATCCGTTGACTAATAACCTCTCTCACAAGCAAGATATGATCAAACCCCATGGGTGTTGATTCATTACAATCACATAGTGATGTGAACTAGATTATTGACTCTAGTGCAAGTGGGAGACTGTTGGAAATATGCCCTAGAGGCAATAATAAAATGGTTATTATTGTATTTCCTTTTTCATGATAATTGTCTATTATTCATGCTATAATTGTATTGACCGAAAACCGCAATACATGTGTGAATACACAGACCACAACATGTCCCTAGTGAGCCTCTAGTTGACTAGCTCGTTGATCAACAGATGGTCATGGTTTCCTGACCATGGACATTGGATGTCATTGATAACGGGATCACATCATTAGGAGAATGATGTGATGGACAAGACCCAATCCTAAGCCTAGCACAAGATCGTGTAGTTTGTTTGCTGAAGCTTTTCTAATGTCAAGTATCATTTCCTTAGACCATTAGATTGTGTAACTCCCTGATACCGTAGGAGTTCTTTGGGTGTACCAAACGTCACAACATAATTAGGTGACTATAAAGGTGCACTACAGGTATCTCCAAAAGTGTTTGTTGGGTTGGCACGAATCGAGACTGGGATTTGTCACTCCATATGACGGAGAGGTATCTCTGGGCCCACTCGGTAATGCATCATCATAATGAGCTCAATGTGACTAAGTAGTTAGTCACGGGATCATGCATTACGGAACAAGTAAAGTGACTTGCCGGTAACGAGATTGAACGAGGTATTGGGATACCGACGATCGAATCTCGGGTAAGTAACATACCGATTGACAAAGGGAATTGCATACAGGATTGCTTGAATCCTTGACATCGTGGTTCATCCGATGAGATCATCATGGAACATGTGGGAGCCAACATGGGTATCCAGATCCCGCTGTTGGTTATTGACTGGAGAACGTCTCGGTCATGTCTGCATGGTTCCCGAACCCGTAGGGTCTACACACTTAAGGTTAGGTGACACTAGAGTTGTTATGGGAAATAGTATGTGGTTACCGAAGGTTGTTCGTAGTCCCGGATGAGATCCCGGACATGACGAGGAGCTCCGAAATGGTCCGGAGGTGAAGATCGGTATATTGGACGAAGGGTATTGGAGTCCGGAATTGTTCCGGGGGTACCAGGTGAGGACCAGCGTGTTCGAAAGGGGTATCGGAGGCCCCGGCAAGCGTTGGGGGCCTTATGGGCCAAGGGGAGAGGGCACATCAGCCCACTAAGGGGCTGAGCGCCCCTCCCACCCCATCTCACGTAACTAGGAGAGGTGGGGGCGCCACCCCTAGGGCAGCCGCCCCTCCCGGCATGGGGGGCAAGTTTCCTAGGGGGTGGGGGCGCCCAAACCCATCTAGGGTTTCCCCTGTGGCCGCTGCCCCTCCCCTAAGGAACCCTAGGGCGCCTCCCCCTCCTCCCTTCCCCCTATATATAGTGAGGGAGAGAGAGGGCAGCCGCACCCTTCCCCTGGCGCAACCCTCTCCCTCCTCCAACACCTCCTCCTCCTCCGTAGTGCTTGACAAAGCCCTGCCGGAGAACCACGAGCTCCATCACCACCACGCCATCGTGTTGTCAGAGTTCTCCCTCAAATTCTCCTCTCCCCTTGCTGGATCGAGAAGGAGGAGACGTCCCCGGGCTGTACGTGTGTTGAACGCGGAGGCACCGTTGTTCGGTGCTTAGATCGGATTCGGCCGCGATCTGAATCGCTTCGTGAACGACTCCACGACCGCGTTCTTGTAACGCTTCTGCTTAGCGATCTTCAAGGGTATGAAGATGCACTCCCTCTCTCTCTCATTGCTAGTCTCTCCATAGATTGATCTTGGTGATGCGTAGAAAATTTTGAATTTCTGCTACGTTCCCCAACAATGATTGCATGGTGCACCAGAAGAATGTGAAGATACTCTCCAATGTTTTACCGAGTCCCTTGTACCCTTCGCCGGTGCGATCCCTACCGCCGATAAATCCTTAAGTGTAACTACCCACATTGTCGTTCATACAGTCCTCCCCCGTTGATCTTGTTATTACAAGATACCCTGAATTTCTCCTTATTGTTCCGAGAATACTTTGTGCCTACTACCTTGTAATTCTTTGCCACCTGCATACCCCTACGGTAATTCCTCTCACCTATCGAGGATTTGCTCATTCCTAGTTGATCAAGTGATTAACAAGATACTCTGAAATACTATCCGATCTTCCGATAACCCTCTCCAACTATTGATCTACAAATACTTGTCTATTTGCATTATGGATAGTTTTCATATGTCTGACAATATTGGTAGTATCCTTTGTCATCGTCATTTTTGAACATTTGATTCAATATGTTTTTGAATGCTTACAATCATCCATCTCCATTGGAATTCTTCCCTTCGGCTCAAACGTCACTCTTGGCATGAGCTAGTGCTCGACAAATCAAACATTGATTGGTTGTTGATATGTCTATTCAACTTACTTGTCTTTGATCAGAGCCTCTTCTTTTGATCCCCCGATTTGGGAATCATAATTCTGTTACATTTGAGCTTTGAATTGGTCAGTTGTTTCTATAACATGATCTCCTTGCATCATTTCTTCTTTTGGTTGAGTACTGTTGCTCACATCAGATCCCTTTTGGACCACCAGATCCTTTGTTGGGTTCTATCTGTCAGTGTCCTTCATATTCAGTAACCTTGTGAACTTTTCCTCGGATACATAATGCCTTTGGTAAATTATATCCCCCGCTCCTGTCAACCATACTTTGCTTCCGGTCTTGAGTTTTTACTCGTGAAGTTTGTGGTATATGTTCCTAAGATGCCCAGTGATTTTGCGGGTTATACTCTACTGGCTTTTCGTCAGGTAAATTTCAATGCTACAACTCCTTCGAAAACAAGAAGTGAATAAAAGGTTATGCATTGGAGAAGTGGGAGTCGACCTTGAACTTTGTGTTCATGCCCATGGAAACGATGTAGATCTTATCATGGAAGCTTCTTATAATATTAATTATCCCCTTGTGATAAGTTCATCTTGTATCTATGTTTGGTCCTTTGCAACAGTGGTTCCGACCATATTGGTCTTCTTTGATCCCATTTCTCGGACAAGTTAAATTACTTGTCTTCTGCAGATCATTTCACTAGTCCAACCTCTACTTTGATCTACCTTCGAGTATTACTCACTGGTATCTCGAGAATATCACGGAACTACGTAACTTCTGATGAGTTCTTCCACAACTATTATTTCTTGCCGATTCAAATTTTCCACAGGTTCCGAGTTTTTAGACACTCGAGGACACCGTTAACTAATTCGAGTCTACAATTCCCTTTCCCTTGTTTTGTTTAACCTTTCTTGGAACCTAACATACCTGAGCAGCGATTCCCTGCTTATGTAACACCTCGCTGTACAATCTCTGTCTATAAGACCTTGTTACTATTGTTGATGACATTCTGGTAGCCACCGATGGACGAGAACTTTGCCTATTGGTCCGCCTCGTCTTAACGAACAGGAAAATGGTTCTCTTCGTCCCTCGCCCTTGGTACCAATGTGTAACGCCCCAGATGTAACTTTCCCCATTTGTACTCCAACTCTTGCCGTTTCCGGTGTCAAGTTATATTTATTTCTCGGGTTCGGGTCCTTGTCTCCGTGTGTTGTTTTCGTTTTCATGCATCTCATACCATGTCATCACGTGCATTGCATTTGCATACATGTTCATCTCATGCATTCGAGTATTTTCCCCGTTGTCCGTTTTGCATTCCGGCGCTTCGTTCTCCTCCGGTGGTCATTTCTAGCTTTCTTTCGTGTGTGGGGATTAAACATTTCCGGATTGGACCGAGACTTGCCAAGCGGCCTTGGTTTACTACCGGTAGACCGCCTGTCAAGTTTCGGGTCATTTGGACTTCGTTTGATACTCCAACGGTTAACCGAGGGACCGAAAAGGCCTCGTGTGTGTTGCAGCCCAACACCCCCCAAATTTGGCCCAAAACCCACCAAACTCTGCTCCATGTCCTAGAGCGTTCGATCACGATCGTGTGGGCGAAAACCGCACCTCATTTGGACTCTCCTAGCTCCACTTATGTCTATTTATAGACCCCTCCTCCAAATCCCGGATCCCCTCGTCTCAAACCCTAGTTTTTAAAAAAACCAGCTCCCAGCCACCGACGGACATGTCCGCCGCCTGACCGGACACGTCCGCCGGCGCCCCCGACCACTCCGGTGCCGCCACGTGGGCGAGGCCCACATCACCGCCGCCGACGCCCGGGAGCCCGAGGCCGGCCCCCGCGGCCCGTCTCCGCGCCGCCGCCCCCGCGCCCGACCCCGACGCCTGCGCCGCCTCCTTCCCCGACGCCGGTGACCGGTGCCGCCGCGTGCCACCTCCCCGCCGCCGCTCGCCTCTTCCCCGCGGTCGACCACCGCCGCCTCCGCACCGCCGCCCGCGGCTCCCCTTGCCGCCCAGGAGCACCGGCGCCGCGCCGCCCGCCTCCACGCCGGCGCCGCCCCGGCAGCCTCCTCCCCGACCGGCGGCCGCGTCTCCGGCGAGCTCCGACTCCGGCTGCTACAGTGTCTCCGGCGCCGCCTCGGGAAGCGTGCCGATCCAGATCTGGATCTGGGCATAGGTTGACTTTTTCCCCAAACCCTAGTTCATGATGCATTCTTTGACTGCCAGTAACTTTGCACCCGTAGCTCCGTTTTGGGCATATGATATATCAAAATCTTCACCTCGACATGTACATCATATCGTTCCATTGCATCATTTGCATTTGAGGTCATCTTGACGCCCAAAATGCTGTTAGAAGGAGGCTTCGTGAGTTAAATTGCAGATCCGTTAGTTCATCAAGCATTTTTGTCATTTTTGCCATGTTTAATTCGTGCATGATAGGCCTGTGCCCCTTTGGGATGAATTGTTAAGCATTTTGTCTTCTTTCCAGTGGTGCCACCCATGCATTTTTAGGATGTGTGTGTTGTCTTGTGCAAGCTTGCGAAGAGAGGTACCTGAGATTGCTGATTTCAGAGACTTAGTGATTTTCACTAAGTCTGGGATATTTTAGTTCGTGATGCTATATGTCCAGCTTGTTTCCTAGTGATCCGTGCCTCTTTTGAGGATGATTAGTAAGGGAGTTTTGATATTTATGTTATGCTATATCCATCCATATCTTTGTTTACATATGTGGAGTGCTCTAGGTTGACTCAATCGAGCTCAACTTTTGCTTCGTTGTTAATCTGGGCAGATCGTCAACTTGTTTGCGATTTTGCCGATGCTACCGTTAGTGTTCCATGCATGCTATGCCTTTGTTCTTGCCATGTGTAGCTAGAACATTGTGCCTTATTGCTGGTTATATGCTTTCCTTGCCATGACTTGCACCGTAGTGAGTGCATCGAGCTCGTTTACATGCCTTCGTGAGTTAAATTTCAGCGTGTCTCAGTTTTCACTAAGTCTGAAAACTGATTGTGTTCGAGCGATGTTCGTGAGCTCGGTAGAGTATTTTGTGAACCCTTTTGGCCCTAGGTCACTTTGGGTGTTTTGTTAAGCTTGTTGAGTAGCTCCATGCCATGTTATTACTTGTCAGGTTCAGGTTTTGTATCATGTTGTTTTGCTGCTCCGAAGAGGGCTTCGTGATCTGAAATTTCAGACTAGTGTTAATTTCACTAAGTCTGGAATCTGTTTTGCATTTGCGTTTTAGCCATGCTTGTTTGAACCTCTTAATGGATGAATTTGCCTATGGCTCAGTGCTAGTGTTTTGTCAACCATCTTGTGTACATCACTGCCATGTATTTTGTTTTCATGTTTGGTGGTTGTAGCATATTCATTTCGTTGCATTTAGATGCCTACTTGCTGTAAATCGCAGACCGGTGTCATATCTTAAAACGCTCGCCATTTCCAAACCGTAGCTCCGATTCCAATGATCTTTATATCGTTTTCAAGCGATTTCATCCCCTCTATCCAGTGGCACACTTGGTTTTCCAAGTTGATGCCAGGTTCATGCTTTTCCTGTCATATCTTGCATTTTGCATCCCGCATCGCATCCCGCATAGCATATCGTCATTTCATCATATTGCTTGGTCTTGCCCGTGGTTGATTGTATCCTTGTTGCTTGTTTGTCTTGTTGGGTAGAGCCGGGAGACGAGTTCACTACCGAGGAGCCCGTTGAGTTTGCTTGTGAGGATCCAGCCAACTCTGACAACTATGCAGGCAAGATGATCATACCCTCGAAATCACTACTATCTTTGCTATGCTAGTTTGCTCGCTCTTTTGCTTTGCCACTGCTACGATGCCTACCTTTTGCTTGTCAGCCTCCCAATTGCCATGTTGAACCTCTAACCCACCATTGTCCTGGCAAACCGTTGATTGGCTATGTTACTGCTTTGCTCAGCCCCTCTTATAGCGTTGCTAGTTGCAGGTGAAGATTGGATGCCGTTCCTCGTTGGAACATTTATTTACTTGTTGGGATATCATTATATTGCTATGTTATCTTAAAGCATCTATATACTTGGTAAAGGGTGGAAGGCTCGGCCTCTCGCCTAGTGTTTTGTTCCACTCTCGCCGCCCTAGTTTCCGTCATATCGGTGTTATGTTCCCGGATTGTTGCGTTCCTTACGCGGTTGGGTTATAATGGGAACCCCTTGATATTTCGCCTTGATTAAAGCTTGTCCAGCAATGCCCAACCTTGGTTTTACCATTTGCCACCTAGCCTTTTCTTTCCCTTGGGTTCTGCAGACTCAAGGGTCATCTTATTTTACCCCCCCGGGCCAGTGCTCCTCTGAGTGTTGGTCCACCTGTCAGCTACCGGTGGCTACCAGGGGCAACTCTGGGCTGGCCTACCCATACCTAAGACAATCTGAGTGTGCCCTGAGAAAGAGATATGTGCAGCTCCTATCGGGATTTGTCGGCACATTCGGGCGGTGTTGCTGGTCTTGTTTTAACCTGTCGAAGTGTCTTGAGTTACCGAGATACCGAGTCTGATCGGAACGTCTTGGGAGGAGGTCTATTCCTTCGTTGACCGTGAGAGCCTGTCATGGGCTAAGTTGGGACTCCCTTGCAGGGATTGAACTTTCGAAAGCCGTGCCCACGGTTATGGGCAGATGGGAATTTGTTAATGTCCGGTTGTAGATAACTTGAACCTTAATTAATTAAAATGAATCAACCGAGTGTGTTACCGTGATGGCCTCTTCTCGGCGGAGTCCGGGAAGTGGACACGGTGTTGGAGTTATGCTTGCGCAGGATGTTCCTTTAGCTTCTCGCTCGTGCTTCGCCTTCTCTTCTCGCTCTCTTTTGCGTATAAGTTAGCCACCACATATGCTAGTCGCTTGCTGCAGCTCCACATATATTTGCCTTATCCATTCCTATAAGCTTAAATAGTCTTGATCGCGTGGGTGTGAGATTGCTGAGTCCCTATGGCTCACAGATACTACAACTCCAGATGCAGGTCCAGGTGTTTCTGTTCCAGTTGACAATTATGAGCTCAAGTGGGAGTTCGACGAGGACTCTCAGCGATACTACGTGTCCTTTCCGGATGATCAGTAGTGGTGCCTAGTTGGGGTAATCGATTCAGGGCCATGTCGCATGTTGGGGGTCTTTTCTATTTTGGCACCGTAGTCGGGCCATGAGTGATTTGTATGATGGATGTTTTATGTACTCTGATGTGACGTGGCGAGTGTAAGCCAACTATGTTATCTCCCCCTTTTATTATATATTACATGGGATGTTGTAATGATTGCCTGACTTGCGACATTGCTTTCAATGCGGTTATGCCTCTAAGTCGTGCCTCGACACGTGGGAGCTATAGCCGCATCGAGGGCGTTACAAGTTGGTATCAGAGACCAGATTCTCGAAGACATGCTCAGAGCTTGTGTGATTTCTTTCGGCATGAAGTGGGAGGATTGTCTTCCTTATGCTGAATTCTCATACAACAACAGCTTTCAAGCAAGTTCGGGCAAGGCCCCCTTTGAAATTCTATATGGCAGGAAGTGCCGTACCCCTCTCAACTGGTCTGAAACCGGTGAACGTCAGCTGCTGGGTAATGACTTAATCACAGAAGCAGAAGAAATGTGCAAAGTCATTCGTGATAACCTCAAAGCAGCTCAATCCCGCCAGAAGAGCTACTATGTTAGTAAGCACCGTGATTTGACTTTCGAGATCGGAGATCACGTTTACCTCCGCGTATCTCCTATGAAAGGTACTCGTCGCTTCGGTATCAAAGGGAAGCTTGCCCCTAGATACGTGGGACCTTTCAAGATTGTCAGCAAGAGAGGCGACCTCGCCTATCAACTTGAGCTTCCTTCAAACTTTGCAAATGTTCATGATGTGTTCCATGTCTCTCAGCTTCGTAAGTGCTTCAAGACTCCTGACCGCACCGTCAACTTCGAGGACATTGAGCTCCAAGAAGATCTCTCCTATCGTGAGCACCCAGTTGCTATTCTTGAAGAGACTGAACGCAAGACTCGCAACAAGTCAATTAAATTTCTCAAAGTCAAGTGGTCTCACCATTCCGACCGTGAAGCTACCTGGGAACGCGAGGATCACCTCCGTTCTGAGTACCCGGAGTTCTTTCAGTCCTAGATCTCGGGACGAGATCTTTTCGTAGTGGTGGAGTGTTGTAACGCCCCAGATGTAACTTTCCCCATTTGTACTCCAACTCTTGCCGTTTCCGGTGTCAAGTTATATTTATTTCTCGGGTTCGGGTCCTTGTCTCCGTGTGTTGTTTTCGTTTTCATGCATCTCATACCATGTCATCACGTGCATTGCATTTGCATACATGTTCATCTCATGCATTCGAGCATTTTCCCCGTTGTCCGTTTTGCATTCCGGCGCTTCGTTCTCCTCCGGTGGTCATTTCTAGCTTTCTTTCATGTGTGGGGATTAAACATTTCCGGATTGGACCGAGACTTGCCAAGCGGCCTTGGTTTACTACCGGTAGACCGCCTGTCAAGTTTCGGGTCATTTGGACTTCGTTTGATACTCCAACGGTTAACCGAGGGACCGAAAAGGCCTCGTGTGTGTTGCAGCCCAACACCCCCCAAATTTGGCCCAAAACCCACCAAACTCTGCTCCATGTCCTAGAGCGTTCGATCACGATCGTGTGGGCGAAAACCGCACCTCATTTGGACTCTCCTAGCTCCACTTATGTCTATTTATAGACCCCCTCCTCCAAATCCCGGATCCCCTCGTCTCAAACCCTAGTTTTAAAAAAAAAACAGCTCCCAGCCACCGACGGACATGTCCGCCGCCTGACCGGACACGTCCGCCGGCGCCCCCAACCACTCCGGTGCCGCCACGTGGGCGAGGCCCACATCGCCGCCGCCGAGGCCCGGGAGCCCGAGGCCGGCCCCCGCGGCCCGTCTCCGCGCCGCCGCCCCCGCGCCCGACCCCGACGCCTGCGCCGCCTCCTTCCCCGACGCCGGTGACCGGCGCCGCCGCGTGCCGCCTCCCCGCCGCCACTCGCCTCTTCCCCGCGGCCGACCACCGCCGCCTCCGCGCCGCCGCCCGCGGCTCCCCTCGCCGCCCGGGAGCACCGGCGCCGCGCCGCCCGCCTCCACGCCGGCGCCGCCCCGGCAGCCTCCTCCCCGACCGGCGGCCGCATCTCCGGCGAGCTCCGACTCCGGCCGCTACAGTGTCTCCGGCGCCGCCTCGGGAAGCGTGCCGATCCAGATCTGGATCTGGGCATAGGTTGACTTTTTCCCCAAACCCTAGTTCATGATGCATTCTTTGACTGCCCGTAACTTTGCACCCGTAGCTCCGTTTTGGGCATATGATATATCAAAATCTTCGCCCGACATGTACATCATTTCGTTCCATTGCATCATTTGCATTTGAGGTCATCTTGACGCCCAAAATGCTGTTAGAAGGAGGCTTCGTGAGTTAAATTGCAGATCTGTTAGTTCATCATGCACTTTTGTCATTTTTGCCATGTTTAATTCGTGCATGATAGGCCTGTGCCCCTTTGGGATGAATTGTTAAGCATTTTGTCTTCTTTCCGGTGGTGCCACCCATGCATTTTTAGGATGTGTGTGTTGTCTTGTGCAAGCTTGCGAAGAGAGGTACCTGAGATTGCTGATTTCAGAGACTTAGTGATTTTCACTAAGTCTGGGATATTTTAGTTCGTGATGCTATATGTCCAGCTTGTTTCCTAGTGATCCGTGCCTCTTTTGAGGATGATCAGTAAGGGAGTTTTGATATTTATGTTATGCCCTATCCATCCATGTCTTTGTTTGCATATGTGGAGTGCTCTAGGTTGACTCAATCGAGCTCAACTTTTGCTTCGTTGTTAATCTGGGCAGATCGTCAACTTGTTTGCGATTTTGCCGATGCTACCGTTAGTGTTCCATGCATGCTATGCCTTTGTTCTTGCCATGTGTAGCTAGCACATTGTGCCTTCTTGCTGGTTATATGCTTTCCTTGCCATGACTTGCACCGTAGTGAGTGCATCGAGCTCGTTTACATGCCTTCGTGAGTTAAATTTCAGCGTGTCTCAGTTTTCAGTAAGTCTGAAAACTGATTGTGTTCGAGCGATGTTCGTGAGCTCGGTAGAGTATTTTGTGAACCCTTTTGGCCCTAGGTCACTTTGGGTGTTTTGTTAAGCTTGTTGAGTAGCTCCATGCCATGTTATTACTTGTCAGGTTCAGGTTTTGTATCATGTTGTTTTGCTGCTCCGAAGAGGGCTTCGTGATCTGAAATTTCAGACTAGTGTTAATTTCACTAAGTCTGGAATCTGTTTTGCATTTGCGTTTTAGCCATGCTTGTTTGAACCTCTTAATGGATGAATTTGCCTATGGCTCAGTGCTAGTGTTTTGTCAACCATCTTGTGTACATCACTGCCATGTATTTTGTTTTCATGTTTGGTGGTTGTAGCATGTTCATTTCGTTGCATTTAGATGCCTACTTGCTGTAAATCGCAGACCGGTGTCATATCTTAAAACGCTCGCCATTTCCAAACCGTAGCTCCGATTCCAATGATCTTTATATCGTTTTCAAGCGATTTCATCCCCTCTATCCAGTGGCACACTTGGTTTTCCAAGTTGATGCCAGGTTCATGCTTTTCCTGTCATATCTTGCATTTTGCATCCCGCATCGCATCCCGCATAGCATATCGTCATTTCATCATATTGCTTGGTCTTGCCCGTGGTTGATTGTATCCTTGTTGCTTGTTTGTCTTGTTGGGTAGAGCCGGGAGACGAGTTCACTACCGAGGAGCCCGTTGAGTTTGCTTGTGAGGATCCAGCCAACTCTGACAACTGTGCAGGCAAGATGATCATACCCTCGAAATCACTACTATCTTTGCTATGCTAGTTTGCTCGCTCTTTTGCTTTGCCACTGCTACGATGCCTACCTTTTGCTTGTCAGCCTCCCAATTGCCATGTTGAACCTCTAACCCACCATTGTCCTAGCAAACCGTTGATTGGCTATGTTACCGCTTTGCTCAGCCCCTCTTATAGCGTTGCTAGTTGCAGGTGAAGATTGGATGCCGTTCCTCGTTGGAACATTTATTTACTTGTTGGGATATCATTATATTGCTATGTTATCTTAAAGCATCTATATACTTGGTAAAGGGTGGAAGGCTCGGCCTCTCGCCTAGTGTTTTGTTCCACTCTCGCCGCCCTAGTTTCCGTCATATCGGTGTTATGTTCCCGGATTGTTGTGTTCCTTACGCGGTTGGGTTATAATGGGAACCCCTTGATATTTTGCCTTGATTAAAGCTTGTCCAGCAATGCCCAACCTTGGTTTTACCATTTGCCACCTAGCCTTTTCTTTCCCTTGGGTTCTGCAGACTCAAGGGTCATCTTATTTTACCCCCCGGGCCAGTGCTCCTCTGAGTGTTGGTCCACCTGTCAGCTACCGGTGGCTACCAGGGGCAACTCTGGGCTGGCCTACCCGTACCTAAGACAATCTGAGTGTGCCCTGAGAAAGAGATATGTGCAGCTCCTATCGGGATTTGTCGGCACATTCGGGCGGTGTTGCTGGTCTTGTTTTAACCTGTCGAAGTGTCTTGAGTTACCGAGATACCGAGTCTGATCGGAACGTCTTGGGAGGAGGTCTATTCCTTCGTTGACCGTGAGAGCCTGTCATGGGCTAAGTTGGGACTCCCCTGCAGGGATTGAACTTTCGAAAGCCGTGCCCACGGTTATGGGCAGATGGGAATTTGTTAATGTCCGGTTGTAGATAACTTGAACCTTAATTAATTAAAATGAATCAACCGAGTGTGTTACCGTGATGGCCTCTTCTCGGCGGAGTCCGGGAAGTGGACACGGTGTTGGAGTTATGCTTGCGCAGGATGTTCCTTTAGCTTCTCGCTCGTGCTTCGCCTTCTCTTCTCGCTCTCTTTTGCGTATAAGTTAGCCACCACATATGCTAGTCGCTTGCTGCAGCTCCACATATATTTGCCTTATCCATTCCTATAAGCTTAAATAGTCTTGATCGCGTGGGTGTGAGATTGCTGAGTCCCTATGGCTCACAGATACTACAACTCCAGATGCAGGTCCAGGTGTTTCTACTCCAGTTGACGATTATGAGCTCAAGTGGGAGTTCGACGAGGACTCTCAGCGATACTACGTGTCCTTTCCGGATGATCAGTAGTGGTGCCTAGTTGGGGTAATCGATTCAGGGCCATGTCGCATGTTGGGGGTCTTTTCTATTTTGGCACCGTAGTCGGGCCATGAGTGATTTGTATGATGGATGTTTTATGTACTCTGATGTGACGTGGCGAGTGTAAGCCAACTATGTTATCTCCCCCTTTTATTATATATTACATGGGATGTTGTAATGATTGCCTGACTTGCGACATTGCTTTCAATGCGGTTATGCCTCTAAGTCGTGCCTCGACACGTGGGAGCTATAGCCGCATCGAGGGCGTTACACAATGTTGTTGCCAACATAACTGACAGGTTGTCCTCTGACATGCCTTGCTACCTTAGACGTAGAAAATGTTAGCACCCTTCCTGCTTTTAACCCACATGGTGGGCCCATAACCCACAGTTCCACAGGATCGAAGCCTGAGTCTCCTATACATCCTTGTTTTCTAAGTTATCCCTCGAGCTTTGGCTTCATATGTAATTCGCGAGCCATCTTCCTTGTGATCTGTTCTGGTATCAAATGCAATACTTATTCTTGATGCTTTGAGCCTCTTTCACACTCTGTTGCAGACATCAAACAATTGCCTACCTGGTTGAAGCTTCTTATTGCACCTCCTTACCTTGCTCTCGATGACTTTCTTTATTTTCAACTCGAGAGATGCATCTATTCCACGTTCATTGAGATAGACCTCAGGTACCTATCTTGTGTTGAGCTCCGTCCTTCCCGAGTCTTTCCCCCTTACTCCACCCCCTTAAATCTCGGGACGAGATTTCTTGTAGTGGAGGAGAATTGTGATGCCTAGATAATTAAGCCACAGAAATCCCATGTTAATGGTGCCATTTCATCACATTACTGTTGCTAATCCTCAGTCGATCCAAATCTCTATTCTTTTTCAAATTCAAATTGAAGTCCTAAATTCAAAATTTCTCAAACATTAAATCTAAAATGTTCAAGTTGTGGCAAATAATCCCTGGTTATTTGTCATATGGAAACCTATATTTTATAAAGTATATAAATGCCCTTTAATGAATAAAATAGAAAAGAAATAAAGGGCAAAATAAAATACAATTTAAAAGAAAAGAGAAGCCCCCTGGGCCTAGCCCACCTGGGTGGCCCAGCCAGCCCAACCCCCACCACGGTCGCTCGTCCTTTTCCTCCGACTGTGTCGCTACAGGGGAGGTATCACCCCCGATCACCTTGCCGGCGCCGACGCCGGGAGGGGATAAGGGAGACGCCTCGGGCTTCCCTCGTCTCCCCTCACTCACTTGCCCCTCTCCACTTTCCCTCTTGCTCTCTCTCTCTCTCGCCCACGCGCTCGCCTCCCTCCTCCAGATCGGCCGCACCAAGCGGAATCGCCGCCGTCCTCCATCGCCACTAGTGCCGCTCCGACCGCTCGTGTTGTCTAGGAGAGCCACCGTCGTTTGCCCGTTCTCCTGGAGCCTTCAGGTGGAGCCGGGGACCTCTATAGCTACTGAACGTCGCCGCCCCCTTCCGTCTCTGCTCTGACGCGCGCCGGTGACCTCGAGCACCTCTGCTGCTCCTAAATCTTTCGCCGGGCCACCGTGTGCCTCCCCGGTGAGCTCCTCCCTTCCTCCAGTCCTCTCCTCCCATCATGATTTTCGCCGTAGCTAGCTCGCCCGCAAGCCGAGCTCCGCCGTCCTCCATTACCGTAGTAGGGCTCGCCTCCGAGCTCCTCCGCTCGAGCCAGTAGCTCCGACGAGCTCCTGGAGCGCCATAGACCTCGCCTAGCCCTTTACTTCACTCACACACACTCTGTAGCGCCGATATCGAACTACGTCCGAACGGCCGCCTGCCGCCGTCGATGTAGCGCTCCACTCCGGCCGAGTTAGCCCACGGGACCGCCGTAGATCGATGCGGCGTTGGACGCCCGATCGAAAGCGCCTAGCCGCACCTCTCCTTATGCCCCGTAGCATTTTTCCGGCAAAGTCCGGCGATGCTCCACCGCGGAAATGGTCGCCGGCGTGTCTCCAGCACCGCCCGCCGACGTGGCCTCCGGGCCCCACCTCACAGCCACTGATCGCGGGCCCCACGGGCCCCAGATGACTGGGTTGACCTAGTCAGCTGCTGACTGGGCATCCGTGGACCACTGACATGTGGGTCCCGTGCGTAATTAATATTTTTTGAAATTAAAAGTTTATTTTAATAATTAGGTTAGTCTAATGTCTCACTGACATATTGGGCCCACACCCCCTAATTAGTTTAGTTAGATTAGTTAATTTACTATTATAGCCACTCTCACTGACCAGTGGGTCCCGCTGGACCCATAGGTCAGGTTTGACTTGGTCAGGCGACAAGCTGGCTGCTGACATCATCCTCTAGTCATGCTGACCTCATAATTACATTTCTGTTAATTTAGATAATTTCAGAATATTGTTTAAAATCTTTGAAAAATCATAGAAAATAATCTGTAGCTCGGATGAAAAAGTTTTCTACATGAAAGTTACTCAGAATGACGAGATGAATTAGGATACGCGGTTCGTTCGTCTACCACATGTCCCTAGCATAGCAAACATACAACCGCCCCCCTCCATTTCATTTGTCCGAAAATGCAAAACTCAGGGAAAACCTTCCCGGATGTTATCCCACTTCACCAGTATCGCGTAGTACTGCGTTAGATCACCCTAGCTCTGCTTGTTGACTTGTCATGAATATGTTTGCTTTGTATCTACTGTTTTCCCCCCTCTTCTATCCGGTAGACCAGAGACCGATGCCGCCCCTGTGATTGACTACGTCGACGATGGCCCTTCTTACCTTTCATCGGAGCTTCTAGGAAAGCCCCCCTTTGATCATCCCGATATTGCCCATTCCATTCTCTCATGCTTTTATTAGATTTTGCTACTGTTATTGTTTGCTCCTATTCTGATGCATAGCCTGCTTTTGTAACCTGCTGTTGTACCTTACTTGCTTATCCTAAACTGCTTAGTATAGGTTGGTTAGTGATCCATCAGTGACCCCCACCTTGTCCTTGTCGCCCCTGCTTCATCATCAACGAATCGATCAACGTGATCGACAACCAGAGACCGACACCTCACATCACATCACGCCCCTTTTTGTTGCTCGACTCTGCAGAGTTACCATCGAGTGCCGAGGGTGGAACCTCATACATCACTCCTGATGACATCTCTATAGTGTAGCTATTTGGTCGTGGTTAACGAGGGTGGTTCCTCCTTCACCATTCCCGATGCGGCTCTGTTGTGCAACACCTCAAGTGTGAACCTCGAGGGTGGTTCCTCTTACATTCACCTTGATGATTACATCGAGTGGAATCCTCCATGGATGATTCCTCGGGTTTTCCCCTTGATGTTTCGACACACAGTTACCTTGGCTTTACTTGAGACCATTGATGAAGTCGGGTCGGCCCTAAGGGGTACCCGCGAGTTGATGTGAAAGTCGGGCGGGCCCGTAGAGCACCCCTGAGTTTTCCACGTGGCACGGCCGTGCAGTCTGGGCCCTTGCTGTCAGTCCACGAGATAGGGCGATGGGGTCACCTTATCGTGAGTCTCTGCTCGTTTCCGTGAGCCCCCAATGCACTAACAGGTTTGGGTATTTGTTCTGAGTTGGCCTCTGCCTTTACGCACTAACCACCACGCGAGAATAGATATGGGCCTCGACGTCGCAGTATCAGCCGAAGCTTTGTCAGACGTCCAGTTCAGCAGTGCGGCACGGTCGGATCGTGCTGGCCATCCGAGGCGGTGCTGGTATCCACCCTTCTCGCAACGACCCGGAGTGCTGCGGGCGATGGGCCCAAGACCCCGGAGTGCTTAGGATGTAGACCGGCGGGGACCTCTCTGCTAAGCCTAGGAAGGGCTGCGACGTGTTGATCTTCCGAGGCCGGGCATTGACCCCAGAAAGGTGTGTCCGGCTAGAGTGATCGAGCGTGTTGGGTAACGTGGTGCACCACTGCAGGGAAGATATATATTCGAATACCGTGTCCACGGTAATGGACGTTCAGACTTATATCCTGATCATATATAACTAGAATTGGATACTTGAGATATGTGATGGAGATGTGGTTCCGAGATTGCTTTCTCGCAGGGAGTCGAGGAAGGATCTCTGGGTGTTGATGTTACAACATGCTTGTTAAATATTAAAATGCTACTCTTTACTCTTCTACATGCTGCAAGATGTTTGGAGCTACTTGAAGATGCTAGTCTTCGATAGGCTAGGCCTTCCCCTCTATTCTGGCATTCTGCAGTTCAGTTCATAGATACCACCCTTCCATTTGATACCAATGCATACATAGTATAGATCTGATGCTTGCGAGTACTTTGGATGAGTACTCACGTTGCTTTGCTCCCACTTTCCCCCTTCTTTCTTCTTTCTGGTTGTTGCAACCAGATGGAGGGGGGCACCGCACACGGCTAGGAGATCAAGAGATCAATTGTTGTGTTTCTAGGGGGTGTCTCCCTCCCCGTATATAAAGGAGTGGAGGAGGGGCAGGGGGCCGACCACCCTTGGCGCGCCCCATGAGGAGTCCTACTCCCACCGGGAGTAGGACTCCCCCCTTCCTTGTTGGAGTAGAAGAAAGGGAAGGGAGAAGGAGAAGGAAGGAAGGCCCCCCCCTCCGTAGTCCAATTCGGACTAGTCCATGGGGGAGGGGTGTGGCCACCCTTTGGGGCCTTTCTCTCCTTTCCCGTGTGGCCTATTAAGGACCAGTACGAATTCCCGTAACTCTCCGGTACTCCGAAAAATACCTGAATCACTCGGAACCTTTCCGAAGTCCGAATATAGTCGTCCAATAGATCGATCTTTACGTCTCGACCATTTCGAGACTCCTCGTCATGTCCCCGATCTCATCCTAGACTCCGAACTCCTTCGGTACATCAAAACATATAAACTCATAATATAACTGTCATCTAACTTTAAGTGTTCGAACCCTACGGGTTCAAGAACAATGTAGACATGACCGAAACACATTTCTGGTCAATAACCAATAGCGGGACCTGGATGCTCATATTAGCTCCCACATATTCTATGAAGATCTTTATCGGTCAAACCGCATAACAACATACGTTGTTCACTTTGTCATCGATATGTTATTTGCCCGAGATTCGATCGTCGGTATCTCAATACCTAGTTCAATCTCATTACTGGCAAGTCTCTTTACTCGTTACGTAATACATCATCCCGCAACTAACTCATTAGTTGCAATGCTTGCAAGGCTTATAGTGATGTGCATTACCGAGTGGGCCTAGAGATACCTCTGCGACAATCGGAGTGACAAATCCTAATTAAATACGCCAACCCAACATGTACCTTCGGAGACACCTGTAGAGCTCCTTTATAATCACCCAGTTACGTTGTGACGTTTGGTAGAACACAAAGTGTTCCTCCGGTAAACGGGAATTGCATAATCTCATAGTCATAGGAACATGTATAAGTCATGAAGAAAGCAGTAGCAACATACTAAATGATCAAGTGCTAAGCTAACAGAATGGGTCAAGTCAATCACATCATTCTCCTAATGATGTGATCCCGTTAATCAAATAACAACTCATGTCTATGGTTAGGAAACTTAACCATCTTTGATTAACGAGCTAGTCAAGTAGAGGCATACTAGTGACATTATGTTTGTCTATGTATTCACACATGTATTATGTTTCCGGTTAATACAATTCTAGCATGAATAATAAACATTTATCATGAAATAAGAAAATAAATAATAACTTTATTATTGCCTCTAGGGCATATTTCCTTCAGTCTCCCACTTGCACTAGAGTCAATAATCTAGTTCACATCAACATGTGATTTAACACAAGTATTCACATCTATATGTGATTAACACCCATAGCTCACATTGTCATGTGACCAACACCCAAAGGGTTTACTAGAGCCAATAATCTAGTTCACATCGATATGTGATTAACACCCGAAGAGTACTAAGGTATGATCATGTTTTGCTCGTGAGAGAAGTTTAGTCAACGGGTCTGTCACATACAGAGCCGTATGTATTTTGCAAATATTCTATGTCTTCAATGCTCTGCACGGAGCTACTCTATCTAATTGCTTCCACTTTCAATATGTATCCAGATTGAGACATAGAGTCATCTGGATCAGTGTAAAAGTTTGCACCGATGTAACTTTTACGACGAACTCTTTTATCACCTCCATAATCGAGAAACATCTCCTTAGTCCTCACTAAGGATATTCTTGACCGCTGTCAGTGATCTACGATTAGATCAAAATTGTATTCCTTTGCCTAACTCAGAGCAAGGTATACAATAGGTCTGGTACATAACATAGCATACTTTATAGAACCTATGATTGAGGCATAGGGAATGACTTTTCATTATCTTTCTATTTTCTGCCATGGTCGGGTTTTGAGTCTTACTCAACTTCACACCTTGCAACACAGGCAAGAACTCCTTCTTTGACTGTTCCATTTTGAATTACTTCAAAATCTTATCAAGGTATGTACTCATTGAAAAATCTTATCAAGCGTCTTGATCTATCTCTATAGATCTTGATGCTCAACGTGTAAGCAGCTTCACTGAGGTCTTTCTTTGGAAAACTCCTTTCAAACACTCCTTTATGCTTTCCAGAAAATTCTACATCATTTCCGATCAATAATATGTCATTCACATATCCTTATCAGAAAGGCTGTAGTGCTCCCACTCACTTTCTTGTAAATACAGGACTTTCCAAAAGTCTGTATAAAACCATATGCTTTGATCAACTCATCAAAGCATATATTCCAACTCCGAGATGCTTGCACCAGTCCATTGATGGATCGCTGTAGCTTGCACATTTTGTTAGCACCTTTAGGATTTACAAAACCTTCTGGTTGTATCATATACAACACTTCTTTAAGAAATATCCAGTTTGCCAGATTTCAAAAAATGTGGCAATTTCCAACATGATTCTGATAGGCTTAAGCATCGTTACGAGTGAGAAAATCTCATCGTATTCAACACCTTGAACTTGTCGAAAACCTTTTGCAACAAGTCGAGCTTAGTAGATAGTAACACTACTATCAGTGTCCATCTTCCTCTTGAAGATCTATTTATTTTCTGTGGCTTGCCGATCATCGGGCAATTCCACCAAAGTCCATACTTTGTTCTCATACATGGATCCTATCTCAGATTTTATGGCCTCAAGCCATTTCGCGGAATCTGGGCTCATCATCGCTTCCTCATAGTTCGTAGGTTCATCATGGTCTAGTAACATGACTTTCATAACGGGATTACCGTACCACTCTGGTGCGGATCTTACTCTGGAAGACCTAGATGTTCGGTAGTAACTTGATCTGAAGCTTCATGATCATCATCATTAGCTTCCTCACTAATTGGTGTAGGAATCACAGGAACTGATTTCTGTGATGAACTACTTTTCAATAAGGGAGCAGGTATAGTTACCTCATCAAGTTCTACTTACCTCCCACTCACTTCTTTCGAGAGAAACTCCTTCTCTAAAAAGGATCCATTCTTAGCAACAAAGATTTTTTGCCTTCGAATCTGTGATAGAAGGTGTACCCAACAATTTCCTTTGGGTATTCTATGAAGACGGACTTCTCCGATTTGGGTTCGAGTTTATCACGTTGAAACTTTTTCACATAAGCATCGCGACCCCAAACTTTAAGAAACGACAACTTTGGTTTCTTGCCAAACCACAGTTCATAAGGCGCCATCTCAACGGATTTTGATGGTGCCCTTTTTAAAGTGAATGCAACTGTCTCTAATGCATAACCCCAACATAATAGTGGTAAACCGATAAGATACATCATAGGGCGCACAAGATCCAATAAAGTGTGGTTACGACGTTTGGACACACCATAACGTTGTGGTGTTCCAGGTGGTGTGAACTGTGAAACTATTCCACATTGTTTTAAATGAAGACCAAACTCGTAACTCAAATATTCTCCTCCACAATCAGGTCGTAGAAACTTTATTTTCTTGTTATGGTGATTCTCCACTTCACTCTGAAATTATTTGAACTTTTCAAATGTTTCAGACTTATGTTTCATTAAGAAGATATACTAATATCTGCTCAAATCATCTTGTGAAGGTCAGAAAATAACGATACCCGCCACGAGCATCAATACTCATTGGACCGCATACATCAGTATGCATTATTTCCAATAAGTCACTAGCTCATTCCATTGTTTCGGAGAACGGAGTTTTAGTCATCTTGCCCATAAGGTACGGTTCGCAAGCATCAAATGATTCATAATCAAATGATTCAAAAAATCCATCTTTATGGAGTTTCTTCATGCGCTTTACACCGATATGACCCAAACGGCAGTGCCACAAATATGTTGCAATATGATTATCAACCTTGCATCTTTTGGCATCAATATTATGAATATGTGTATCACCATGATCAAGATTCAATAAACCATCAACATTGGGTGTATGACCATAGAAGGTTTTATTCATGTAAACAAAATAACAATTTATTCTCTGTCTTAGATGAATAATCATATCACAATAAAACATGATCTAATCATATTTATGCTCAACGCAAACACCAAATAACATTTATTTAGTTCAACACTAATCTCGAAAATATAGGGAGTGTACGATGATGATCATATCAATCTTGTAACCACTTCCAACACATATCATTACTTCACCCTCAACTAGTCTCTGTTTATTCTGTAACTCCTGTTTCAAGTTACTAATCTTAGCAACCGAACAAGTATCAAATACTCAGGGGCTACTATAAACACTAGTAAGGTACACATCAATAACCTGTATATCAAATATACCCTTGTTCACTTTTCCATTCTTCTTATCCACCAAATATTCAGGGCATTTCCGCTTCCAATGACCATTTCCTTTGCAGTAGAAGTACTTAGTTTCAAGCTTTGGTCCAGCTTTGGGCTTCTTCACGGGAGTGACAACTTGCTTGCCATTCTACTTGAAGTTCCCTTTCTTTTCCTTTGCCCTTTTAATGAAACTAGTGGTCTTATCAATCATCAACACTTGATGCTCTTTTCTTGATTTCTACCTTCGTCGATTTCAGCATCACGAAGAGCTCGGGAATCATTTTCGTCATCCCTTGCATTATAGTTCATCACAAAGTTCCAGTAACTTGGTGATGGTGACTAGAGAACTCTACAAATCACTATCTTATCTGGAAGATTAACTCCCACTTGATTCAAGCGATTGTAGTACTTAGAAAATCTAAGCACTTGCTCACTAGTTGAGCAATTCTCCTCCATCTTTTAGCTATAGAACTTATTAGAGACTTCATATCTCTCAACTCGGGTATTTGCTTGAAATATTAACTTCAACTCCTGGAACATCTCATATGGTCCATGACGTTCAAAACGTCTTTGAAGTCCCGATTCTAAGCCGTTAAGCATGGTGCACTAAACTATCAAGTAGTCATCATACTGAGCTAGCCAAACGTTCATAACGTCTGCATCTGCTCCTGCAATAGGTCTGTCACCTAGCGGTGCATCAAGGACATAATTCTTCTGTGCAGCAATGAGGATAAACCTCAGATCACGGACCAAGTCCGCATCATTGCTACTAACATCTTTCAACTTAGTTTTCTCTAGGAACACATATAAAAACATAGGGAAGCAAAAACATAGGGAAGCAACAACGCGAGCTATTGATCTACAACATAATTTGCAAAATACTACCAGGACTAAGTTCATGATAAATTAAAGTTCAATTAATCATATTGCTTAAGAACTCCCACTTAGATAGACATACCTCTAGTCATCTAAGCGATCACGTGATCCAAATCAACTAAACCATGTCCGATCATCACGTGAGATGGAGTAGTTTTCAATGGTGAACATCACTATGTTGATCATATCTACTATATGGTTCACGTTCGACCTTTTGGTCTCCGTGTTCCGAGGCCATATCTGTATATGCTAGGCTCGTCAAGTTTAACCTGAGTATTCTGCATGTTCAACTGTTTTGCACCCATTGTATTTGAATGTAGAGACTATCACACCCGATCATCACGTGGTGTCTCAGCATGAAAAACTTTCGCAACGGTGCATACTCAGGGAGAACACTTCTTGATAATTAGTGAGAGATCATCTTAAAATGCTACCGTCAAACAAAACAGAATAAGATGTATAAAAGATAAACATCACATGCAATCAAAATATGTGACATGATATGGCCATCATCATCTTGTGCCTTTGATCTCCATCTCCAAAGCATCATCATGATCTCAATCGTCACCGGCATGACACCATGATCTTCATCATCTTGATCTATATCAATGTGTCGTCACATGGTCGTCTCGCCAACTATTGGTCTTGCAACTATTGCTATCGCATAGCGATAAAGTAAAGCAATTATTTGGCGCTTGCATCTTATGCAACCAAGAAACAACCATAAGGCTTATGCCAGTTGCCGATAACTTCAACGAAAACATGATCATCTCATACAACAACTTATATTTCATCATGTCTTGACCATATCACATCACAACATGCCCTGCAAAAACAAGTTAGACGTCCTCTACTTTGTTGTTGCAAGTTTTACGTGGCTGCTATAGGCTGAGGAAGAACCGTTCTTACCTACACATCAAAACCAAAACGATAGTTCGTCAAGTTAGTTCTGTTTTAACCTTCTCAAGGACCGGGCGTAGCCACACTCGGTTCAACTAAAGTTGGAGAAACTGACACCCGCCAGCCACCTGTGTGCAAAGCACGTCGGTAGAACTAGTCTCGCGTAAGCGTATGCGTAATATCGGTCCTGGCCGCTTCATCATACAATACCGCCGAACCAAAGTATGACATGCTGGTAAGCAGTATGACTTGTATCACCCACAACTCACTTGTGTTCTACTCGTGCATATAACATCGACGCATAAAACCTAGGCTTGGATGCCACTGTTGGAGAACGTAGTAATTTCAAAAAAATTCCTACGCACACGCAAGATCATGGTGATGCATAGCAACGAGAGGGGAGAGTGTTGTCTACGTACCCTTGTAGACCGAAAGCGGAAGCGTTAGAACAACGCGGTTGATGTAGTCGTACGTCTTCACGGCCCGACCGATCAAGCACCGAAACTACGACACCTCCGAGGAGGACTATGGTGGAGGGGGGCACCGCACACGGCTAAGAGATCAAGAGATCAATTGTTGTGTCTCTAGGGGGTACCTCCCTCCCCGTATATAAAGGAGTGGAGGAGGGGCAGGGGGCCGACCACCCTTGGCGTGCCCCATGAGGAGTCCTACTCCCACCGGGAGTAGGACTCCCCCCTTCCTTGTTGGAGTAGGAGAAAGGGAAGGGAGAAGGAGAAGGAAGGAAGGGGGCGCCCCCCTAGTCCAATTCGGACTAGTCCATGGGGAGGGGTGCGGTCACCCTTTGGGGCCTTTCTCTCCTTTCCCGTATGGCCCATTAAGGCCCAATACGAATTCCCGTAACTCTCCGGTACTCCGAAAAATACCCGAATCACTCGGGACCTTTCCGAAGTCTGAATATAGTCATCAAATATATCGATCTTTACGTCTCGACCATTTCTAGACTCCTCGTCATGTCCCCGATCTCATCTGGGACTCCGAACTCCTTCGGTACATCAAAACATATAAACTCATAATTTAACTGTCATCTAACTTTAAGCGTGCGGACCCTTCGGGTTCGAGAACAATGTAGACATGACTGAAACACGTTTCCGGTCAATAACCAATAGCGGGACCTGGATGCTCATATTGGCTCCCACATATTCTACGAAGATCTTTATCGGTCAAACCGCATAACAACATACGTTGTTCCCTTTGTCATCGGTATGTTACTTGCCCGAGATTCGATCATCGGTATCTCAATACCTAGTTCAATCTCGTTACTGGTAAGTCTCTTTACTCGTTACGTAATACATCATCCTGCAACTAACTCATTAGTTGCAATGCTTACAAGGCTTATAGTGATGTGCATTACAGAGTGGGCCCAGAGATACCTCTGCGACAATTGGAGTGACAAATCCTAATCTCGAAATACGCCAACCCAACATGTACCTTCGGAGACACTTGTAGAGCTCCTTTATAATCACCCAGTTATGTTGTGATGTTTGGTAGCACACAAAGTGTTCCTCCGGTAAACGGGAGTTGCATAATCTCGTAGTAATAGGAACATGTATAAGTCATGAAGAAAGCAGTAGCAACATACTAAATGATCAAGTGCTAAGCTAACGGAATGGGTCAAGTCAATCATATCATTCTCCTAATGATGTGATCCCGTTAATCAAATAAAAACTCATGTCTATGGTTAGGAAACTTAACCATCTTTGATTAACGAGCTAGTCAAGTAGAGGCATACTAGTGAAATTATTTTTGTCTATGTATTCACACATGTATTATGTTTCCGGTTAATACAATTCTAGCATGAATAATAAACATTTATCATGAAATAAGGAAATAAATAATAACTTTATTATTGCCTCTAGGGCATATTTCCTTCAGAGTACTCACGGTTGCTTTGCTCCCCCTTTCCCCCTTCTTTCTTCTTTCTGGTTCTTGCAACCAGATGGTGGATCCCTGGAGCTAGATTCCACCGCCGATGGATGCTACTACATGGAGGCCGTCGACGACCAGGAGTAGTTACGAGGTCCCAGGCAGGAGGCCTTGCCTCTTCGATCGTTGTTGCTTTTGTGCTAGCCTTCTTAAGGCATCCTTGTTTAACTTATGTCTGTACTCAGATATTGTTGCTTCCACTGACTCTTGTGTATCGAGCTATGTATTCGAGCCCTCGAGGACCCTGGCTTGTAATATAAAGCTTGTATTATTTTGATTTGTGTCTAGAGTTGTGTTGTGATATCTTCCCATGAGTCCCTGATCTTGATCGTACACATTTGCGTGTATGATTAGTGTACGATTGAATCGGGGGCGTCACATGCTCCGCCTCCATTCATGCCGCCTGCTCCGCTGATGCCATCATCGCTTTCACTACCTCATACTCCTTATGTATGTTGATCTCTTTCTTCCTCTCGAGGCGTCATATCTTTCCTTGTTCATCCAAGAGGCTTACGTCCGTCAAAATTATCCTCGAATTCTTCGTGTATCGAGCAAGTTGCAATCTCTCCTTCTCAATATCAGTTGATCCAGAAGCCCGAACCTTCTCTATCCCCCCTTTGAGACATGCCTCTTTCTTCTCCAACTCCATCTTCTCCCTCTCAATGGCCAACTTCTTGCTCTCGATTGCCAACTAGTTGTTCACCCTTTGTCGGTCCCAATCCATCCACTTTTTTGTGCATCCAACATGACCTTGTACCTCTCCTCTTTCTTGGTCTCCCTTGTGTAAAAAATGCCCGTCCATGTGGTGGACATTTTCGTCGCTGCAGCGTCACGGGAGACCCTCCCCTTATCCCACGTGTTCCCCACCACTTTCCGGTTATTCATTGGCATAGTGGCCTTTTCATTCTCCCTGACAACTTCTCCTTCTTCATCCAACCCAATTGATTGGTGGGAGCTTGAGTCATCATTCTTCTTCTTGTCGGCCTTGAGTTCTTCCACAAGTGTTGTCCACTCTGGTTTGCCATCCAATATCACCCAACAATGGCCATAAACCGAATGGCTTCTTCTCCGTTTGTTGGTACATAGTGGCCGCCACCACCATGTAGCAAACAAGAACTATATGGGAATGCCAATAAGCAATTCAAATGATGACAAAATGAAGCAATTCAACTTATGTCGGTTGCCACTTCCATCCCACTTTGAGGGCGGCCAAGTACTTGTGAATAGTAGCCGACATACTCGTTCACTTTCTGATGTAGGGCGGAACCCTATGGGGACGATCTTTCATGTTTGGAGTGGATCCTACGGAGAAACACGAAGAACGCGCGGAAGAACACAAGGGAAAAACACGGGGAGAAATGAGAGAATCACTCAACCGACAAGTAACTGATCACACGAGGGCTAGATCACCGAACACACAAGGTAGCACAAGATTCAAAATCAACAAAGGAAAGATACAAGAGTAACCGTTCTTCTCCGTGAGGAGGTCTTGGGGGTCTTCCCTTGAAGGGGTCTTGAATCCGCTTGGGGGATCTTCTCCAAAGAGGTCGTGAGCTCCGAGGAGAAGTAACCAAGTGGATGAGCAAGGCTCTCACAAAAAATATGAGCTAAACCAATGCTAACCCTGGATAGGAGTTGGGAGAGACCTATTTATAGTCGTAGTGCAAATGGGAGTCAAATTGAAGGGGTACAAGGGCTTCAGCCCGTGGGTGCGGTCACTCAGGTGCCGGACGTTCGGAAGACGTCGGACGTCCGTTGGCTCGGGACGGTCCGGACGTCCGGGAGGGCTCGGACTTCCGTAGATTCAGCTTTGTCGGGGATGCATCGGACGTCCGAAGGGGGCTGGTCGTCCGGAGCTTCGGGACGGGTCGGACGTCCGATGACCGTCGGTCTTTCGTAGATTCGGCTCAGTCGCTGGTCGCCCAGTCGTCCGTTCCTCCTCGGACATCCATAGATTTGGCTCGGGTGGTGAAGTACCGGACGTCCGGAGGGCTTGGTGGGAGTCGTCGGACGTCCGGACTGGGTCGGTCGTCCGACGCCTGTAGCTTCCAAAGCAGCTCTTCTTCTTGTCCATCATGCTTGGGGTCCTCGTCGTCTTGTTCCTTGCATGTAGCTGTTCCATGGCTCTTCTCCAAGCACCTGATCACACACAGAGTTTCCTAATGAGGTAGTAGCCATGTCTCGTGAGTAGGAAGAGGGAGTTCGGAGAGGAGGGAGTTCACCTTATCTTCAATAGCCTTAGCTCGAGCTCTTGTCATGGGTCCAAGTGGTGTTGAGGGAGATGTAGGTACGTCCATGGGGATGAGCGAGGGATGCTCCGCATCATCTCCCCCCCTTGGGAAAGATCTGACCTTGGATCAAAAGCTTCATCTCCATGGTATGGTGCGAGGTCCTTGACATTGAAGATGTTGCTCACATTGTACTTGCCTCGTGGTATGTCGATCTTGTAGGCGTTGTCGTTGTAGCGTGCTAGCACCTTGAAGGGTCTATCGGCTTGAGGGAGAAGCTTGGACTTATGTTCGTCGGGGAAGCAGTCCTTGCGAAGGTGTAGCCACACGAAATCACCAATGTTGAAGATCATGGGTTGCTTGTTGATGTTGAGCTTGGTTGCTAGTCGTTGTACTTGGCGCTCGACGGTGTACCTTGTATCCTCATGCATCTTCTTGATGTAGCTTGCCCGTGCACTCGCATCCATGTTGGTGTGCTCTTGTAGAGGAAGAGGTAGAATGTCCAATGGTGACAACGGGTTGAAGCCATAGACGGCTGAGGGAGTCCTGGATAAGGGGGTATCCGGACAGCTAGACTATATACATTGTCCGGACTATAGAAGCGTCAAGATACAAGACTCAAGACTTTGGCTCATGTCCGGATGGGACTCTCCTTTGCGTGGAAGACAAGCTTGGCGATCCGGATATTATGTTTCCTTCCTTGTAACCAACTCCATGTAAACCCTAGCTCTCCAGTGTCTATATAAACTGGAGAGCATGGTCCTTAGAAGGCCGATCACAATTACAATCATACCATCATAGGCTAGCTCTTAGGGTTTAGCCTCTACGATCTCGTGGTAGATCTACTCTTGTATTCCACATATCTTCAATATTAATCAAGTAGGAAGTAGGATTTTACCTCCATCAAGAGGGCCCGAACCTGGGTAAAACATTGTGTCCCTTACTTCCTGTTACCATCAGCCTAAGAAGCACAGATCGGGACCCCCTACCCGAGATCCGCCGGTTTTGACACCGACATTGGTGCTTTCATAGAGAGTTCCTCTGTGTCGTCGCTTCGAGGCTTGATGGCATCTCCAATCGTCAACAACACGGTCCAGGGTGAGACGTTTCTCCCTGGACAGATCTTTCTGTTTGGTGGCTTCGCACTGCGGGCCAATTCGCTTGGCCAGTTGGAGTAGATCGACAGCTTCGCCCCTGGCCACCAGATCAGGTTCAGAAACTTGAACTACGCAGTAGATATCCGCGGAGACTTGATCTTCGACGGATTCGAGCCTGCGCCAGGAGCGCCGGACAGCCATGACGAGCACGGCCTAGACCTGATGTCAGACAGTACCCGGGACATCATCCCTGAAGCAGCCTTGGATCTAAATCCAGGATAGGCTGCGTTGCCTATGGACGGAGGGCTGGACCCCGCTCCGTAGGCCGCACACTTATTGGCGGTGGAGCGGAACACGGGTCCCACCTCTGTGGAGGCCTGTAACCCCGGACCCCCGGACTCATATCCGGCAGTTGGTCCTGTTTCGCTCACTCTCGAGCCAGCCGAGCCAGGTTGGACTCCAGTAATGGAGTTTACCGCTGCGGACATCATTCAGCACTCGCCCTTTCGCAACATGTTGAACTCCTTGAAGTCTCTCTCTTTGTCAGGAGACTCTGGGCCGAACTATGTCCGGCCCGAGTGGGAAGCAGGCGACGAAGGAATTAGGCGCCCACCCACCACCCACTTCATTGCCACGATCGAAGAATTAACCGACGTGCTTGACTCCAAAGACATCGACGGTATGGACGATGATGCAGGAGAGGCTCCAGAATCCCTGGAGCGCGGGACTACTACCTTGTCACACGATATATACATGGTAGATACGCCCAGTAAGGACGGCAGCCCGGGCGACAAAACACCCGGGCAAAAGCCAAAGAGGCGGCGCAGGCGCCGCTTAAAGTCCAGCAATGGCAAAAATAGCGACAAGAGCGCAAGAAGGGTTTATATACCCGCAAACTCCGAAAGCAATAGTGACCACATGGACCCAGTGATAGTGTAGGACGAGCCTGTTGGGGAACGTAGCAGAAATTCAAAAATTTTCCTACGTAACACCAAGATCTATCTATGGAGAGACCAGCAACGAGTAGAAAGGAGAGGAGAGTTTGCATCTACATACCCTTGTAGATCGCTAAGCGGAAGCGTTCAAGTGAACGGGGTTGATGGAGTCGTTCTCGTCGTGATTCAGATCACCGATGATCAAGTGCCGAACGGACGGCACCTCCGCGTTCAACACACGTACAGCCCGGTGACGTCTCCCACGCCTTGATCCAGCAAGGAGAGAGGGAGAGGTTGAGGAAGACTCCATCCAACAGCAGCACAACGGCGTGGTGGTGGTGGAGGAGCGTGGCAATCCCGCAGGGCTTCGCCAAGCACCATGGGAGAGGAGGAGGAGGGAGAGAGGCAGGGCTGCACCAACGAGAGATCAAATCATGTGTTATGGGCAGCCCCTAGGCCTCATATATATAGGGGAAGGGGAGGGCTGCGCCCCCTTTAGGGTCTCCCACCCCCTAGGGGCGGCGGCCAGCCCTAGATGGCATCTGGTGCGGCGGCCAAGTGGGAGGGGAGGAGTCCATCCTCCCCACGGCACCTCGGAGGTGCCTTCCCCCTTGAGGACTCTTCCCTCTAGGGTTCCCTAGGCGCATGGGCCTCTTGGGGCTGGTGCCCTTGGCCCATGTAGGCCAAGGCGCACCCCCTACAGCCCATGTGGCCCCCCGGGGCAGGTGGCCCCACCCGGTGGGCCCCCGGGACCCTTCCGGTGGTCCCGATACAATACCGATGACCCCGAAACTTGTCCCGATGGTCGAAACAGGACTTCCTATATATAAATCTTTACCTCCGGACCATTCCGGAACTCCTCGTGACGTCCGGGATCTCATCCGGGACTCCGAACAACATTCGGTAACCACATACAAGCTTCCTTTATAACCCTAGCGTCATCGAACCTTAAGTGTGTAGACCCTACGGGTTCGGGAGACATGTAGACATGACCGAGACGTTCTCTGGTCAATAACCAACAGCGGGATCTGGATACCCATGTTGGCTCCCACATGTTCCACGATGATCTCATCGGATGAACCACGATGTCAAGGACTCTATCGATCCCGTATACAATTCCCATTGTCTAGCGGTATGTTACTTGCCCGAGATTCGATCGTCGGTATACCGATACCTTGTTCAATCTCGTTACCGGCAAGTCACTTTACTCGTTCCGTAACACATCATCCCGTGATCAACTCCTTGGTCACATTGCGCATATGATGATGTCCTACCGAGTGGGCCCAGAGATACCTCTCCGTTTACACAGAGTGACAAATCCCAGTCTCGATCCGCATAAAACAATAGATACTTTCGGAGATACCTGTAGTGCACCTTTATAGCCACCCAGTTACGTTGTGACGTTTGATACACCCAAAGCACTCCTACGGTATCCAGGAGTTACACGATCTCATGGTCAAAGGAAGAGATACTTGACATTGGCAAAGCTCTAGCAAACAAACTACACGATCTTTGTGCTAGTCTTAGGATTGGGTCTTGTCCATCACATCATTCTCCTAATGATGTGATCCCGTTATCAACGACATCCAATGTCCATAGCCAGGAAACCGTGACCATCTATTGATCAACGAGCTAGTCAACTAGAGGCTTACTAGGGACATATTGTGGTCTATGTATTCACACGTGTATTACGATTTCCGGATAATACAGTTATAGCATGAATAAAAGACAATTATCATGAACAAGGAAATATAATAATAATACTTTTATTATTGCCTCTAGGGCATATTTCCAATAGTCTCCCACTTGCACTAGAGTCAATAATCTAGTTCACATCGCCATGTGATTAACACTCACAGGTCACATCGCCATGTGACTAATACCCAAGAGTTTACTAGAATCAGTAGTCTAGTTCACATCACTATGTGATTAATACTCAATGAGTTTTAGGTTTGATCATGTTGCTTGTGAGAGAGGTTTTAGTCAACGGGTCTGTACCTTCAGATCCGTGTGTGCTTTACAAATCTCTATGTCATCTCCTAGATGTAGCTACCACGCTCTATTTGGAGCTATTCCAAATAACTGTTCTACTTGCAACTATTCTAAATTGTTGCTCCATTATATGTATCCGGTCTCTCTACTTAGAGCTATCTGGATAGGTGTCAAGCTTGCATCATCGTAACCTTTACGACGAACTCTTTTACCACCTCCATAATCGAGAAAATTCCTTAGTCCACTAGTTACTAAGGATAACTTTGACCGCTGTCCTGTGAGCCATTCTTGGATCACTCTTGTACCCCTTGACTGACTCATGGCAAGGCACACTTCAGGTGCGGTACACAGCATAGCATACTGAAGAGCCTATGTCTTAAGCATAGGGGACGACCTTCGTCCTTTCTCTCTATTCTGCCGTGGTCGAGCTTTAAGTCTTAACTTCGTACCTTACAACTCAGGCAAGAACTCCTTCTTTGACTGGTCCATCTTAAACACCTTCAAGATCATGTCAAGGTATGTGCTCATTTGAAAGTATTATTAAGCATTTTGATCTATCCTTATAGATCTTGATGCTCAATGTTCAAGTAGCTTAAACCAGGTTTTCTATTGAAAAACACCTTTCAAATAACCCTATATGCTTTCTAGAAATTCTACATCATCTCTGATCATCAATATGTCAACAACATATACTCATCAGAAATTCTATAGTGCTCCCACTCACTTCTTTGGAAATACAAGTTTCTCATAAACTTTGTATAAATCCAAAATCTTTGATCATCATCAATGCATACATTCCAACTCCGAGATGCTCACTCCAGTCCTTAGAAGGATCGCTGGAGCCAGCATACCTTTTAGCATCCTTAGGATCGACAAAACCTTTCTGATTGTATCGCATACAACCTTTCCTTACGACTGGTAAGGAAACTCATTTTGACATCCATCTGCCAGATTTCATAAATGCAGCTTATGCTAACATGAATCCGACGGACTTTAAGCATCGCTACGGATGAGAAAATCTCATCGTAGTCAACTCCTTGAACTTGTGAAAAACTTTACGCCACAAGTCGAGCTTCATGGACGGTGACATTACCATCCACGTCCGTCTTCTTCTTAAAGATCCATTTATCTTAATGGCTTGCCGATCATCGGGCAAGTCCACCAAAGTCCATGGATCCGTTCTCGGATTTTATGGCCTCTAACCATTTGTAGGAATTCGGGCCCACCATCGCTTCTCCATAGCTCGTAGGTTCATTGTTGTCTAGCAACATGACCTTCAAGACAGGATCACCTTACCACTCCGAAGTAGTACGTGTCCTTGTCGTCCTACGAGGTTTGGTAGTGACTTGATCCGAAGTTTCATGATCAATATCATAAGCTTCCACTTCAATTGGTGTAGGTGCCACAGGAACAATCTTCCTGTGCCCTGCCACACACTAGTTGAAGAGACGGTTCAATAACCTCATCAAGTCTCCACCATCCTCCCACTCAACTCTTTCGAGAGAAACCTTTCCTCGAGAAAGGACCCGATTCAAGAAACAATCCATATTGCTTTCGGATCTGAATTAGGAGGTATACCCAACTGTTTTGGGTGTCCTATGAAGATGCATTTTATCCGCTTTGGGTTCGAGCTTAATCCTGAAACTTTTTCATATAAGCGTTGCAGCCCCAAACTTTTAAGAAACGACAACTTAGGTTTCTCTAAACCATAATTCATACGGTGTCATCTCATCGGAATTACGTGGTGCCCTATTTAAAGTGAATGTGGTTGTCTCTAATGCCTAACCCATGAACGATAGTGGTAATTCGATAAGAGACATCATGGTACGCACCATATCCAATAGGGTGCAACTATGATGTTCAGACACACCATCACATTATGGTGTTCCAGGCGGTATTAATTGCAAAACAATTTCCACAATGTCTTAATTGTGTGCCAAAACTCGTAACTCAGATATTCATCTCTATGATCATATCATAGACATTTTATCCTCTTGTCACAATGATCTGCTACTTCACTCTGAAATTACTTGAACCATTCAATAATTCAGACTTGTGTTTCATCAAGTAAATATTCTCAACATCTACTCGAATCATCTGTGAAGTAAGAACATAACGATATTCACTGCATGCCTCAGCACTCATTGGACTGCACACATCAAAATGTGTTGCTTCCAATAAGTTGCTATCTTGTTCCATCTTACTGAAAGTGAGGCTTTTCAGTCATCTTGTCCATGTGGTATGATTTGCATATCTCAAGTGATTCAAAATCAAGTGAGTCCAAACGATCCATTTGCATGGAGTTTCTTCATGCATATATACCAATAGACATGGTTCGCATGTCTCAAACTTTTCAAAAATGAGTGAGTCCAAAGATCCATCAACATGGAGCTTCTTCATGCGTTTTATACCATTATGACTTACATGGCAGTGCCACAAGTAAGTGGTACTATCATTACTATCTTATATCTTTTGGCATGAAAATGTGTATCCCTACGATCAAGATTCAATAAACCATTCCTTTAGGTGCAAGAGCACTTATTCAGGTTTAATACTAATCTTGATGGTAGAGGGAGCGTGCGATGTTAGATCACATCAAACTTGGAAACACTTCCAACACATATCGTCAGCTCACCTTTAGCCAGTCTCCGTTTTATTCCGTAGCTTTTATTTCGAGTTACTAACACTTAGCAACCGAACCGGTATCTAATACCCTGGTGCTACTAGGAGTACTAGTAAAGTACACATTAACATAATGTATATCCAATATACTTCTATCGACCTTTCCAGCCTTCTCATCCACCAAGTATCTAGGGTAATCTTTCTCCAGTGGTTGTTTCCCTTATTACAGAAGCACTTAGTCTCGGGTTTGGGTTCAATCTCGGGTTTCTTCATTTGAGCAGCAGCTGAATTGCCGTTTCATGAAGTATCCCTTTGTTCCCTTGCCCTTCTTGAAACTAGTGGTTTCACCAACCATCAACAATTGATGCTCCTTCTTGATTTCTACTTTCGCGGTGTCAAACATCGTGAATACCTCAAGGATCATCTTATTTATCCCTGATATGTTATAGTTCATCACGAAGCTCTAGCAGCTCGGTGGCAATGACTTTGGGGAAACGTCACTATCTCATCTGGAAGATCAAATCCCACTCGATTCAAGTGATTGTTGTACTCAGACAATCTGAGCACAAGCTCAACAATTGAGCTTCTCTCCTTAGTTTGCAGGCTAAGAAAATCGTCGGAGGTCTCATACCTCTTGACGTGGGCGCAAGCCTGAAATCCCAATTTCAGCCCTCAAAACATCTCATATGTTTCGCGATGTTTCAAAAACATCTTTGGTGCCTCAATTCTAAACCGTTTAACTGAACTATCACGTAGTTTTCAAAATGTGTATGTTCGATGTTCGAAACATCCACAAACGACGTTTGGGGTTCAGCACACTGAGCAGTGCATTAAGGACATAAGCTTTCTACTGTTCGCATAATTGCTACTATCAACTTTCAACTATATTTTCTCTAGGAACATATCTAAACAGTAGAACTATAGCACGAGCTACGACATAATTTGCAAAAGGTCTTTTGACTATGTTCAGGATAATTAAGTTCATCTTATGAACTCCCACTTAGATAGACATCCCTCTGGTCATCTAAGTGATCACATGATCCGAGTCAACTAGGCCGTGTCCGATCATCACGTGAGACGGACTAGTTAACGTCGGTGAACATCTTCATGTTGATCGTATCTACTATACGACTCATGCTCGACCTTTCGGTCTCCGTGTTCCGAGGCCATGTCTGCACATGCTAGGCTCGTCAAGTTAACCCTAAGTGTTTTCGCTGTGTAAAACTGTCTTACACCCGTTGTATGTGAACGTAAGAATCCATCACACCCGATCATCACGTGGTGCTTAGAAGCGACGAACTGTAGCAACGGTGCACAGTTAGGGGAGAACACTTCTTGAAATTTTGTAAGGGATCATCTTATTTACTACCGTCGTCCTAAGCAAACAAGATGCATAAACATGATAAACATCACATGCAATCAAATAGTGACATGATATGGCCAATATCATTTTGCTCCTTTTGATCTTCATCTTCGGGGCTCCATGATCATCATCGTCACCGGCACGACACCATGATCTCCATCATCGTGTCTTCATGAAGTTGTGACGCCAACGACTACTTCTACTTCTATGACTAACGCGTTTAGCAATAAAGTAAAGTAGTTTACATGGCGTTCTTCAATGACACGCAGGTCATACAATAAATAAAGACAACTCCTATGGCTCCTGCCGGTTGTCATACTCATCGACATGCAAGTCGTGAATCCTATTACAAGAACATGATCAATCTCATACATCACATATCATTCATCACATTCTTCTTGGCCATATCACATCACATAGCATACCCTGCAAAAACAAGTTAGACGTCCTCTAATTGTTGTTGCATGTTTTACGTGGCTGCTATGGGTTTCTAGCAAGAACGTTTCTTACCTACGCAAGACCACAACGTGATATGCCAATTTCTATTTACCCTTCATAAGGACCCTTTTCATCGAATCCGTTCCGACTAAAGTGGGAGAGACTGGCACCCGCTAGCCACCTTATGCACCAAGTGCATGTCAATCGGTGGAACCTGTCTCACGTAAGAGTACGTGTAAGGTCGGTCCGGGCCGCTTCATCCCACAATACCGTCGAAACAAGATTGGACTAGTAACGGTAAGCATATTGAACAACATCAACGCCCACAACTACTTTGTGTTCTACTCGTGCAAAGAATCTACGCAATAGACCTAGCTCATGATGCCACTGTTGGGTAACGTAGCAGAAATTCAAAAATTTTCCTACGAATCACCAAGATCTATCTATGGAGAGACCAGCAACGAGTAGAAAGGAGAGGAGAGTTTGCATCTACATACCCTTGTAGATCGCTAAGCGGAAGCGTTCAAGTGAACGGGGTTGATGGAGTCGTACTCGTCGTGATTCAGATCACCGATGATCAAGTGCCGAACGGACGGCACCTCCGCGTTCAACACACGTACAGCCCGGTGACGTCTCCCACGCCTTGATCCAGCAAGGAGAGAGGGAGAGGTTGAGGAAGACTCCATCCAACAGCAGCACAACGGCGTGGTGGTGGTGGAGGAGCGTGGCAATCCCGCAGGGCTTCGCCAAGCACCATGGGAGAGGAGGAGGAGGGAGAGAGGCAGGGCTGCACCAACGAGAGATCAAATCATGTGTTATGGGCAGCCCCTAGGCCTCATATATATAGGGGAAGGGGAGGGCTGCGCCCCCTTTAGGGTTTCCCACCCCCTAGGGGCGGCGGCCAGCCCTAGATGGCATCTGGTGCGGCGGCCAAGTGGGAGGGGAGGAGTCCATCCTCCCCAAGGCACCTCGGAGGTGCCTTCCCCCTTGAGGACTCTTCCCTCTAGGGTTCCCTAGGCGCATGGGCCTCTTGGGGCTGGTGCCCTTGGCCCATGTAGGCCAAGGCGCACCCCCTACAGCCCATGTGGCCCCCCGGGGCAGGTGGCCCCACCCGGTGGGCCCCCGGGACCCTTCCGGTGGTCCCGGTACAATACCGATGACCCCGAAACTTGTCCCGATGGCCGAAACAGGACTTCCTATATATAAATCTTTACCTCCGGACCATTCCGGAACTCCTCGTGACGTCCGGGATCTCATCCGGGACTCCGAACAACATTCGGTAACCACATACAAGCTTCCTTTATAACCCTAGCGTCATCGAACCTTAAGTGTGTAGACCCTACGGGTTCGGGAGACATGTAGACATGACCGAGACGTTCTCTGGTCAATAACCAACAGCGGGATCTGGATACCCATGTTGGATCCCACATGTTCCACGATGATCTCATCGGATGAACCACGATGTCAAGGACTCTATCGATCCCGTATACAATTCCCATTGTCTAGTGGTATGTTACTTGCCCGAGATTCGATCGTCGGTATACCGATACCTTGTTCAATCTCGTTACCGGCAAGTCACTTTACTCGTTCCGTAACACATCATCCCGTGATCAACTCCTTGGTCACATTGCGCATATGATGATGTCCTACCGAGTGGGCCCAGAGATACCTCTCCGTTTACACGGAGTGACAAATCCCAGTCTCGATCCGCATAAAACAATAGATACTTTCGGAGATACCTGTAGTGCACCTTTATAGTCACCCAGTTACGTTGTGACGTTTGATACACCCAAAGCACTCCTACGGTATCCAGGAGTTACACGATCTCATGGTCAAAGGAAGAGATACTTGACATTGGCAAAGCTCTAGCAAACAAACTACACGATCTTTGTGCTAGTCTTAGGATTGGGTCTTGTCCATCACATCATTCTCCTAATGATGTGATCCCGTTATCAACGACATCCAATGTCCATAGCCAGGAAACCGTGACCATCTATTGATCAACGAGCTAGTCAACTAGAGGCTTACTAGGGACAAATTGTGGTCTATGTATTCACACGTGTATTACGATTTCCGGATAATACAGTTATAGCATGAATAAAAGACAATTATCATGAACAAGGAAATATAATAATAATACTTTTATTATTGCCTCTAGGGCATATTTCCAACAGAGCCAGGTCACGCCAAATCAAGTTCAGAGCAAATACCCGATCACAATAATCTGGAGGGACGAGCTCAGGATGCCGCCCCAGAACATTTATGGACACCGCAAGAAGTCTAGAAAAGCAGAAGCAACGGCTCAAGGCCGCACAGGAAAAGCTAAGTCACAGATGGAATAAGGTGCTAGACACTGAAGAAAGATATGGCGATGACCGCCATACGAAAAGCTATTCGAAGCGCAAGCTACTACCAGAATTCGACGACGCGGCCGTTCCACCAAAAGAAAATTTGACCAAGAAACCAGACATACCGCCTCACAACCATAACAGAGCGGCTGCGGACACTGCGCACGATCCACGTGAGCATCTCGATAAAAAGACCGGTGCAGCCAGGTCCATATATGGATCTAGAAGACACACCCCAGCGCAGGACTATGGTCACCACAACGCTTATAAAAGCCAGATACCAGTTCGGAATCAACCCCAGACACAAGAACAGCCGACTACATGCCACAATGCGTCCAGATACAGAGGGGCTGCTCACCCCCTGTGCTTCACCGAAGAAGTACTGGACCATGAATTCCCACAAGGCTTTAAACGTGTGAACATAGAAGCATACGACGGCACGACAGACCCAGGGGTCTGGACCGAGGATTTTATCCTGCATATTCACATGGCTCGTGGGAATGACCTCCACACCATCAAATACCTTCCCCTCAAGTTGAAGGGACGAACTCGACACTGGTTGAAAAGCCTCCCCGAAAACTCAATCGGGAGTTGGGAGGAACTCGAAGATGCTTTCAGGGCCAATTTTCAAGGGACTTATGTCCGGCCTCTAGATGCAGACGATCTAAGTCACATAATCCAACATCCCAGAGAGTCCGCCCGCAAGCTTTGGAATAGATTCCTCACTAAGAAGAATCAAATTGTCGACTGTTCGGATGCCGAAGCCTTAGCGGCTTTCAAACACAACATCCGTGACGAATGGCTCGCCCGACACCTCGGCCAAGAAAAGCCAAGGACAATGGCAGCCTTAACAAGCCTTATGACCCGCTTTTGCGCGGGTGAGGATAGCTGGTTGGCCCGTAAAGGCACCAACGACCCCAGCACATCCGAACTAAGGGATGGCAACGGGAAGCCATGGCGTAATAAAAACAAACTCCAAAACAAGGAAGATAGCCCGGATAACACGATGGTTAACGCCGGATTCAGGGGCTCTCAACCTGATCAGAACAAGAAGCCATTCAAAGGCACTAAAGATGGACCATCCGGTCTGAACAGAGTCCTGGACAGACTATGCCAAATTCATGGCACCCCAGAAAAACCTGCGAACCACACCCGTAGAGAGTGTTGGGTCTTCAAGCAGGCCGGCTAATTAAATGCCAAACACAAGGGGAGGGGCACACCAAGCGAAGACAAGGATGAACCTCACCAGCCGAACACTGGGGTATAGAAAATATTCCCGCCAGAGGTTAAAACAGTAAACATGATCCACGTGACTCGCACATCCACGAGAGGGCATAAACGCGCGCCCATAGAAGCGCACGATGTAGAGCCCATCGTACCCACATCTCACTACTGGATGTCTCGTCCGATCACTTTTGATCACATGGACGGCCGAACTAGTATTCGGTGTGGAGGATCACAGGCCTTGGTGCTTGACCCACTAATCGACGGATACTGTCTCACCCGTGTCCTCATGGACGGCGGTAGTGGTCTCAATTTAATATACGAGGACACTGTCCGCAGAATGGGGATAGACCCATCCAGAATTAAACAAAGCAACACCATCTTTGAAGGGGTGATACCAGGCGTTGCAGCCTGCGCCAGGGGCTCCATCGTGCTGGAAGTAACATTCGGCTCCCCAGGCAACTCCAGGAGCGAAGAGCTGCTCTTCACTGTCACACCCTTCCAAAGCAGCTATCACGCATTGCTAGGAAGAATGGCCTTCGCTCGCTTCAATGCATTGCCGCACTATGGCCACCTTACACTCAAGATGCCCGGTCCCCGTGGCGTCATCACCGTTCGCGGAATCATAAAGCCCCCTTCATGCGCAGAGGAATACGCGACGGCCCTGGCGGCTGGACTGTAAGCGGCCTCCAGTTTTAGAAAACATGATTGGTCATTACAACCACAGACACGGTTAGACGAGTCCAGTAACCCGGATAAATTCAAATAGGGCACTGTATATGTAATCCCATAAGGGAAGCCAGGGGTTGTCTATACTTAATACAGCCCCACGCTTGGCTCGACCTTATTGGCAGGCCAACAACTTACACTCTTATTATTGATCGCATACTTACATTGCACCCTCCTACGAGTTTTTCTTTTTTACAGACAACGTTCATGCGATACCCTTCCAGGATATGGCACAACGGAGACAAAGGCACAGACATGTAGCAGGGCCCCGTGCAACATGTTTCTTTTTAGATTAAGCCCCTGTGTAAACCTTTTCTACTGCCTCTTATTGTTTAACCATCCCATGGGTTCTATACCCACAGAGGATACTGCCGTTTTTGGCAGACTAAATTGCATGTACCTAGAAATAAAGGGATTAAAATAGGCTCTTGTCATCCTATCTTGTTTTACAAAAGATCAAATACCCTCGGGAGTGTTCGGCATCACAAGTTTGGCCGTATATGCATCAGCTCCGAATCATGTCTTTGGTCAAAATATTGGGTTTGCCCGGCTCCTGGGTTTGCCGCCTTACGTTCCGCTATCATCCGGCTAAGGCAGGCCAAAGGAGAACTACTGCGATTATGCCCTGGTTATTCCGGATGAGCACCTCAGTAGAGAAAGCCGAAAACTGACCGTCATGATACAATAAGAGACTGTTCAACCACTCGAAGACTCGCCAGAATCCCTAAAGATTCCTCCGCCTTAACGAAGGGCCATTTCCCGGCCATGTACACACACGCCCGTTTTCAGATGCATGTGGAGGTACCAGGGCTACATAGTAGCCCCACCATTAGACTCCCATGGCTAAGCGAAAGTGTTACAACTATATAGTCTGATTGCCTAGTTCGGCGTGCGATCACCTCCTTAACGGACCAAGACGTTGGATCAAGTGTGATTATGCATATTTTTTCGCCAACACCCCCACATTGTCCGCGAGGGGGCTGAAGCCAACGACTGCTATCTTTCAGACTACTTATACATATAAGAATAGCCGCAAAGGGAGGACAATCATACTTCCGGGAAAAAGTATAAACATAGCCTCATAATTAAACTAAACATTGTTTTCTACAATGATTCGACTTACCACTCGAATAAAACACTCTTCGAGCACTGCGCCTCCATCAGGCGGGCACCTTCTGTGACTTGCGCCAAGTAGTGCTCGGCTGGATGTTGGCCTCCCGCCGGATCCTGGCTCGCTATTACAGTGGCCTCCATATCCGTCCAGTAGGCTTTAACGCGGGCTAGAGCCATCCGCGCACCCTCTATGCACGCCGACCTTCTCAGGGCGTCAATCCGGGACATGGCTCCAAGGAATTGTTGCACCAAACCAAAGTAGCTGTCCGGCTTGGGCCCCTTCGGCCAAAGATGGTCTATACAGACCTCATTGCAAGTCCGGACAGCCTGTAGAGCTCCGCCATAGCAGCCACCTTCTCATTCAGTGGCAGCGGGTGAGTGGGAGTACTAAATTGTGACCAGAAAAGCTTCTCCATTTCTTCATCGCCTTGACCCTTGAAGAACTTGACAGCGTCAGCTGTACTATTCGCCAAGTCCGCATATGCCTTCGCAGGACTCATGCGACCCGCCAGGGGAGCATACTTCGGATCCAAGAACTTCGTCCACAGTAAGTATGAGCCCCCAGCCACGATTTTGTCATCTTGTTGGAGCTCCTCCCGCATACTCTGGATCTCGGTCCGCATCTCCTTGGCGGCATTACGTGCCTTGTCCAGCTCGGCCGAACTAACCTTATTCTCCTTTTCAAGGAGTGCGTACCGGTCGGCGGCATTTTTTAACTCTTCAGCCATTTCGGCTATCTTTTCCTTGCTTCGGTGACGAGCAGCCTGTTCGGCTCTCAACTCTTCGGCCGCCTTTAGGGCAGCCGCATCGCTAGCCCGAGCTTGTTCCTTGGCTTGAGCAAGTTCCGCCCTCAGGGCCTCCACGGCAGCAGCACCATCTGAAGTGCACACATATTGAATTAATATTATGCCTCTTTGGCATTTTCCTGTACATTATAATAAAAACCAAGCAAATACCCTGGGACTCCTCAAGCCGTTTATTCACCAGCGTGATATCGGCAGCGATGGATCCGATTTGCCTCCTTAGCTCGGCAACTTCAACAGACTGGTCGGCTGCCGGACCCTTGTATACCTGCGCACATGTATGACGCAGCCATTAGTATATGATCCCCCGTTTGCTGCCTATGGCGGGCAACCAGAGTCTCAGGGGCTACTATCTATAGGGAGCACACCTAGCGCGTGCTTCTAACCAAAAATTTGTGCATTTTTCACTACATACCTCAAAGCCTTTGAGCAGGCTTGTAAATGCCTCATTCAAGCCGCTGGTAGCGGATGAAATCTTCATGAGCACCATGCTCATTAAAGAGCGGTGCTCCTCCGAGAGTGCGGCTCGTTCCAAATGGCCCGTCAGTATGTCCGGCCGGACACTAAACTGCGCCGGACCCTTCTCATCGCCCCCGTGGGAGCCAAATGCTCCGGGCTCAGGGCGGCTGACGTACTAGCCTCCGGCTTCGGTATATCCGGACTCCTCCATGATGACACCTCTGTGTCTCCCGCCTCATGAGGCGGAGAGTTGGGTGGGGTTTCACTCTCCATCATCTCCGGACAAAGGTCCCCCGAAGACAAACTTTGTTGAGAAGAGCTGCTCGCCGGACTACAAAAAATGAAGTCCTGGTTATGGATCTCGGAGTAACATCTCACCTTTGAATTAATGAATGACTTATGGCTCGTTTGAGGGCTGGCCCGTTGGTGGGCATGACGCGGTGAGGGCGCCCGTCGCTGCAGAGCCCCTTGGTGATGTTTTCTTCCCTTGCTTGGGCGTCTCCGCCTCCAAATCTTCGGAGGCGGCCCTTTTCTTCCCGCGTGGGGAGGAGGATTTGACCTTCCCTTCCCAACTAATCCTCCATAGGAGGGTTAGCGATTTCCCCGGTCTGGATGCGTAGCGCATGAAGTTTAGCTTCACTGCCCTTTCCTTTGCCTTTCCCTGAAGGGATTTTACTAAGCGCCCGGTCCAACATCTTTGCAATGGTTGGACTAGGCGGGCCTTCAGGAAGTGGCGCCGGACACCTGATTCTCTTTGCCTTATCGAGCCATTCCTGGCTGCAGAGGGAGTGTTAGAATAATAATCATGATAAATATAAATGAAGTATCCGGCTTTAAGGTTGCTTACTTGGGCATCTAGGCATGCAGCTTAGGCCCGCATCCTCGGTGGTGTCCGGACACTTTGCTTGTGGTCCGAAGAATAATTTACACATTCCTTTGAGCGTCAAGCCGAAGAAGTGCTTAATAGTTCGCGGACCTTCCGGATTAAACTCCCACATGCGGAGAGGCCGACGTTTGCACGGCAATATCCGCCAGACTAGCATTACTTGAATTATGCTGACAAGATTTACGTCCCTCCTAATAAGCTCCCGGGTGTGATTCTGCATTTCTGGTACATCGCCAGCAGGCCCATAACTCCGTCCCACATCGGTCCAAGACGCCAACTGTGATGGAGGGCCTGAGCGGAACTCGGGGGCAGCTACCCACTTTGTGCCTCTGGGAGCGGTGACATAGAACCATCTCCGTTGCCATATGTCAGACACTTCCGGAAAAGAACCCTCTGGCCATGGGGCATCGGTGTTCCTGCTTATTATGGCGCCTCCGCACTCCGCATGTCGCCCCCCGATCATCTTCGGCTTCAAAGTGAAGGTCTTTAGCCATAAGCCGAAGTGTGGGTTGACGTGGAGAAAAGCCTCACACACGATAATGAAAGACGAGATATGGAGGATGGCATCTGGAGCCAGATCATGGAAATCCAAGCCATAGTAGAATATAAGCCCCCTCACAAAGGGGTCGAGGGTGAGGCCTAGGCCTCGGAGGAAGTGAGGAGTAAACACGACGCTCTCATTGGGCTCCGGCGTGGGGATGACTTCCCCGGAGCAGGAAGCCTGTGTTGGATATCGGCAGTCAGGTATCCGACCTCCCTAAGCTTCTCAATATCCTCCTCCTGAATCGAGGAGGCCACCCACCGGCCTGCTGCGTCGGATCCGGACATACTGGAGGATCTTGGGTGTTGGAGCTTAGGCTTTGGGCGATGGGGCTCGAGGTATGAGAAGGAGCAGGAGAGGTGGAGACGAGGCATAGGCCTCGACCCCTTTATAAAAGGGATGAATACCAAGAGTCCTCATCGTGACCGCTTGAGACTTATCTAAAAAGAAACACGAAATTATACCAACAGTCGCCATGGGGTCGCATATGCCCATATTGATGAAAGATCCCGTATTAAGAGGGACACGATCTCTGCTTTGGCGGGAGGTGCCGATAAAACCGCCTCGCAACGCGAGTTGATGTGGAGCAGGAAACGCTCGTTCATGTTGGACCAGGTCACGATGCAAGGGCACGACGTATGAAGATTTCCAGCAGAACAGATTTATGCTAAGGGTGTATGAAGATCATCTTGCAGATCCGGACACAACCTACGTGTTCGATAATCACCTTGGAGTATTCGGAGGAGGAACCCGCCTTGCAATGCCGAAGACAAGACCGCGCGCCAGACTCATCGTCATTGAAGCCTGGTTCAGGGGCTACTGAGGGAGTCCTGGATAAGGGGGTATCCGGACAGCCGGACTATATACATCGTCCGGACTATAGAAGCGTCAAGATACAAGACTCAAGACTTTGGCTCGTGTCCGGATGGGACTCTCCTTTGCGTGGAAGACAAGCTTGGCGATCCGGATATTATGTTTCCTTCCTTGTAACCGACTCCATGTAAACCCTGGCTCTCCCGTGTCTATATAAACCGGAGAGCATGGTCCTTAGAAGGCCGATCACAATTACAATCATACCATCATAGGCTAGCTCTTAGGGTTTAGCCTCTACGATCTCGTGGTAGATCTACTCTTGTATTACACATATCTTCAATATTAATCAAGCATGAAGTAGGGTTTTACCTCCATCGGGAGGGCCCGAACCTGGGTAAAACATTGTGTCCCTTGCTTCCTGTTACCATCAGCCTAAGACGCACAGATCGAGACCCCCTACCTGAGATCCGCTGGTTTTGACACCGACAACGACCTCGAAGGGGGACTTGCCGGTAGCCGAATGTCTTGCATGGTTGTAGGCGTACTTGGTGATTGGTAGACATGCTTCCCACTCCTTGATGTTCTTCTTGATCAACACGCGAAGGAGAGTGGAGAGAGTCCAGTTCGTCACCTCCGTTTGACCGTCGGTTTTAGGATGGTATGCGGATAAGAACAAGAGCTTGATTCCGAGCTTGGCACATAGGGTCTTCCAAAAGTAACTCAAGAACTTGACGTCACAATCGGAGACGACTGTCTTTGGTACTTCATGGAGTCGCAAGATTTCCCTACAAAAGAGAGTTGCAATGTGTGAAGCATCGTCTATCTTGTTGCAAGGAATAAAATGTGACATCTTAGAAAATCGGTCCACAACAAGAAACACGGAATCCTTTCCATTTTGAGTTCTAGGAAAACCAAGTACAAAATCCATGCTAATGTATTCCCAAGGTTGATAAGGAATAGGAAGAGGCATGTAAAGACCATGGGATTGAGCTTTAGACTTAGCTTTGCGACATGTAGAGCATCGGTTGGTGAAACATGATACGTTGCAGAACATCTTGGGCTAAAAGTAGTTCTTGGAGAGCATGGCGAAAGTCTTGTCGCGTCCAAAGTGTCCCATGAGTCCACCTCTATGAGCCTCTTGCAAAAGGAGCAAACGAAGAGAAGACTCGGGAATGCATAGTTTGTTAGCTCTCATAAGATAAGCATCCTTGATATAATATTGTTCCCAAGAAGTATGTATCAAACACTTAGCATAAGGAATAGAAAAAGATGGATCATTAGCATACAAGTCTTTTATGAGCTCAAAGCCAATAACATTTAACTCAAGTTTAGTGACAAGCGTGCATATGCGTGAAAGTGCATCCGCAACTACATTTTCCTTACCCTTAATGTACTTGATCACATATGGGAAAGATTCAATAAATTCACTCCATTTGGCATGACGCTTGTTCAACTTAGTTTGACCTTTTAAGTACTTAAGTGTTTCATGATCTAAAGCATACAATTATTTGTCATGTTCTAAAGCATTCAATAAACTCATGAGGTCTAAGGTAATGTTCCCAAACATGTAGCACATGCACTAAAGCATACAATTATTTGTCATATATGGGATAATTAATTTGAGCACCGGAGAGTTTTTCACTAAAATAAGCAATGGCTTGTTTTTCTTGCATCAAAACTCCGCCAATTCCGGTACCACTAGCATCACAATGAATCTCGTCAAATTCGTCAAATCCAGGCGGCTTCTTTCTTTCTACCTTGTCAAATTCGGGCAACAGCTTGCACTTCGGGTAGCTCTTTGTATGGTGACTAGCGCCATATTTTTCTGCGGTGTTGAGTACTTTGCTCCATCTCATTCTGAGTGCGTCCTCCGCTGTTTTGAGCTTTCGCTTTTGCTTCTTCAAACTTCTTGCAGTGGCTACGAGCCTTTTATGAAGGTTCGTATGCTCTGGTGATGTGAGATCGTCTTCGCCGGGGATGGGTTGCTTGTCCAGTTCATCATGTTCGGATGGCTACTTGGTGGCGTGTGCGTCGTCCACTGCTTCGCCCTGCTCCAGGGCCGGGTCCGTATGGGTGCCGTTTTTGTCAAAGCCGGTCTTCGGGCGGCGCTTGCATCGCCGTTTTGGTTGTCTGTTGGGGGATTTGTCCTTCGCCACGTCCCATTTTTCCTCATTGTCGCTTCCTTTTGGTGTATCCACCATGTATGCGTCGTGAGTTGGGGTGGCTTTCCAGTGCCCATTAGGCGCTGGTTTTTGGTCGTCTCTGGCGTCATCGTCCATACCGTCGATGTCTTCGGAGTCATAATCTAGCATGTCAGTTAGATCGTCGACAGTGGCTACCAAGTGGGTGGTGGGTGGGCTTTGAATTTCTTCGTCGTCCGCATCCCAACCGTCCTGGCCGCAGTCCGGCCAGGGCTCTCCTGATAACGAGAGACACTTTAGCGAACTCAAGATGTCGCCAAAAGATGAGTGTTGAAAGATGTCCGCTGTGGTGGACCCCATGATCGGCGCCCAACTGGATTCGATTGCTGGGGGCGCGGGAGGTTCGGAGTCCGGCAAGGAGTCCGACACCTCGGAGTCACGAGCTTCGTGAGGGACAAGATTAGTGTTCGGCTCTAACGCCGTAGAGGTTGCAGCCCCCGAGGCGGTATCTAGCCATCCGTCCTCGATCTGCGCAGCCGGCTCCGAATTGAAGATCGAAGCGGGCTCGAGTGCGGCCTCCAGGGTACTGTCCGGCTGCAGAGCTAAATCATGCCCGTTGTGACAGTGCGGCGCGCTTGGCTGTGGCTCGAATCCATTGAAGATCAAGTCCTCGCGGATGTCAGCTGTGAAGTTCAAACTTCCAAATCTGACCTGACGGCCAGGGGTGTAACTTTCGATCTACTCTAGATGGCCAAGCGGATTGGCCCGCAATGCAAAGCCGCCGAATACGAAGATCTGTCCGGGGAGGAAGGTCTCACCCTGGACTGCGTCGTTGATGATGATCGAAGAAGCCATCGAGCCTATCGGCGACGACACAGAGGAACTCTCAATGAAAGCACCAATGTCGGTGTCAAAACCGGCGGATCTCGGGTAGGGGGTCCCGAACTGTGCGTCTAGGCGGATGGTAACAGGAGACAAGGGACACGATGTATTACCCAGGTTCGGGCCCTCTTGATGGAGGTAAAACCCTACGTCCTGCTTGATTAATATTGATGATGTGTGTTACAAGAGTAGATCTACCACGAGATCAAGGAGGCTAAACCCTAGAAGCTAGCCTATGGTATGATTGTTGTTCGTCCTACGGACTAAAGCCATCCGGTTTATATAGACACCGGAGAGGGCTAGGGTTACACAGAGTCGGTTACAATGGTAGGAGATCTACATATCCGTATCGCCAAGCTTGCCTTCCACGCCAAGGAAATTCCCATCCGGACATGGGACGAAGTCTTCAATCTTGTATCTTCATAGTCTTGGAGTCCGGCCGATGATGATAGTTCGGCTATCCGGACACCCCCTAGTCCAGGACTCCCTCAACCTTGATGGACCTTCCATTGATGCCGGCCTTTGTGTGGAAGATGTGGCATCTTTGGTCTTCTTTGTGTTGATGTTGTAGAGTCAAGACCTTGGAGACAACGAGAGCGGGGCTCGGATCCTCATCACAAAAGACTTGCTAATCTTCATCCTCGTTCACTCGCTGGTGCATGGCCACTTTCTCAAGGGCTTCCATTTCCTCTTCACTCATGGAGTCATATGTACCATCATCATTGAGGATCATGGTGCGCTTGTTCGTGCATTGGTAGGACTTGTGGCCTCGGCCGCTGCAAGTGAAACACTTGAAGGAACTTGTCTTGACGGTCTCATCGGTTGGAGTAGATGATGAAGCACGCGGCTTGAAGTTTCTTGGAGTAGGGAGAGGATGACTTGAGCTTGTCGAAGCTTTCTTGTAACTTGACTTGTCGTCATTGCTTGTAGATGGTTTGGTTGAAGTAGAAGTTGGAGGAGTCGTTGAAGCTTGGTTAGTGGAGAAACCGTAGGTCTTGGAGGAGTACTTGGCGTACTTGACGCCATCTTGCACTTGACGTTCTGCCTTGGTAGCTTGATGCACGATCTCAATGAGGTTGGAGTAGGGTTGGAAGTCGGCAATCTTCTTGATGGGATGATTTAGTCCATTCAAGAAACGTGCCATTGTTTGCTCATCATCTTCCTTGACATTGGCTCGAATCATGGCTATCTCCATTTCCTTGTAGTATTCTTCAACATTTTTTGTTCCTTGCTTAAGGAGTTGTAGCTTCTTGAAGAGATCGCGGTTGTAGTAGGTTGGCACAAAGCGTGCACGCATGAGTTCCTTCATTTGAGCCCAAGTGGTGATAGGTGGTTCACCTCTTGCTTCACGGCGCTCAAGGACTTGTTCCCACCATATGAGCACATAGTCTTGGAACTCAAGTGATGCCATAGCGATTTTCTTCTCTTCTTCATAGTTGTGCAAACGAAAGATTTTGTCAACCTTCAATGCCCATGAGAGGTATTCTTCCGGATCATTGCTTCCATTGAACTTGGGCATTGTGAATTTGAGATTACCATAGCGTTGCTCTTTTTTTTGAAAGAAAGTTCAAACTTTATTCATTAGAAATAATCATTACATCGTTTATGAGGATTGGTACAATTGCATTATGTGGTTCCTCAAACCAATCAGAAATGAATGAAAATCTAACCAACTTGGCAAGTTCATGAGCAACTTTATTTGCTTCTCTATTACAATGCTCGAATCTAGAAATAGGAAAATCGCAAGCTAAATGAAAACAGTCATCAAAAATTGCAGCTGCTGCCCCCGATGATCGTCCTCCTTCGTTCATGGTCTCGATCACCTCCATATTATCCGAGTTAATAATTATGCGATTACAACCCGTCCTTTGCGCTAGCGATAGGCCAAATTTTAACACCAAAGCTTCAGCCATCAACACATCTGCACACCAGTCAATCTTACCATTTCCCCCACCAATGAACCTACCTTTGTCATCTCTTAAGACAGCCCCGATCGTACCCCTGAGAAGGTCGTGATCAAAAGAAGCATCAACGTTAAGTTTAACAAATCCCGTCGGGGGATTAGACCATCCTCCTCTTTTAATGGAAGCCTTCGGCGAGGAGGCATTAACAAAATTGGCAGCGAGAGCGCGTATCCCCATGGATATCTATTGTGCATTCTGAGTAGTCTCATTGTGTACCAATTTGCGCCTTTCCCACCACAAGTACCAGGATGATATGGCAATCATGTCACGCACATTACGAGTGCCCATAATACATAGTTCCTGATCTGGTAATGAAAGTAAATATTCCAAGATTGCCTCACCCGCATAGTCTATTTTACAAGCTCTGTCGATAATATCGTCCATCCCTAGTCTTCTCCAGACTTCTTTTGCTCTGTCACATAGAAACAACAAATGTTTTGTGTCTTCTGGCCCAGATGAGCAGGCAGGACACTTAGGCGAGACTTACACATGTCTATTAGCTAAGTTAACACGACACGGAATAGTGCCGTGAAGTGTACGCCAAATAAATATTTTAACCTTTGCTGGACAAGCAAGTTTCCAAATCCTCTCCCAAATAGGATTGACCGTGGTACGTCCGATCCCATTGGTATGTCGTAACTTGTTCCCATATTGGTGGTCCCATTCCACAAAATAAGCAGTTCGAACTGAAAAATTCCCATTTTTTGTGAAATTCCAAGCTATGAAATCTGGCATATCATGTTGCGATATCGGGATCGTAAGCACTCGCTGAACATCAATAGGCCATAGAGTCTGTCTGAGAAGATCTTCATCCCAACTATTTAGGATTGGATCAATCAAATCTGCTACCTTCCGTAACAACTGGCCTCCCTTAGGGGTAACAATTTTATGGTTTGCACAATTTGGAATCCATGCGTCCTCCCAAATGTCAATATTCTGCCCGTTTCCCACTCGCCAAATATGACCACGCTTCAGGGAGCTCACACCCGCCATAATACTTTGCCAGGTGAAGGAGGATCCCTTCTTCAGGTCAGTGTTCAACAAGTCACCGTCAGGATAGTATTTGACTCTCAAAATAGTAGCACATAGAGAATCCGGATTCTCGAGAAGACGCCAAGCCTGTTTAGCAAGCATAGCCAAATTGAAACAATGGATATCCCGAAAACCCATTCCTCCTTGGTTCTTGGGTACACACATTTTCCACCAAGCCATCCAATGCATCCTCCTTTGGTTGTCCTCATCTCCCCACCAGAAATGCGCCATCGCGTCAATAATTCCTTTGCAATTTTTTTAGGAATTTTAAAGACCGACATTGCATAGGTGGGAATGGCTTGAACAACCGCTTTATGTAAGATCTCCTTTCCTCCAGCCGACAGAAGTTTCTCCTTCCAACCACTAATTCTCTGTACAATACAATCAATTAAGTATTGGAAACAATCGGTTTTATCTAAACCCACATTGGCAGGCAGTCCTAAATATTTGTCATTCAAGGCCTCAGTCATTATATTGAGAATTGTACACATTTGTTCTCTAGTGTCCACTCCCGTATTAGGGCTAAAAAAGATGCTGGATTTGTCGACACTGACCATCTGGCCTGAAGCTGCGCAATACGAATCTAGAACTGATTTTAATGTTTCTGCACTTTGCAAATTTGCTTTCATAAGGATTAAAGAGTCATCAGCAAAAAGAAGGTTCGTGACAGATGGGGCATCTCTGCAAACCTTTACTCCTGAAATATTCCCATTTTCTTTCGCATGCGTTAGTAAAGCTGTGAGACCCTCCGTGCATAACAGGAACAGGTAAGGAGACAGTGGGTCTCCTTGCCTCAGACCCCTAGTAGGTTTAAAACTTTCACTCCCCTCCGCATTAAACCGAATACGATATTCAACAGTAGAAACACACTCCATAATAAAATTTACCCACACCTCACGAAATCCAAGTTTGAGCATAATCTCCTTGAGAAAAGGCCATTCAACCCGGTCATAAGCTTTATGCATATCCAAATTTATCGCACATAATCCTTCTTTGCCTGCTCTCTTTTTCTTGATGGTGTGGAATCATTCGTATGCCACCAATACGTTGTCCGTAATAAGTCTTCCAGGAACGAATGCGCTTTGAGTTGGGCTAATAATATCTGGTAGGAACACCTTTAGGCGAGAGGCAATCATTTTTGCAATAATTTTATACACCACACTGCACAGACTAATTGGTCTAAACTGGGTTACCTTCTCCGGAGAATTGACTTTTGGTATCATCACAATCGCAGTATCATTCTAGCCAGATGGGATAGTGCAAGTGTTTACTGCTTTCAAAACCTCCTCGATCAGATCATCTCCTAACATTGGGCAAAACCTTTTATAGAAAATAGCATGGAGCCCATCAGGCCCTGGGGCTTTCAAATCCCCAATGTCGAACAAGGCTTTACGAACATCATCAGTCGTATACAGAGAAAGGAGGGCATTGTTCATCTCAGTAGATACTCTCCTCTTTACCAGTGATAACACATCCTGATTAGGTTGCTCGATCTCTGAGGTAAAAAGCTTTTTAAAATATTCTGTGATATGATCCTTCAATTCCGTATCTTGTCGCCAGACCCCAGTATCATCGAGAAGTTTTTTGATATTATTTCTCTTTTTCCTAGCAGTAGCTGCATTATGGAAGAAGGAAGTATTTCAGTCTCCGTGCATCAACCAATTTGCTCTACCTCTTTGTAACCAAAAAATCTCTTCCTGATCCAACAGATTCTCAATGAGAACTACAATTTCCTTCTGCCTAGAAAGGGAATCTATATTCATAGGGCCACATTTCAATTTCTCTAACTCTTTTTTTAATTTATTAATTCTCCGTTTCGGTCCCTTCAAGATCTCACAGTCCCAGGAATGTAGATCAGCGTGTACTGCTCGGGTCCTGTCTGCGAGAGTCGGGCCAATACTAGCCAGCTTTGCCTTCTCCCACGATGTCTTGACAATTTCACTAACAGTTTCTTCTTTAAGCCATCTGGCTTCAAATTTTTTAATACCCCTATTCAGCGGCCTAAACATATTACAGTCAAAATAATCCATATCCAAAACTAACGGCCGGTGGTCAGAATGTACATGGTTTTCATTAATCACAGCCGCCCGAGGAAATTTATGTGCCCATTGTACATTACATACTGCACGGTCAAGACGTTCCCTAATCTCACCTCTCCTCCATGTAAAGGGGTCGCCTATGAACCCCATATCATCCAAGCCACATTCTGCTAGACAATCACGAAAATCCTTCATCATTCCATTTGGTCTCGCATTGCCCCCCTCTTTCTCCGAGGAATATAAAATCTCATTAAAATCTCCTAGAACCACCCATGGATGATTACCCTTATGATACAGATTACGAATATCCTCCCAAGATAAATTGCGATCGCTCCAGTTCGGATGACCATAAAAACCCGTGAAACGCCACTGTACGACTTCCTCATTCATAAACAAAATATCAATAAAATTAGCCGAGATATAGTTCAACTCAACTTTATTCACTTTATGATAAAACAAGACAAGGCCCCCGGCCCGACCATCACTTTCCACCACAAACATGGAATCAAAACTAAGGACCCGACGTAGCTCATCGGCTTTACAATTATTTAAGTGGGATTCTGAAAGAAAAATTAAGTCTGCCCAAACCCGCCCTTGAAGGTCCAAGAGCTCTCGAACTGCCGTGGTAGATAGCATCCCACGGCAGTTCCAACCAAGGATTTTCATTTGGCCCGGCGGACCTCCTCACCGGAGGCCGCCGATGCGCCATCGTTTCCAACTGACTCCCTTCTCTCCTGCACGTACTCTTCTTCCTTCTCATTCGTCTCCTTCGCTACGTGGCTAACAACACCATCCACATCTTTTACCGTCTCTACCCTACCCGTACAAACTCTCTTGCTTGAGACATTTACATCATCATACAGTAAGCGCTCAAGACTATCCATGCTATTTTTCTCAAAAGAAAGCACTAGATTACTACCCGTCGGACGCGCATCGGAAAGAGGTCTTCTCTTTTTGCCTATCGTTTTCTCACGGTCTTCCACCGAACGATCAACACCTCCTTCCTTTCTAGCTTTTTTCCCTTTCACCTTCTTGTGTCCCTGCGTAGCAGATTTAGTGGCATTGAAAATAAAAGATGAGCCAGGCTCCCCAAAATCTCCATTGGCATTTGCTGTAGCGAATTTAGCAGCCATAGCAGTGGTTAGTGCCTCAAGCATTCCCGGCCGGAATAGGAGATGGCCCTGCTCTGTGGTTTGGTTGGGCACCACCATCGCCATAGTACACAGGGCCCCCTGACCTGCCAGGATAGTCTGGTCCGGAGCAGCAGTGGGCTGCATGTGTTGCTGGAGATGCTCCCCATCCTGGCGCAGGTCCTGCAAGGGCACTTGGCCCCATACTTCATGGCTCTGCCCGGCAAGCACAGCCGGTGCGCCCGCCTGGTCCTCCTGACCAAGCGACGCCCTAGCCGGAGTAGGCAATACGACCCCCTTAGCCCGACCCTCCTGGCCGGTGGTCGTCTTGACGGAAAAAATGACTCCCTTATTGGAGACCGTAAGACCACTCACGGCAGTGGCCACCTTGACGACGTCCGTGGCCTTGGCGATGTTGTTGTTAACGCTGCCTGTAGTCAAGTTGTTACCGCCGCGAACGTAGTTCCTGAAGAGGAGACCCCTCCTGCTAGCACCTTGGCTCTTCCAGTAGGGCTCAGCACTAAGGTTTCTTGGAAAACAAACTACTCTCTCCTCTCTTGGAATTTTACAAAACCTCTCTGATGTATGACCCACTATCCCACAACACTCACAGTACAAAGGTAGTTTCTCATACTTTACATCATATTTGAAGATCTTTGAACTACCTAAAGGGGTAATCTCTACAGAGAATTTCAGAGGCTCATGCAATAATATCTTCACACGCACACGCAGGTATTTCTCAACAATTACATGGTTCCGGTGCGAAACCTCCAGCACCTCTCCCAGTTGATCCTCGAGGGACCACCCTACACTCTTCGTCTTAAACTCGTACGGGAGATCGCGTACCTGGACCCAAATGGTCATGACGCCAAGGTCGACCTCCGCCGGGTCGCCCTTGCCGTCGAACTCGGCGAAAATGAGGCCGTCCCGCTTGAAGTGCAATGGCTGCGCCTTAAGCACAAACCGACGGTCACTCTCAGTGGAAAAATTGAGGATGAACCTCCCGTCTTCGCTGGCCACCTCCTGGATGATGACCCTCGGGTTGACCTGGAAAGGGGACAGGAGGCGCCCCACCACTAGCAGCCCGCTGACGGCCTTGCAAGCAGTCTCCATGTCAATGACAAGAGGCCGGCGAAGAGAGGAACCAGCTTGGACAATGGCCGGCAAAGAGCCCCCTCCCTCCATGGCGTCCATCACAACCTTGGAACCCACTCCACTCACATGTTTCTTCCCCACCGCCCTACTCACATTCTCTCCCTGACCCGCCATGGAACACTTCACTAGGCTGCCACAAGGAATGGAAGGAGCAGAGAACAAGTGATTCTGCAATGGTGAGGAACCTGAAGAGAAACAACCTCTCCCGTGCCCACAAATATAGCAAGCCAGGGTCCCCTTCCATACAGCCTTGAAAATAAATTTGATGCAATTAACCATGATTAAAATGCCATAAAAGGGCAGTTTCCTAATAACTACAACACAAACAGCTCTCTCTCCCCCAGATGATCCACGAATGGAAGGATCTGGGAACAAGATCAACTCCTCCTTCAAATCCCGCTGACCTCTCGTACTGACAACCGGAAGGAAAGGATAACCTGCTAAATTTATAGAACAATCCTCTGCCACCCGGGCGTAATTGATAATCTTAATAAAAAAGGAAATGGAAACACCATAAATACGCCGTTTCCAAGTAATAGCAGCGTAATTTTCTCTATTGCCTTCACAGTAACTAAAATCCAATGTTTCCAAAGGTAAAATCGCTGACATAGTCACTCCCCACTGATTCCTCTCTCTACCATTCAATCCAGAAGAAGGGTTTACCAATTGATTAGGGAACAAATACACATCCTGCGCTATCCCCATATTTTCCCCCAGAACACAATCCGCTAAATCCGCGGATGTCATGGTGCAATTGGTCCCGATCGGATCTTCCCCATATGGAACGGAGGGGATCTCACCTACCAAATTACGGTCCATCACTCTTTCTCTTGAATGCTGCAAGCACCGCTCCCGATTCTTCGCCCGCCTGAAAATACGCCTTGATCTCGTCCTAAACTTCTTCCATTCCTGCCCGCTGAAGAGACCCCCGACGAGGCCAGCTCCAGGAATGGGTCCCCCTTTTTCCGGCGAGACCGCCGGCGCCGAGGCCGCTATTCGCTCACTCACTCTGGATCTCCGTCGCCGCCAGATCGCCTGCGTGATCGCGGGAGCCCCCGAGGGGTTTTTTCCATAGCGTTGCTCTTCATTGTGTTGTTGGCGATGGTGATGATGACGCCCTTGACATGGAGGGTAATCATCCTCATGTTGCTCTTGTCGCGGAGGAAGTCCATGATCAACTTGCTCTTGTTGAACTTGAGGTTGAGGTGGAGCTTGACGAGCTTGTGGAGGAGCTTGAGGAACTTGACGTTGCACACGTGGTTGGTAGTTCCTCTCTTGGATTTCTTCTCGAAGGGCTTCCTCTTGATTGCGCCGTTCGCGATTGCGGCTGGCGATGGCTCGACTTGCTTCTTGAAGGGCACGTTGCACCTCAAGAGCTTGCGCTTCTCGTTGTTGTTGTTGAAGACGTTGAGCCTCGGCGTTTTGTTCCTCTTGGTGTAGACGCGCTCGTTCTTCCTCTTGGAGATGTAGACGTTGTCGTTCTTGAGCTTGTGCCAAAGCAACTTGGTGCGGTGGAGGATGAGGTAGATGCTCGTCGACTTGCTCTTGTGAATGCTTGTCATGTAGAGGATTGCGAGCTGCATGGCGGTCTTGACGCGCGGCTCGTCGAAGAGTGTTCGATGACGGTGTACTTGAGTCGGAGAAGGTGTCGTCGGAGTGTCGACTCGAGCGGCTCCGTCTTGAGGATGAAGAAGTGGAAGGATGGCGGTTCCTCATCGAGGCGCGAATCTCGTCCATTCTTGCATCATTCTCTTGCTTGTGAGCATCGAACTTGTTGTCGGAGTAGTCTCTTGTACGTTGCTCGGAGAGTCGCAAGTCGGTGGCGAGGTTGTCGATGCGGTCGCTCATAGCTTGTTGCTCTTGGTGCAATGCCCTTTGAGCACCAAAGGGGTGGATTGGTAGAAGAACTTGGCCTATCCATCATTCCAAACAAAATGTAAGTGGTAGACGGAGAAGAACGTGTACCAAATGTACCTTGACCGATGTTGAAGATGAATCAAGTTCACTCAAATGCGGACAATGAAATAGCACTGTTGGTACCAATTCTTGTCGGTTCTCACACCTACACAAGTAAAAGCTTATGGTGGAGCTTGGTTAGGATGGTGGCACAAAATTGGATGCAATTGTAAGTGAGCCTCAATAATGTTGGAAAAGGTTCACAAATTTGCAAATGCAACAAGTAGACCAAGCAAATAATGGTACACGGAAACACATACGCAAATAGATAAGTGGGATTGTGCAAACCAAAAGTGATCCAAAATGTGGGAACCACGAAAATGCTCTTGTTGCACAATACTAGAGAGACACTAGCACGATTGCACAATAGGCGGATACAGACTTGTGCACAACCTACTAGGCAAAAATGCAACGACCTCTATCCCAAGTATGCTATATGTATGGTATTTTGGTGCTATGATCCAAGATGATCGAGTATGACAATCTTAATGTAGTATAATGCTATTGTTCTTGCTCATAAGCTCTTTGCTTATCTTTCCTCTTTGCTTGAAAGCTTGGGTGGCTCGTTCACTTTTGAGCTCTTTTCTGATGCAAAACTTCATGAACCAAGATAGCAATTGTGTATGCGATGACAACTTCGTGACACACAAGTTGATCCGAAGATATGCACCACTATGGTATGGTATGTACGCTATGGAGTATGATCACTAATGTGCACAAGTCACATTGTCGGCAATACTCAATGGCTAGTCGCGATGGGTAAGCTATGCAAAAATGAGGCAATGTGGGTATCAATGCAATTGCAAGGTACAACAAAGATGTCGTCGATGTTACCGTCCTTGGCGATGATGAGACCCTTGCGAAGATGAGCCGTGGTGATGACGAAGTCGAATCGCACCTAGATAGCCGAAACACAATAGGACACGGGAGCCACAACTCAAAATCTCAAGGACCCAGAATGCGTCAAAATCGTCATCGGAGGTATCGAGGAGGATGGTGGTGTATGTGGTTATGGAAGATGTGGTGGAAGGTGGGGTTGTGGTGGTGTTAGAACTGAATCAAGTTCAGTTTCGTCAGGGTTTCACGGACGTCCGGTTTCTACGGTCATCCGGTCGTCGGACGTCCGGCGGGGTCCGGTCGTCCGGTGCCTGGGCTAAAACCGGACACGGGAAGAACATCATGATTTCGGGGGGGGGGAGATGGTGAAGTCGAAATCGAGCGGATTAGAGGATGGAAAAGGGTGGGGAAAGCTAGATCCACACGCAGCAACACAAATCCATGGACCAAATCCAACAAAATCTCAATTCACCGACAAATCACAAAAAAAATTTGGGGCTATTTTTGGTGGGGAATTTTTGAGTATAGGAAGAAAACAACAAAATCATGCTAGGAAACAAAGGGTAGGGGTTCCAAAAACGTGATCAGCGTGGCTCATGATACCAAGATGATGTAGGGCGGAACCCTATGGGGACGATCTTTCACGTTTGGAGTGGATCCTACGGAGAAACACGAAGAACGCGCGAAAGAACATAAGGAAAAACAAGGGGAGAAACGAGAGAATCACTCAACTGACAAGTAATTAATCACATGAGGGCTAGATCACCAAACACACAAGGTAGCACAAGATTCAAAATCAACAAAGGAAAGATACAAGAGTAACCGTTCTTCTCCGTGAGGAGGTCTTGGGGGTCTTCCCTTGAAGGGGTCTTGAATCCGCTTGGGGGATATTCTCCGAAGAGGTCGTGAGCTCCGAGGAGAAGTAACCAAGTGGATGAGCAAGGCTCTCACACAAAATATGAGCTAAACTAATGCTAACCCTAGCTAGGAGTTGGGAGACACCTATTTATAGTCGTAGTGCAAATGTGAGTCAAATTGAAGGGGTACAAGGGCTTCAGCCCGTGGGTGCGGTCACTCGGGTGCCGGACGTTCGGAAGACGTCGGACGTCCAGAGGCTCGGGACGGTCCGGACGTCCGGGAGGGCTTGGACTTCCGTAGATTCAGCTCTGTCGGGGATGCGTCGGATGTTCGGAGGGGGCCGGTCGTCCGGAGCTTCGGGACGGGTCGGACGTCCAATGACCGTCGGTCTTCCGTAGATTCGCCTCGGTCGCTGGTCGCCCGGTCATCCGTTCCTCCTTGGACATCCGTAGATTTGGCTTGGGTGGTGAAGTACCGGACGTCCGGAGGGCTCGGTGGGAGTCGTCGGACGTCCGGACTGGGTCGGTCGTCCGACGCCTATAGCTTCCAAAGTAGCTCTTCTTCTTGTCCATCGCGCTTGGGGTCCTCGCCGTCTTGGTCCTTGCATGTAGCTGTTCCATGGATCTTCTCCAAGCACCTGATCACACACAGAGTTTCCGAATGAGGTAGTAGCCATGTCTCCTGAGTAGGAAGAGGGAGTTCGGAGAGGAGCGAGTTCACCTTATCTTCAATAGCCTTAGCTCGAGCTCTTGTCATGGGTCCAAGTGGTGTTGAGGGAGATGTAGGTACGTCCATGGGGATGAGCGAGGGATGCTCCACATCACTTTCCCTTCAGTGACCCCCCCCCTCCCAATCGATGTTGAAGAGATGCCAAATTGTGTTTGGACTGATAGGATGCGGCTCGACATATTCCTTGTGTTCATGATAGTGCTTGTGGATCTTCTCACAATACTTATTGCCCTTTTGCTCCGTGCCACATATAGTGTCCATGCTTGTGGCCAACCAAGCTTTAACCAACAAAATATCCTCAAAAGTTGTGAATGCCGGACCTCTTGCTTTGGACACCTTTGCCTTTTTTTGTTGGGGTTTGATGTTCCACTAACTTCAAACGTCGGATAATTTGGATCCTCCAATCCATAGTCCATTTGGCTGGTTTCTTGATTGCCATTGATCATGTCACATGATATTGTCCTAAAATTATCATGATTGCAAATAAACTAACAATGTATGCAACTAATTGATCATGTTCGTCAGAGAATGCAAGGTATTTACCGAAGAGGAGGAAAACAAATATATCGTGTCCTGCCGTGTTATTTTGTTGAACAAGACGTGGGCAGTCAGGGCACCGCCTGTCTGCGCCTGTTGGAGTTGCAGCGAGTAACAAACGTTGTCCACTGGTGCCACCATCTGGAATGGCCCAATCAGCCGTGGGAGCGACCACTACCTCAGGTGGGATGGACGACGCCTTCTTTGTTGGTGGCTGGATTGACGGGGTTCAAGGGGCCGGGCGCGGTGGAGGGGACAGTTCCTGCTCGAGGTCCACTAGCAAAACTCCATGCGATGCCGCCACTTCCCTCTCACGTTTCCTCTTTCGTCAGTCCCTCTAGGCGATGTTCTCCGGCTTGCAGGCCGGAGCCAAGGACAGGAGCTCCACGGAGGAGGCCAAGGATGTGTCTGTGACGGTGGTTGGGGACGGGCTAGACGGCATCTAGGGCGGCAGATGGGGGAGAAGGGTGGACGACGGAGACTGCTCGGATGTGGAAAATGATGGACGGACGCAGGAGGAGAGCGGTGGGTTTGGTGGACTAGGCCATTTTGATGTAATTTGGGGTAGGGTCCACCTATCTAGTTAGACGTGACAGATGCGTCCATGCCTTCCCTTATCCGTGCAGATTTTGGCTTTACCCGAGGATGCCTGTAAGCCCAATCATTTAGGGCCGGTACGAAGAGCATGTCTTGGTCGCCTTTTTTTCATCGGCCTGTTTGGTTCCTCTCCGCTCCTCTGACTTCGCTCCCGGAGCGGACCAGCCTACAGCTTATTTTGACGGAGCAGCGAAAACCCAGCTCCCCAGCTCCATGGAGCGGAGAGATACCAAACAGGGCCTAAATGGCTGGGCTGTCCACCCGGACGGACGGATGGCTGTAGATGCTCTTACAAGCAAACAAGACAAGCACTGGCGTCATGCGTGCATAGAAAAGCATCGTCCGTCCACTCCTGCACTGCATGGATGGATGAGAGGAAAGATATGCTCAAGGTTCTTTTGAAGGAAAACTCTAGCTGCCACATCATCCAGCATATCCATAACTTGGACCCTAGCTGCCGCTGCTGCAACTCTCATCATCGTCCATATCCAATTATCCACCAACTAGGCGTTCGGTGGACACATGCCATGACAGTGACAGTGCCGCTACAAGCAAGAAAGATGCACATGAATCCGCAGGGAGGGAGGACGTACTATATATGAAAAGCGGACCCCCAGCACACATACACACGCAAGGGGGAAGAAGAACTGAAGTCGATCCTCAACTGCGAATCTGTATGTGTGCTAATCTGAAGGAGATTGGTTTGCCTTCCCTTCAACGTTCTCTGACAAGGTCCATCTGTTTCTGATACTCAGGTTGTGATCTTGTAATGACGGAGCTGACGGAAGAGAAAACCTGGCTGGCCGACAAGCTGCAGCATTGCATCGGTGATGACATCTTCGGAGTACCTGACGGCGCGACGGCGGCGTGCTGGGACTGCAGCATCTGCCTGGAGACGGCGACGGAGCCGGTGGTGACGCTGTGCGGCCACCTCTACTGCTGGCCCTGCATCTTCCGCTGGCTCACCACCTCCTCCAAGTCCAAGTCCCGCGCCTCGTCCTCCGCGCGCTGCCCCGTCTGCAAGGCCGCCGTCTCCGAGGACCACCTCGTGCCGCTCTACGGCCGCGCCGCCGCCACCCTAAGCCCGGCCGGAGGCAGAGGAGGCAGGGTTTGTCAGGTACCCCGTGGTCTGCCGGTGCCGGGGGCGGGGCCGAACGTGGAGCGCCTTCAGGAGCCGGACTTGCACGACGGCGGCAACTTCTACTACTACGAGAATATTGGCATCAATGGCCTGGACTGCTCCAACGCGGAGCGCTTGCTCGGCGGCATCGCGCTGGCGGTGTTACTCCCATGGGCGACGAGGGGCGGTGGGAGGCCACCACCGCCGTCCTTGTACCGCGACGGCGAGGGCTGGAGGATGGCGCGCCAGCAGAGGCGGGTGGCGCGCAGGTTGTGGCAGCTATGGGTGTTCCTCGCCATGGTGGCGTTCCTCTGCTTCCTTCTTCTTTGAGGCTGTGCAGAAAACGACGTAATTTTTTTCTTTGGAACTGACATGAGCGTTGCATTTTCATTAAATGAAAAATATGTACATATTAGCATGTTTTTTTTCGAGGGATACATATTAGCATGTTTAAAGAGGTACATACCGGAAAACCCCAATGAAAACAATTACCGTTTTGAATAGCTCTCTGTCGAGAGGTTAAATCTCGCTGCGCAATCTCCTCGAAGCTGAGGTGGACCACCTCAACGCAAGTCAATCTCATGCCGTTGAAAATGCATAGGCTTCTTCTTTTCAGGCATTTCACATGATGAAGATGAGGACACCGCTCCGACACTTCCTTTGTGGGTTGTCGTTATCTTTGAGCCCTCCCTTCCTCCCACGAGGAGTCAATTGAGGGGAATTAACCCGCGGGGCCAAAGGCTGAGCACCAGACCATGAACGGCAAAATTTCGTGTTTTGACCCTTTTCACGTATAAAATCGAGTTCTAACTTCGTTGACGGAGTCCTGAACTAGGGGGTGTCCGGATAGCCGAATTATTATCATCAGCCGGACTCCAAGACTATGAAGATACAAGATTGAAGATTTCGTCCCGTGTCCGGATGAGACTTTCCTTGGCGTGGAAGGCAAGCTTGGCGATACGGATATGTAGATCTTCTACCATTGTAACCGGCTATGTGTAACCCTAGCCCTCTCCGGTGTCTATATAAACCGGATGGTTTTAGTCCGTAGGACGAACAACAATCATACCATAGGCTAGTTTCTAGGGTTTAGCCTCCTTGATCTCGTGGTAGATCTACTCTTGTAATACCCACATCATCAATATCAATCAAGCAGGACGTAGGGTTTTATCTCCATCAAGAGGGCCCGAACCTGGGTAAAACATCGTGTCCCTTGTCTCCTATTACCATCCGCCTAGACGCACAGTTCGAAACCCCCTACCCGAAATCCGCCGGTTTTGATACCGACATTGGTGCTTTCATTGAGAGCTCCTCTGTGCCGTCGCAATCAGGAGGGATGCCTTTTTCCCGTCTTTAAAGACGGCGCCATCGTCAAGGGAGCTTTGACCACCGGCCAAACTATCCGGCTAGGCGGTTTTCTTATGACCGCCTGTTCGGCCACCGCTCCGACAATGACCTCTCAGGTCATCAAAAGCGATCTTCACGTCAACTCGGAATTCGCCGAGCAGCTAGATCCGATGGAGCTCTCCTCCGTAAATGAGCTCTTGGATCGCATCGCCGCCCTGGGAGTCGCTACAGACTACGATCAGATTGGGCTTAAAACCAATCTGAGAGAAATTAACTCTCCCCAGGCTACCCACCATGTTGTTGTGGTAGAGGAACAACGCGGCGACTCTTCTTCTATGTTAAAGACCAGTTATGTCCGGATTCCCGATCCCTCTATGCCGGATTCCCGCGGAGGGACGGACGTCAATCAAGTACTGAACCTAAAGTCAGGCATCGGACCAGATTTGTTGGATAACATCCAGCAATCCAAGCTTCCAAATCCGGAAACTTCTCGGCCTTTGAACCTCAGATTGGGCGGGGTTCCAAATTTAATTCCGCCCGCCCACACAAACATAAGTGATCTATCTCAAATACGGCAAGAGCCCGATGAAACAGTACATCATTACTGGGCTAGATTCCTCCTGGTTATGGACAGGATAAAGGACTGCCGTGAGGAAAGCGCAATCTCAATTTTCTGCAACAATTGCACGGAAAAGGGAATCATGAACGCCATAAGTCGTCGTGAAGTTACACGCTTCGCTGACCTGGCGACCATAGTACAAAAATACTGTGCGATGGAAAGTGCCTGGAAAACCGAAACCAGGTTTTGGGACAATCCGGCCCTGAACACAACCCTAGTTCGAAATAAAAGGGTGCGTCATACACAAGCACCTGGGTTAAAAACCAAAAAGCAAAAACCCCCTAAAGGGCACGGAACCGTACTGGAGGGATGGCTCAACGGACCCTGTAAAATCCATAGTACAGAGGGCGCCACTCCAACACATAGCCTTCGAGCATGTTGGATACTACGGCAGGTGGCCAAAAGTGGCGAAGGTCTTTTAGCCCCGGGTAACCAGCCCAACAGTACCAGTACGGTATTAACAGTCTTCGAGACTTTCGCATCAAATAATATGTGGAAACGAACAATCCGTAGCCTCGCCGAAGTCTACCAAGTAGCAACAATAAATCCATGGAGCGACACGGCTATCACCTTCAATGCCAGCGACGAACCTAAATACCGAACAGCCCGAGCACCAGCCGCATTGGTCCTCAGTTCGATAGTGGACGACTTTCGTCTTACCAAGGTACTCATGGATGGCGGCAGCGGACTAAACCTCATCTACGAGGAAACCCTCCAAAAAATGGAAATTGACTGGAGCCGCATTGAGCGAAGCAGCACAACCTTTAGAGGAATAATCCCTAGTCGGGAAGTACGCTGCACAGGAAAAATCACACTAGATGTAGTGTTCGGCTCACCGAACAATTACAGGTCCGAGGAGGTCACGTTCCAAGTGGCCCCGTTCGGCAGCGGATATCACGCCTTGTTAGGGCGAGAGGCATTCACAATTTTCCAAGCTATACCCCATTACGGGTACATGAAACTTAAAATGCCCGGGCCCAATGGAATCATCACTCTTGTCGGTGATCCAGATATAGCACTCCGCGCTGAAAATAAGACAACCGCACTAGCCCTAGAGGCACTATCCGAAGCCCTAGCGGCAGAGGAACTCACTGCGCTGCGCTCCATGGTGGATAGGGACGATGTGATACTCGATAAGAGATCTAAGTCCACCTCTTTTAAACCAGCAGATGAAATAGTCAAATTCCAGGTCCATCCAACGGACCCCATAAAGACGGCCTCCATTGGGGCACAATTAAACCCTGATGTAGAAGCCGCACTATGAGAATTCCTTCGGGAAAATTGGGACATTTTTGCCTGGCACCCTTCAGATATGCCAGGAATCCCACACAGGCTGGCAGAACACAGCCTAAATATCCTAAAAGGATTCAAGCCAGTCAAACAGGCTCTTCGGCGATTTTCCGAACCCAAAAGACAGGCAATGGGAGAGGAGCTAGCCAAACTCTTATAAGCCGGATTCATCAGAGATATAAAACATCCGGACTGGCTAGCAAACCTGGCGCCTTTGTGTCGATTTCAAAGACCTTAACAAGGCCTGTCCAAAGGATCCTTTCCCCCTCCCCCGCATCGACCAAATCATCGATGCTACCGCAGGGCACGATTCATTGTGCTTCCTCGACGCATACTCCAGATACCATCAAATCAAGATGGCGGAAAAAGACCAGACCACAACGACATTCATTACTCGATACGGACCATTCTGCTTCAACACAATGCCCTCCAGACTCAAAAACACCGGCGCGACATATCAGCGCATGATTCAGACATGTCTGGCTACCCAGATAGGCAAAACAGTGGAGGCATACGTAGACAATGTGGTCGTTAAGAACAAACACGTCGAAACTCTAGTAGACGATTTGAGGCTTACATTCGACAACCTCCGAGCATACGACATTAAGCTCAACCCGGAAAAATGTGTTTTCAGCGTACCAGCCGGAAAGCTCTTGGGCTTCATTGTATCCGGTAGAGGAATTGAAGCAAACCCAGCCAAGATCCGAGCTCTGTCACAATTGGATATCCCAAAAGACCTCAAACAAATACAAAAACTAACTAGATGTATGGCGGCTCTAAGCTGCTTCATCTCCCGTTTGGGAGAAAAGGCACTGCCCCTCTATCGCCTCCTCCGGCGCACCGAACACTTCGAATGGACGGATGCTGCCACGGACGGACTCAAAGAAATTAAGGCCATATTGGCAACAAATCCGGTCCTGGCCGCACCCAACCTGGGTGAACCGATGTTATTATATATCGCGGCAACACATCAAGTTGTCAGCGCGGTACTCGTCGTCGAACGAGAAACAGAAGGGCACAAATTCCCTCTTCAAAAACCAGTGTACTACGTATCCACTGTCTTAACTCCATGCAAGTCCCGGTACCCACATTATCAAAAGATAGCGTACGCGGTGTTCATGGCATCCCGGAAGCTGCGACACTACTTTCAAGAGTGTTCCATAACGATGGCCTCCGAAGTACCTCTCAACGATATTATAAACAATTGCGACGCGACGTGCAGGATTGCAAAATGGGCCATTGAGCTCTTACCATTTGACATAACCTACAAACCACGGCGAGCTATAAAGTCGCAAGTTTTGGCTGACTTCATCGCCGAATGGACCGAAGCCGAACTCCCTAAAGAGTATGGCGCATACTCCAATTGGATCATGCATTTCGACAACTCCAAAATGTTGGCTGGCTTGGGGGCTAGCGTCGTCTTGACATCCCCAACCGGAGACACAGTCCAATACGTACTTCAAATAATATACACGGACTCCAACAACGCAGCCGAATACGAGGCCCTTCTACATGGTCTCCGGATGGCGATCTCCATGGGTATTCAACGCCTAGAGGTGCGCGGGGATTCAAACCTCGCAATATCCCAAGTAAATGGAGACTTTGACGCCAAGGATCCGAAAATGGCAGCCTACCGTAACACCGTCCTAAAAATGTCAGCTCGGTTCGAAGGACTCGAATTCCACCATGTAGCCCGGGATAATAACCAGGCAGCAGACGTGTTGGCACGCATCGGCGCAAAACACGACGCCGTCCCTCCAAACATCTTCCTGGAGCGGCTCTTTAAGCCATCTGTATTATGGGAAGAGGAGTCCGGAAATAACAACCCGGAACCAACTGCACCACTCAACACGGAACATTCTGACACAATCGGTGGCTCAACCAATGAAATAACACCTTCAGCCCACGAAATAATGGCAATAATTGCCCCGTGGACGGAACCATTCCTATCCTACTTAATTAGGTAGGAACTTCCCGAAGACCAAAATGAGGCCCACTGCGTAGTTCAGCGATCTAAAGCCTACAAGGTCCATGAGGGAGAACTTTATAAGAAAAGCACAACCGGAGTCCTTCAAAGGTGTATCTCCGAAGAGGAAGGGCGAAATCTCCTGGCTGAAATTCACGCCAGACTCGGCGGGCACCACGCCACAGCCCGGGCCCTTGTAGGCAAGGCCTTCCGTACATGATTTTATTGGCTGACAGCCCGGGCAGATGCTCAGGACTTAGTCCAACGATGCGTCGGTTGCCAGCTCTTTGCTAATCAAAGCCACATGCCACCCACCGCCCTCAAAACTATACCCATCAATTGGCCGTTCGCGATCTGGGGGCTTGACATGGTTGGACCCCTTAAAGGGGGAACCACAAGCAAAAATACTTATTGGTCATGGTGGACAAATTCACCAAATGGATAGAGGCCAAGCCGGTTAAAACGGCAGAATCCGGACCTGTGATAGACTTCATATCTGGGGTAGTACACTGTTTTGGCGTCCCCCACAGCATCATCACTAATAACGGCACGAATTTCACGGCCGACGAGGTTAAACTCTGGTGCAAAAACATGGGCATCAAGCTCGACTACGCTTCAGTCTATCACCCTCAAACTAACGGTCAAGTCGAACGAGCAAATGGTCTAATCATGAGCGGCATTAAACCCAGATTAGTGCGGTCCCTCACGGAATCTAACACGCACTGGGTAGAGGAGCTCGACTCCGTACTCTGGGGGCTGCGGACCACGCCAAACCAAACTACCGGATTCACACCATTTTTTATGGTATACGGCGCAGAGGCAGTTTTTCCCTGCGATATAATTCATGACTCACCTCGTGTGCGCATGTACGAAGAAAGAGAAGCCCAGTTGAATCGGCAGGACAGTTTGGATGCCTTAGAGGAGGAGTGCGACGTGGCAAAATCCCGTTCCGCATTCTATCAGCAGCAGGCTCGAAGATACCAAAGCAGAGAAGTACAGGCCAAAACTTACAATGTTGGCGAGCTAGTTCTACACCGGCCGGACAAGAAAAAGGACAAACTTAAGCCCAAATGGGAAGGTCCCTTCATCGTCGACCAAGTCCTTACCGGCGGTGCATAGTGTCTATGCAACGCATCTAACAACCGACTCGAGCCGAACCCATGGAACGCAGCCCGTCTCCGAAGATTCTACGCCTAGCGCCGGACTCAGAGTTCGTCTCCTTCCTCCGTCCACCTTTCATATTTTTCCGCTGTCTTTTGTTTCCCTCCTTTTTTCTCCCTCTTTCAGTAAAAGCCTTTGAGGGCTGATCTGCGCATTGTTCGCACACACTTGATATTCTACTCGCACTCGTTATACCTGGGGGCTTCTTTAACAGAAGCTTATTTATACGGGCTTCATGCCCAACACATGTGTCATACTTCCGCATGTACCTTTTACTCACCATTATATGCATCGATATGACTTAAGTTTTGGCCAAGCTGGGTTGCCTGGCTCTTGTGCTTACCCCCTACGTTCCTGATTGTTTGGCTAGGAGGTAAAGGGAGCACCTCTGCGATTGTTACTGTCAGGTCAGCCGGATGTGTACCTTAGACTGGGTGAAGCCGAAGGCTAGCGTTCTTAAGGGAATATTCGGTCGGTGACTTGAAAGATGATTTATTACTTATTTATTTATCTGCCCCCAGATGTTTTTTCTGCTCTTTTCACAGTCCGGACATGCACTTTAGGGCATGCCTCCCAGGGAAAGGAACCCCTAACGGAACTATTCTCCCTGGAAGATGTTTCTTACTAACCATGTAATATAACATAGCTAGTTGGGCACTTGTCTGATAAAGCACTTATGACCCCTACACCTGGTCTCCATGCATGCCCTGGTTTTTGTATAACCGTGAGGGTATTCGGACACACTCCGGACTATTGGGTCCCGAGGTTGAAGCGAAAAGGTCCGCAAAGACAAACGATCTACAATCCGGCTAGAAGGCATTTTACATGTCATTTTAAATTACATCGTCAAACTGACTGATTGTACTCCTCTTCAATCCCATCTAACAGGCTGTCTAGTTTATAGTCCCGTTGGGAATATTTCGTGGCCAACTCCACTTGGCTGTACATCAGGCTCACAGGGATCTCCTTCCCATCGGGCCCCACAGGTCCGACCTCGGCCATGTGCTTTGGATCAGCCTTCGTGTACCGCGTCTTCACCATGGCCCAGGCCTCCCTGGCGCCTTGATGGCAGGCCGATATCTTCCATAGACGGAAGCGCTGCCGTACTCCCTGAAGCTTCTCAGCAAGCCCTCCAAGACCCTCGGGTAGGGAGACGGAAGGCCATAAGGCCTGAACGACGCCGCTCATCGCCTGCCGGACATGTTCGTGCAGCTGCAGCAGCTCGGGAAGAAGGTCACCCATGGAACCGGGCATTTCCTCCGCCGGACGACCCGTGAGCACACCTACACACACATTTCTGTCAATGGACTTCCTCGCCGAACTCTTCTTTTCAAAATTGTTTGCTCAAGCACTTACTGTAAATGCCGCGACGAAGCCGCCGATTCTCCTTTACGGAGTTAGACAGCTGGACCCGAACATCTTTTAGTTCTTCGCCCAGCTGGGTGTTGGCATCTTGGAGTTTGTTCCTCTCTTACTGCACCCTCATAAGCACCTTCTCGCCGGCCTTCAGCTGGCGCAGCAGATGTTTCTTGTCCAGATCTAGTCCGGCACCCTCTGCAATATTATTGTCAGACTAAACGCACACGCTGCACTTCATAAACTACTTCTCTTTTTGAAATATGTATTACCAGAGGGGGTCTCTGTGGCTCCCCCGGTGGCGGCTAGTGTGGCCTCAAGTTGGGCCTTGCATTCTTGAAGCTCCTGGGACAGGTGGGTATTCTTCTCCGTAAGACCCTGCATAACAAATGATCCTTAAATCAGTTAGTTTAACTATTTTAAGTCTCGGGGGCTACTGTCTTATATAACTATTAAAATTCCTCACCCGTATGTCTTTCACATACTGCTCCGTGGCTCTGGTTAAACCATCTTGAGCAGCACGGAGGTGCGCGTCTCCCGCATTAAAGGCATTCAACGCCTCTGGGGAGAAACACGCATCACGAAGAACTGTCCGATGGTGCCTGTGATTCATGGCGCTCTCCACCTCAGACCTGGTGGCGGACAACCTGTCGGCATCCTCCGTGGGAGGAGCATCCGGCTCGCGCCTTGCGCTCGCCTCCCCCTCCGGACCAAGTGTTGGAGCCTGGCTGGCGGAGGCTTGGTTGGCAACCTCTCCGGGCACAGTCCGGCGAGCGCTCTTTCTCCTGGAAGAATCATGAGCATTAATATACCTCCCAGGAGTCTTTCCCTTAAAGACAATGGTGCGCCATACCTTTGCGGCGACGTTTCGATTCGCGCCGCACTCCTCTTCCGCCTGCTGGGCCGCACTGACCCTGGTTGGTCAGTCGCCGCGGGCTCGGCTTCCCGCCGTAAAGGCACCTCCTGCGAAGCACCGTTGGTACACGGTGGTCAGAAATAAGCATTAAAAAGTAATGGTGTCAGGACTTCAGTCGTACTCACCTGGGAAGCCGGAGATAAACCGGGGTAGTTAGTCGTAATGGCGACTAGAGCATTGTCTATGCTGAGTTGGTGGAACACCCCGTCAATTAGTTCCACCATTATGTCCGGATCCTCTTCGGAGGCCGGATCAAGGGATCTTCCCGGATCCTCGGGTTGTGGAGTCGGGCTTTCTATGCCCTCCACATCCCGGCGCAGTTCCTGCGTCGAAATCATAAAGTAAGACACTTATCTTTGAAAGCACGGATCGGATATATAAATGTCCGCTTACCCAGCTCCGAGGGTTATTCATGGAGAATCCATTCAATGGACTCGTGCGGAGGAAGTCCTCCTTCTCCCCCTTGTACAAGCCGGACAGGATCTTCACCAGATCGGCGGCCGATCCCGGCCCCTTGCGGCCATGACGGGTGGCGTCATTCTCCCCGTTGAAATCCCACATGGGGTGGCCCCTATATTGGAGCGGTTGCACCCCTCGCATAATGCATGTGGCCATGACTCCAATCATGGTCAATCCGGAATGGGCCAGTAACCTTATCCGGCCCATCAGATATTGGACGCTCCTATCATCTTCCTGTTGAGGGCTCCGCGGGCGCCAACTCAGGCGTTTCTTCAGAGGAGCGTTGCTAAACTCCGGGAGGCCGATCCGAACTGGATCCAGCAGCGGGGCGTCTTCCATATAGAACCACTCCGAAGGCCAGTCTTCGGACGCCTTCTTCGGGGTTCCGGATAGATATCCAGTCCCGGCGATGCGCCATATTTCGGCTCCGCCCACTTGATATATCGACCCCTCGTGAGAACGGGGTACGAGGCAAAACAATCTCTTCCACAACACAAAATGGGGCTCGATGCCCAAGAACAGCTCGCAAAGAGCTACAAAGCCCGCGATGTGCAAAATGGAGGCAGGTGTGAGGTGGTGAAGTTGGAGTCCATAGAACTCCAGGAGCCCCCGGAGAAACGGATGTATGGGAAATCCGAGTCCCCTTATTAGGTAGGGGAGGAAGCATACCCGCTCTCCTTTGGAGGGATTGGGGACGCTCTCCGCCTGCTTCCCACCCTTGTAGCTGGCCAGTCCGGCTCGAACTGGAACCATAAATGCTGGGGGAAGGTATCCCTCTGCTTGGAGCGTCACTAACTCGCTATGCGGGACTGAACATCTCCTCCAATCTCCTGGCTGAGGACTGGGAGCGCGAGAGGAGGAGCCACGTCGACTGTCCATGTTGGAATGGATTTTTGTCAGATGTGCTTCGATGAGTACTTGCGGAAGGGGGATGGTGTGATTCGGATCTGGATCCTCGCCTCTCTTATAGGCGGCTTATTCGCGCATCTAAGGGGGGTAAAACGTAAAAATACCCTGGCTTTTCGCATTCATACGACACGTGGAAGAGGGCCATTATTGGACGTGGAAGCCAAGGAGCGCAACATTTATAAGGAAACCGGACACTGTTCGGCAAACACATGGAATATGGAGGAGAACCCGCCTTGCAAACGCCGAAGACAATATACGTGTCGGACTCATCGTCATTGAAGCCTGGTTCGGGGGCTACTGAGGGAGTCCTGGACTAGGGGGTGTCCGGATAGCCGAACTATCATCATCAGCCAGACTCCAAGACTATGAAGATACAAGATTGAAGACTTCGTCCCGTGTCCGGATGGGACTTTCCTTGGCGTGGAAGGCAAGCTTGGCGATACGGATATGTAGATCTCCTACCATTGTAACCGACTCTGTGTAACCCTAGCCCTCTCCAGCGTCTATATAAACCAGATGGTTTTAGTCTGTAGGACGAACAACAATCATACCATAGGCTAGCTTCTAGGGTTTAGCCTCCTTGATCTCGTGGTAGATCTACTCTTGTAATACCCACATCATCAATATCAATCAAGCAGGACGTAGGGTTTTACCTCCATCAAGAGGGCCCGAACCTGGGTAAAACATCGTGTCCCTTGTCTCCTGTTACCATCCGCCTAGACGCACAGTTCGGAACCCCCTACCCGAGATCCGCCGGTTTTGACACCGACACCTGTTATGATTTTTTTTCAACATTTGACCCTTTTGGCTACCGCCGTAGACCCCGGCGGTAGGGATGTACAGTCTACCACCGTCCGCCCTGGAGGTAGGTTGCTTTGACGGCCGTCTGGCCGTTAACAGGGTTTGACGTGGCAGAGGGACCTACCTTCGCCCGCCTTGGCGGTAGGCTCCAACACCCTACCGCCGAGGTCTTTGGCGGTAGGGTCCTAGAGGACCAGGTTTGGTGTGGTCCACTCACCACCCACCCACTCCACTCATCTTCTGTCCCCCCAGCTCTCACTCTCTCCCCCTTTTCTCCCCCACCCAAGCACTCACTAGACCCCCCCTCCATTGCTTGAGATTTGTCCAGTGGATCGAGGCCATTTGCATCACCCAAGGTACCTCCCCCATCCCCCTTCATTTGGTTGGTTCAAATCATCTAGTTTTGTTGGAATCAACTAGTTTTGCGACCCCCTAGTTCTTTCTCTAGTTTAGCATTTATTGTGCATTTATGGCACATTTATGGGGCATTTATGCTGTATTTATGGTTGACCTAAGAATATGTGCCACTTTTTGTTGTGGCAAGCTAGCTTAAGTGTTAGGGTTTGGGGTTTAGTTAGGTTAGGGTTAGGGTTAGAGCTATGATTAAGGTATACTAGATCTTAGATTCAAATGTTATATTTTAGATGGTTCATCCATATGAAATGGCCGGTCCATGGATGACTCAATTTTGTTTCATTGTTTTTAGATGGATAAACTAGTGAATGTGCATTATTTGGACAAGGCGGCTTTCATGGATGGAAATGCCGACGAAGGGGAGGAGGCCATGGTTTTTGCAATAAGCCCGAGCTCTGATGATATTGTCGTGAAAGTGAGAAGCGTTCTCAATTGGATTAACCCAAGTGATGGTGTGAATCTTATTGGACGGTATGATGTGGGAGTGGGAGTAAGATCCCGATTAAAGAGTATGCCCATCACCTCTCAATTGCATTGGGATGTGTATAAGGAGAAAGTTGAGGGATCACAAGACAAGTCACTTGAGTTATTTGCCACAAGACAAGTAAAGGTTGAAGTTCCTCGGCCACTACTTGACATGAACCGGAATGTGTCCTCCCCAATACATGATGTTGTCGTGGTGTATGACCACAATGCGGCTAGCCAACCACCAAGTAGCCAACCAAATGAAGACGACGTCAATGCTAGAGCAATAGTTCTTGTAGGTGATGATCATGTTGGAGATGAGGCCGTTGCTCATGTTGATGAACATGCAAATGTTCATGTTGATGAAGATGCCATTGCTCATGTTGATGGAGATGCTATTGCTCAAGATGATGTGTATGCGGAAAAAGAAGAGATTCATTACAATACCATTGGTGACTTGGATGTCATTGTGCATCAACAAGACATCGACCGGAACCTCCCTTATAGCCGTATGTGTAGGTATGAGTTGGATGATGAGGGTCCACCGGAAGAATTGGATGAGGATGGATTCACGCTGCAAGAAAATCAAATTTACAAGAAGGTCAATGGTAATGAAAGAGGACCCTCTTTGTTTCTTTATCTTAGCCTTGCCGACAAGGCCGTTGTTGATGGTGGCATGAGGTTGGGCTTGATCCAACCATCACCTTGCCCGAGGATGGGTGATCCAAGGCCAGCGGGTGATGACGAGAATGCTCATTTGAAGAAAGGGATCAAGTTTGGTTGTTTGCAAGAGTTCAAGATATGGTTGAGTGACTATGCCATTCGAAACCATAAGCCGTCCATTGTTGGTCATTCCAACAAAAAATTGCGGCACACAATAAAATGTGACAAAGAAGGTTGCCCATGGAAGGTCTATGGAAGAAAGATCAAGGAAACCGGGCAATGGGAGTTGAACAGTTGTGTGGCCACCCACAAGTGCATACCGCTGGAGAAAGCGGACCGAAGCAAGGGACACCGCCAACTCACGTCTGAGTATCTAGGCTATAAATTGTTGAATGAGATATCCTCATGATCCAACCGTGAAGGTGAAGTTACTCATGAGTTCGTTCTTCGAAAGATTCGGGTACCCGGTCAAGTATGGAAAGGCGTGGATGGCGAAGGCAAACGCTATAAGGATGTTGCATGGTGATTATGTCATCGCGTACAACATTCTTCAGAGAATGTTGGGATCCATTGCTCATCGGAACCCGGGCATGCGCCATATGGTCGAGTCAATCGAGGGAGTGTTTCATCGAGCTTTTTGGAGCTTCGGGCAATGCATCGATGCATTTAGACATTGCCGCCCCGTGTTGTCAATTGATGGCACATTCTTGACCAAAAAGTACAAGGGCACGTTGATGGTAGCAATGGCCTACTCGTCCAATGACAATGTGTTGCTGGTGGCATTTGCGTTGGTGCCTTCCGAGCACGATGATAATTGGCAGTGGTTTCTGGATCATGTGAGGACGAAGATGATTGGCCGCAAAATAGAGGTGTGCATCATATCGGATCGCCATCATGGGATTCTCAAAGCAATTGAAGTTGACATTCCAGGCTATCCAAAGCTCCAACACAGTTGGTGCATGAGGCATTTCGTGGCAAACTTTTACCGTGCATGCAAGAGTAAGGAGTTTTGCAAAGATCTTACCCATGTTTGTGTGGCATTCAACACCGACACATTCCAAAGCCTCTATGATAAGCTATTCAAGGCGTTGGAGAAGAACAAAGGAGGGAGAGAATTCTTGACAAGGAATTTTCCGGAGAAGCATAAGTGATCACGTGCTTAAGACGAAGGAGGTTTCCGATACAGAGACATGACAAGTAACATGGTGGAATGCTTTAACAATGTGCTCAAGGGTGTCCGTTCCTTGCCGGTCATTGCAATAGTGAAATATACCTTATTCAAGCTCAACGAGTATTTTCTGAGGCATTCCGAAGAGACGACCAAATGGATAGGTGAGAAAATGGAATTTCCCTTCAAAGTTGAGGATTGGTTGAAGCATCAAGCGCGCAAGTCTTGGCATCAACAAATCATTAGTTTCAATGAAAAAGAATAAATCTACCAAGTCGATGAGCCGGGTGGCACAACGAGGGATGGCATGACCTATGATGGAGTAGCATATGAGGTGCGCCTCAAGACCTGGTGGTGTTAGTGCGAGAGACCTCACAAGTATCATTGGCCTTGCTCGCATGTGATGACCGCCGCAAGGTTCAGAAACTTGAAAGTATCCAATGGTACCACCTTGCGGTTGCATGAGTTCACATTGGAACGAATGAGGTTGACATGGGATCCTAGGTTTCATCCCTTCCTAGATCAGTCACAGTGGCCTGAGTATGATGGGCCACACATCGTCCCCGACCCCAAACTCATGGTGCCTACAAAGGGAAGAAGAAGAAGAAAGAATAGGTTTAGGGGTGACATGGATGACCTAGCTGGATACATCGGAATGAAACAATTTGGTAGCGGCCATTTCATGGAGGCACCGGACATCAATAGTTGTGGTAAATGTGACGAGCCGGGACACAATGTTAGGAAATGCACCAAAAATCCATGGACCGATGCCAACACTCCGGATCCTAGTCAAACTGGTGCCCCAAGAGGAGGTACCGGTGGCACACGAGGAGGTAGGAGTGGTAGTGGACGAGGAGGCAGGAGTGGTGCGCATGGAGGACGGACGAATCTTGGTGGTAGTGGATGAGGAGAGAGTATTAGAGGGCGTGGGGGATGGTCGGGTACCAGTGGTCGTGGTCGTAGGACGAGAAGGGTTGATATAGGAAGGCCTATTGACATCTTGCTTAACCCAGATGGTTGAAATATTCTGAATGGTACTTGTTATTTGGTCTTGTTTTTTTGGCATACATACATGTTATTTTACTTTACTAACTACCAAATTTGTCTTTATAGGCATGGCTTCTTCTGGTTCCGTGACGAGGCCACCGTGTGCTAACCGTGAGGACATGTCGGACAAGTGGATAAGGTGAAGGACAAAGATATGAGAACTCCATCATGTTGGTGTTGAGATGTTTGCAAAGTTAAGGTATCCACCGACCGCAAGAAATCATGGACGGAAGGAAGAAGATATTTTGTTTGTCCCAACTATGCCTACGGTCGTCCTCGTCCAGCTCACGCCTATGATGTACCGCCGGTAAGTTGTTCAAGTTCAAAAATGTCGTCAACCATTGAATCTATCTTAATAATGACCACATTTTTTCGTTATTCGTACGTAGTTGCCGCATCCACTTTGTAAGTACTTCACATGGATAGATCAAGATGTGCCAGAAGATGTTAAAAAAGATCAACATCGAGATCTTCTAAGGAGGCAGCGGTTGTTTGAAGAGGCATTTCAGAGAGGCTTGGATGAAGAGCGTCGTGAAAAGGAGAGGATGGAGCGAAAGAAGCGTGAAGAGGAGAGGGCACGCAAGGAGAAGATTGCTCGTCAAGAGGATAGAGCAAGAAAGCTTGCAAGGGCTCGTGAAGCCCAAGAGGAGGATGAGGCATGCGACAAGAAAGGAAAATGGCCTCGTGTGACTGAATAAGGCCTTACTTTCCAAAAACTAGTCAAGAACTATGCCTTCACTTCGAGAAACATGTGATGAACCATGTCTTTGATTTGTGACACTTGTGTTGAACTATGTACTTTATTTGCAACAAATGACATCATTTTTTTCACGGACCCAAGACCAACGAGTTTCCCGACTAAGTATCGCCGATGATGGTTGCCTAACTAGCCAATCAATGATCTGGCCAGGGTTGTTAAAGTCCATCTCATTCACTCCATCCCTTGTTCCACACAATCCAATTTTCCTTGCAAGAGCGCGTCTATGATTTTTCTCTTCATTCATGAGGTTGCTTATGTTTTTCTCTTTAACTTCGTATAACTTAAATGTGGCATCGTCGCACTTCGACACATAATACTTTGAAAAATCTCTACAAGCCATGTTCAATGCATCAACAGCTTTGACCCACAAGTCCATCTTTTCCTCAATGACTGCATGTTCACGCTTCGCTGCCGCCTCCGCGGAATTCTCAACGAAGATGATCGATCCCATCCTATAAGTCGAGGGATTACTATAACGGTCATCAAAGGCAAAAATACTAACCACCTCTTGACAAAACTAAGACCCTAGGAGTAGATCGAGCTATAATTCGAGAGGTAACTACTCTAACAAAACCCTAACTAAACTATAACCATAACGTTCGTCATATAGGCATTGACTTAAGCATAACCATAACCCTAACCTTAACCCTAACCATGTCATTAACCCTAACAAAACCCTAAATGATATTTCTTACTACCCAAACAATGCTAGTGACACAATACATTGTCAAAGCACAAACATTACCCTAAATGCATCATATACATTGATTTCACCACAACAAAACCATGAACTAGTGATTCCAATAAAATGAGCAAAATGCATGATTTGAACCAACCAAATGAAGGAGGGATGGGGGAGGTACCTTGGGTGATGCAAATGGCCTCGATCCACTAGCCAAATCTCAAGCAATGGAGGGGGATCTAGTGGGGGATTTGGTGGGGGAGAAGAGGGGGAAAGAGCTTGAGCACGAAAGAAAAGTGGGGTGAATGAGTGGGTGGGGGAGCAGCACAACCCCCTCCCTCCTCACAACCTTATCCAGGAACCTACTACCAGACTGCCCGGTGGTAGGTTGCAAGAGCCTACCGCCATAGACGGCGGCGGTAGGTCCCATTGCCACGTGTACACAGCCGTTAACGGCCAGACGGCGTCAGGCAGCCTACCGCTATGGTGGACGGTGGTAGCCTGTACAACTCTACCGCCGGGGTCTACGGCGGTAGCAAAAGGGTCAAATGTCGAAAAAATTCATAACAGGGTCAGATCTCGATTTTATACGTGAAAAGGGTAAAAACACGAAATTTGGCCACCATGGACCGTTGAAGCAAAAGGGCAGCCTTTGCAGAGGCGAGATGCAGTCTTGAGGGCACCGAGAAAAAGCTGGCAGATAGGGTAATGCTGCCAGCCCCCCGACAGTCACGAGGATGATGTTATGAAGGACGAGCCGAAAGAACAGTCTACACTTTGGCCCCGCGTGTAACTTCCAGATTTTGTTGGTCGAGAACTTCGAATACGAGTCCATGATTTGCACCTGGTAGGCCGAACTGGACGAGTATTCCCCACTTTGGTGAAAAAAATCCGGGAGATGGAGTCCTACGTAAGTGGGTATAGAGTTGTGGAGGTGACGATAGTTGCCAGGTCAACATCCTCACAGCAGATGGGGAAAATTCAGTCTCCAGAAGGTTGGAGATCAAGTCAGAAGCATTTTCGAAGCAGGCGAGTATATATTTTATCGTCGTGAGCTCGACCTTGCTGGGGTTGGCGTAGGTGCCATCATCATCGGTGTAGAGTGAGATCCTACATCGCGCCGCCCTCGCCCTGACTGACATGAGGATGTCCGGGTCCGCTGCAAGTCTGATGATGTGGTGGAGGGGGGTCGATTGCCAAGATAAAGAGCAGGGGTGATAGCGGGTCCCCTTGCCGAAGACCTCTTCTATGGGCGAAAGGGGCCCCGACTGCCGTTGAGGAGGATGTGTGAGGTCTAAAAATTGAGTACAAGTAGATCCAGTCACGCCAGCGCGGGCCAAAGCCAATATGATCCGTCACCTCGAGGAGGTAGGCCTAGTTGACTGAGTCAAAGGTATTTGAGATGTCCAGCTTGAGGAACAAACTTGGTGTCTTAGACTCGTGGAGCTCTTTGACGAGGTTTGGCACGAACAAGAAGTTGTTATGGATACATATTTTCTTAATGAAAGCACTTTGGCTTCAATAATTACATCAATAACAGGGTCTGTCTGTTAGGCATGAGCTTGGAGAAAATCTTTGTTAGGCTGTGGATCAAACAAATTGGATGATAATTCTTTATGTAGGTGGCGTCCACCATTTTGGGAATAAGTATGATGTTGGCGGTGTTAATAAGGCTCACACAGTCTCCCCGAAGATCTACAAGCAGGTGGATGGCCACCACAATGTCATCCTTAATAATGTCCTAGCACAACTTGAAGAAGGCCTCGATGAAATTGTCAGGGTCGGGAGCCTTCCCGGGGGGAAAGGGAGAACACTGCCTCCTTGATCTCCTCCTCATCAAAATCCGCATCAAGGTCAGTGTGATCATGGCGCTTGTAACCAAGAGCCTCCTAGTTGAGCTGGACAGAGCTATGCGGCTTCATTCCCAGATGGTCGTTGAAGTGCAAGTGAAGCTCAAGCCCTGTTGAGTTATTCCTACAGTGAACTCCTATTGTACTTGAGAGGCGTTGTCGTGTAGTTTTCCATGATGGTGAGGTATAGGAGGAACCATAAAGTCGAGTCGTTCTTTCCTCATTGCATTCCTATACTTTCCTGCTTAGTATCAAAACCATGTGATGGTACACTATTTTGGCTATAACTTGATTTCTCTAACAACTCAATATGACTTTCTTTTTCGTGTTAAGAAACATGTTCGGATGCAACTTTCATTGAAAAATAAGCATAATGAATTAACTGGCCAGTGGAATTTTATGAAATGAGGGCTCTCGGGAAAGCAAGACTCTGTGACCAGGATCTCGGACACGCGGTACGTGAGCGACTTGTTCTTGAAGGTGAGCCTAACCTTCGGGGCGGCGCTATTGTTGGTAGAACAAACCTATGTTGGGGAACGTTGAAGAAAATAAAAATTTTCTACGCTTCACCAAGATCAATCTATGGAGTTCATGTAGCAACGAGAGAGAGGAGTGCATCTACATACCCTTGTAGATCGCGAGCGGAAGCGTTCAAGCGAACGGGGTTGAGGGAGTCGTACTCGTCGTGATCCAAATCACCGATGATCCTAGTGCTGAACGGACAGCACCTCCGCGTTCAACACACGTACGGTTGGGGAAGACGTCTCCTCCTTCTTGATCCAGCAAGGGGGAAGGAGAGGTTGATGGAGATCCAGCAGCACAACGGCGTGGTGGTGGAAGCAGTGGCGATCTCGGCAGGGCTTCGCCAAGCTCAGCGAGAGGGATAGGTGGTACGGGGGGAGAGGGAGGCGCCAGGGACTAGGTGCGGCTGCCCTCCCTCCCCCCTCTTTATATAGGGGGCCTAGGGGGTGCGCCGGCCCTGGAGATCCAATCTCCAAGGGAGGGGCGGCGGCCTAGGGGGGGACTTGCCCCCCAAGTCAAGTGGGGCACCCCCCACCCCTAGGGTTTCCAACCCTAGGCGCAGGGGAGGCCCAAGGGGGGGCGCACCAGCCCACCAGGGTCTGGTTCCCTTCCCCTTTCAGCCCACGTGGCCCTCCGGGAAAGGTGGCCCCACCCAGTGGACCCCCGGGACTCTTTCGGTGGTCCCGGTACAATATCGGTGACCCCCGAAACTTTCCCGGTGGCCAAAACTGGACTTCCTATATAGAATTCTTTACCTCCGAACCATTCCGGGACTCCTCGTGACGTCCGGGATCTCATCCGGGACTCCAAACAACTTTCGGGTTTCCGCATACTAATATCTCTACAACCCTAGCGTCACCGAACCTTAAGTGTGTAGACCCTACGGGTTCGGGAGACATGCAGACATGACCAAGACGACTCTCCGGTCAAAAACCAACAGCGGGATCTGGATACCCATGTTGGCTCCGACATGCTCCTCAATGATCTCATCGGATGAACCACGATGTCGAGGATTCAAGTAATCCCGTATACAATTCCCTTTGTCAATCGATACTTTACTTGCCCGAGATTCGATCGTTGGTATCCAAATACCTCGTTTAATCTTGTTACCGGCAAGTCACTTTACTCGTACCGTAATGCATGATCCCGTGACCAAACACTTGGTCACATTGAGCTCATTATGATGATGCATTACAGAGTGGGCCCAGAGATACCTCTCCATCATACGGAGTGACAAATCCCAGTCTCGATCCGTGTCAACCCAACAGATACTTTCGGGGATACCCGTAGTATACCTTTATAGTCACCCAGTTACATTGTGACGTTTGGTACACCCAAAGCACTCCTACGGTATCCGGGAGTTACACGATCTCATGGTCTAAGGAAAAGATACTTGACATTGGAAAAGTTCTAGCAAACGAACTAAACGATCTTGTGCTATGCTTAGGATTGGGTCTTGTCCATCACATCATTCTCCTAATGATGTGATCCCATTATCAACGACATCCAATGTCCATAGTCAGGAAACCATGACTATCAGTCGATCAACGAGCTAGTCAACTAGAGGCTCACTAGGGACATGTTGTGGTCTATTTATTCACACATGTATTATGATTTCCGGATAACACAATTATAGCATGAATAATAGACAATTATCATGATCAAGGAAATATCATAATAATCATTTTATTATTGCCTCTAGGGCATATTTCCAACAGTCTCCCACTTGCACTAGAGTCAATAATCTAGTTACATTGTGATGAATCGAACACCTATAGAGTTCTGGTGTTGATCATGTTTTGCTCATGGAAGAGGTTTAGTCAACGGATCTGCGACATTCAGATCCGTATGCACTTTGCAAATATCTATGTCTCCATCTTGAACATTTTCACGAATGGAGTTGAAGCGATGCTTGATGTGCCTGGTCTTCTTGTGAAACCTGGGCTCCTTGGCAAGGGCAATAGCTCCAATGTTGTCACAGAAGAGAGTGATCGGCCCCGAGGCATTGGGTATGACTCCTAGGTCAGTGATGAACTCCTTTATCTAGATTGCTTCTTGCGCTGCCTCCGAGGCTGCCATGTACTCCACTTCACATGTAGATCCCGCCACGACGCTCTGCTTGCAGCTTCACCAGCTTACTGTCCCACCATTCAAAATATACACGTATCCGGTTTGTGACTTAGAGTCATTCAGATCTGTGTCGAAGCTAGCGTCGACGTAACCCTTTACGACGAGCTCTTCGTCACCTCCATAAACGAGAAACATGTCCTTAGTACTTTTCAGGTACTTCAGGATATTCTTGACCACTGTCCAGTGTTCCTTGCCAGGATTACTTTGGTACCTTCCTACCAAACTTACGGCAAGGTTTACATCAGGTCTGGTATACAGCATGGCATACATAATAGACCCTATGGCTGAGGCATAGGGGATGACACTCATCTCTTCTATATCTTCTACCGTGGTCGGGCATTGAGCCGAGCTCAATCTCACACCTTGCAATACAAGCAAGAACCCTTTATTGGACTGATCCATATTGAACTTCTTCAATATCTTGTGAAGGTATGTGCTTTGTGAAAGACCTATGAGGCGTCTCGATCTATCCCTATAGATCTTGATGCCTAATATGTAAGCAGCTTCTCGAAGGTCCTTCATTGAAAAACACTTATTCAAGTAGGCCTTAATGCTGTCCAAAAGTTCTATATCATTTCCCATCAAAAGTATGTCATCTACATATAATATGAGAAATGCTATAGAGCTCCCACTCACTTTCTTGTAAACGCAGGCTTCTCCATAAGTCTGCATAAACCCAAACGCTTTGATCATCTCATCAAAGCGAATGTTCCAACTCCGAGATTCTTGCACCAGCCCATAAATGGATCGCTGGAGCTTGCATACCTTGTTAGCATTCTCAGGATTGACAAAACCTTCCGGCTGCATCATATACAGTTCTTCCTTAAGATAGCCGTTAAGGAATGCCGTTTTGACGTCCATTTGTCATATCTCATAGTCATAGTATGCGGCAATTGCTAACATGATTCGGACGGACTTCAGCTTCGCTACGGGAGATAAAGTCTCATCGTAGTCAACCCCTTGAACTTGCTGATAACCCTTAGCGACAAGTCGAGCTTTGTAGATGGTAACATTACCATCCGTGTCCGTCTTCTTCTTAAAGATCCATTTGTTTTCTATCGCTCGCCGATCATCGGGCAAGTCTGTCAAAGTCCATACTTTGTTTTCATACATGGATCCTATTTCGGATTGCATGGATTCAAGCCATTTGTTGGAATCTGGGCCCGCCAACGCTTCTTCATAGTTTGAAGGTTCACCGTTGTCCAACAACATGATTTCCAGAACAGGGTTGCCATACCACTCTGGTGTGGAACGTGTCCTTGTGGACCTACAAAGTTCAGTAGCAACTTGATCCAAAGTACCTTGGTCATTATCATTAATTTCCTCTCCAATTGGTGTAGGCATCACAGGAACATCTCCCTGAGCTGCACTGCTTTCCGGTTCAAGAGGCAGTACTTCATCGAGTTCTACTTTCCTCCCACTTACTTCTTTCGAGAGAAACTCTTTCTCCAGAAAGGACCCGTTCTTGGCAACAAAGATCTTGCCTTCGGATCTAAGGTAGAAGGTATACCCAATGGTTTTCTTTGGTTATCCTATGAAGACACATTTTTTCGACTTGGGTTCGAGCTTTTCAGGTTGAAGTTTCTTGACATAAGCATCACATCCCAAACTTTTAGAAACGATAGCTTAGGTTTCTTCCCAGACCATAATTCATACGATGTCGTCTCAACGGATTTAGACGGTGCCCTATTTAAATTGAATGTAGCTGTCTCTAGAGCGTATCGCCAAAATGATAGCGGTAAATTGATAAGAGACATCATAGACCGCACCATATCAAATAAAGTGCGATTACGACGTTCGGACACACCGTTATGCTGAGGTGTTCCAGGCGGCGTGAGTTGTGAAACAATTCCACATTTCCTTAAGTGCGTACCAAATTTGTGACTTAAATATTCTCCTCCACGATCTGATTGTAAGAACTTTTCTTTTCGGTCAAGTTGATTCTCTACCTCATTCTGAAATTCCTTGAACTTTTCAAAGGTCTCAGACTTGTGTTTCATCAAGTAGACATACCCATATCTACTTAAGTCATCAGTGAGAGTGAGAACATAACGATAGCCTCTGTAAGCCTCAACGCTCATTGGACCGCACACATTAGTATGTATGATTTCCAATAAGTTGGTTGCTCGCTCCATTGTTCCGGAGAATGGAGTCTTGGTCATTTTGCCCATGAGGCATGGTTCGCATGTGTCAAATGATTCATAATCGAGAGACTCTAAAAGTCCATCAGCATGGAGCTTCTTCATGCGCTTGACACCAATGTGACCAAGGCGGAGGTGCCACAAGTATGTGGGACTATCGTTGTAACCCTTACATATTTTGGTATTCACACTATGAATATGTGTAACATCATGTTCGAGATTCATCAAGAATAAACCATTGACCAGCGGGGCATGACCATAAAACATATCTCTCATATAAATAGAACAACCATTATTCTCGGATTTAAATGAGTAACCATCTTGTATTAAACGAGATCCAGATACACTGTTCATGCTCAAAGCTGGCACTAAATAACAATTATTGAGGTTTAAAACTAATCCCATAGGTAAATGTAGAGGTAGCGTGCCGACGGTGATCACATCGACCTTGGAACCATGCCCGACGCGCATCATCACCTCGTCCTTCGCCAGTGTCCGCTTATTCCGCAGCTCCTGCTTTGAGTTACAAATATGAGCAACCGCACCGGTATCAAATACCCAGGAGCTACTACGAGTACTGGTAAGGTACACATCAATTACATGTATATCACATATACCTTTAGTGTTGCCAGCCTTTTTGTCCGCTAAGTATTTGGGGCAATTCTGTAACGCCCTGGATTCGATGCGCCAGGTGTCCTCATGTCATTGCCATGTCATTTGCTTGCGTCTTGCATTTTATCATGTCATCATGTGCATTGCATTGCATACGTGTTCGTCTCATGCATCCGAGCATTTTCCCCGTCGTCCGTTTTGCAATCCGACACTCCTATGTCCCCCGGCGTCCCCCTTTTGTCTCTTGTTGTGAGCGGGTGTTAAACATTTTTAGAATGGACCGTGATTTGCCAAGCGGCCTTGGTACACCACCGGTAGACCGCCTATGAAGTTTCGTGCCATTTGGAGTCCGTTTGATACTCCAATGGTTAACAGGCTCCGTAAAAGCCTCTTTTGTGTGCAGCCCAACACCCTTTCAAAATGGCCCAATAACCCATCCAAACCCCCTCCAAGCTCTCGGTCGTTCGATCACGATCGTGTGGGCGAAAACTGTGCCCCATTTGGACTCTCCTAGCTCCCAGAATCTATAAATATGTGCACCCCGTGGATTTTCGCGCAGTCCAAACCCTAGATCTCTTTTCCACCGCGCCACCGGACATGTCCGTCCGCCATCGGACGTGTCCACCGCCGCCGACGCCGCTCTCCTCCTACCGGCGCCCGCCACCTGTCCCACGTGCCGCCCCCGTGCGTCCCCGCCGCCGCCGGCCCAGGGCGGGCCCTCCCGGCCCATCCGGCCGCGCCACCGCCCCGCGGCCTCCCGATCGCCCGCGGCCCGTCTCCGCGCCGTGGACCGCTCGCGCCCGCCGGGACCCTCCTCTACCCACGCCCAGTCTCCGCCGCCGGCGCCCGTCCGCCCGCCGGCGCGCCTCGCCCGTCCGACGCCACGGGCCTCGTCCTCCACCCCGCGTCGCCCCGCTCGCCGCCGCACCCGGTCGCCGGCGTCCCCGGCCAGATCCAGGACGGGACCGGCCGGATCCGCCACCCTCGGCCCTTTCCTCAACTCCGGCCGGCATCCTCCTCTTGTCTGGTGAAGCTCCGGCGAACATCGGTTCGCGCGCCGCCCCGATCTGGATCTGGAAGACAAGGTTGACCTCCAAAATTTTCCCAAGTCCCGAAATATTTACATTTTGTGCCCTTGTTCATCGCATCATAACTCTGTGCATGTAGCTCCGTTTCGTGCGTGTAATACATCAAATTGTTAGCTGTGAGATGCTCTTCATTTCATTACATTGTGCCATGTTCATTTGAGCTCATCTTGATGCCTGAATCATTGTTGCAAGAGTGCTATATGATGTTAACTGCTATCTGTTAACAGAACTTGGTGATTTATCATTTTGTTTGCATTTTGTGTGTGCATCATATGAGGTTGATCTCTACATGTGTTTTGAACTATGACATGCCATATTTATAGGGGTGCCATCCATATATTTTTGTGAGTCTTTTAGTGAGTGCATCAAGCTTGTTAAGTAGGGTACTTGTTGTTGCTGTTTTGCTAGGCTGAATCTGTTATTTTGTGATGCTATGTAAACCTGCTGCTACAATTGATTCTATGCATAATCTGGAGATGTTCACTAACGATGTTTTATATACATGTCATTCTCTATCCATCCATGCCCCTGGTTGCATTTATAGCCTGCTGTAGCTTGTTGTAATCTTGCTCTCAAATTGCTAAATAATGTTGCTGTCAGCCTGTTAACATTAAGTTTAGTTTTGCCATGTGATTTACTAGTGATCCATGCACCCTATGAACTGTATCTTGCCATGCTTAGCTTCATAAACATGCCTTCTTACTGTTTCTCACCTTGTCATGCCATGTATTGCTCTGTGGTGAGTGGTACAAGCTCACCAACATGCCTACTTATTGTTGTTCCTGTCATGTCTGAATCTGTCATATCTTTTGCCATGTTTACATGGGTGCCATCATATTTTCTGTGCCCTTTTGACTCATGGTAATGAAGGGACTTTTGTTATATGCAATTAGTAGATTCATGCCATGCCTTTGTTTGCCTTGATAAGTTCCTGTAGCATGTTGTTTGATAGCTCTAAACATTGCAACCTGATGTTATTTCTGTCAAGTCTGAAACTGTTATTATTTGCAATCTTGCCATGTCCTTTTGAGCATGTTATAGTGTTTTATGGAGATAGCTCAGTGTTCATGTTTTGTCATGCTTTATCTGTACTTCATGCCCATGCCTTTTGTTCTTATGGTGAGGTGCTGTAGCATATTGTTTTGATGTTTGCTAGATGCCTAGTTGCTGTTTTGGACAGCTTGACCTTTAAACTTGTATAGAGTGAATGTGTTGAACCGTTGCTCCGTTTTGAGTGTGCTCCATATGAAACTTGCTTCATTTTGCATGTAGTTTCGTATTATCATATTGCATCCATGTTTATGAGTGTTTGCTTGACGTTTGCACGCATTTAGCATCAATGCCATGTTTGACTCGTTTTGCTCATATCTTCTAGGCCGTAGCTCCGAATCTAATGAACTTTATATGTAACTTGACTAGAATCTCGTGTAGATCATCTTGGTGCATTTTAACTTGCTGTTTAACAACTTGAACATAAGGTTTATTCAAATCTGGACCAATTTCGAAATTTGCATATGAGGACTTACCGGAATTGTCATATGTTGTTCCCGGCCTCATTTAAACTTTCTTTGATGTGTTGCTCTTGTATGCATCATCTCTTGCCATGAGTAGCTCCATGTAGCTTTGTCATGCATCATGCTTGTTGTGCATCATGTCTTGTCTATGTGTGGTGTGTTTACTATGTTGTGTGCTTTTTCTCTATAGTTCCGGTTTCGTTGCGATCATGAGGATTCATTCGTCTACGCTTGGTTCGTCTTCACAGCTTCATCTTATTCATGGACTTGTTCTTCTTCCTTGCGGGATTTCAGGCAAGATGACCATCACCTTGGATCTCACTACTATCATTGGTATGCTAGTTGCTTCGTTCTATCGCTATGTTGCGCTACCTATTCTCTTGTTTATCAAGCCTCCCAAATTGCCATGTCAGCCCCTAATCTTTTTCACCCTTCCTAGCAAACCGTTGTTTGGCTATGTTACCGCTTTTGCTCAGCCCCTCTTATAGCGCTGTTAGTTGCAGGTGAAGTTGAAGACTGCTCCATGGTGGACAGGATTTTGTTGGGATATCAAAATATCTCTTATATTATTAATGCATCTATATACTTGGTAAAGGGTGGAAGACTCGGCCTTATGCCTGGTGTTTTGTTCCACTCTTGCCACCCTAGTTTCCGTCATACCGGTGTTATGTTCCCGGATTTTGCGTTCCTTACGCGGTTGGGTGATTTATGGGACCCCCTTGACAGTTCGCTTTGAATAAAACTCCTCCAGCAAGGCCCAACCTTGGTTTTACCATTTGCCTCACCTAGCCCTTTTTCCCTTGGGTTTCCAGAGCCCGAGGGTCATCTTTATATTAGCCCCCGCGGGCCTGTGCTTCTTTAAGTGCTGGTTCGAACCAGAGCCACTTGCAGCGCCACCTCAGGGAAACTTGAGGGCTAGTTCTAGTTGTACGTAGTGTTCATCCGGTGTTGCCCTGAGAACAAGATATGTGCAGCTCCTATCGGGATGTCGGTGCATCGGGAGGTCTTGTTGGTCTTGTTTTACCATTGTCGAAATGTCTTGTAAACCGGGATTCCGAGACTAATCAGGTCTTCCTGGGAGAAGGTATATCCTTCGTTGATCGCGAGAGCTTATCATGGGCTAAGTTGGGACACCCCTGCAGGGTACATACTTTCGAAAGCCGTGCCCGCGGTTATGTGGCAGATGGGAATTTGTTAATGTCCGGTTGTAGACAACTTGACACCAGATCTGAACTAAAACGCATCAACCGCGTGTGTAGCTGTGATGGTCTGTTTTCGGCAGAGTCCGGGAAGTGAACGCGGTTTTGGGTTATGTTTGACGTAAGTAGGAGTTCAGGATCACCTCTTGATCATTGCTAGCTTCACGACCGTTCCGTTTTCTCTATTCTCGCTCTTATTTGCGTAGGTTAGCCACCATATCATGCTTAGTCGCTGCTGCAACCTCACCACTTTACCCCCTTCCTTACCCGTCTCACCACTTTACCCCCTTCCTTACCCGTTTAAGCTTTGCTAGTCTTGATACCCATGGTAATGGGATTGCTGAGTCCTCGTGGCTCACAGATTACTACAACAACAGTTGCAGGTACAGGTTATGCGATGATCTTGACGCGAGAGCGATGTTTGGTTGTTTCGGAGTTCTTCTTCTGCTTCTTCTTCGATCAGGGGATAGGTTCCAGGTCGGCAGCCTGGGTTAGCAGGGTGGACGTCGTTTGAGTTTCTGTTTATGTTTCATCCGTAGTCGGATGGTGCTCTTATGTATGATGTATTGTTGTATTCGTGTGGCATTGTATGCCTTCTGTATGTATCCCCATCTATTATGTAATGTTGATGTAATGATATCCACCTTGCAAAGGCGTTTCAATATGCGGGTCTATCCTTGGTGGGACCTTCGAGTTCCTTTTGGATAGGGTCCCATATTGGGCGTGACAAGTTCCGCTTCCAGTGACCCTTCCCTTTGCAATAAAAGCACTCAGTCTCAGGCGTGGGTCCATTCTTTGGCTTCTTCTCGGCAACTGGTTTACCGGGCGCGGAAACTTCCTTGCCGTCCTTCTTGAAGTTCTTCTTACCCTTGCCCTTCTTGAACTTAGTGGTTCTATTGACCATCAACACTTGATGTTCCTTTTTGATTTCCACCTCCGCTGATTTCAGCATTGAAAATACTTCAGGAATAGTTTGCACCATCCTCTGCATATTGTAGTTCATCACAAAGCTCTTGTAGCTAGGTGGGAGCGACTGACGAATTCTGCCAATGACCGCCTCGTCCAGGAGGTTAATGTCCAGCTGGGACAAGCGGTTGTGCAACCCAGACATTTTGAGTATGTGCTCACTGATAGAACTATTTTCCTCCATCTTACAACTATAGAACTTGTCGGAGACTTCATATCTCTTGACCCAGGCATGAGCTTGGAAAACCATTTTCAGCTCCTCGAACATCCCATATGCTCCGTGTTGCTCAAAACGCTTTTGGAGCCCCGGTTCTAAGCTGTAAAGCATGCCGCACTGAACGAGGGAGTAATCATCAGCACGTGACTGCCAAGCGTTCATAACATCTTGGTTCTCTGGGATGGGTTCTTCACCTAGTGGTCCTTCTAGGACATATGCTTTCTTGGCAGCTATGAGGATGATCCTCGGGTTCCGGACCCAGTCCGTATAGTTGCTGCCATCATCTTTCAGCTTGGTTTTCTCTAGGAACGCGTTGAAGTTGAGGTTGACATGAGCGTTCGCCATTTGATCTACAAGACATTTTTACAAAGGTTTTTAGACTAAGTTCATGATAATTAAGTTCATCTAATCAAATTATTTAATGAACTCTCACTCAGATTAGACATCCCTCTAGTCATCTAAGTGATACATGATCCGAGTCAACTAGGCCGTGTCCGATCATCACGTGAGACGGACTAGTCATCATCGGTGAACATCTCCATGTTGATCGTATCTTCCATACGACTCATGTTCGACCTTTCAGTCTCTTGTGTTCCAAGGCCATGTCTGTACATGCTAGGCTCGTCAAGTTAACCTAAGTGTTTATGCATGTGTAAATCTGTCTTACACCCGTTGTATGTGAACGTTAGAATCTATCACACCCGATCATCACGTGGTGCTTCAAAACAACGAACTTTCGCAACGGTGCACAGTTAGGGGGGACACTTTCTTGAAATTATTATGAGGGATCATCTTATTTACTACCGTCGTTCTAAGCAAATAAGATGCAAAAACATGATAAACATCACATGCAATCAAATAGTAACATGATATGGCCAATATCATATTGCTCCTTTGATCTCCATCTTCGGGGCTCCATGATCATCTTCGTCACCGGCATGACACCATGATCTCCATCATCATGATCTTCATCATCGTGTCTCCATGAAGTTGCTCGCCAACTATTACTTCTACTACAATGGCTAACGGTTTAGCAATAAAGTAAAGTAATTACATGGTGTTTAATCATTGACACGCAGGTCATACAATAATTAAGACAACTCCTATGACTCCTACCGGTTGTCATACTCATCGACATGCAAGTCGTGATTCCTATTACAAGAACATGATCTCATACATCACATATATATCATTCATCACAACTTTTGGCCATATCACATCACAAGGCATATGCTGCAAAAACAAGTTAGACGTCCTCTAATTGTTGTTGCATGTTTTACGTGGCTGCAATAGGGTTCTAGCAAGAATGTTTTCTTACCTACGTTAAAGCCACAACATGATATGCCAATTTCTATTTACCCTTCATAAGGACCCTTTTCATCGAATCCGCTCCGACTAAAGTGGGAGAGACAGACACCCGCTAGCCACCTTATGCAACTAGTGCATGTCAGTCGGTGGAACCTGTCTCACGTAAGCGTACGTGTAAGGTCGGTCCGGGCCGCTTCATCCCACGATGCCGCCGAAGCAAAATAAGACTAGTAGTGGCAAGAAAATTGACCTCATCTACGCCCACAACAAATTTGTGTTCTACTCGTGCAAAGAAACTATGCATAGACCTGGCTCATGATGCCACTGTTGGGGAACGTTGTAGAAAATAAAATTATTCTACGCTTCACCAAGATCAATCTACGGAGTTCATCTAGCAACGAGAGAGAAGAGTGCATCTACATACCCTTGTAGATCGCGAGCGGAAGCGTTCAAGAGAACGGGGTTGAGGGAGTTGTACTCGTCGTGATCCAAATCACCGATGATCCTAGTGCTGAACGGACAGCACCTCCGCGTTCAACACATGTACGGTTGGGGAAGATGTCTCCTACTTCTTGATCCAGCAAGGGGGAAGGAGAGGTTGATGGAGATCCAGCAGCACGACGGCGTGGTGGTGGAAGCAGCGGCGATCTCGGCAGGGCTTCGCCAAGCTCAGCGAGAGGGAGAGGTGGTACGGGGGGAGAGGGAGGCGCCAGGGACTAGGTGCGTCTGCCCTCCCTCCCCCCTCTTTATATAGGGGCCCTAGGGGGTGCGCCGGCCCTGGAGATCCAATCTCCAAGGGGGAGCGGCGGCCTACGGGGGGGACTTGCCCCCCAAGTCAAGTGGGGTGCCCCACCCCTAGGGTTTCCAACCCTAGGCGCAGGGGAGGCCCAAGGGGCGTGCACCAGCCCGCTAGGGGCTGGTTCCCTTCCCCTTTCAGCCCACGTGGCCCTCCGGGATAGGTGGCCCCACCCGGTGGACCCCCGGGACTCTTCCGGTGGTCCCGGTACAATACCGGTGACCCCCGAAACTTTCCCGGTGGCCAAAACTGGACTTCCTATATAGAATTATTTACCTCCGGACCATTCCGGAACTCCTCGTGACGTCCGGGATCTCATCCGGGACTCCGAACAACTTTCGGGTTTCCGCATACTAATATCTCTACAACCCTAGCGTCACCGAACCTTAAGTGTGTAGACCCTACGGGTTCGGGAGACATACAGACATGACCGAGACAACTCTCCGGTCAATAACCAACAGCGGGGTCTGGATACCCATGTTGTCTCCCACATGCTCCTCGATGATCTCATCGGGTGAACCACGACGTCGAGGATTCAAGTAATCCCGTATACAATTCCCTTTGTCAATCGGTACGTTACTTGCCCGAGATTCGATCGTCGGTATCCAAATACCTCGTTCAATCTCGTTACCGGCAAGTCACTTTACTCATACCGTAATGCATGATCCCGTGACCAAACACTTGGTCACATTGAGCTCATTATGATGATGCACTACCGAGTGGGCCCAGAGATACCTCTCCGTCATACAGAGTGACAAATCCCAGTCTCGATCCGTGTCAACCCAAGAGATACTTTCGGGGATACTCGTAGTATACCTTTATAGTCACCCAGTTACGGTACCCGGGAGTTACACGATCTCATGGTCTAAGGAAAAGATACTTGACATTGGAAAAGCTCTAGAAAACGAACTACACGATCTTGTGCTATGCTTAGGATTGGGTCTTGTCCATCACATCATTCTCCTAATGATGTGATCCCGTTATCAACGACATCCAATGTTCATAGTTAGGAAACCATGACTATCAGTCGATCAATGAGCTAGTCAACTAGAGGCTCACTAGGGACATGTTGTGGTCTATGTATTCACACATGTATTACGATTTCTGGATAACACAATTATAGCATGAATAATAGACAATTATCACGATCAAGGAAATAAAATAATAATCATTTTATTATTGCCTCTAGGGCATATTTCCAACAACCTACACATCCAGGGTATCGGTCGACTCCATAAACGTTGAGCGCCGCTCGAGGCGAACGAAGGAGCAGCGGTGGCCGATGAAGCTCTCAACAACGTGTGGAGTCCAGGCGTACGCCAACACATTCTCCATCTTCAGGAGAACGCGGAAGGACATGGCCATGGTGAAGGCACGCGAGAGGGCCGCCAAGGCCGAATCTGAAACAAGGTGTGATGGACCTTGATCCTGACCTTCGGTAGCTAGTACCTCGTCGACATGCACCTTGTGCATGAATTTGACGAGGGACACCTTAGGGTGGTGCGAGGTGACGGCGAGGTGCACGAATAACATAATTTGATTCATTATAAATATCACTTTACGAAACACGTAAGTAGGAGTAGTAGATAGTTTTAAAATCAAATAGTCAGGATAGTACGAAATTGTTACTTTTGAAAAACAAAATGTGTGTTATATTTTATTTTGAATTGGAGTAAATATATTGTGGTTACAAAATGAGTGTAAAATTGCCTCTTTTTCTTCAACTATAGACAGGGACGTCAAGGTCTGATTTGAAGTGAGCGCAAACGAAGTGCCAAAAGTGGACGTTCCCGTCCAAAGAGGAGGTGTGTTTTTCTTGAACGGAAATTTCTATCTACTACTATTAAACAAGCAAAAGTATTCCCAGACGGACGAAAACTCTGCCCTGCAACAATCTCCTCCGAAACTTACGCGCCTTACCCGGCTCTCGCGGACCCCTTCGGAACTATCTTCTCCACCCGCTGCCCCGCAGCCACAGCCAATCCCACGATCCCCTTCTCCATCCCCCAACGTCGCTCCCATGATCCCCTTCTCCACTGGCGCCGCCGCTGCACCCCACTTCCCATGCCGCACCGTTTCTCTCCCCTCCTTCTGTCCCTGAGTCGTTCGTTGGGGCTTCATTATCGGAACTGCTTGGCAATAGTAAGTTGCAGTCGAGCCGCAGTAGATTTCGTGGTGGAGGAATCTTTGATTAGTCGATGCGTCTACGTTTCTTCTTCTGCTCCGCTCGCGTTGGAGCCTGTGGGGTTGGGACGCGACACCGCCTGAAGTTGCTTCTTGTTGCCCATTGTGGTGGTCCGTCAAGGCTTCATTATTGGAGCTACTTGGACCTGCACCCTACGGGCGCACCCAGCCGAGCGCCCCATCCACCATCCAACAAGCAACGCCGCAGCTGAGGCCCAGTCCATGAGGCGAGTAGTGCAGCGAGTAGTTATACATCAATGGATCGATACATGTTTGATTGCGTCCGCGTCTTCCTCTACTCGCTGACAAAGGGTTCTCTTTGTGCCCTCCCTCAACCCCTCGATAGCTCTTAGCAGCAGGCAGGTCGCCACACACAAGATCTCTCCAAGTTGCCGGATTAGAGGAGAGGAAAAATTGGTATGTTGTCTCGGTAAGTGCAGGATATTTTTTTAAGGAGTAAGCACTGGTGATGAGTTCGGCATTGATTTTGGCTTTTGTTGATCTTCTCTTTGTTCAGAGTAAATTTCTCACTGATTTTCTTATTTCCAGGAACCTGAGCATGAAGACAACCCGTATAAGGATATGTCTGAGAGGCCTACGTACAGGTTTACGAACTCATCTCCAAGTTATATTTGAGGTATCATTTTTTCCTTACTTGCGTTCTGTAAAGATTAATTTGTCCATGTTTTTTAGAACAATTTATCCATGCTGTATACACATTGTTGGCATAAATTGATTCTCAGCCTTATGTGTGTATTCCTCCAATAGAATGCACCAGCAGTAAATCCAAAATTTGGAAGTGACATATCAATCCCATGCAACACAATCTTTGATAAATTAGTTTGTTTTCTGGTCCATATATGATTTTTTAAGTGCATAAATAAAATAGACATGGTTTGTCGTGGAATTGCCACGACATATGTCCTAGTGTGAGGACTTAGTCGTGGAGCCATCGCAACTAGGTTAGCTTAAAGGGGTTAAAAGGAACAAAGGACACATGGAGTTTATACTATTTGGCCCCTTGCGGTGAAGGAAAAGGCCTAATCCAGTTTGAGGTGGTATTGCTTATGTCTCGATTACTAGGGAGCGAATCCGCTTGACCTAGCTTTCGATCTCTTCTTTCTTCCCTAAACCGCCGCCGAGCCGTCCCTTTATGTACACAGATTGACGCCCAACGGCTCACGAGTCCCGGCCGGCTCATAAACAACGTGTCCGGCTCGGTGACTAAGTATACTTGCCTTACAATATAAGTCATACACATATGGAGGTTTACCCCTATGGGCCTTAAGTCGCCTTTGGGCTTTGGGCCCTTAGCAAGTCTGCTTCATGAAACGTCATTTTCAACATCTTCATGGGCTTTGTATTGATGAACCTCCATTGGTATAACCCGACCCCTTCTGGGCGGGTCATACCCAATAGTCATATTCCAAACATTAGGCCCGAGATTGGTTTGAACTTGTTCATGTTAATCTTCAACATTTAGAAAAATCCTTCTTCCTTTATTCTTGCGAGATCTCATAACCTGCCATGACGTCACCTCCTGCGATTGTGGTAACCCGCCATGACATCCCCTGTCATTAATATTACACAAAGCCTAAATCTTAATAAATCTTTTCTTTTAATGAAGCTCCAAAAATCAAGGCATCTGCACCGTCACATATCCTTTTTTTGGTCTCCTCGATTCCCGCGCATGTCACTTATCCTTCTAGCCTTATAAATAGGCCCAGAGGTCCCTTTTCACTCTCCCCCTCTGCCTTCTCGTCTTCAACCTTGCGACGCATCTGTGCATCTGAACACCGCCGCCGCCGACCTCATCATCTTCCTCGACTCTGGCCGCTGCATCACCCTGAATGAGACCAGAGAAACACGACACCTCTCCGTTGCTCAGCGGACCCAGTAAGAACCTTATCTTCCCCGCCATAGATCTCCATTAGGGTTTCTGAAGTTCTTAGGAGTTCATCATCCTTCTTCATTATACTTCTATTTAATCCTTACTTGTGTGGCATTGATCGGTCATCACCAAACTTCCAGACAACAGAGGAGGACGAAGAACCGGAGAAGGATGAACCAGAAGCTTCAAGCCATCGAGGCCAAGAAGATTGATCCGCTGGGCGGTTCACATATTTAATCTTCTGAAAACACTTGATTACGTTGGCTCACTGAGTCATGTAATAGGCTAGTAAAACTTTGATCTGTCGTGCCATCGTGCACATTTTTTTTGTGCAACACTGCTAATCCGCCAGTTGGAAAAGGACCATTTTATGCTTATGATAGCATCCACCAGATTTAGCATTATCCTGCACACAAACAGATCACAAGTGCCCTGCAATATTTGATCACACTGCCGACTTATCATACCAATGCAGTAAGGGTAACAACCCAAAAGATTGAGCATGTAATTCCCTGTTTAATTGTCATATTCTGCCGGCTTAAAATGCCGCATGCAACAAGGGGTACTATCGCGAAACTTAGAGCGCAATGCTTCCAAGTATATAATTATCATCATATACCGGCAACTTATAGTCCAAAGCCGGGTTGGCTTATCAAAAAACCATGGATATACTCAAAGATGAGCGATAGAAATTAAGGCTACATGGCCTGAATCGGTTTTTAAACCATATGTCAATATGGTACAAAGATGAACCCAAAAAAGTTCGAATAGAAAAAATAATAAAGAGGAAAACAAGGCTTTCACAGGCCGCCAAGCCGAAATCTCAAGTGCTTTCTAAGGGCTGCACAGCCACTGAGTTAAACCTTCAAGCAAACCTTATAAGACGGGCCTCACATGACCAATCGTCGTTTTAACTTTGACAAGTTTAGGGTCTGATATAAGATTGACTGTCAGAAGTATGGCGGGGCATTCCAGTCAATTTGGGCAGAGTGGCGGACTTAAAAAGGCAGGATAACTCGGGTTTTTAGGTGAATACACCTGGCTTCTAAGCCTGGCTTTTAAGCCTATTACAAGGGTCATAAAAACTCTTGTCCATTGAACAAAGAGCCCCCAAGTAACATTTTATTAAGGGCATACAAGCCAGATCATGAAGGAAATATGCCCTAGAGGCAATAATAAAGTTATTATTTATTTCCTTAATTCATGATAAATGTTTATTATTCATGCTAGAATTGTATTAACCGGAAACTTAGTACATGTGTGAATACATAGACAAAACATAGTGTCCCTATTATGCCTCTACTTGACTAGCTCGTTAATCAAAGATGGTTATGTTTCCTTGATGAACGGGATCACATCATTAGGAGAATGATGTGATGGACAAGATCCATCCGTTAGCTTAGCATTATGATCGTAACAGTTTCTTTGCTACTCCTTTCTTCATGACTTATACAAGTTCCTCAGACTATGAGATTATGCAACTCTCGAATACCGGAGGAACACTTTGTGTGCTACCAAACATCACAACATAAAAGGGTGATTATAAATGTGCTCTACAGGTGTCTCCGAAGGTGTTTGTTGGGTTGGCACAGATCAAGATTAGGATTTGTCACTCCGTGTTTCGGAGAGGTATCTCTGGGCCCTCTCGGTAATACTCATCATTATAAGCCTTGTAAGCATTGTAACTAATGAGTTAGTTACGAGATGAAGTATTACGGAAGGAGTAAGGAGACTTGCCGATAATGATATTGAACTATGTATTGAGATACAGACGATCGAATCTCGGGCAAGTAACATACCGATGATGAAGGGAACAACGTACGTTGTTATGCGGTTTGACTGATAAACATCTTCATAGAATATGTAGGAACCAATATGAGAATCCAAGTTCCGCTATTGGTTATTGACCTGAGACGTGTCTCGGTCATGTCTACATAGTTCTCGAACCCATAGGGTCCGCATGCTTAACGTTCGATGATGATTGTTATTATGAGTTTATGTGATATGATGTACCGAAGATTGTTTGGATTCTCTAATGTGATCACGGACATGACGAGGAGTCTCAAAATTGTTGAGACGTAAAGATTAATATATTGGACGACTATATTCGGACACTGGAAGTGTTCCGGAGAGTGTCGGAGGGTTACCGGAACCCCCCGGGGGAATTAGTGGGCCTAGATGGGCCTTAGTGGGAGAAGAGGAAGGGCCAGGAGGGGCTGGCCGCGCGCCCCCCTTGAGTCCGAATAGGACAAGGGAAGGGGGGCGGCACCCCCTCTTTCCTTCCCTTCGCCCTCTTCCCTCCTCCTTCCCCCTCTCTTCCCTTGTTGGAAACCTACTAGGAATAGGATTCTTAGTAGGAATCCTACTTGGGACGCGCCCCATGAGGGCCGGCCGGCCTCTCCCCTTGCTCCTTTATATATGGGGGCAGGGGCACCCTAAAACACACAAGTTGACAATTGTTTTAGCTGTGTGCGGTGCCCCCTCCACAGTTACACACCTCGGTCATATCGTCGTAGTGCTTAGGCAAAGCCCCGCGCCGGTAACTTCATCATCACCGTCACCACACCGTCGTGCTGACGAAACTCTCCCTCGACCTCAACTGGATCAAGAGTACGAGGGACGTCATCAAGCTGAACGTGTCCTGAACGCGGGGGTGCCGTACGTTCGGTACTTCGATCGGTTGGATCGCGAAGACGTTCGACTACATCAACCACATTATTGAAACGCTTCCGCTTTCGGTCTACGAGAGTACATAGACAATACTCTCCCCTCTCGTTGCTATGCATCACCTAGAGATAGATCTTGCGTGATCGTAGGAATTTTTTTGAAATTACTGCGTTCCCCAATAGTGGTATCAGAGTTAGGTCTATGTGTGGATGTTATATGCACGAGTAGAAAACAAAGAGTTGTGGGTGATAATAGTGATACTGCTTACCTGCATGTCATACTTTGATTCGGCGGTATTGTTGGATGAAGCGGCTCATACCGACATTACACGTACGCTTATGCAAGACTGGTTCTACCAACGTGCTTCGCACATAGGTGGCTGGTGAGTGTCTCTTTCTCCAACTTTAGTTGAATCGAGTGTGGCTATGCCCAGTCCTTGTTGAAGGTTAATACAACACATTGACGAAAAATCGTTGTGGTTTTGATGCTTAGGTAAGAATAGTTCTTGCTAGAAGCCCGTAGCAGCCACGTAAAACTTGCAACAACAAAGTAGAGGACGTCTAACTTGTTTTTGCAGGGCTTGCTATGATGTGATATGGTCAAGGCATGATGTGATATATTTTTTTGTACGAGATGATCATGTTTTGTAACAAAGTTATCAGCAACTGGCAGGAGCCATATGGTTGTCGCTTTATCGTATTCAATGCAATCGCCATGTAATTGTTTTACTTTGTCACTAAACGGTAGCGATAGTCATAGTAACGATAGTTGGCGAGACAACAACGATGCTACGATGGAGATCAAGGTGTCGCACCGGTGACGTTGGAGATCATGACGATGCTTCGGTGATGGAGATCATGAGCACAAGATGATGATGGCCATATCATGTCACATATTTTCATTACATGTGATGTTTATCTTTTATGCATCTTATTTTGCTTAGTACGACGGTAGCATTATAAGATGATCCCTTACTAAATTTCAAGGTATAAGTGTTCTCCCTGAGTATGGACCGTTGCTACAGTTCTTCGTGCTGAGACACCACGTGATGATCGGGTGTGATAAGCTCTACGTTCACATACAATGGGTGCAAGCCAGTTTTGCACACACAAAATACTCGGGTTAAACTTGACGAGCCTAGCATATGCAGATATGGCCTCGGAACACTGGAGACCGAAAGGTCGAGCATGAATCATATAGTAGATATGATCAACATAGTGATGTTCACCATTTAAAACTACTCCATCTCACGTGATGATCGGACATGGTTTAGTTGATTTGGACCACGCAATCATTTAGATGACTAGAGGGATGTCTATCTAAGTGGGAGTTCTTAAGTAATGTGATTAATTGAACTTTAATTTATCATGAACTTAGTCCTGATAGTATTTTGCAAATTATGTTGTAGATCAATAGCTCGCGTTATAGCTTCCCTATGTTTTTGTATGTTCCTAGAGAAAAATTAAGATTGAAAGATGTTAGTAGCAATGATGCGGACAGGATCCGTGATCTGAGGTTTATCCTCATTGCTACACAGAAAAATTATGTCCTTGATGCACTGCTAGGTGACAGACCTATTGCAGGAGCAGATGCAAACGTTATGAACGTTTGGCTAGCCTAATATGATTTCTACTTGATTGTTTAGTGCACCATGCTTTACAGCTTAGAACCGGGACTTCAAAAATGTTTTGAACGCCACGGAGCATATGAGATGTTCCAAAAGCTGAAATTGGTATTTCAGACTCATGCCCGTGTCAAGAGGTATGAGACCTATGACAAGTACTTTTCCTAAAAGATGGAGGAGAATTGCTCAACTAGTGAGCATGTGCTCAGAATGTATGGGTACTATAATCACTTGAATCAATTGGGACTTTATCTTCTAGATAAGATAGTGATTAAGAGAGTTCTCTAGTCACCATCACCAAGTTACTGGAACTTTGTGATGAACTATAGTATGCAAGGGATGACGAAAATGATTCCTGAGCTCTTCGTGATGCTGAAATCGACGAAGGTAGAAATCAAGAAAGAGCATCAAGTGTTGATGATCAAATGAGACCACTAGTTTCAAGAAAAGGACAAAGGGAAAGAAAGGGAACTTCAATAAGAATGGCAAGCAAGTTTTCACTCCCGTGAAGAAGCCCAAAGCGGGACCTAAGCCTGAAACTGAGTGCTTCTACTGCAAAGGAAATGGTCACTAGAAGTGGAACTGCCCCAAATATTTGGCGGATAATAAGGATGGAAAGGTGAGCAAAGGTATATTTGATATACAGATTATTGATGTGTACTTTACTAGTGTTCGTAGTAACCCCTGTGTATTTGATACTTGTTCAGTTGCTAAGATTAGTAACTCGAAACAGGAGTTACAGAATAAACAGAGACTAGTTAAGGGTGAAGTGATGATGTGTGTTGGAAGTAGTCCCAAGATTGATATGATCATCATCGCACACCCCCTATACTTTTGGGATTAGTGTTGAACCTAAATAAATGTTATTTGGTGTTTGCGTTGAGCATGAATATGATTAGATCATGTTTATTGCAATATGGTTATTCATCTAAGACAGAGAATAATTGTTGTTTTGTTTACATGAATCAAACCGTCTATGGTCATACACCAAATGTTAATGGTTTATTGAATCTCGATCGTAGTGATACACATAATCATAATATTGATGCCAAAAGATGCAAAGTTGATAATGATAGTGCAACTTATTTGTGGCACCACCATTTGGGTTATATCGGTGTAAAGCGCATGAAGAAACTCCATAAATATGGAATTTTGGAATCACTTGATTATGAATCATTTGATACTTCCGAACCGTGCCTTATGGACAAGATGACTAAAACTCCGTTCTCCGGAACAAAGGAACGAGCTGGTGACTTATTGGAAATAATACATACCGATGTATGCGGTCCAATGAGTGTTGAGGCTCGTTGTGGGTATCGTTATTTTCTGACCTTCGCAGATGATTTAAGTAGATATGGGTATATCTACTTAATGAAACACAAGTCTAAAACATTTGAAAAGTTCAAAGAATTTAAGAGTGAAGTGGAGAATCACCGTAACAAGAAAATAAAGTTTCTACGACCTGATCATGGAGGAGAATATTTGAGTTACGAGTTTGGCCTTCATTTAAAACAATGTGGAATAGTTTCACAGCTCACGCCACCTGGAGCACCACAACGGAATGGTGTGTCCGAACATCGTAACCGCACTTTATTGGATATAGTGTTATCTATGATGTATCTTACCGATTTTCCACTATAGTTTTGGGGTTATGCATTAGAGATAGCTGCATTCACTTTAAACAGGGCACCATCGAAATCCGTTGAGACGACGCCTTATGAACTATGGTTTGGCAAGAAACCAAAGTTGTTGTTTCTTAAAGTTTGGGGCTGCGATAGTTAGGTGAAAAAGCTTCAACCTGATAAGCTCGAACCCAAATCAGAGAAGTGCATCTTCACAAAATACCCAAAGGAAACTGTTGGGTACACCTTCTATCAAAAGATCCGAAGGCAATATATTCGTTGCTAAGAATGGATCCTTTTTAGAGAAGGAGTTTGTCTCGAAAGAAGTGAGTGGGACGAAAGTAGAACTTGATGAGGTAATTGTATGTTCTCCCGAATTGGAAAGTCGTTCATCACAGAAATCAGTTCCAGTGATGCCTACACCAATTAAGGAGGAAGCTAATGATGATGATCATGAAACTTCAGATCAAGTTATTACCGAACCTCGTAGGTCTTCCAGAGTACAAACCGCACCAAAGTTGTATGGTAATTCTATTCTGGAAGTCATGTTATTAGACCATGATGAACCTATGAACAATGAGGAAGCGATGATGAGCCCATATTCCGCGAAATGGCTTGAGGCCATGAAATCTGAGATGGGATCCATGTATGAGAACAAAGTATGGACTTTGGTGGACTTGTCCGATGATCGGCAAGCCATTAAGAATAAATGGATCTTCAAGAGGAAGACAGACACTGATAGTAGTGTTACTATCTATAAAGCTCGACTTGTCGCAAAAAAGGTTTTCGACAAGATCAAGGTGTTGACTACAATGATATTTTCTCAACTATAGCGATGCTTAAATCCATCTGAATCATGTTAATTAGCAGTTGCCATATTTTATAAAATTTGGCAAATGGATATAAAAATTGCATTCCTTGATTGGATATTTCTTAAATAAGAGTTTTATATGATGCAACCATCAGGTTTTGTCGATCCAAAGGGTGCTAACAAGGTGTGCAAGCTCCAGCGATCCATCTATGGACTGGTGCAAGCATCTCGGAGTTGGAATATACGCTTTGATGAGTTGATCAAAGCATATAGTTTTATACAGACTTGCGGTGAAGCCTGTATTTACAAGAAAGTGAGTGGAAGCTATGTAGCATTTCTAATATTATATGTGGATGACATATTGTTGATTGGAAATGATATAGAATTTCTGGATACCATAAAGGGATACTTGAATAAGAGTTTTTCAATGAAAGACCTCGGTGAAGCTGCTTACATATTGGGCATCAAGATCTATAGATAGATCAAGATGCTTGATAAAATGTTTCAATGAGTAAATACCTTGACAAGTTTTTGAAAGAGTTCAAAATGGATCAGTCAAAGAAGAAGTTCTTGTCTGTACTACAAGGTGTAAAGTTGAGTAAGACTCAAAGCCCGACCATGGAAGAAAATGGAAAGAGAATGGAAGTCATTCCCCACAGTCATAGGATCTATAAAGTATGTTGTGCTGTGTACCAGACCTATTGTGTACCTTTCCATGAGTTTGGCAAGGGGGTACAATTGTGATCTAAGGGTAGATCACTGAACAACGTTCAAAATTATCCTTAGTGAGGACTAAGGAAATATTTCTTGGTGATGGGGGTGATAAAGAGATCGTCGTAAAGAGTTACGTCGATGCAAGATTTTACACCAATCTAGATGACTCTAAGTCTCATTCTGGATACATATTGAAAGTGAGATCAATTAGCTAGAGTAGCTCCATGCAAAGCATTGTAGACATAGAATATTTGCAAAATACATACGGCTCTGATTGTGACAGACCCGTTGACTAAATTTCTCTCACGAGCAAAACATGATCATACCTTAGTACTCTTTGGGTGCTAATCACATAGCAATGTGAACTATATTATTGACTCTAGTAAACCCTTTGGACTTTGGTCACATGACGATGTAAACTATGGGTGTTAATCACATACAGATGTGAATATTGGTGTTAAATCACATGGCGATGTGAACTAGATTATTGACTCTAGTGCAAGTGGGAGACTGAAGGAAATATGCCCTAGAGGCAATAATAAAGTTATTATTTATTTCCTTCTTTCATGATAAATGTTTATTATTCATGCTAGAATTGTATTAACAGGAAACTTAGTACATGTGTGAATACATAGACAAAACATAGTGTCCCTAGTATGCCTCTACTTGACTAGCTCGTTAATCAAAGATGGTTATGTTTCCTAACCATAGACATGTGTTGTCATTTGATGAATGGGATCACATCATTAGGAGAATGATGTGATGGACAAGACCCATCCGTTAGCTTAGCATTATGATCGTAACAGTTTATTTGCTACTGCTTTCTTCATGACTTATAGAAGTTCCTCAGACTATGAGATTATGGAACTCCCGAATACCAGAGGAACACTTTGTGTGCTACCAAACGTCACAATGTAAAAGGGTGATTATAAAGGTGCTCTACAGGTGTCTTCGAAGGTGTTTGTTGGGTTGGCATAGATCAAGATAAGGATTTGTCACTCCGTGTTTCAGAGAGGTATCTCTGGGCCCTCTCGGTAATACTCATCACTATAAGCCTTGCAAGAATTGTAACTAATGAGTTAGTTACGGGATGAAGTATTACAGAACGAGTAAAGAGACTTGCCGATAACGAGATTGAACTAGGTATTGAGATACCGACGATCGAATCTCGGGCAAGTAACATACCGATGACAAAGGGAAAAACGTATGTTGTTATACGGTTTGACCGATAAAGATCTTCATAGAATATGTAGGAACCAATATGAGCATCCAAGTTCTGCTATTGCTTATTGACCTGAGAGGTGTCTCGGTCATGTCTACATAGTTCTTAAACCCGTAGGGTCTGCACGCTTAACGTTCGATGACGATTTGTATTATGAGTTTATATGATATGATGTACCGAAGATTGTTCGGAGTTTCGGATGTGATCACGGACATGATGAGGAGTCTTGAAATGGCCGAGACCTAAAGATTGATATATTGGACGACTATATTCGGACACCGGAAGTGTTCCGGAAAAGTTTAGGATAAAACCGGAGTGCTGGAGGGTTACCGGGACCCCCGGGGGAATTAGTGGGCCTAGATGGGCCTTAGTGGGAGAAGAGGAAGGGCCAGGTGGGGCTGGCCGCGCACTCCCCCTTGAGTCCGAATAGGACAAGGGAAGAGGGGCGGTGCCCCCCTTTCCTTCCCTTCCCCCTCTTCCTTCCTCCTCCTCCTCTCTTCCCTTGCTGGAAACTTACTAGGAATAGGATTCCTAGTAGGAATCCTACTTGGGGCGCGCCCCATGAGGGCTGGCCGGCCTCCCCCTTGCTCCTTTATATACGGGGGCAGGAGGGCACCCTAGAACACACAAGTTGACAATTGTTTTAGCCATGTGCGGTGCCCCCTGCACATTTACACACCTCGGTCATATCGTCATAGTGCTTAGGCGAAGCCCTGCGCCGGTAACTTCATCATCACCATCACCACACCGTCGTGCTGATGAAACTCTCCCTCGGCCTCAACTGGATCAATAGTACGAGGGACTTCATCGAGCTGAACGTGTGGTGAATGCGGAGGTGCCATATGTTCGATACTTGGATCGGTTGGATCGCGAAGACGTTCGACTACATCCACCGTGTTATTGAAACTCTTCTGCTTTCGGTCTAGGAGGGTACGTAGACAACACTATCCCCTCTCGTTGCTATGCATCACCTAGAGATAGATCTTGCATGATCATAGGATATTTTTTGAAAGTACTGCGTTCCCCAACAGATCAAGAGGATAATCAAGGCTCTGCTCATTAAGCTGGTCGCCCCCAAATGATATCAAAGCAGGGTAACTATGTTTGAGTTGTGCTTTGCAACAAACACTCTTTGGTCCCTTTATCCTTGGTAGCAAGCCCCCAAGTGTTTTGTAAACATGGCGTATAAGCCGAATCAAAGGGCAATCATAGCTTTGCTCGATGAATAGGAAGCCCCCATGTGACCATATGAAGTGTCAATAAAGAATCATTATTATCAGAAATGAAATGATAGAGGCCCTGCTTTATCTGGGATACCGCCTTTATTATATTCATCATACTATATACATTGTCAAACTATGTACATCATAAGAGCCGGTGGCTCAGGTGTAATAAGGCCGAAGATGAGCAATATTCCATTGCCGGCGGGTCTCCTCCTCCGACGTGCGTGAGTCCTTGTGGCCTCGAACATCGATAACGTAGTATGACCCATTGTTCAGATTTTTGCTGACCACAAAGGGCCCTTCCCAAGGTGGGGATAACTTGTGCATATCAGATTGATCCTGGATAAGCCGGAGCACCAATTCGCCTACATGAAAGGTTCTGGATTTAACCCGGCGGCTGTGATAAAAACGTAAATCTTGCTTGTAGATCACCAAACGAGACGCCGTGAGGTCATGCTCCTCATCTAACTGGTCAAGTGCATCCTGACATGCTTTTTCATTGTCAGATTCAACATAAGCCACCACACGGGGTGAGTCATGATGGATGTCACTAGGGAAAACCGCCTCTGCTCGATAAACCATGAAGAAAGGCGTGTAACCCATATATCTGGTGGGGGTAGTATTGATTCTCCATAACACGGAGGGTAACTCCTCCACCCGACAACCTGGCGTTCTCTGCAAAGGAACCATAAGCCGGGGCTTGATGCCTCTCAAAATTTCTTGATTGGCTCTCTTAGCTTGACCATTGGATTGGGGGTGAGCCACTGATGATAAATCAAGTCGAATATGCTCACATTGACAAAACTCTTTCATGGTTGCCTTTGACAAATTAGTGCCGTTATCAGTTATAATGCTGTGGGGAAAGCCAAAGCGGAAAATCACCTTTTTAATGAACTGAACCATTGTTGCCGCATCACACTTAATGACCGGCTCTGCTTCGACCCACTTAGTGAATTTGTCAAATGACACCAAAAGGTGGGTCTTTTTATCCTTGGAACTTTTGAAAGGCCCAACCATATCAAGCCCCCAGACTGCAAATGGCCAAGTAATTGGAATCATTCTAAATTCTTGAGCCGGCACGTGAGCTCGTCATGAAAATTTCTGACAGCCATCACATTTACTAACCAAATCCTCTGCATCAGCATGAGCCGTCAACCAATAAAATCCATGACGAAACGCTTTAGCCATGAGAGACTTAGAGCTGGCATGATGACCACAATCTCCTTCATGAATCTCGCAAAGAATTTCATGGCCCTCTTCAGGAGAAACACAATGTTGAAACGCCCCAGTAACACTGCAATGGTGAAACTCTCCGTTGACAATTGTCACTGACTTAGACCGCCGGGTTATATGTCTGGCCAAGGTTTCATCCTCAGGTAACTCGCCCAGGGTCATATAAGCCAAATACGGAACTGTCCAATCAGGAATAGCATGAAGAGCCGCCACCAATTGCGCCTCCAGGTCAGGAACAGCAAAATCTTCTTCTATAGGCAACTTGACCGAAGGGTTATGCAGAATATCCAGGAAAGTGTTAGGTGGCACAAGCTTACCCTGGGACCCTAACCGGCTTAAATCATCAGCCACCTCATTCTTCCTACGATCAATATGTTCAACTTGATAACCTTTGAATTGACCAGCAATAACATCAACCTCATGATGATAAGCCGCCATGAGTGGATCTTTAGAATCCCATTTGCCTGAAACTTGCTGCGCCACCGAATCTGAGTCGCCGAAACATCTCACCCGACTTAAATTCATCTCCTTAGGTATCCGAAGACCATGGAGCAAGGCTTCGTACTCAGTTGCATTGTTAGTACAAGGGAAGATCAACCTCGTGGGGAAGTCAAGACAACTCCAGCCCCCGAGCCCTCCAATTGTCCGGACCCATCAAAATGAATAGTCCAATATGTGTTATCTGGCTTGTCCTCAGGCATCTGCAGCTCTGTCCAGTCATTGATGAAATCCACGAGTGCTTGGGATTTGATGGCCGTGCGAGGCATATATTTCAAACCATGAGGTCCAAGCTCAATAGACCATTTGGCTACTCTACATGTGGCTTCTCTGTTTTGAATAATATCCCCTAAAGGAGCAGAACTAACCACCGTGATAGGATGACCGAAGAAATACTGCTTGAGCTTTCGACTAGCCATGAACACCCCATAGACAAGCTTCTGCCAATGCGGATATCTCTGCCTGGACTCAATAAGCACTTCACTGATGTAATAAACCGGCCTCTGAACCGGATATTCCTTGCCTGCTTCCTTCCATTCCACCACAATAGCTACGCTGACAGCCCGTGCATTAGCAGCCAATATAACAACAATGGCTCTTTATCAATAGGAGCAGCAAGGACCGGAGGCTCAGCCAGCTGTTTCTTCAAGGATTCAAACACTTCATTAGCAGCATCACTCCAGACAAAATTATCTGTCTTTTTCATCATCTGATACAAAGGGATAGCCTTCTCTCCCAGCCGGCTTATGAACCGGCTTAAAGCTACAATATGACCCGCCGGACGTTGAACATCATTGACACACGCCGGCTTAGCCAGGGAAGTATTAGCCTTAATTTTTTCCGGGTTAGCTTCAATACGTCGTTGAGAAACCAGAAACCCCAAAAGCTTGCCTGTTTGCACACCAAAGACACACTTGGTTGGGTTAAGCATCATCTTGTAGACCCGGAGATTGTCAAAGGTCTCCTTCAAATCATATATCAAAGTTTCCTTCTTTCTGGATTTCACAACAATATCATCCACATAAGCATGAACATTGCACCCAATCTGATCATGAAAACAATTCTGCACACTGCGCTGGTAAGTCGCCTGGGCACTCTTGAGCTCCAAAAGGAGTGATGAAAGTCGTCTTCTCCTGGTCCTTAACTACCATCTTGATCTGATGATAACAAGAATAAGCATCCAAAAAGCTCAAATGCTCACAACCCACCGTAGCATCAATAATTTGATTAATACGAGGGAGAGCAAAAGGATCAGCCGGACAGGCCTTGTTTAAGTCCGTGTAGTACACACACATACACCAAGTGCCATTCTTCTTAAGTACCAGTACCGGGTTAGCCAACCACTCAGGATGAAAGACTTCAACAATGAACCCAGCTGCCAAGAGCCGGGCCACTTCTTCACCAATGGCCTTACGCCTCTCCTCATTGAAGCGACGAAGGAATTGCTTGACCGGCTTAAACTTTGGATCAATATTAAGAGTGTGCTCAATGAGTTCCCTCGGTACACCTGGCATATCATAAGGTTTCGATGCAAAGATGCCCCGGTTATCACAGATGAACTTGATGAGCGTGCTTTCCTATTTTGGATCTAGCTTAGCACTGATACTGAACTGCTTGGATGAATCGCCAGGAATGAAGTCAACTAGCTTAGTGTCATCGGCCAACTTAAACTTTAATATCGGATCATGCTCTGTAGTTGGCTTTTTCAAAGATGTCATATCCGCCGGGTCAACATTGTCTTTGTAGAACTTCAATTCCTCTGTTGCGCAAATAGACTCATCATAAGCAGCGTCACCTTCTTCATAATGGGCTGCTCAGACAAAAGGTATCATAGTAAAGGATCCATGAGTACCTTCGTGAACTTGTACCCTCCAACCTGAGGCGCCACCACCAAAGCCAAATGACCGGATTATCAACCCGGGGCGGGTGATCCTCTCTACTCCACACAATAGGCTCCTCAGACCATCATAAGTAACGAGGAATCACCGGCTCAATGGCGTTCGCAGCCCTTTTATGCAGCTTGTGATCCCGCTTGCATAGACTCATGGTGAAGACGTGATACTGCCCACTATTCAACTACTCTGGATTACTCTGATAACCAGACTGCTGCTGCTGCTGAGCCCCCTGACTAGGCTATTGACTATAACCACCTTGATTGCCTTGATTGCCCTGGCTTTGGAAACCGGAATTAGAAACGCCACCACCGTAACCCGGACTGTGAGAACCGGAACCTGAGCCGCCGCCCGACCCATGATTATTCTGGAAAAGATCGGAATTTTTGTACTCTTTCATAATGAAGCAATCCTTCCAGAGGTGAGTAGACGGCCTTTCCCGCATACTATGCTTCGGGCAGGGCTGATTCAGCATCTGCTCAAGATTGAAACTTCACCCTCCAAACCGAGGAGGTGGCTTTCCCTTACGACGCTAGCCATTATTCTATGTGTTGGTATTAGCCACAAAATCCAAACTATTATCAGCCTTGCGCTTACCATTTCCCCCCTGACTCACCAGGTTATGATGCTGCCCCTTGGTGTTGCCACTCTTCTTTCCCTTTCCCGGCTTTTCATCATCAGACTCGGGGTCCTTGGTACCATCAGAGTCGATATACTTAACCAGAGCCGCCATCAGCTCCCCCATGTCGCTGTAGTGGCGCTTGAGCTGCCCTAGCTTCTGTTTAAGGGGAAAAAAATGTCAATTCTTCTCTAACATCAATACTGCTGAGCCGTCATTGATGCGATCCGATGAGTGCAGGATAGCTGAGACCCGACGCACCCAATGGGTTGTTGACTCGCCCTCATCCTGGACACACGCGTCCAAATCTACAATTGACATAGGCTACTTGCACGTATCTTTAAAATTTTGAATAAACCAGGCTTTTAACTCAGCCCATGACCCAATGGAGTTGGCAGGTGGCCCTTTCAACCAAGTGCGGGCCTTCCCATCCAACATCATGGTGAAATACTTAGCACATGCAGCATCGCTAACATCCAGCAGTTCCATGGCCATTTCGTAACTCTCAACCCAAGCTTCAGGGGGTAAGTCAACGGTGTAGTTAGGCACCTTGCGAGGACCCTTGAAATCCCTAAGCAAACACTCATTACGTAGAGCCGGCACTAAACATAGCACACCCAAAGTTCTGAAGGTCACGCTTGTCTCCACCAAATTTGTCGGATGAGCCGGAGAATGCTGATGACCGTGTATTGAGCCGCCAACTCAGCCTCCCGACGTGCTCTACCCTGATCCACAACATTCTGAGCATTACCTCCACCATGCGCTGGGTCATGCCCACAGGGCGGGTTGAGGTTTCGTCCACTGTTTGACACGGTCGGCTCATCAATATGCCTGCTATAACTTTTTCTTGGGCATGACGTGGAGTGGATACGGTCCCGACTGTATGAATAAGCCGCCTGTTGAGCCACAGACCTCTGGAGCAGCTCCCCGGCTCGTCATATTTCCCTCGCTGCCGGCGATTCGCCTTCAACTGGTAGAGCCGCTAGCCGTGTCGCCGCAGCAATCATGTTATCCAATGGATTAGAATAATGACCCGATGGTGTTGGTACATACTGAGGCAGATTAGTATTCAGATGCAGCGGCTCCGTCGTGCGTGGCTGAGCCGGCTCTCCAGCCCTTGGCACTTCAACCCGGTTTATCTTTGGTTGGTTACTGCTCCCCGTTCCAGGCATGCTAAAGAGGTTTCTCGCCTCGTAAACTGATGGTAGACAAGACTAATGCATCCTCCTCATGACTTCATTTGAAGCGTTTTGATCCATCGTAAGCCAGAAAGCCTCTGACTGAATCCATTATGCCTGAGCATCTAAAGCAGCCCACTCCATGTCCATCCTGGCGTTCTCTACATTCAGCTCCTCCTTGGCTTGTGCTATCTCATCACGCAACTTTGCAATCTCCGCGTTGTGCTGAACTTGATTTGCCGGGTTAACCTCCGTTGTTAAGAATGTTGTCAGATTATCCAGCAACTCGGTCAAAACCTGAGTCGATGGGCACACCGGGCCTCCTGCCCCGGCTGCCATTGCCGTTGCTGACCCGAAGATTATTTCTGCCGTAGTCAAAGAATTTTGCACTTGTTGTTGCTGACCTGGAGATCATTGTTGCCATAGTCCAAGAATTCTACACTAGCTGTGTACCGGCCATGAAAATCATGACCCTATTTGGCGGCTCATAGGGGTCTGGAATACTGTCGTCATCGGAATAGCCCCCAAGCCGGCCATCTCGCAGTTGGTACAACGAATCAGGTTCACCAGTGGACGACTCACCATCGGAGTAGACGACTGTCTGACCACCAGACACATATCTATCCTCATATTCCGCCCCATGGATGAATCCCACGAAGGCATGCTTCATGGAGGGCTGAACTCGGGCGGGTCACGCACGCTGAGCCATCTCGATGATGTCGGTGGAGATATCCGGCTCAGGGCCCGATTCGCCGATCTTGCCGATGAAAACATGGATTCTGCCGAAGGGGACCCGGTACCCGTACTCAACTGAGTCGGCCTCGGGGCCCCAGCCTGCATCATCAATGTAGAGCTTGCCGCGACGACTCTTGGTCATCCGGCCCACAGCATATCCCTTGATCCCTTCGAAGCTGCCCTTTAAGAACTCGAAACCACTGTGCGCTGAGCCCCACGGTGGGCGCCAACTGTCGTGGATTTGTCACGGCAAATGTCCTAGTGTGAGGACTTAGTCTTGGAGCCATCACAACTAGGTTAGCTTAAAAGGGTTAAACAGGACAAAGGACACATGGAGTTTATACTAGTTCGGCCCCTTGCGGTGAAGGTAAAGGCCAAATCCAGTTTGAGGTGGTATTGCTTATGTCTTGATTTCCAGGGAGCAAACCCGCTTGACCTAGCTTTCGATCTCTTCTTTCTTACCCTAAACCGCCGCCGAGCCATCCCTTTATATACACAGGTTGACGCCCAGTGGCTCACAGAGTCCCGGCCGGCTCATAAACAACGTGTCCGGCTTGGTGACTAAGTATACTTGCATTACAATATAAGTCATATACATATGGCGGTTTACCCCTATGGGCCTTAAGTAGCCTTTGGGCTTTGGGCCCTTAGCAAGTCTGCTTCATGAACCGTCATCTTCAACATCTTCATGGGCTTTGTATTGATGAACCGCCCTTGGTATAACCCAGCCCCTCCTGGGCGGGTCATACACAATAGTCAGATCCCCAACATGGTTAGTCTGAGGTATTCTTGCCTAGTTTTTCTTTAGGTTTCTTTTTTTTCTTTAGGTTTCTACCTATTATTGTTTGTCTTTTGAGTTATGTTGACGTGAATTTAACTGCTGGATGAAGTATATGAAGCAATTGCATCCGAAGATGATTTCTTAGTATGAGAATTACAATATTCTGTTCTCAAGATCGATATCCCGAATTACAATATAAGTACACTCGAGCTTCTACATCATTCCATCAATTTTTTTCCATGGAAACATTATCAAAGTATGCCTAAATTTTCTCTAGATTGTGTTGAGAAAACATTTCTAGGATCAATCCTGGAAGTGTAACCACCTCTTGTCAGCTATGCGGCAGCCGAGGTCACCTCAAGGGAGTGCATTGTGCCTGGCGCAGTCAACTCAGCGGAGCACATGGCGATGCCTGAAGTTCTACTACTTCTGGTTTTGTTTTTCTAACTGAACCACATTTGAGATTTTTGTTATTTATTTTGGGAGAGGATGTGTTTGCTTTAGACATGCAAAATTTGTTCCAGAAACCAAAGGAAATGATGTAAGTCTTTGAGTGTCATCTGGTTAAACAATATCTTGAAGGACTAGGATAAACCGGTTGTATGTCATGAACATTTCCCTGGAAGGCTTCTAAACCACACCCACAATCCAAAGGAAATGTTGTAAGGCCTCAAGTATTGCATTTTTTCTATTGAGGGATATCATCCAAAAAAATAAAAAACTCATGACACTGACATTACAGTAACCTTTTGTTCTGTTATAATCATGTCTGTTGTACAATGTGTCATCAGGCATTTATTATTGAGTTATTGACCAACGTGGCATTGTCTATATGCGTGCACTAGGTAAGCTATCACTGGATGCATAGTTTTTTTTATTTGGTCAAGAAGTAGAATGCATGAGAAGAATAAAGCTATTTCACGTATTGTTGTTTATATCTAGGAAAATTGTTACTAGTTGTGCTAGCATGACATGCAAAATATGGTGTGTGAGAGGCTATGAAGCTGTGATTTAGGATGTGAAAGAAGATGGCTTCTAAGGTCTTCAACCATCCTAGAAAGGTGAGCTACAAGAATTGGTGCTTCAGCGTGGTTATTGTGCTTCCAAAAATATTTTTCTTAGCATTTTTGCTTTTCCTTTTAGGAACTCTGGATAGTGGGGAAAGAAGACTTTCAATAAAAATCAGACCATCAATACAGAGGGTAGCATTTTTGCGTTTTTGTATATTGGATTATTTAATGAGCTGATATTCTTTTTCAGTAATGGCTAGATGAAATTTAAGCAGAACATAGTCTGTAATTGATGGTCTAGTGAGAAAGCGATTTAAGTCGGCGCTGCTGCTAATGGGTGGCATTGCTAGCTGCAGTGCCCCCGATCCTGGATCATCACTCAACCATATTTTTGTCTGCAACTAGAAATAGGATGTTGAAGGAAGTTTTACGACTACCAAGGTACTCCCTCCATTCCCTTATACAAGGCGACAAACTCAGATTATAGGTACCAAGATAAGGTTTAATGACCGCTTTGAAAGTCAACTTTTCTTCTCGTTAACAGGGATCATTAATACGTCATAGGCATGCAACGAATGAATGGGAAGGAAGTAGTTGAGTGTCATTATGACTACATGCATGTAAGTATTAAAAAGTTGCTAGTACTAGGAAACATCATTAATTTTTGCCTCCGTTACCATTGGTGGCCTTGTATTGATGCAAAATGTTTTTTTGATAGTGGCCTTGTATAAGGGAATGGAGGGAGTACTATTTTTTTACAACCTCTTATTACCACCTTCTTCAAAGATGCATGACTTTTGTATCCTCTTCTACAATATAAAAGCTTTTGTCATGATATTTCTGGTTGCGGTTTCGTAAACTGAACAATCATCAAAATGCATAAGTCTTTTCATATTGAAATTGTACTTTCACTGAACCTTCTGCCTCCAGCCATATATCATATAGAGAGTAAGTTTGGTGGGAGAATACAACAGACATTCAGTTAGAAGTTAAAAAGCACAGCAAACATGACATAGGGAGGAGCTGGAATAAAAGAAGTTAGAGAATTGGATGTCGTCTCCTAGCAAAATCTCTTTTGTTATTTCATATTTATATCTATGGTCACATGGAGGTGCTCTTAGGTGTATGCAATTCTGGTATCCTTGCCTTTCTTCATGGTTTCATACTGAGATTTATATGCAACTATTTCATATACCAGTATGAACATTGTTTTCAAATTTAGTGACCATTCCTAGAAAAAACAGTGGCCAATTGCATTGTCTTCTAGAATGTAATTATGCACCATGGAGTAGGCTTTTCGAATTAAAATTTATAGGTGTGTGAGTAATATATTGCCATCCATCCATAGACTTCTACTCACTTCATTGTTCGGTTGTAACATCCCACTTTACAATTTGGATGTTATACATAGACCATCATATGCATATCATATTTATTCTTGCATTTTGTTGTGATCCTAGAAATCTTAAGCAACTCAAGGACCCAAGGAGAGAGTTGGAGGTTTCACAAAATTCAATTTGAATTTATTTCAAATTTGAAGAAAGGATCAATTTGATTTTATTATTTTTATCTCCAATTATTTCCAATAATCAAAATAAATGAGAGAAGATAATATAACTTCCTCAAGCTAAGAAAAATATTGGAGAAAGAATTTTAAAATCAAATTATGATTTATTGGCTATTTTATTTGAATTGGAAAATATTGCATTTTCGAAAACTGCATCTTAGTCCAGAAAAATGTTCATCTTGTCCTAAATAATAGGTTTGGACGATGAAAATTATTTCTGGAATTTTTAGAATTTTTTTAATATTTTTTTAGGATTTTTCTTTTGGGTGAAGTTCATTTAAAGAAAAAAAACTTCCCGCCCGATTGGGCCGAAGGCCCAGCCAAGCAGGCCGGCCCGCTACGCCACCGCCTCGCCCTCCCGTGCAGGGATCGGACTCGTCGGAGACTGGATCCGCCGCGCCGCCGTCGGCCGACTTGGGCACCAAGTCGGGGCCGAGCCCCCCGTTTATAAGCGTGCCGCCCCGCCGCCTCTCCTCCACCTCGCGCCGCACCCCGCCCGCAGTAGCAACAGCAGCAACCACTGCCGCCGCCGCTTTCCGCCGCCGTTGCCGCCCCTGAAGCACCGCGCCGCCGCCGCCGAAGCCCCGCGCCACCTGCGCACCCGCGCCGCCGCCCCGCACCACCTCTCGACGCCAGCGCCACCGCCGCCGTTGCCGCCGCCGTCGAACCGGCACGAACCGGTCAATCCGATATTTTTTCGGTTTAGTTTGGTTCAGTTGTTTTAGATCGGTTTAATTTAGGTTTTATTATTTAACGAACGCTCGTTCGTTCGTTCGTTTTAACGAATGATTTTTGCCGGTTAAGTTCTGTTAGCGAACGTTCGCGCCATAGGATTTTTCTTTTTAGTTTATTTTTGGCCAGGGACCTATCTGCGAATAATTTTATCGCGATTTAGGCCCTGATCTTTAAACTAACATAACTTTTTACTCGTTTATCCAAATTATGTGAAACCAGCGCCTAAATCTTGGTATTGTTCTGTTCTTTCCAGATAACTAACTTGAACATGATTTTTGTGCTGCAAATTTGAGTTTAGTCCAGATTAGTAAACGATCTTGTTTCATTCGTATTTTGAGTTTCGTTTCTCCGTTTGAGTTGAATCTTTTTGCAAATCATAGCTAATCACTTGTAACTACAGTTAAGATCTAATTCGCATGGTAATAATTCTGTTAGGTTTGACTTTTTTTAGTTTAATCCTTTTGCTTACGTATGCTATGGTTGATTTGGATCTTTTCTCGGTTTTCTCGTTACGTCGTTTAAGTAATTGCTTATGTATGCTATTGTTTGTCTACGCTAGATTACCAGGAGTGCCAAGCCTTTTAATACGAATCTTTAGAGTTTGCAGATCGTCAACAAGGCAAGTTACACCATGATCATACTCTTTTATACCCAGTTTTTAATATGCATTAGTATTGCCCCTCAAATATTTGCATGAGTAGGATTGGGAACATGTGGTTTGGTTGTAGTGTTGAGGTAGGATCCTAATACCTTTTGATCATCCCGAGAATATATGTTATGCTTATTTATTGCTTAGCCATGCTCGTAGACGGGGATTGGATCATGATTCACACATGGAAGTTTGAGAGTTATTTAATCATGGATAACATTAAGGTTGCAACTTTGATATACATCTGGGTAGATTGGTTGAAGCACCTGGGGAACCCAGTGTTTCCTGTTTTTGAGAAATCCCGGACCATCCGTGTGATTTGTTTGATGGAATGCCACCCAGGCTCAAAGGGATCATAAGATTATTCATGCTAGAAACTTCCGTGTGCAGCCACAAGCCATTATGGGCTCTTGCATAGTTGAGTAAGTTGCGTGAGCTCTTAAAGAGGTGGACTAGCAGATGTAGGGGAAAGTAGGTGTACTGGTCTGCCAGGAGTAGAGAGTTAATGTTTCAGAAAGACTTTGTCTCGATCATCCGATCATGGATGCGGTCGAGTCTTGTGGGGAAAAGTGCGCAAACCTCTGCAGAGTGTATAAACTAATCATGGTTAGTCGTGTCCCCGGTTATGGACATCTTGAGTATCTAGTACTTGAATCTATTGATGTGATCTCATCATGTTACTTTAATTAATTTGATTTGGGTTAATGATGATATTCTTAATTGGGATTTGAGTTGGGGTTACCTTCTCAAATATTGAGCAACTTGGGAGTAGTTAAATAAATTTATTTCTTTGTTGTAGGGAAAAACTAGCTTTATGCAAAATCATAAACTTACAGCCTCCACAGCCAAATATTGCATGTAGATGTAGTTCTTGCATTTCATTACTTTACACTGTAACCCTGCCAGCATATTCAATGTGCTGACCTACACGGCCGCAACATCTCATGTTGCAGACTACTCAGACGACGAATAAGGTGCGATAGGTCATTGTTTTGCACTCAGCTATGCCGTTGGAGTTGATGGACTCATTTACCTTTGAAGCTTCCGTAATTATTTACTTTAGATGGCCTTCAGCCATGATATTTTTGTGTAATCATACTCTTTATGAGGACTCGATGTAATAAGTGTATGATTGAAACTCTGTTATAATTCCTCGAGTACTGTGTGTGTCAGCATTACCGATCCAGGGATGACACTGATGCATAGAGACTTGACCGTTTGAGGTGTGGTCGCTACAAGATGGTATCAGAGCACACACTGACTGTAGGACGCGACCACTAGAATGATCCACTAAGTATCTGAACATTGGACTATCAAGCTTCACGGGGACTTTCTCTACATGTGTACTGGAAGAGGAGCGCTAGAAGATGAAAGTCTGGGTACATGGGAGGACATTTGTGGCAACAACGGAGCCTATTAATTTCTACCTGGATGCACCAAGCTGGAGTATAAGAAAGAGCATGGCAGCACATATCACCTTTGGACGCATATGTGAGGTGTATCACAAGGAGTTGGAGAATATCGTTTATCAAATACGTGGTCACCGAGATGACAAATGGGAGATGATTCGTACCAGGAGGGATGGATCAATTGCAGCCTACATTCAAGAGATGGAAGATCATATTCATCCACGGGAGAACCAACAAATTATCCACATGAAGAAGATCAAGAAGCTGATAAAGAGAAATAATGAGCTAGAAGAGGAACTCAAGTCTACACACGATGGATACGAAGAAGAGATTGCCGTACTACTGGAGAAGCATGAAGACATGAAGAGGTAGATGGGAATATCAGTGGAGAATATCAAGTGAGCAACAGAGATCCGTTCAGAGGACTACATCATCCTGGACGACACCGACACGGATAGTGATGCAAATGATGACAGCGATGACGACTATGTTGACGAAGCTGGAGCAGATATCATGGTGTCTTCTTCTGATGAAAATTTCTAGATGACCACCATTGTAACTAGTAGTTTTCCCTCCAAGTAGTTAGCAACGATCGAGTTTGTAATCATAGGTTAGACCGATTGTGCGATCTTGTGTGCTACTAAATGAAGTGAAATTGATTTTGTTTGTCTCATGAGCATATGGGTAGTGAATCTCTCTTATACCTCATTCTACTCTGTTTTCTCACCCCTTCTAACCCATCAGATGCCTCCGAGACGTGACAATGGATTTGCCTTCCCACCGGAGCTCACTCAGTTGATCCAGCAGCAGAATGCCTTGATGCAGATACTAGTTCAGAACCAGAACCAAGGCAACAACAACAACAACAACAACAACTCACCACCACCACCCTCTGTTGATCACCTAGCCTGCTTTCTAAGGTTAAATCCGTCGGTGTTCTCTAGTAGCACCGAGCCGATTGTTGCAGATGATTGGCTCCGCAAGATTGGAAGAGAGCTGACAACTGCAGGATGCACAGATGCGAAGAGAGTGTGTTTTGTCGCACATCAGCTTGATGGACCCGCAACATCTTGGTGGGAGAATTTCACAGCCACTTACCCCATTGACATTGTTACACGGGATTAGTTTCAGCAGGCTTTCCGTACTGCCCATGTCTCAGCAGGAGCTATGAGCATGAAGAAGTGCGAGTTTTGCAACTTGCGCCAAGGAGGACGTACAGTGGGCCAGTATGTGGATGAATTTAGCAAGTTAGCACGCTATGCCCCTGATGATGTAGCCACAGATGCTGCTAAGCAGGAGAAGTTTCTAGAGGGACTGAATGATGAGCTAAGCATGCAGTTGATGGTGGCAACATTCAACAACTACCAGGAGTTGCTAGACAGGGCTCTCATGATTGAATGCAAGCAGCAACAGATTAATAATCGCAAAAGGAAGTATGGACAGGGGGGGTGTGACACCCGGATAATTAAGCTATAGTAACCCTTTGCTAACATTGCCATGTCACCACTATTACTATAGTTAAACTTCCGAAGATTTAAATCCTGTTCAAATTCAAATTTAAAGTAAAGGCAAACATCAAAAGTTTTCAAACGTTAAAACTAAAATGTTCAAAATGCGACAAATAAATCCTAAGTCGTTATGGTGGAGGAACCACATTTTTGTAAAAGGACTAAATGCGCTAAAATGATTCAAACAGTAGCAAAAACAACTATTTAAACGCCTTTGGTATTTTATAAAATACTAAACTATTTTATATCGGGCCAAAAGCTTTTTACAGTAGTGGATTGTTCTGAAACGTTATTTTAGGGGCTATAGTCATCTTTTACTAAACTAAAATTTAAGCATGTAACTAAAATAAAACACAAGAGAAAATTAACAAGAACTAAAACTAAAACAAACAAAAAGAAGAAGAAGAAGAAAAGAGACCAAACCCTCCCCCGGGGCCAACTGGCCCAGCTGGCACCAGGCCAACAACCGGCCGGCCCAGCCCCTGGCGTATACCCCCTAGGGGCACCAAACCCTAGCCCCACGACCACCACTCCCCCCCCCACTCGCTCGCTTTCCCCCTCCCCCCGATCCAGATCTGGATCGGGGATGAAACCCCCTCGCCGTCGTTCCCCATCGCGCCCGACACCTTGCCGCGTCGGAGCCCCACCTCACGGCGGTGCTCGTGCTTGAGGAACCACCGCCTCGCCTCCTCCCCGATGTGCCCCGACGCTGCTTGCTGTCCCCGGTGCCACCTCGTCGATGCCGCATCACCACCCCCTGGAGGACGACCTCGCCGGACCTCCTCGCCGGCCTGCCTCCTCCTCCCCACCGGCCTGCTTCCTCTCCGCCGTCGTCCCCCGAGTCCTCCCCACGCCCCACTGCCTCGTGCCCTACAAACCCCGGTGAGGCTCCCGACCTCTCCTCCTCTCCTCCCACCGCGCCCCGGTGGCCCTTGCACCGGCCATCGCCCCGTGCGCCTCTGCGCTGCTCGCACCCGCGATGCCTACCTACTCCTCCCGCTTCTCCCCTGGTGCTGCTACCGCTGGAGCTCCACGCCAGCGCTCCGCCCTGCCCCCCTGCTCCCTGTGGCCACGCACTGCGTGCCATGGCCGCCGCCGTTCCGCTTCCCCCATGTGGTGACGCCCGGGTCCACCCCCGATGGCCGACGCCCACACTGGCCAAACGCCACCGCGCCCCGGTGGCTTCGCCTCGCCTCCCCGATCGGGCTCGGCCGTGCACAGGTGCGCCGCACCCGCGCCCGCTAAGGCCATGGGCCACTAGCAAACAGGGCCCACGCCCAGAACGATTTAAAAAAAGAAATAATAATAATAATGAATATAAATTTAGATAATTAATTAACTTAATTAATCATGTTTAATTAACATAATTACTTAACTAACCTAACTAATTTGTTAATTAAACTAATTAATTTGGTTAATTAGTTAACACAGTAGGACATGCGGGACCCACACGTTAGTTTGACGAGTCAACACCTCTGTTGACTGCTGACGTCATGTTGACATCATGATGATGTCAGCAAACACTGTTTTTGATAATGTTGAATTAAATTAATTAATTAGAATCTAAAAATGATTTAAAACTTTAGAAAATCATATAAAATAAACCGTAGCTCAGATGAAAATACTTTCTACATGAAAGTTGCTCAGAACGACGAGACGAATCCGGATACGCAGCCCGTTCGTCCGCCACACTTCCCTAACCTATCAAACTCGCAACTTTCCTCCTCCGGTTCCTCTGTCCAAAAATGCGAAACACCGGGGATACTTTCCCGGATGTTTCCCCCCTTCGCCGGTATCACCTACTACCGCGTTTGGGCACACCTAGCATCGAGCTTTGTCATGTCATGCATCGTTATGCATATGTTTGCATTATATTCATTGTTTCTTCCCCCTCTTCTCTCCGGTGGACTACGAGACCGATGCCGCTGCTGGTGCCCAGTTCGACTACGGAGTTGACGACTCCTTGCCAAAGCAACCAGGCAAGCCCCCCCTTGATCACCAGATATCGCCTATTCTTCTCTATACTGCTTGCATTACAGTAGTGTAGCATGTTACTGTTCGGTTACTCCTATTCTGTTGCATAGCCTGTCATTGTTGCTACAGTCATTGATACCTTACTCGCAGTCCTAAATGCTCAGTATAGGATGCTAGTTTGTCATCATTGGCCCTACATTCTTGTCAGTCTGCCTTGCTATACTATTGGGTCGTGATCACTTGGGAGGTGATCACAGGTATATACTATACATATATACATACTATATAGATGGTGACTAAAGTTGGGTCAGCTCGTTGAGTACCCGCAAGTGATTCCGATGTGGGGGCTGGAAGGACAGGTGGCTCCATCCCGGTAGAGATGGGCCTGGGTTCCCGACGGCCCCCGACTGTTACTTTGTGGCGGAGCGACAGAGCAGGTTGAGACCACCTAGGCGAGAGGTGGGCCTGGCCCTGGTCGGCTCCCGCAATTACTTCAAAATAACACGCTTAACGAGATCTTGGTATTTGATCTGAGTCTGGCCACTGGACTATACGCACTAACCAACTACGCGGGAAAGATATGGGCACTCGACGTCGTGGTATGAGCCGAAGCCTTCGTGACGTCAGCGACTGAGCGGCGCGCGCCGGATTGGAACCTAAGCCTGCTCTTGTATTAAGGGGGCTAGTTCTGCTTCCGGCCGCATTCGCAACATGCAGGTGTGCAATGGGCGTTGGGCCCAGACCCCTGCGCGCATAGGATTTAGACCGGCGTGCTGACCTCTCTGTTGTGCCTAGGTGGGGGCTGCGACGTGTTGATCTTCCGAGGCCGGGCATAACCCAGGAAAGTGTGTCCGGCGAAATGGGATCGAGCGTGTTGGGTTATGTGGTGCACCCCTGCAGGGAAGTTTATCTATTCGAATAGCTATGTGAGCTGTGTCCCTCGGTAAAAGGACGACCCGAAGTTGTACCTTGACCTTATGACAACTAGAACTGGATACTTAATAAAACACACCCAGACAAGTTCCACAGACAACCCGGTGATCGCTTTTCCACAGGGCGACGAGGGGAGGATCGCCGGGTAGGATTATGCTATGCGATGCTACTTGGAGGACTTCAGTCTACTCTCTTCTACATGTTGCAAGACGGAGGCTGCCAGAAGCGTAGTCTTCGATAAGATTAGCTATCCCAGGCTTATTCTGGCATTCTGCAGTTCAGTCCACCGATATTGCCTCTTTACACATATACCCATGCATATGTAGTGTAGCTCCTTGCTTGCGAGTACTTTGGATGAGTACTCACGGTTGCTTTTCTCCCCCTTTTCCCCCTTCCCTTCTACCTGGTTGTCGCAACCAGATGCTGGAGCCCAGGAGCCAGACTCCACCGTCGACGATGACTCCTACTACACTGGAGGTGCCTACTACTACGTGCAGGCCGCTGACGACGACCAGGAGTAGTTTAGGAGGATCGCAGGCACGAGGCCTGCGCCTCTTTCGATCTGTATCCCAGTTTGTGCTAGCCTTCTTAAGGCAGCCTTGTTTAACTTATGTTCGTACTCAGATATTTTTGCTTCCGCTGACTCATTTATGTACGAGCACTTGTATTCGAGCCCTCGAGGCCCCTGGCTTGTAATATGATGCTTGTATGACTTATTTTACTTTTAGAGTTGTGTTGTGATATCTTCCCGTGAGTCCCTGATCTTAATCGTACACATTTGCATGCATGATTAGTGTACGATTGAATCGGGGGCGTCACAAGTTGGTATCAGAGCCGACTGCCTGTAGGAATCCCCCTTTCCAACTCCTTGGCCGAAGTTGAGTCTAGTCATTGCAAAACTTTTACTAACATGGTTGTGTGGCTTACGGGCCCACGTCGCCATTTGGGTGGTAGTAGGATCTTTTACTTCTCGACCGTTACTCTGGGACTCTGATCTCTCTTCTATTCGGGTTAAATGGCTTTGCTAACTCTAACTCTAGGTTCTCATAAATACTTTCTCCCGGAGAGCCCCTTCATTCCAGATGATGGCCTGCTTCACCAGAAGATTCCGAAGATACTCTTTGATATTCTCTTGAGACTTTGTGCCCACCAATTTTGCTATTCCTGACCACCAATAAATCCTTATGGAAAACTACTTACACTTGCCATTCATACGATCATCCCCCGTTGATCTTGTTACTACAAGATACCCCAAAGTTTTCTCTATTGTTCCGAGAATACTTTGTGCCTACTGCCTTGCAGTTCCTTGTCGCCTGAATACACCTACAAATTAATCCTCACACTTACCGAGGATTTGTTTCTCCCTAGTTGTTCAGGCGTTTCACAAAATTCTTCGAAATATTATCCGATTTTTCGAGAATCCTCTGTAGCCTATGGCTCTAGAAATTCTTGCCTGCCTGCATTATGGATAAATCCAAATGCCTAGCATTATTCATTGACATCCTTTGCACTATCATTGTGAGACCGTTGATTCATTATGATGCGGATGTTCGCAATCATCAGTCGCAATTAGAATTCATCCTTCTGGCTCAGACGTCATTTTTGAACATGAGCTGGTTCTCGACCAATCAATTGCCATCGGTTGTACCCCTAAGTCTATTCAGCTTATCCATCCGTAATCAGAGCGTTTGCTTCCTATCCTTTGATTTGGAATCATAATTTCTTTGCATTTGAGCTTCGAATTATTCATATGATTCCATAACCATTGCATTTACATTCTTTTCTCTTCTGGTTGAGTACCGATACTCACATCAGATCCTTTGTGGACCATCAAGTCCTTTGTTGGATTGTTATCGACAGTGTCCTTCATATTTAATCACCTTGTGAGTTATTTCCCTGATACATAATGCCTTTGGTAAATTTATCCTCTGCTTTCTCAACCAGGTGCTGCTTTCGAGCTTGTATGAATTACTCCTGAAGTTGTGGTATATGTTTCTAAGGTGCCCCGATGGGTTGAACATATACCTTCCTTAATTTGTGTGAACGCAAAAGTCTTCTTGGGTCATAACCTTCTGGTATTCCGCCAGTTAAACTTTCAAACTCTAAACATTCTTAACCGAGAGCAGTAAATGAGAAGTTGTGTATTGGAGAAGTGGGAGTCGACCTTGAACCTTGCGTTCATGCCCATGGACACGATGCTGGTCTTGTCATGGATGCTTCTCTTAGACCCTCTTTGGTATAAGTTCATCTTATATATGGGAATTGGTCTTTTGCAACCATGGTTCTGACCATATTTTCTTCTTGATTCCATTTCTCAGACAAGATGAAGTACTTGTCTTCTGCAGATCATTTCACGTGTCCACCGTCTACTCTGCTCTACCGTTGAGTATTACACTCTGGTATCTCGAGAATATCAATGAACTACATAACTTCTTGTGAGTTCTTCATCAACTATTATTTCTCGATGATTACAATTTTCTCCGGGTTTTGAGTTGTTTTTCACTCGAAACACCGATAACTGAATCGAGTCCGTTCTACGGTTCAACTACTCTTTGTAGTCCTTATTACCTGCGAGTTGTACTCACTGATGTCATTCCCAACCGATTGGCTACATCATCATCGTCATGTTAAAGCTTAAACTGTGCTACCTGGTCCTTATTCCCAGAGCACAACTTTCGATGATGAGCTAAGCTTACGTCGATCTTCCTTGTCTTACCGTTTCACATCAAACAACAAGCTTGATTCCGAGTTTGTGTCGTATCCGTGGTTTCAATAACTTTTCGCTCCATCCTTCCTTTTGCTTGATGTCGTCGATGAGCGATTATATCTTCATGAAACCTCTTGACAAATGTGTCATGATCATCATCAACATTCTGAGCTCTTCCAGGATATCAATCGAATCCGTGATGAGAAATACCATCCTTGCCCCTCGATGATTTGTGTTATCATCGACAACATTCTTGCCTTCCCCCAACACAAACTTGTTCATGTTTTGTGTTGTACCTTGATTTCCTTGCTATCTGGCTTAGGTTATGTTCTACCTTGTAGTATTATTGTCTTCTGAATCAAGAATGTTGCGAGGATTGCTCCACCTCTTAAGAATTATTGGTATAGTGATACTTCTTGCCATCTACATTCATCTCTTGGTCCCCGTGTTGTTTCTAACCGGAAAACCGACAATTGAACTATGATGTGCGAATTCAAAACTTCTAGCAACCCTATTGCTTTGAAGTTATTGGTCGATATTTCATTCTTAGACCGTTGGTTATTGAATCACCATTCTAACATTGGCCATGCTACCTAAGCCCATATTTTGGGTGCACCTTTCAACCAATGTTTAATTGTGTATGTTTTCCTCGAGCATACATCATTATACCATTCGATTTGGCAATGTTATCTCCTTGTTCACATGATTGTGGAAATCCATCTTCTTGGAATTCTCAATGGATTGGCTTTGAGTCCATCAGTCACCTCCTCACCCTTTCCTTGATTTAATGATGAACTCTTATTTTGAAACTCGCTTCCATAAGTTCATTTCCCGAGGATCTTACAATGTCATCTCGTCAATTTGTGTTGCACCTTTTCTTCTCAGGCATACTGAGTCTGAGGTCCATCCTGAGTCTGAGGTCATTTGACAGCAATCAAATCTGAATCTCGGTCAGATATGATGGTTGGTACATTTTTCCAAGAGTTATAACACTAGTCTTTTATGACCCGGTAAGGTGATGTCATGCCCCGCACACCTGGCCGAAGGACCTACTGTTATAGTTTCCTTATTAGCAAGGTTATCCAATCTTCCATGAGGAAATTGTAAGACTTATTCTACAAGTTGTTCCTAATGGATCCTTCTTGTATCCAAGGTCTGACCTTTGCTTGAAGACCATGTCGATGCTATCTTGAAGCATGTATGTGGTAATCCGATTTTCAATAAGAGCATTTGGATCACAATGCTAAATTTTCTTTATCATTTATCCTAACACCGTTGGGTAATATCATGAGATTCCTTCCCCCTTACCTAAATGGTTTTCTACTTTCTATCCTATCATGGATATCATGCTCCGCTTGTCCTTGGGAAGGATATACCCCCGAAATATGTGTGTATACACATTTTCCCTTCCATTGTTCTGTTTAAACCTGATAACCACTTTTCCTTTCCATTGGATTGTTTAAACCTTAAAAAAAGGCAACCTAGTGCATGTAGCTCCCACTTGCGCAGAGTCCAGGGAAGGGTCCGACCACTTTGGGTCTATAGTACGCAGCCTTTCCCTACATTTCTGTAAGAGGTTGTTTCCAGGACTTGAACCCATGGAAACAGCCTCTTACAGAAATGTAGGGAAAGGCTGCGTACTATAGACCCAAAGTGGTCGGACCCTTCCCTGGACCCTGCGCAAGCGGGAGCTACATGCACCGGGTTGCCCTTTTTTTTAAGGTTTAAACAATCCAATGGAAAGGAAAAGTGGTTATCAGGTTTAAAAAGAACAATGGAAGGGAAAATATTTCCCTGCTTATGTAAACACCTCGTTGTACAATTCTATCAGCAAGACCATGTTACTATTGTTGATGACATTCCGGTAGCCACCGATGGACGAGAACTTTGCCAATTGGTCCGCCTTGTTCAACGAGAAGGAAAATGGTTCTCTTCGTCCCTCGCCCTTGGTACCGACGTTGTTGCCGACATAACTGGCAGGACATGCCTTGCTGTCATGACCGTGCAAGATGTCACCGTTCCTCCTACTTTTAATCCACATGGTAGGCCCATAACCCACAGTTCCACGGAATCGAAACCTGACTCTCCTGTACACCCCCTGTTCCCAAAGTTATTCCTCGCGCGTGGCCTCATATGTAATTCACAAGCCACCTTCCGAGAGATCGTCAATTCTAGTATCAGACACAAAACTAATTCCCATTGCTCTGAACCCCTTTCATGCGCTGTTTCAGGTAACGGTGATTGTCTATCCGCTTGAAACTTCCCATGATACCTCTTTACTTTGTTCTCAATATATTTGTAAGTTTCAACTCGAGAGTTGCTTTCGCCACCTTCCCCGATGCTATTGACTAGATAGTTAACCTTGCAGAGGTCTGTTCTCCCGGAATGCCCACTCTTTATTCTTTCATAAGTACGATGGAGTTCCTGAAGAAAGGACACCGACTTCATCATGATGACCTAAAGTAGAGAAATGAAGACATCAATACATTGGAACGGCCTCTTTGAGAAGAGCAAGCCAGGATGAGAAGACCCGCTAGATTCGTTACCAAACCTTCCCCCTTTCACTACCTCTTAAATCTCGGGATGAGATTTCTTGTAGTGGAGGAGATTTGTGACGCCCGGATAATTAAGCTATAGTAACCCTTTGCTAACGCTGCCACGTCACCACTATTACAATAGTTAAACTTGCGAAGATTCAAATCCCGTTCAAATTCAAATTTAAAGTAAAGGCAAACATCAAAAGTTTTCAAACGTTAAAACTAAAATGTTCAAAATGCGACAAATAAATCCTAATTCGTTATGGTGGAGGAACCACATTTTTGTAAAAGGATTAAATGAACTAAAATGATTCAAACAGTAGCAAAAACAACTATTAAACGCCTTTGGTATTTTATAAAATACTAAACTATTTTATATCGGGCCAAAAAGTTTTTATAGTAGTGGATTGTTCTGAAACGTCATTTTAGGGGCTATAGTCATATTTTACTAAACTAAAATTTAAGCATGTAACTAAAATAAAACACAAGAGAAAATTAACAAAAAGTAAAACTAAAACAAACAAAAAGAAGAAGAAGAAAAGAGACCAAACCCTCCCACGGGGCCAACCGGCCCAGCTCGCACCAGGCCAACAACCGGTCGGCCCTGCCCCTGGCCTATACCCCCTGGGGGCACCGAACCCCAGCCCCACGACCACCACTCCCCCCCTCCCCCACTCGCTCGCTCTCCCCCTCCCCCCGGTCCAGATCTTGATCGGGGATGAAACCCCCTCGTCGTCGTTCCCCATCGCGCCCGACACCTTGCCGCGTCGGAGCCCCACCTCGCGGCGGTGCTCGTGCCCAAGGAACCACCGCATCGCCTCCTCCCCGATGCGCCCCGACGCTGCTTGCCATCCCCGGCGCCACCTCGTCGACGCTGCATCGCCACCCCCTGGAGGACGACCTCGCCGGACCTCCTCGCCGGCCTGCCTCCTCCTCCCCACCGGCCTGCTTCCTCTCCGTCGTCGTCCCTGTCTTCCTCCCCACGCCCCACTGCCCCGTGCCCTACAAACCCCGGTGAGGCCCCGGCCTCTCCTCCTCTCCTCCCACTGCGCCCCGGTGGCCCTTGCACCGGCCATCGCCCCGTGCGCCTCTGCGCTGCTCGCGCCCGTGATGCCTAGCTACTCCTGCCGCTTCTCCCCTGGTGCTGCTACCGCTGGAGCTCCACGCCGGCGCTCCGCCCTGCCCCCTGCTCCCTGTGGCCACGCACTACGTGCTGTGGCCGCCGCTGTTCCGCTTCCCCATGTGGCGCCGCCCGGGTCCACCCCAGATGGCCGACGCCCACCCTGGCCAAACGCCACCGCGCCCCGGTGGCCTCGCCTCGCCTCCCCGATCGGGCTTGGCCATGCACGGGTGCGCCCGTAAGTGCACTGTTGGCGCCCGCGCCCGCTAAGGCCATGGGCCACTAACAAACAGGGCCCACGCCAGAACGATTTAAAAAAGAAATAATAATAATAATGAATATAAATTTAGTTAATTAATTAACTAAATTAATTAACTTAATTAATCATGTTTAATTAACATAATTACTTAACTAACCTAACTAATTTGTTAATTAAACTAATTAATTTGGTTAATTAGTTAACAGAGTAGGACATGCGGGACCCACACGTCAGTTTGACCAGTCAACACCTCTGTTGACTGCTGACGTCATGTTGACATCATGATGATGTCAGCAAACACTGTTTTTGATAATGTTGAATTAAATTAATTAAATAAATTCTAAACATGATTTAAAACTTTAGAAAATCATATAAAATAAACCGTAGCTCAGATGAAAATACTTTCTACATGAAAGTTGCTCAGAACGACGGGACGAATCCGGATACGCAGCCCGTTCGTCCGCCACACATCCCTAACCTATCAAACTCACAACTTTCCTCCTTCGGTTCCTCTGTCCAAAAACACGAAACACCGGGGATACTTTCCCGGATGTTTCCCCCCTTCGCCGGTATCACCTACTACCGCATTTGGGCACACCTAGCATCACGCTTTGTCATGTCATGCATCGTTATGCATATGTTTGCATTGTATTCATTGTTTCTTCCCCCTCTTCTCTCTGGTAGACTACGAGACCGACGCCGCTGCTGGTGCCCAGTTCGACTACGGAGTTGACGACTCCTTGCCAGAGCAACCAGGCAAGCCTCCCCTTGATCACCAGATATCGCCTATTCTTCTCTATACTGCTTGCATTACAGTAGTGTAGCATGTTACTGTTCGGTTACTCCTATTCTGTTGCATAGCCTGTCATTGTTGCTACAGTCATTGATACCTTACCCGCAGTCCTAAATGCTCAGTATAGGATGCTAGTTTGTCATCATTGGCCCTACATTCTTGTCAGTCTGCCTTGCTATACTATTGGGCCGTGATCACTTGGGAGGTGATCACAGGTATATACTATACATATATACATACTATATAGATGGTGACTAAAGTCGGGTCAGCTCGTTGAGTACCCGCAAGTGATTCCGATGTGGGGGCTGGAAGGACAGGTGGCTCCATCCCGGTAGAGATGGGCCTGGGTTCCTGACGGCCCCCGACTGTTACTTTGTGGCGGAGCGACAGGGCAGGTTGAGACCACCTAGGCGAGAGGTGGGCCTGGCCCTGGTCGGCTCCCGCGATTACTTCAAAATAACACGCTTAACGAGATCCTGGTATTTGATCTGAGTCTGGCCACTAGCCTATACGCACTAACCAACTACGCGGGAAAGATATGGGCACTCGACGTCGTGGTATCAGCCGAAGCCTTCATGACGTCAGCGACTGAGCGGCGCACGCCGGATTGGAACATAAGCCTGCTCTTGTATTAAGGGGGCTAGTTCTGCTTCCGGCCGCGTTCGCAACATGCAGGTGTGCAATGGGCGATGGGCCCAGACCCCTGCGTGCATAGGATTTAGACCGGCGTGCTGACCTCTCTGTTGTGCCTAGGTGGGGCTGCGACGTGTTGATCTTCCGAGGCCGGGCATGACCCAGGAAATTGTGTCCGGCAAAATGGGATCAAGCGTGTTGGGTTATGTGGTGCACCCCTACAGGGAAGTTTATCTATTCAAATAGTCGTGTCCCTCGGTAAAAGGACAACCCAGAGTTGTACCTTGACCTGATGACAACTAGAACTGGATACTTAATAAAACACACCCAGACAAGTTCCACAGACAACCCGGTGATCGCTTTTCCACAGGGCGACGAGGCGAGGATCGCCGGGTAGGATTATGCTATGCCATGCTACTTGGAGGACTTCAGTCTACTCTCTTCTACATGCTGCAAGACGAAGGCTGCCAGAAGCGTAGTCTTCGATAAGATTAGCTATCCCCCCCTTATTCTAGCATTCTGTAGTTCAGTCCACCGATATTGCATCTTTACACATATACCCATGCATATGTAGTGTAGCTCCTTGATTGCGAGTACTTTGGATGAGTACTCACGGTTGCTTTTCTCCCCCTTTTCTCCCTTCCCTTCTACCTGGTTGTCGCAAGCAGATGCCGGAGCCAGGAGCCAGACGCCACCATCGACGACGACTCCTACTACACTGGAGGTGCCTAATACTACGTGCAGGCCGCTGACGACGACCGGGAGTAGTTTAGGAGGATCCCAGGCAGGAGGCCTGTGCCTCTTTCAATCTGTATCCCAGTTTGTGCTAGCCTTCTTAAGGCAGCCTTGTTTAACTTATGTTTATACTCAGATATTGTTGCTTCTGCTGATTCGTTTATGTACGAGCACTTGTATTCGAGCCCTCGAGGGCCCTGGCTTGTAATATGATGCTTGTATGACTTATTTTACTTTTAGAGTTGTGTTGTGATATCTTCCCATGAGTCCCTGATCTTAATCGTACACATTTGCGTGCATGATTAGTGTACGATTGAATCGGGGACGTCACAGGAGGTACACTTCAGGAGCTCAGCAGAAGCCCCGCTATTACCCGTACTTAGGAGGACATAACCACAACCATGGAGGACATACGCACAATGGAGCTAGTTCGCACAACCATAGTGACCCCAAGAATGGCAATGGGAATGGAGGAAGCAGCAGCCAGAACCGTTCCAACCCTTCAACACCAGCAAGAGGGATCTGGGCCACATTACCTGTTTCAAGTGCCAGAAGACCGGACATTATGCTACTGAATGTCCTGAAGCTAAGAATGGAAATGGCAATGGAGATTCTGCCAAGAAGACCAACCCCTTCACCAAAGGTCAGGTGAACCACATCAGCGTGGAGGAGATTGAGGATCAACCCGACGCAGTTGTCCATAAGTTTTTGATTAATGCATTTACCGCACTTGTTCTTTTCAATACTGGTGCCTCGCATTCATACGTATCAAGGGGATTTGTGGATAAGTATGACCTGCCAACTGTAGCCCTTAAGTCACCTATGTTAGTAAGTTCCCCAGGAGCAGAGTATATGGCTAGTAGGGGATGCTATCAGTTGCCACTAACCATAGGTAGACATGTTTTCCCCACCGACCTGATTGTTCTGGAGTCACAAGGATTGGATGTGATACTAGGAATGGATTAGCTATCCAAGTTTGAAGGAAACATCGACTGCGCCAGTAAATCAATTCTTCTCACCACCCCAGAAGGAAAGAGGATCAAGTGTGTATCCCGGCATGCGCCGAAGAGGACTCAGGTGAGTTCCTTATCAGGAGTTGTACAAGAGGAAGTACCTGTGGTGAAGGATTACCCCGATCTATTTCCCAGGAGTTACCAGGCATGCCACCAGATCGAGACATTGAGTTTTTGATTGAGCTATTGCCAGGCACCGGACCAATATCAAAGAGACCGTATATGATGCTAGCAAAGGTTCTGGAGGAAATTAAGACGCGGATAGAGGAGTTACTAGAGAAAGGTTACATTCGACCAAGTTCATCACCTTGGGGAGCCCCAATGCTTCTAGTGGAGAAGAAGGATGGATCTTTCAGGATGGTTGTTGATTATCATGCGCTGAATGAGGTGACAATCCAGAAAAAATACCCTCTGTCGATGATCAATGATTTGTTTGACCAGTTGCAACGAGCTAAAGTTTTCTTCAAAATCGATCTTCGATCAGGTTATCACCAGTTGAAGATCCAAGAGCAGGATATACCTAAGACAACTTTTACCACAAGGTACGGGCTATATGAGTATACCGTTATGTCATTTGGTCTAACTAACGCACCTTCCTATTTCATGAATATGATGAACAAATTGTTTATGGACTTTTTGGATAAGTTCGTCGTGGTGTTCATTGATGATATATTGGTCTACTCGAAGAATGAAGAGGAGCATAAGGTGCATTTGCGTTTGGTTCTTGAGAAGCTCAGAGAACACCAGTTGTATGCCAAGTTCAGCAAATGTGAGTTTTGGTTAAAGGAAGTTGGATTTCTCAGACATGTTATATCTGGAGAAGGAATAGCAATAGACCCTACCAAGGTTACTTCTGTCACTAAATGGGTGGCACCCACATCAGTTGGAGAGATCAGAAGTTTTCTTGCACTCGCAGGTTATTATCGGAGGTTTATCGAGAATTTCTCCAGGATCGCAAAGCCCATGACGGAGTTATAGAAGAAAGACACCAAGCTTAAATGGACTGAGGAGTGTGAAGCCAATTTTCAAGAGTTGAAGAAGCGCTTGGTTACAGCCCAGTGCGGATTCTCCCTGACCAACATAAGGATTACCAAGTATATTGCAACGCTTCACGACAAGGACTTGGAGCTGTACTTATGCAAGAAGGAAGAGTTGTTTCATATGCCTCACAACATCTTAAACCTCATGAGCTGAACTATGCTATGCAGGATTTGGAGTTAGCAGCCGTAGTGCATGCGCTGAAGACATGGCGACACTTTCTCATTGGAAACCATTATGATGTATACACGGATCATAAGATTTTGAAATACATCTTCGCATGGAAGGAGTTAAACCTCAGGAAAAGGAGATGGTTGGAGCTTCTTACCTCTTGAGCATGTGTTGGTTTTTCCCTTGAAGAGGAAAGGGTGATGCAGCAAAGTAGTGTAAGTATTTCCCTCAGTTTTGAGAACCAAGGTATCAATCCAGTAGGAGGCTCCTCCCAAGTCCCACGCGCCTACACGAACAAACAAGAACCTCGCAACCAACACGATTAAGGGGTTGTCAATCCCTTCATGGAAACTTGCGAAAGTGAGATCTGATAGAGATAATATGATAAGATAAATATTTTTGGTATTTTTATGATATAGATTGGAAAGTAAAAGATGTAAATAAAAGTAGATGGAAAACTTATATGATAAAATATAGACCCGGGGGCCATAGGTTTCACTAGTGGCTTCTCTCAAGATAGCATAAGTATTACGGTGGGTAAACAAATTACTGTCGAGCAATTGATAGAAAAGTCCATAGTTATGAGAATATCTAGGCATGATCATGTATATAGGCATCACGTCCGCAACAAGTAGACCAAAATGATTCTGCATCTACTACTATTACTCTACACATCGACCGACTCCTGCCTGCATCTAGAGTATTAAGTTCATAAGAACAAAGTAACGGATTAAGCAAGATGACATAATGTAGAGGGATAAACTCATACAATATGATATAAACCCCATCTTTTTATCCTCGATGGCAACAATACAATATGTGCCTTGTTGCCCCTGCAGTCACTGGGAAAGGCCACCGCAAGATTGAACCCAAAGCTAAGAACTTCTCCCATGGCAAGAAAGATCAATCTAGTAGGCCAAACCAAACTAATAATTCGAAGTGACTTGCAAAGATACCCAATCATACATAAAAGAATTTAGAGGAGATTCAAATATTTCTCATAGATAAACTTGATCATAAACCCACAATTCATCGGATCTCGACAAACACACCGCAAAAATAGTTACATCGAATAGATCTCCAAGAAGAGGAAGGAGAACTTTGTATTGAGATTCAAAGAGAGAGAAGAAGCCATCTTGCTAATAACTATGGACCCGAAGGTCTGTGGTGAACTACTCACAACTCATCGGAGAGGCCTTGGTGGTGATGGAGAGGCCCTTCATGGTCGATTCCCCCTCCGACGGAGCACCGACGAAGGCTCCAAGATGGGATCTCGCGAATACAGAAGGTTGCGGCAGTGGAAATAGCTTTTCCTGGTGCTCCTGGATGTTTTCGGGGTACGTAGATATATATAGGCGAAGGAAGTCGGTCAGGGGAGCCATGAGGGGCCCACGAGGCTGGGGGGCACGCCCACCCTTACTGGGCGCACCGGCCACCCTCGTGGCCTCCTCGGCTGCTTCTTGATATCCACTCCAAGTCTCCTGGATTGTGTTTGTTCAGAAAAGATCGCTCCCGAAGGTTTCATTCCGTTTGGACTCCATTTGATATTCCTTTCCTTCAATATACCGAAATAGGCAAAAAATAGCAATTTGGGTTGGGCCTCCAGTTAGTAGGTTAGTCCCAAAAATGATATAAAAGTATAGAGTAAAGCCCATAAACATCCAAAACAGGTAATATAATAGCATGGAACAATAAAAAATTATAGATACGTTGGAGACGTATCAAGCATCCCCAAGCTTAATTCCTGCTGGTCCCCGAGTAGGTAAATGATAAAAACAGAATTTTTGACGTGGAATGCTACCTAGCATAATTCTCAATGTAATTTTATTTATTGTGGCATGATTGTTCAGATCCAAATGATTCAAGATAAAAGCTTATAAAACATAAAAATAGTAATAGTTTGAAGCATACTAACAAATAATCATGTCCTATCAAAATAGCATAGCCAAAGAAAGTTTATCCCTACAAAATCATATAGTTAGGCCATGCTTTATCTTTATCACACAAAATACTCCCATCATGCATAACCCCGGTTTCAGCCAAGCAATTGGTTCATACTTTTTAACGCGCTTCAGCTTTTTCAACTCTTACGCAATACATGAGCGCAAGCCATGGACATAGCACTATATGTGGTATATGGTGGTGGTTGTCAGGACAAAAAAGGGAGAAGATAATCTCACATCAACTAGGCGTATCAACGGGCTATGGATATGCCCATTAATAGATATCAATGTGAGTGAGTAGGGATTGCTATGCAACGGATGCACTAGAGCTATAAATATATGAAAGCTCAACAAAAGAAACTAAGTGGGTGTGCATCCAACTTGCTTGCTCACGAAGACCTAGGGAGTTTGAAGGAAGCCCATCATTGGAATATACAAGCCAAGCTTAGTATATGAAAGTGACAACATAAGAGACTCTCTATCATGAAGATCATGGTGCTACTTTGAAGCACAAGTGTGGAAAAAGGATAGTAACATTGTCCCTTCTCTCTTTTTCTCTCATTTTTTTATTTGGTGGGCTTATTTGGCCTTTTTTATGGGCTTCTTTGGCCTCTTTTATTTTTATAAAGTCCGAAGTCTCATCCCGACTTGTGGGGGAATCATAGTCTTCACCATCCTTTCCTCACTTGGGACAATGCTCTAATAATGAAGATCATCACAGTTTTATTGATTCACAACTCAAGAATTACAACTCAATACTTAGAACAAAATATGACTCTATGTGAATGCCTCCGGCGGTGTACCGGGATATGTAATGAATCAAGAGTGACATGTATGAAAAATTATGAAGGTGACCTTGCCACAAATACAATGTCAACTACATGATCATGCAAATAGCAATATGACAATGATGGAGTGTGTCATAATAAACAGAACGGTGGAAAGTTGCATGGCAATTTATCTCGGAATGGCTATGGAAATGCCATAATAGGTAGATATGGTGGCTTTTTTTAGGAAGGTAAATAATGGGTGCATGATACCGGCGAAGGTTGCGCGGCATAATAGATGCTAGCAAAGTGGAAGGGTAAGTGTGCATATATCCATGGACTCACATTAGTCATAAAGAACTCACACACTTATTGCAAAAGTCTACTTGCCCTCGAAGCAAAGTACTACTACGCATGCCCCTAGAGGGATAGATTGGTAGGAATATAACAATGATGTCAACTACATGATCATGCAAAGAGCAATATGACAATGATGGAGCGTGTCATAATAAACGGAACGGTGGAGAGTTGCATGGCAATATATCTCGGAATAGCTATGGAAATTCCATAATAGGTAGGTATGGTGGCTGTTTTGAGGAAGGTAAATAATGGGTGCATGATACCGGCGAAGGTTGCGTGGCATAATAAAGGCTAGCAAAGTGGAAGGGTGAATGTGCGTATGTCCATGGACTCACATTAGTCATAAAGAACTCATATACTTATTGCAAAAGTCTACTTGCCCTCGAAGGAAAGTACTACTATGCATGCTCCTAGGGGAAGGGTTGGTAGGATTTAACCATCATGTGATCCCGACCTCCACTCATAAGGAAAACAATAAAAGAGCATCGCATGCAACAAATTTGTTACATAACTTTTACCATACGTGCATGCTACGGGACTTGCCACCTTCAACACAAGTATTTCTCAATTTCATAATTACCCAATTAGCATGACTCTAACATTACCACCTTTATATCTCAAAACAATTATCAAGCATCAAATTGATCATAGTTTTTAATGCACTTTCTATGATAGTTTTTATTATACCCAACCTGGATGCTCATCATTCTAGGACCAAATTTATAACCATAGCAAATATCATGCTATTCTAAAAGACTCTCAAAATAAAATAAGTGAAGCATGAGAGATCATCAATTTCTTCAAAATAAAGCCACTGCCGTGCTCTAGAAAATATAAGTGAAGCACTTAAAGCAAAACTATCTAGCTCAAAAGATAGAAGTGAAGCACATAGAGTCTAATAAATTCTAAATCATGTGGGTTTCTCCTAAAAGGTGTGTACAGCAAGGATGATTGTGGTAAACTAAAAATCAAAGACTCATATCATACAAGACGCTCCAAGCAAAACACATATCATGTGGTAAATAAAAATATAGCTCCAAGTAAAGTTACCGATAGACGAAGACAAAAGAGGGGATGCCTTATGGGGCATCCCCAAGCTTAGGCTTTTGGTTGTCCTTGAATATCTTGGGGTTCCATGGGCATCCCCAAGCTTAGGCTTTTGCCACTCCTTATTCCATAGTCCATTAAATCTTTACCCAAAACTTGAAAACTTCACAACACAAAACTCAACAGGAAATCTCATAAGCTCCGTTAGTGCAAGAAAGAAAAACCACCACATATGGTACTATAATGAACTCGTTCTTTATTTATATTGGTGTTAAACTTACTGTATTTCAACTTCTCTATGGTTCATACCCCCCGATGCTAGCCATAGATGCATCAAAATAAGCAAACAACACACGAAAAACAGAATCTATCAAAAACAGAACAGTTTGTAGCAATCTGTTACTTTCGAATACTACTGGAACTCCAACAATCCTACCAAAATAGGAAGTCATAGGTAATTTGTCTATTGATATACAGCAAAAATAATCAACGCAAAAGCACGTTTCTGTGATGTATTGAATTGTTTCTCGTGCGCACAAAGTTTCTGTTTTTCAGCAGAATCAAATTAACTTGCATTCAAGGTTATCCTATAGGTTCTACTTGGCACAAACACTAATTAAAACATAAAAACACATCTAACCAGAATCTAGATTGATTATTTATTACTAAACAGGAACAAAAATAAAATTGGGTTGCCTCCCAACAAGCTATCGTTTAACGCACCTAGCTAGGCATAAAAGCGAGAATAGATCTAAGCATTGCCATCTTTGGCATTTGGAAAGAAAAGATAAAATTTCTTATCTATAGCATTTATCCTTCTATTTTGGGAAAGCACATGGCCATTAATGGAGGAAGAAAGATTAAGCACGTTACGGAAATTTGCATCTAGGCTAGCTTTCATCTCTTTAATAATTTTGTTTTGATAAAAGCATAAGAGAGTGGTGGATTCAACCTTATCATTCATGGGGTTCCCAAATATAGTTTTCATTTTTTCATAGATATCTATAGGATCTCCTTCAAGAAAACCATCTTCAAACATAGAATCTAAAACTTGCTTAAACGAAGGTTGTAACCCAACATAAAAACTTTTTCGGTAAATCTCAATTTGATATTGTGGCACATAACTAGCTTGAATCCTTAATAGCCTATCCCAACCATCTTTTAAAGACTCATCAAGTAAATAACAAAAAATTCCGGAGTCCTCTTCATTAAAATTATTTAAATTCTCACTGGTAACCCCGATAGGTCTTTCTAAAGCATCGTTATTAAGGAGTTTAGAGAGGATAGAGGGACTATCCAAAGTACTAGAACTTGGAAGCACACCCTTAGCTCTTTTTGACTCAGCCATGGCAATGAAACAAACAATCTATCACACGAGCACACAAGAGACAAGCGAAAGAGAGAGAGGAGAACGGAAAAGAGAGGGTGAAGAAAACAGCAAGGGTGAAGTGGGGGAGAGGAAAACGAGAGGCAAATGGAAAATAATGTAATGCGAGGGAGATGAGTTTGTGATTGGTACTTGGTATGTCTTGACTTGAGGGAAGACCTCCCTGGCAACGGCGCCAGAAATCCTTCTTGCTACCTCTTGAGCATGCGTTGGTTTTCCCTTGAAGAGGAAAGGGTGATGCAGTAAAGTAGTGTAAGTATTTCCCTCAGTTTTGAGAACCAAGGTATCAATCCAGTAGGAGGCTCCTCCCAAGTCCCACGCACCAACACAAACAAACAAGAACCTCGCAACCAACGCGATAAAGGGGTTGTCAATCCCTTCACGGAAACTTGCGAAAGTGAGATCTGATAGACATAATATGATAAGATAAATATTTTTCAATCTATATCATAAAAATACCTAAAAAATTATCTTATCATATTATCTCTATCAGATCTCACTTTCGCAAGTGGCCTTGAAGGGATTGACAACCCCTTTATCGCGTTGGTTGCGAGGTCCTTGTTTGTTTGTGTAGGTGCGAGGGACTTGTGAGGAGCCTCTACTAGATTGATACCTTAGTTCTCAAAAGCTGAGGGAAATACTTACGCTACTTTGCTGCATCACCCTTTCCTCTTCAAGGGAAAAACCAACGCATGCTCAAGAGGTAGCAAGAAGGATTTCTAGCACCGTTGCTGGGGAGGTCTTCGCTCAAGTCAAGACATACCAAGTACCCATCACAAACTCATCTCCCTCGCATTACATTATTTGCCATTTGCCTCTCGTTTTCCTCTCCCCCACTTCACCCTTGCCATTTTATTCGCCCTCTCTTTTCTGTTCGCCTCTTTTTCACTTGTCTCTTGTGTGCTTGTGTGTTGGATTGCTTGTCACAATGGCTCAAGATAATACTAAATTGTGTGACTTTTCCAATACCAATAATAATGATTTCCTTAGCACTCCGATTTCTCCTCTTAATGATATTGAATCTTGTGAAATCAATGTTGCTTTGTTGAATCTTGTTATGAAAGATCAATTCTCCAGCCTTCCTAGTGAAGACGTCGCTACTCATCTAAACAACTTTGTTGATTTGTGCGATATGCAAAAGAAGAAAGACATGGATAATGATATTGTTAAATTGAAGTTATTTCCGTTTTTGCTTAGAGATCGTGCTAAGACTTGGTTTTCATCTTTGCCTAAAAATAGTATTGATTCTTGGAATAAGTGCAAAGATGCTTTTATCTCTAAGTATTTTCCTCCCGCTAAGATCATCTCTCTTAGAAATGATATTATGAATTTTAAGCAACTTGATCATGAGCATGTTGCACAATCTTGGGAGTGGATGAAATTAATGATACGTAATTGCCCTACACATGGTTTGAATTTATGGATGATCATACAAAAATTTTATGCCGGATTGAATTTTGCTTCTAGAAATCTTTTAGATTCAGCCGCGGGAGGCACTTTATGGAAATCACTTTAGGAGAAGCTACTAAACTCCTAGATAATATTATGGTTAATTATTCTCAATGGTACACCAAAAGATCTACTAATAAAAAGGTTCATACTATAGAAGAAATTAATGTTTTGAGTGGAAAGATGGATGAACTTATGAAATTGTTTGCTAATAAGAGTGCTCCTATTGATCCTAATGATATGCCTTTGTCTACTTTGATTGAGAATAATAATGCATCTATGGATGTGAATTTTGTTGATGGGAATAATTTTGGTAACAGCGTGTATAGAGGAAACTTTAATCCTAGACCGTTTCCTAATAATTCCTCTAATAATTATGGTAATTCATACAACAATTCTTATGGAAAGTTTAATAAGTTGCCCTCTGATTTTGAGATTAGTGTTAAAGAATTTATGAATTCTCAAAAGAATTTCAATGCTTTTGCTTGAAGAAAAATTACTTAAAGTTGATGAATTGGCTAGGGACATGGATAGAATTTCTCTTGATGTTGATTCTTTGAAACTTAAATCTATTCACCTAAGCATGATATCAATGAGTCTCTCAAAGCCATGAGAATTTCCATTGATGAGTGCAAAGAAAGAACCGCTAGATTGCGTGCTAAGAAAGATTGCTTTGTAAGAGCGTGTTCTACTATTTTTCATGATAATAACGATGAAGATCTAAAAGTTATTGATGTGTCTCCTACTAAATACTTGTTTTGCAATATGAATCTTAATAATGATGGGACTGGAGATGAGTCAACTTTAGTTAAAAGGCGTCCTAATGATTTGGAGTATTTTGATCTTGATGCTAAAATTGGTAAAAGTGGGATTGGAAAGATTAAAACTTTACATAGTAATGAACCCACTACTTTGGATTTCAAAGAATCTAATTCTCCTCATGCTTATAGCTAAAATAAAGCTTTTACTAAACATATCGTTGATGCTTTAATGCAAACTTATGAAGAAAAACTTGAATTAGAAGTTTCTATCCCTAGAAAACTTTATGATGAGTGGGAACCTAAAATTAAAATTAAAATAAAAGATCTTGAATTCTATGCTTTGTGTGATTTGGGTGCTAGTGTTTTCCACGATTCCAAAAACTTTATGAGATATGCTAGGTTTTCGTGAATTTGATGATTGCTCTTTAAACTTGCACCTTGCGGATTCCACCATTAAGAAACCTATGGGAAGGATTAATGATGTTCTTATTCTTGCAAATAGGAATTATGTGCCTGCAGATTTTATCGTTCTTGATATAGATTGCAATCTTTCATGTCCTACTATTCTTGGTAGACCTTTCCTTAGAACGATTGGTGCAATTATTGATATGAAGGAAGGAAATATTAGATTCCAATATCCGTTAAGGAAAGGCATGGAACACTTTCCTAGAAAGAAAATCAAATTACCTTATGAATCTATTATGAGAGCCACTTATGAATTGAATGACAAAGATGACAATACTTAGATCTATTCTTACTTTTATGCCTAGCTAGGGGTGTTAAACGATAGCGCTCGTTGGGAGGCAACCCAATTTTATTTTCTGTTCCTTGATTTTTGTTCCTATTTAGTAATAAATAGTTCATCTAGCCTCTGTTTAGATGTGGTTTTATGTTTTAATTAGTGTTTGTTCCAAGTAGAACCTATAGGATCATCTTGGGTGAAAGTTAATTTGATCTTGCTGAAAAACAGAAACTTTTGCGCTAACGAGAAAAAAACTAATAAATCACAAAAACGTGCTTTTGAGTTGATTCTTTTTGAAGTAGATCAATAGAAAAATTGCATAGGACTTCCTATTTTGTTAGGATTTTTAGAGTTCCATAAGTATTCGAAAGTTACATATTTCTACAAACTGTTCTGTTTTTTACAGATTCTTTTTTTGTGTGGTGTTTGCTTATTTTCATGAATCTATGGCTAGTATCGGGGGGTATGAACCATAGAGAAGTTATAATACAGTAGGTCTAACACCAATTTAAATAAAGAATGAGTTCATTACAGTACCTTAAGTGGTGGTTTTTATTTCTTGCACTAACGGAGCTCATGAGATTTCCTGTTGAGTCTTGTGTTGTGAAGTTTTCAAGTTTTGGGTAAAGATTCGATGGACTATGGAATAAGGAGTGGAAAGAGCCTAAGCTTGGGGATGCCCATGGAACCCCAAGATAATTCAAGGACAACCAAAAGCCTAAGCTTGGGGATGCCCCGGAAGGCATCCCCTCTTTCGTCTTCGTCTATCGGTAACTTTACTTGGAGCTATGTTTGTATTTACCACATGATATGTGTTTTGCTCGGAGCGTCTTGTATGATATGAGTCTTTGATTTTTAGTTCACCACAATCATCCTTGTTGTAAACACCTTTTGGGAGACACACACACATGAGTCGGAATTTATTAGAATACTCTATGTGCTTCACTTATATATTTTGAGCTATCCAACTTTTGCTCTAGTACTTCACTTATATCTTTTTAGAGCACGGCGGTGGTTTTATTTTGTAGAAATTATTGATCTCTCATGCTTCACTTATCTTATTTTGAGAGTCTTTTAGAACAGCATGGTATTTTCTATGGTTATAAAATTGGTCTTAGAATGATGGGCATCCAAGTTGGGTATAACAAAAACTATCATAGGATGTGAATTGAATACTATGATCAACTTGATGCTAGATAATTGTTTGAGATATGAAGGTGGTAATATTAGATTCATGCTAGTTGAGTAATTGTGAATTTGAGAAATACTTGTGTTGAGGTTTGCAAGTCCCATAGCATGCACGTATGGTAACCGTTGTGTGACAAATTTGAAGCATGAGGTGTTCTTTGACTGTCATCCTTATGAGTGGCGGTCGGGGACGAGCGATGGTCTATTCCTACCAATCTATCCCCCTAGGAGCATGCGTGTAGTGCTTGGTTTTTGATGACTTGTAGATTTTTGCAATAAGTATGTGAGTTATTTATGACTAATGTTGAGTCCATGGATTATACGCACTCTTACCTTACAATCATTGCTAGCCTCTTCGGTGTCGTGCATTGCCTTTCTCACCTTGAGAGTTGGTGCAAACTTCGCCGGTGCATCCAAACCCCGTGATACGATACGCTCTATCACACATAAACCTCCTTATATATTCCTCAAAACAGCCACCATACCTACCTATTATGGCATTTCCATAGCCATTCCAAGATATATTACCATGCAACTTTCCACCGTTCCATTTATTATGACACACTTCATCATTGTCATATTGCTTTTGCATGATCATGTAGTTGACATTGTATTTGTGGCAAAGCCACCATGCATAATTTTTCATACATGTCGCTCTTGAGTCATTGCATATCCCGGTACACCGCCGTAGGCATTCATATAGAGTCATATTTTGTTCTAGTATCAAGTTGTAATTCATGAGTTATAAGTAAATACAAGTGTGATGATCATCGTTTTTAGAGCATTGTCCCTAATAAAAAAAGGCCAAATAAAAAAAGGAAAGGCCAAATAAAGGCCAAATAAAAAAAGGAAGGCCCAAAAAATGAATGGGACAATGTTACTATCTTTTTCCACACTTGTGCTTAAAAGTAGCACCATGGTCTTCATGATAGAGAGTCTCCTATGTTGTCACTTTCATTTACAAAGTGGGAATCTTTCATTATAGAACTTGGCTTGTATATTCCAATGACGGGCTTCCTCAAAATTCCCTAGGTCTTCATGAGCAAGCAAGTTGGATGCACACCCACTTAGTTTCTTTTGTTGAGCTTTTGTACATTTATAGCTCTAGTGCATCAGTTGCATGGCAATCCCTACTCCTTGCATTGACATCAATTGATGGGCATCTCCCTAGCCCGTTGATTAGTCATGTCAATGTGAGAATTTCTCCTTTTTTTGTCTTCTCCACATAACCCCTATCATTATACTCTATTCCACCCATAGTGCTATATCCATGGCTCACGCTCATGTATTGGGTGAAGATTGAAAAAAGTTTGAGATTACTAAAGTATGAGACAATTGCTTGGCTTGTCATCGGGGTTGTGCATGATGAGAGCATTCTTGTGTAATGAAAATGGAGCATGACCAAACTATATGATTTTATAGGGATGAACTTTCCTTTGCCTGGTTATTTTGAGAAGACATGATTGCTTAGTTAGTATGCTTGAAGTATTATTTTTCTTTTGTCAATATGCTTTTATTTTGAATCATTTGGACCTGAACAATCATGCCACAATAAAGAAAAATACATTGAGAAATATGCTAGGTAGCATTCCACATCGAAAATTCTGTTTTTATCATTTACCTACTCGAGGACGAGCAGGAATTAAGCTTGGGGATGCTTCATACGTCTCCAATGTATCTATAATTTTCGATTGTTCCATGCTATTACATTACCCGTTTTGGATGTTTATGGGCTTTACTATACACTTCTATATCATTTTTGGGACTAACCTACTAACCGGAGGCCCAGCCCGAATTGCTATTTTTTTTGCCTATTTCAATGTTTCACAGAAAAGGAATATCAAACAGAGTCCGAACGGAATGAAACCTTCGAGAGCGATCTTTTTGGAACAAACGCAATCCAGGAGACTTGGAGTGGACGTCAAGAAGCAGCCGAGGCGGCCACGAGGGTTTAGGGCGCGCCCCAGGGGGGGGGGCTGGCTCATGGGCCCCTCGTGGCTCCCCTGACCTACCTCCTTCGCCTATATATATCTACGTACCCCGAAACCATCCAAGTGTTGGAAATATGCCCTAGAGGCAATAATAAAATGGTTATTATTGTATTTCCTTATTCACGATAATTGTCTATTGTTCATGCTATAATTGTATTAACTGGAAATCGTAATACATGTGTGAATACATAGACCACAACATGTCCCTAGTGAGCCTCTAGTTGACTAGCTCGTTGATCAATAGATGGTTATGCTTTCCTGACCATGGACATTGAATGTCATTGATAACGGGATCACATCATTAGGAGAATGATGTGATGGACAAGACCCAATACTAAGCATAGCACAAGATTGTATTGTTCGTTTGCTAAAGCTTTTCTAATGTCAAGTATCATTTCCTTAGACCATGAGATTATGCAACTCCCGGATACCATAGGAATGCTTTGGGTGTACCAAACGTTACAACGTAACTGGGTGGCTATAAAGGTGCACTACAGGTATCTCTGAAAGTGTCTGTTGGGTTGGTACGAATTGAGACTGGGATTTGTCACTCCGTATGATGGAGAGGTATCTTTGGGCCCACTCGGTAATGCATCATCATAATGAGCTCAATGTGAGTAAGTAGTTAGTCACGGGATCATGCATTATGGAACGAGTAAAGGGACTTTCCGGTAACGAGATTGAACAAGGTATAGGGATACCGCCGATCGAATATCAGGCAAGTAACATACCAATGGACAAAGGGAATTGTATACGGGATTGATTGAATCCTCGACATTGTGGTTCATCCGATGAGATCATCATGGAACATGTGGGAGCCAACATGGGTATCCAGATCCCGCTGTTGGTTATTGGCCGGAGAACGTCTTGGTCATGTCTGCATGGTTCCCGAACCCATAGGGTCTACACACTTAAGGTTCGGTGATGCTAGAGTTGTTATGGGAAATAGTATGTGGTTACCGAAGGTAGTTCGGAGTCTCGGATGTGATCCCGGACATCACAAGGAGTTCCGGAATGGTCTGGCAGTGAAGATCAATATATTGGACGAAGGGTATTGGAGTCCGGAAATGTTCCGGGGGTACCAGGCTATGGCCAGCATGACCGAAAGGTGTTTCGGGACCCCTGACAAGTGTTGGAGGGCCTCGTGGGCCAAAGGGGAAGGGGCAAACCAGCCCACTGAGGGGTGGTGCACCCCCCACACCCTTTACCATGTTATTTGGGGAGGTGGGGCGCCTCCACCTGGCTTGGGAGGCAATCCTCCACCTGCTTGGCTTGGGGGGCAAGTCTCCCTAGGATTTTCCCTAGGGAGATCCAATCTGCTTGGCCGTCGCCCCCTAGGGGAAACCCTAGGGTGCCTCCCCCTCTCCCCTTGCCCCTATATATAGTGGAGGGGTGGGAGGGCAGCCACACCTCTTCCCTGGCGCATCCCTCTCCCTCCTCCAACACCTCCTCCTCCGTAGTGCTTGGCGAAGCCCTGCTGGAGAACCATGAGCTCCACCACCACCACGCCATCGTGCTGTCAGAGTTCTCCCTCAACTTCTCCTCCCCCCTTGCTGGATCAAGAAGGAGGAGACGTCCCCGGGCTGTACGTGTGTTGAGCGCGGAGGCGCCGTCCGTTCGGCGCTAGATCGGATCTTCCGCGATTTGAATCGCCACAAGTATGACTCCATCAACCGCGTTCTTGTAACACTTCCGCTTGGCGATCTTCAAGGGTATGAAGATGCTCATCCTATCCCTCTCTTGTTGCTAGAATCTCCATAGATTGATCTTGGTCATGCATAGAAAATTTTGAATTTCTGCTACGTTACCCAACACCAAGAGCACCACGAAGAACTATTTCCACCACCGCGACCTTCTATACCCGTGAGATCCCATCTTGGAGCCTATTCCGGCGCTCCGCCGGAGGGGGAATCGATCATGGAGGGCCTCTACATCATCACCAAGGCCTCTCCAATGAGTTGTGAGTAGTTTACCATAGACCTTCGAGTCCATAGTTATTAGCTAGATGGCTTCTTCTCTCTCTTTGAATCTCAATACAAAGTTCTCCTTGATCTTCTTGGAGATCTATTTGATGTAACTCTTTTTGCGGTGTGTTTGTCGAGATCCGATGAATTGTGGGTTTATGATCAAGTTTATCTATGAGAAATATTTGAATCTCCTTTGAATTCTTTTATGTATGATTGGTTATCTTTGCAAGTCTCTTTGAATTATCAGTTTGGTTTGGCCTACTAGATTGATCTTTCTTGCAATGGGAGAAGTGCTTAGCTTTGAGTTCAATCTTGCGGTGTCCTTTCCCAGTGACAGCAGGGGCAGCAAGGCATGTATTGTATTGTTGCCATCGAGGATAAAAAGATGGGGTTTATATCATATTGCTTGAGTTTATCCCTCTACATCATGTCATCTTGCTTAATGTGTTACTCTATTCTTATGAACTTAATACTCTAGATGCATGCTGGATAGCGGTCGATGTGTGGAGTAATAGTAGTAGATGCAGGCAGGAGTCGGTCTACTTGTTGCGGATGTGATGCCTATATACATGATCATGCCTAGATATTCTCATAAATATGCACTTTTCTATCAATTGCTCGACAGTAATTTGTTCACCCACCGTAATAATTATGCTATCTTGAGAGAAGCCACTAGTGAAACTTATGGCCCCGGGGTCTATTCTCTATCATATAAGTTTCCAATCTACTTTATTTTGCAATCTTTACTTTTCAATCTATATCATAAAAATACCAAAAATATTTATTTTATCATATTATCTCTATCAGATCTCACTTTTGCAAGTGGCCGTGAAGGGATTGACAACCCCTTTATCGCGTTAGTTGCGAGGTTCTTGTTTGTCTGTGTAGGTTCGAGGGACTTGTGAGGAGCCTCCTACTGGATTGATACCTTGGTTCTCAAAAACTAAGGGAAATACTTACGCTAGTTTGCTGCATCACCCTTTCCTCTTCAAGGGAAAAACCAACGAATGCTCAAGAGGTAGCATGTATCTGGTGGCAAACGAATTTTTGAGGGAAGCCGACGATCAACAGTTGATGTTGCTAGGTCCACCTATCACATCAGAGAAAGAGACCAACATCGAGACCAACGTTGAGACTGAGACCGCCGCTGAGACTGAGACCGGCATCGAGACCGCACTGAGACCGAGACCGGCGCCAAGACTAGCGGAGCCGGTATAGAACCGAAAGCAAAGAGTCAACAACTTCCTAACAAGCTCAGGACTACTAGACTGGTAGTCACGGAGGTGGACGACGGCAATTTTGAGCCAATCGCGCCTGCAGAAGCGCGCGCATGCTACGATAATCAAGTAGGCTGCATCGTACGCACAACCGCCACCATCAATGATGAGAAACTAAAGAAGATAGATAATATGTGGCCCTCCCTCCTAAAGAAGTTGCACCAGATATTCTTGTTCCCGGGCTGGAATGAAAAGGATTATAAAGATCCAGATAAGGACCCGGCAATGAAGAAGATAAACAAACACGCCATGACCAAGTTTAGCAACGTGTTGGCCGCCTGGAAAGCAAGGGTGAAACATCGGATTGTCAACAAAAAGGAACCCTACTCCGAGATTGTAAAGGATAATCCGACAATCACGGAAGAGCCCTTTGAAATATTCAAGGCGGCTTGCGAGGCCGAAGCTGCCAAAAAAAGTCGAAGTACATGAAGGGGCTTCAATAGAGGAACATTGGGTGCCACTGAGGGAGTCCTGGATTAGGGGGTATCCGGACAGCCGGACTATATACATCGTCTGGACTATTGAAGCGTGAAGATAAAAGACTCAAGACTTCGGCCCGTGTCCGGATGGGACTCTCCTTCGCGTGGAAGGCAAGCTTGGCGATACGGATACTATATTTCCTTCCTTGTAACTGACTCCATGTAAACCCTAGCTCTCTCCGGTGTATATATAAACCGGAGAGGATGGTCCTTAGAAGGCCGATCACAATTACAATCATACCATCATAGGCTAGCTCTTAGGGTTTGGCCTCTACGATCTCGTGGTAGATCTACTCTTGTACTACTCATATGTTCAATATTAATCAAGCAGGAAGTAGGGTTTTACCTCCATCAAGAGGGCCCGAACCTGGGTAAACATTATGTCCCTTGCTTCCTGTTACCATCAGCCTAAGACACACAGATTGGGACCCCCTACTCGAGATCCGTTGGTTTTGACACCGACATTGGTGCTTTCATTGAGAGTTCCTCTGCGTCGTCGCTTTGAGGCTTGATGGCGTCTTCAATCGTCGACAACACGGTCCAGGGTGAGGCTTTTCTCCCCGGACAGACCTTTGTGTTCGGCGGCTTCGCACTGCGGGCCAATTCGCTTGGCCATCTGGAGCAGATCGACAGCTATGCCCCTGGCCACCAGATCAGGTTCGGAAACTTGAACTACACGGCGGATATTCGCGGAGACTTGATCAGGCCAGGAGCATCGGACAGTCACGACGAGCACGGCCTAGATCTGTTGTCAGACAATGCTCGGAACATCATCCCTGCAATAGCCCCGGTCCTAAATCTGGAACAGGTTGCGTTGCCCAAGACGGAGGGGTAGACCCCGCCCCACAGGCCGCATACTCATCGGCGGTGGAGCCGAACACATGTCTCTCCTCTGTGGAGGCCTGTAACCCCGGGCCCCCGAACTCGTATCCGGTCATTGGTTCCGGTCCGCACACTCTTGAGCTAGCCAAGCCAGGTTGGGCTCCGGTAATGGAGTTTACCGCTACGGACATCTTTCAGCACTCGCCCTTTGGAGACATGCTGAACTCACTAAAGTCTCTCTCTTTGTCAGGAGGCTCTGGGCCGAACTATGTCTGGCTTGAGTGGAAAGTAGGCGACGAAGGAATTCGCTGCCCACCCACCACCCACTTCATTTCCACGATCGATGATTTAACCGACGTGCTTGACTTTGACCTCGAAGACATCAACGGTATGGACGACGATGCCGGAGATGTACAGGAGCCACCGCTCACAGGACGGTGGACAGCCACCTCTTCATACAATATATACATGGTGGACACTCCGAAAGAAACCAATGGCTATTAGGCAACGGAGGATAACCCCTCCAAGAAGAAAGCAAAGCATGGGCATCGCCCGCGCCTCTCCAAGCCCCGCCAAGGCAATACCGGCACCGCAGACGAAAACAATCCGGACGGTGCCGACGATGAATACAACCCCGAACAGCCCGCCTTCGAGCAGGCCAAACAGGAAGATGGGCATGACAACTGAGATGAATAGGCGACGGACGGGTATCCGGAGGAGGAAAACTACATGCCCCCCTCCGAAGACGAGATTAGCCTCGGCGACGACGAGTTCGGCATGCCCGAGGACCCCACGGAGTAGGATCGCTTCAAGTGCCGGCTTATTGCCACTGCGAGAAGCCTAACGAAGCAGCAGCAGCAGCTTCAAGCTGATCAAGACCTGCTCACAGATAGATCGACAGAAGTCCTGGCAGCCGAGGAATATGGACTCGAGCGCCACACGGCTGACCGGCCGCCTCTAGGTCGGGGTAAATCGGCATATCAACCCGAATACCAGCCTGCACCCCCACGACAGTTTACTACGGCCCGGGGCAATACTCAGGACCTACGCGATAAACTAGACAACGCTGCAAGATAACGAAGATCGATCTACGGATCACGGGGGCACACTGCAGCACATGACGATGACCGTCATACCTGATACACTAACAGCAAATCCGGCCGGGCCGAATATAACCAGTCAGACGCAGCTGGACTGCGTCGCGACATTGCATGGCATAGAGGCGCCACACACCCCCTCTGCTTCATCGATGAACTGATGGATCATCAATTCCCAGAAGGTTTCAAACCCGTAAACATCGAATCATACGATGGCACAACGGACCCCGCGGTATGGATCGAAGATTTCCTTCTCCACATTCACATGGCCCGCGGAGATGATCTACATGCCATCAAGTATCTTCCCCTTAAGCTCAAAGGACCCGCCCGGCACTGGCTAAATAGCCTACCCACAAATTCCATTGGCAATTGGGAAAATCTGGAAGACGCATTTCTTGACAACTTCCAAGGCACATATGTGCGACCTCCGGATGCCGATGACTTAAGCCACATTACTCAACAGCCCGGAGAATCAGCCAGGAAATTCTGGACACGATTCCTAACTAAAAAGAACCAAATAGTTGACTGTCTGGACGCCGAAGCCCTGGGGGCCTTCAAGCAAAATATCCGAGATGAGTGGCTCGCCCGACACCTCGGCCAGGAGAAACCCAAGTCCATGGCAGCTCTCACGACACTAATGACCCGCTTTTGCGCGGGCAAGGACAGTTGGTTGGCTCGCAGCAGCACTACGCCACATTCTGGCACGTCAGATGCCCATGACAATAACGGCAAGCTACGGTGCAACAGACACAAGCAACGGAACAACAGCGACAACACCGAAGACACGGCGGTCAATGTCGGATTCAGCGGATCCAAATCCGGTCAGCGGAAAAAGCCATTCAAAAGAAACAATCAGGGACCGTCCAGTCTAGACCGTATACTGGAGCGCTCGTGCCAAATTCATGGCACCCCGGACAAGCCAGCCAACCACACCAATAGAGACTGCTGGGTATTTAAACAGGCTGACAAAATAAACGCCGAAAACAAGGACAAGGGGCTCCATAGTGACGATGACGAGGAGCCCCGGCGTCCGAACATGGGGGGACAGAAGAAATCCCCCCCCCCCAGGTGAAAATGGTCAGCATGATCTATGCCACCCACATCCCCAAGCGGGAACGGAAGCGAGCACTACGGGACGTCTACGCGATGTAGCCAGTCGTCCCCAAATTCAACCCATGGTCAGCTTGTCCGATCACCTTTGATCATAGGGATCATCCTACTAGCATCCGTCACGGCGGCTGGGCCGCATTGGTTCTAGACCCAATCATAGATCGATTTCACCTCACAAGAGTCCTTATGGACGGAGGCAGCAGCCTGAACCTGCTTTACCAGGACACAGTGCGCAAAATGGGCATCGATCCTTCGAGGATTAAGCCCACCAAAACCACCTTTAAAGGTGTAATTCTTGGAGTAGAGGCCTGTTGTACGGGCTCTATAACATTGGAAGTGGTCTTCGGATCTCCGGATAACTTCCGAAGCGAAGAGCTAATCTTTGATATCGTCCCCTTCCGCAGTGGTTGCCACGCACTGCTCGGACGAACCGCATTCGCTAGATTCAATGCGGTACCACACTATGCATACCTCAAGCTCAAGATGCCAGGCCCGCGCGGGGTCATAACAGTCAACAGAGATAATGTGGTGCATACAGTACTTTTTCACGGTCGGAACACTATGCGATAATTAATTTTATCTCCATGTCTCGAAGCCAGTCTTCGGCCTCAAGAGGCTTGTCAGTATGAGAAAATGTTGGAGGACGCGTCTTTTGTAACTCAGATAATTTGGATTGCGGTTGATACTGACCACGGTTACTTCCCATATTGATGAATTGGTTCATCATTTCCTGGTGTTGCTGCTGACTCTGTTCATACAAATGACAAACTTGCATAAAAGTTGTTTCACTGTCCTATTGACTTGTATGACCCTGAGTGAAATTCTGGTTCTGCGGTGTGCCAAAATTTTCTTCTGGCTGGGTTGGCATGGAGCGCGTCCAAGGACGAGACATCTTTCACTCTGGGGATATATTTTGTGAACTCGTAAGACAAGAAGAAGAGTCGCGAAAGTCACTAAAATCACACATAAAGCACATTTTTAAATCCCATGGTAGTTTTGGAAACATACGATTGCGTGCGGAGAAGGACTAGTGCATATCTCACATGCGGGCATAATTATACATTACATCACTCAGGATATGCGTACATAATCCTGACATGTTATTTAAACTAGTGCGCTCCTCCAGATCCTACATGATGCGGAAACAGGCTACTTCTCACAACCTAAGTGCATAAAAACATATTACACAAGTTGATGCATCGCATGGCGTCTATGCGCACTTAGTCGGAGACGGTGAGGATCTCCCTTGGCCTGCCGAGGGTGAGACGTAGAGACGCTGGGAAATCAACCTCCTCCTCGCTAATAGGTTCCAGATGAGAAATGTTGTGCTGAGCTGATGGAGCAGGTGCCTTAGGCAGAATAACACGAATACGAGTGGGTGGAATAGGTGGGGTAGCACGTATGGGAGTGGGTGTAACAAGTGGTGCAGAGCGGACGGGAGTGGGTGCAATAGCCTGGTTAAATTCCTTTGTGGTAGGCAGACGATGAGCAATGACGAGTATGGTAGGTGAGTGAGATGCTGTGGATGACACAAAAGTCAGTGGTGGAGCGGTGTGCAGGAGGTCCCTCCTGTTAGCAGCACAGCCATGAACTGAGTCCATGCTTGCAGCTACGAGGTCATCCACCATACAGTCGAATGCTGCCTCCAGGGCTCGAAGGTACTCGACAAGCATCTCAAAGGCTTCGTCTCGCTCTCCTCTGGGGCAAGAGAAAGAGTAGTGACAAGTGTAAGGCACATGGCATGGAAGGTAGCGGTAGCGACGGGTCTTCATTGCGGGAAGGACATCCCGAAGACGGGCTATCGTCTCGCGGACAGCCATCTGCATAGCATGCCTTTCTGTAGGCATGGCTCTCCCCACGAATCGGAGATGGCGTACTTTAGCATGGCCTCCCCTGAATTGCACCGCGGCCTGGTGCATAGTCAGACTGTCGTTGATCTTGTGTGGATAAAGCGTGAAGACTGGGCGCACAGATGGCCCCATCGCGACCTGAACGATGAAGGAGAGGAGTTTGACGAACCCCTTAGGCACATTGGCGAACATCTGAGACTCGCAGCCGTTGCCGGCCATCTACAAAAGTAGGCAAAAAATTTGAGTGGTCAGATCATAAATTTTATGCTGACTGTCAGAAAATGACTACATTTGTAAAAACATGAATAACTCTACCCTGCTAAAAACCAATTAGCGATCGCACCTAGTGGCTTCCTACAGTCAGCCTGGCTCTGATTACCAAGTCTGTCATGACCGGTTTTTCAATAAAAATATTTATTGAGAAAACCAATCTTTAAGTCCCAGTATAGGAAAAGTCATCCTTTCTGGTAGACAAAAGCTTGATAAGCAGAGAACTAGTAGCATCAAATATATTACAGGGTTGAGCTGATGTTGCTCAACAATTTATTATAGACTCGCCAATATTGTACATATGGGCAGATATGACACAGTGGTGGGGTGGCATGCTACTAGCTCGAGGGAAAAGTAGTGGTGGATAACTTGATGTCTACTGGCAGTACATCGAGCGTCGAGGTGAGGCTCGGTGAATTTATTCGGGGTTGCGGAAGCGGATAATACAATGATCAAGACAGGATCGCACTGGACTGACTGGGACTCCTCTAGGCGTCGGACTCGCTATCAAACTCGTCATCCAAGAGATCGCCTTCATCAGCATCTGGCCAAATCAACAAGCCAGGTGAGTACTTGAAAGTACTCGCAAGACAGTTCGGACAAAAGATACAATCAATGAATGCATGAATGCGTCATGAATAAAGGATGATGCTCATAACAATGGTAAGAATTTCAGGACTTGATAGATAAAAATAAATAGCTAAAAAACCGATCGGGTGTCTGGAGCGACGCCTCGAAAGGTAAATAAATAAAATGCATGCCGCAGTCGGGCGTCTAAGCGACACCACATAAAGGGCTTAAAAATAAATGCCACAGTCGAACGTCTGGGCGACATCACATAAAGGGCTTTAAAAGAAATGCCACAGTCGGACGTCTGGGCGACATCACAGACAGGGCTTTTAAAAGAAAGGCCACAGTCGGACGTCTGGGCGACATCACAGACAGGGCTTTAAAAGAATGGGCACAGTCGGACATCTGGGCCACATCACAGAAAGGGCTTTAAAAGAAATACCGCAGTCGGACGTCTGGGCGACATCACAGACAGGGCTTTAAAAGAAATACCACCGCCGGACGTCTGAGCGACATCACAGACAGGGCTTTAAAATAAATACCACCGTCGGACGTCTGAACGACATCACAAACAGGGCTTTAAAAGAAATACCACCGTCGGACGTCGGGGCGACATCACAGACAGGGCTTATAACAAAAGTAAATAACAGGTCCACCACCGTCGGACGTCTGAGCGACATCGCAGACTGGGCTTATAATAAAAGTAAATAACAATTAGTCCATCCACAAGAATAATCTTTTAACCGGATTTATCACACATAAATCCCACCAGAGTTTTGTCACTGAGGCTGATACCTAACAAGATAAGATAGTTATAGTACTCGAACAAAGTACAAGATAATCGAAAGGTTGAGACTCTGCAGAGTTTGGAAGAACTGAACACAGCCAACGGATTTCCGTAGTCACGAAGGACTAGTTCCGTTTATGGTTTTTCGGTAGAAACACATTTAACTAGTACACACCCATTTCACCTCACGTTGCCAGGAATCACCCTGGCCAACGTCCAAGAAAAACTTTGAGACGGGGAGGCCACAACCTCGAATAGCATGGGATCAAATTTCTTTACGCGCGCTCTAAGGGGTTACCCCCTCTCGGTCCCAACCGGAAACACCCATGCCCCCTGACCGGATGACGGGCTTTAATCCAGGGCCATGGAACCCTCATCCCGGCCTCTCCACTTGGTGTGTACCAGGAAAACGATTTGCAACCTACTATGCCATATTCCTTTCGGAAAACATGTGACAGTATAGGGTGGAATGAATGGGAATGTGAATGGTGTCATGACGACACGGAAGTCAAATAATCCGGCATAAGACTGGCATGTCACAACACTGCCATCTTACCCATCCTCATACCAACACATGGCTTTGCAAATATGTATCCAACAACATAATGCTTTCCGAAAACATATTTTTCCGATTATATGCATGAGATATATCATGCAAGGTTGATGTTCATAAACATGCCATGACTATACTAAAATGCAAACATGCAACAACACTCATCATATCAAGAGTTCAAACATGCTTGCCTAGTTCGGAGTAGTCGGAGTCTAACTGTGCGAAGTTTGCCGCTCCGTCACCTCCTCCGGTATCTACGGTATAAAGAAAATACGCACGTAACGTAAATACCGTGAGTGTACAGAAAAGTGTTCCAAATATTTTTCAAATAAATATAATAAAAAACTAGACAAAAATCTAAAGAGAACAAAAGAAGAATCACTCAAAATTTTCCTTCTGTTAAAAAGTTATAAGTGTTTTAACCCAAGGACTCATCTGTAATGAAACAGAAAACTTCCAAGGGGTTCTGCGGAAAAGTACAGATAACGTTTTGTTTAAGTAAAATAAAAACAATGGATGTGAGGCTGATAGGCGGGCCCCACCTGTCGGGTTTGAAAGCTCAAACAGAGGAACAGAGCGCGACGGCGCCCGAGAGGTGCGGTGGTCGCCGGCGGCGATCCACGGTGAGGCAAGGTGATCGGAGTGTACCTTCGAGATCAGTGCATTGTTCCGCGTCTGTGGGTGGTGGTGGTGGTCGCCAGCGAGCACTGTGTCAACGGCGGCCCTAGCGGCGGTGGACGGCGGTTCGGGCAGTCGTGGGTCTCGTCGGAGGGTGCTGCGGAGATGAAATTAAGGAGGGGGTTAGACTTGCAGTAGCACGGGGGGTCGTTGACGTGATTAGGGCGCCGGAGATGGCCTCATCGGAGTGAATCATGGTGGAGGCCGAGGCGGAATGGGGCGGCCGGAGCTGGGGAAGAGGACCTCCTCGGGGTCCCCTTGGTGGCCTGGCAGGGTGCTGGTGAGGTGCAAAGGGGGTGTGTGCTCGAGGGCGAGCTCGGGAGCCCTTTATATAGGCGGTCCGAGGCGGTGGCCGAGAACGGGATTCTCCGGCGAAGTTTACGGCGGCGCAGGGCATTGGTCGGGGTAGTTTAGAGGTTGAGCGCCGTCGTGCGGATCCACTGACTCCATTTTGGTGCTAAGCGCATCAGGATACGGAGGTTTAGGGGGAGCTCGACGGAACGGGGCTGCGCGGGCCCGTCGGTGGCAGGGAGCGCGCTCTGCGCGTGCCGCGCCACGACGATGGCGCTGCATGCGTGCGCTGGCAAGGAGGTGGCCACGCGCAGCCACCAGGTCGCTCGGGTGGCGCCGAACAGCATTGAGCCGCCGTTCTGCTTTCTGTCGGCCGCTACGGCGCTACGGCCGCCGCAGGACACGCCGGCGCAGGCGGGCCCGGGCGCCACTGATGCCAGGAAGGCGCCAAGTGCGCGTGCGGGGTGCTGTCCAGGGGGAAGGGGCCGTGCGCAACGTGCCAAAGTGCACTGTCGACGCGTGACTGAGTTCTGACGAAGGAAAAAGACACTGAATGTTTGAATTTTTCTGAATGTGGCTAGAAAAGTGCATGCAAGGTGTTCGACAGAATGTTCCAGCTATGTAGGGATTTTTCCTTGAGCTGGTTTTTGGTGGAGGGGCCTCTCATTGCACCTAGAGGCTGCCTGAATATTTGTGGAATTTTTGGAGAGGTATAGATATGAATTTCACCAAATTTGGCAAATCTGGTCCAAACTTGCAGTGGGTGTAATTTGAAAAATTTGAACAGGAGAAGAGTGGATCAAGATGGTTCTGGGTTGTGGGTTCAAGGGACTATCCAGGGGTGTTGAGTTGAGATCAAAAATCAAGAGCATTAGGGTACTTGCTTTGTAATCCACCTAGGTTCAAAAGAGAAGACAGAATTATTTTGGGAGGATAAATAATTGGAATAAAATCCCAAAAATGGATTTTATTAGTTTGGACAGAATGATAGGGTTGAACTAAAGTGGGAGGAAAGGTTTTGGGAAAATTTAACCATGGGTGGCATGGCAAAAATTTGGAAGGGATCAGAACCAAATAAAGACCCAAAACAAAAAGGGGCTTTTCATTTCAAATGAAACCAAAACCAGAAAAAGGATTTTTGAGAGGGCAAACTTAGAAGATGGTTTTTAGGAAGGGTTTTAAATGACCTTCTTTCAAACCAAGCAAGGCTCTCTTGAAAAACAAACCACCAAAATTTTGGAGTGTCACAGCGCACAGAAGGAAATACCCAGGTGGAATCTATTTACGATCGTTATACCTATTTTATCTTTCTGTACATAGCTTGCCCCTGGATAGGATATGTCAAATAATCCTATTTATCTCCGCTTCATGCATTCATTGTAAACATACGCTTAAACATATTATTCATCAATGGGAGATCATAGATAGCGTCAGTTTATTATTCTTATCTGAGCATTTTTTCTTACAAATGCCTATTTGATTTTGCATCCGTACACTTTGGTGCGTTTAGTTTGCCAGGGGCTTCTTATAGAGCCCCATAATACTTCAACACAAGTCCAAACACTTTCAATAGTGCGGCACCCCGAACTTATAGCATTATATGCATCAGCTCCGAATCATGTCTTGGGTCTACAGTTGGGATAGCCCGGCTCCCTTGTTTTGGTGCCTTACGTTCCATTATATCGGCTAAGGTAGCGCAGGGAGAACTACTGCGATTGTGTCCCGGTTCTTTCGGACGAGCACCTCAGTAGAGAAAGTCGAAAACTGACCGGCATGATGTGGCGAGAGCTGGTCCCTGTTCGAGAGGTCTTAAAATACTTAAAGATTTTTCCGCTTTAGGCGATAATTCGGCTTCGTCCGATCTAGGCGTGTATAGCGTCCCAATTCGGCCTTCTGGATTCTAGGGGCTTCGCCAAAATTTAAAATTGTAGACTTCTATGGCTAAGTGAAGGTTATAAAGCCGCATAGTCTGATTTCCTTGTTCGCTGCACTGGACACCTCCTTAAGGGACCAAACATTTGGATAAAGAGTGTCTGGGTTATCCACGAACACCCCAGTACTAGTTACATGGTGGCGGAAGCCGACGACTGGCCTACTTTCAGAATTTGATAAACAGCCGCATAGAAGGTAATATTTTAAATAACAAAAGCGCTACATAGCACAAGTAACTTCGTCCTTAAATTACAAACATGACAGAAGTGAATTCATTCTAAAATTGTATCCTTGGTACACTCATCGGCCACGAGGCGAGCGCCCTTCATAACGCCATCATAATACTTCTCCGGAATGCGATGCGGCTTGCCCATCGGCGGCCCGTCCTTCACCAGCTTCTCCGCATCCAGCTTGCCCCAATGCACCTTCGCACGGGCAAAGGCCCGGCGGGCACCCTCAATGCAAACGGATCGCTTGATGACTTCCAGTCATGGACAGGCATTCACCATCCGCTTGATCAGGCTGAAGTAGCTGGTGGGCAGGGGCTCACCAGGCCACATCCGGACTATGACATCCTTCATAGCCACTTCGGCAGCCCTGTGGAGTTCGACCAACTACTTCAGTTGGTCACTCAGAGGCGTTGGATGTTCGGCCCCGGCATACTGGGACCAGAATAGCTTCTCCGTTGAGCTCCCCTCCTGAGCACGGTAGAACTCTGCGGCGTCTGATACGCTGTGTGGCAGATCTGCGAATGCCCCTGGAGAGCTCCGGACTCGTGTAAGTAAAAGAAACGCCTCCTCCACATGTTTGCTTTGCATAAAGAATTTCTTACCCGCTGTTATCTTTTTAGCCTCCTGGATTTCCTATTGTGCCTTCTCGGCTTCGGCCTTGGCGTCTTTTATACCTACAAGGGCCTTCGCAAGCTCGGCCTCTTTCGCCTTAAGCTCCTGCTCCACAGACTCGAACTTCTTGCCGAGCTCCTGGAGCTCTTCTTGTACTTCGCCCACTCGGGCTTCTTGCTTTTTGCGCTCCTTGCGTTCCAAGGCCGCTTTGTGTTCGGCCTTGGACAACGCTTTCTTAAGAGACGCCACTTCGGTGGTGGCCTCTGTTACCAAATCACGACGCCTCGTCGTTAGAGTAACCAATTTTATCTATACTTTACTATATGAGAGAGGGGAATCATTCACCTTTGCTCTCCTCGAGCTGCCTCCTCGTGAGGTCGAGCTCTCCCTGAGCCCGCTCCAAGTCCTTCTTTAGGCCGGCGATTTCGGCCGTACGGCCAGCAGTGGCCAGCAGCATAGCCTGTTTATTTATATTCAAACATATTGTTAGACTCCTGCGGATTATAATTGACCCTCCGTTTGGTTTTTCCTTCCGAACACCAAACATAGTATCAGGGGCTACTACCTATCGGGTGGTAATTTCACACATTTTTATTACTTACCTCAAAGCCTGTCAGGAGGCCGGTGCAGGCTTTGGTAAGTCCGCTCTTGGCGAACGAAACCGTCTGAATCACCGCACTCATAAGAGTCCGGTGCTCTACATCTATGGAAGCGCCACGAAGCACTTCCAGCAGACAATCCGGCGCCTCGGGCGCAACGAAAGTCCTCGATACAGACGGCCCTCCCTCCCTAATGAGGGGCTGCCCACCTGAGTCCGGAACTACTGAAGGCTCCGGAACAGTGTTCGGCTGAGAGTCCTGCTTACCGCAGCTCTCAGCAACACGATCCGCGGGGACCTTGAACCCCGCGTGTCCGACGTTTGGAATGCCGCCTTGGGGTGCCTCCAGATCCACCTCCCCCCGCTCGGGGAGCCTTTGGGACAACACCTTCGTGTCATCCGCAGGCCGAGGAGAAGTGGTCGTCGGGAGTGAGTTCATTGCTGACTCACTCAAGGACCCTTCCGAAGACGACACCTCGGGATGGGCCCTGGCCGGACGGCATACAAGTTTGGCGTTATAATAAAACTATGAAGCAAAATTATGATGGAGTGCGGATACTTACGATCGCACTACGGGCTTCTTCCTGGGCAGCCACCCCTCCTCGCTATCGGCGGCGGTGGCGGAGTAGTCCGGAAGGGACGCCTTTCCCTTCTTGGACGTCCCAGCCTCCCCCTCCGGGGCGGCCTTCCTCTTTTTCTTCCCCCCAATACGGGGAGGTGGATTTTCTTCTTGTTTCCCCCCGCCTCCGCGGGAGGAATCTGCCTCGTCGTCATCGGACGACGAGGGTATGACGGCCGTGCGCCGGGGGCCTCTCCTGGTCCCCTGGTCCGCCCTCTCAGGCCCCTCGTCCTTTCCGGATGGGGCGGCCTCCTCTTCTTCTTCTTCTTCCCCTTCAGGGGAGGAGTGCGCCTCATCGTCTTTGGACGAGGCTTGCGCAACCTTACGCCGGAGACCCTTTCGGGTCCCCGGGGCCTTCTTATCGGCCTTCTTCTCCGGCCCCTTATATGGCACCGGGACCAGCATCTTCGTCAGGAGATCATTAGCTGGGCCTTCCAGCAACAGAGCCGGACAGTCAATCTGCTCCACTGTCTCCACATAATCCTGAATAAATATGCACAATTACTTATGGCTCCCCCATGAATATATTGGGAAGAACCGAATCCGGTGGCAGCCTGAGAACTCACCTGAATAGGATGTCGCGCGGCATGGAGCCCACAGTCCTCGGATATGGGAGGAGGTACTTAGGAGGCCTTGAACAACGCCTTCTACGCGTTTTTGTGCTTCATGCAGTGGAGCTTCTGAAGCGTTTGGTGTTCGGCCGGGACGAACTCCCACAGATTGAATGCCCTCCTTTGGCACGGCAGAATCCGGCGAATGAGCATGACCTGGATCACGTTGATAAGCTTGATGTTCTTGTCCTTCATGCCCTTGATGCAGTTTATGAGGCCGGTCAGCTCTGTAGATTCGCCCCAAGACAGGCCCTTCTGTTCCCAGGAAGTGAGCCGCATGGGGGTTCCGGATCGGAACTCGGGGGGCCGCTGCCCAATTGGCGTCGCGCGGCTCGGTGATGTAGAACCACCACGACTGCCACCCTTTTACGGTTTCTTCAAAGGAGTCGTCAAGCCAGGTGACGTTAGGCTTCTTGCCCACCATGGCTCCTACGCACTCCGCTTGTTGGCCGCTCACAATCTTCAGCTTCACGCAGAAGATTTGCAGCCACAAGCCGAAATGGGGCTTGATGCGGAGGAAAGCATCGCATACGACGATGAACGCTGAGATGTTGAGGATGAAGTTCGGGGCTAGATCATGGAAATCTAGCCCGTAGTAGAACATGAGCCCGCGGACGAAGGGGTGGAGTGGAAACCCCAGTCCACGGACGAAGTGGGCAAGAAACACGACCCTCTCGTGGGGTCTTGGAGTTGGAATGACCTGCCTGTCATCTGGTAGCCGATGCACTATGTCTGCGGCCAAATATCCGGCCGCCCAAAGACTTGCGATGTTCTTCTCCTTCACGGTGGAATCCACCCACTTACCTGCTGCTCTGGACATGTTTAACTGTGCAGAGAAGACTTGGACTAGGGTGCTGGAGCTCGAGGAGACAAGAGTGGGCAAAGGAGGAAGAAGGCGTGGGTAAGAATGGGAAACTCTTATCCCTTTATAGAGGCGACGAAAGCGGTGCGCCTCCCCACTAGCCTGTTAAGAATCGCTTACTTCCCAAGCGCCACGATTGATGGCACGGTGGGATTACCCATACCCGTATTGATGAGAATCCCGTGATAAGGGGACACGATCTCTGCTTTAACAAGACGTGTCAAGGAAACCGCCTCGCAATACGCGTTGTGGCTGGTTGTGGAAAAACGGTTCAAATAAAGACCTGGCCGTAGTGGCATATCACGTCGTCTAAAAGTTGTCAGCTGAAGTATCATTCTCTCTACGGTGGTATGTGAAGATCATTTTGCAGATTCGGACACGGTCTACGTGTTCGATAATAACCTTGGAGTATTCGGAAGGAGGAACCCGCCTTGCAATGCCGAAGACAAGACTGCACGCCGGACTCATCGCCATTGAAGCCTGGTTCAGGGGCTACTGAGGGAGTCCTGGATTAGGGGGTATCCGGACAGCCAGACTATATACATTGTCCGGACTATTGAAGCGTGAAGATACAAGACTGAAGACTTCGGCCCGTGTCCGGATGGGACTCTCCTTCGCGTGGAAGGCAAGCTTGGCAATACGGATATTATATTTCCTTCCTTGTAACCGACTCCATGTAAACCCTAGCTCTCTCCGATGTCTATATAAACCGGAGAGGATGGTCCTTAGAAGGCCAATCACAATTACAATCATACCATCATAGGCTAGCCTTAGGGTTTGGCCTCTACGATCTCGTGGTAGATCTACTCTTGTACTACTCATATCTTCAATATTAATCAAGCAGGAAGTAGGGTTTTACCTCCATCGAGAGGGCCCGAACCTGGGTAAACATTGTGTCCCTTGCTTCCTATTACCATTAGCCTAAGACACACAGATCGGGACCCCCTACCTGAGATCCGCCGGTTTTGACACCGACAGCCACCACCTCGGAAGCCGTGGTTACGACGGGAAGAGGTCCATATGGGCCAAGGAGGACGCGGAAGCCGAGAGTCTGGGCATCCCAGACCCCTTGGCAGAGTTCACCGTCCCGGAGGAGCGTGACGTCCTTAGGGCCCGGCACCGTTGGGACCTAGTGAAGAAGGTTTTCGAGATGAACACGGTCACGACGGAGTTCATGAGACTGCTGGTAATTTTAGTTTCTGATCAATTTGACTGCATGTTAGTCATATTTGTAAATGATCCTTGTGCCTTTTGCAGAGAGAGTAGCACAGGATTGCGGCCGAAACCGACTCGCCGTCTGAGGCGTTTGGCGAGGCCCAAGTGGGACACTCCATTCAACCGGGCGTTGAACATATTGAAAGGACTCTCGGTGGAGACTCAACCGTCGTATGGACGCATGCACGGTGTCGGAGACGGCGCCACGTGGAAGAAGTACTACCGTGAGACCACGGACGAGAGAAAGGAAAGACGGAGGTTAACTGAGAAAACATCGACAAGAAGGTTGAGATTGCGGTTGAGAAGAAATCATCTGAGACAGTCTCAACAGCGGTAGCTGCCGCAAAACAGGTGATTGCAGATATTTCTATTGTCTTGGTTCTGGCCGTTTTCAACTAGAGCAGCCAAAATCGAGAAAAAAATGCAGCGGACTTTCCCCTTGCTGACTTCTTTAGGAGCAGCTAGACTAGTGTTGCACCAGCACCTGCAGCTGCACCGGCTCCCGCACCTGCTCCTGCACCTGCTCCTGCACCGGCTCCTGCACCTACTCCCGCACCGGCTCCCGCACCAGCTACCGCACCGAATGTGCTCGGCGGTGCATTGTCTTTGGCTGAGTTCGATGCCCTCACGGTATCTGTCACACCAGCCCTCTTCAATAAATGTATAATCTCCCGTTTCCATTGCCTTTCGGATGTCTCACGTCGCAGACATGTCCTTGCAGGCCAAGGTAACCCTGTGCACCATATTGTACACCATTGGCGACCAGAAGGTGGACGTGGGGAAGGCGACAATAATGGAGCCGAAGGAACCATTTTTCCACAGCCGGGCGATCCCCCCGGACGTCTTCAATGTTTCTGTGGCCAGTGTCAAACCGGGCCATGAGAATTTGGCTCCTCTAGTACTAGGGGGATGACGATGAGACCCCGGGCAGCTTGGTGATTGCAATGGGTGGGTCCTATTGTGGCCAAAGAGTCTGCTTTGTCTGGAAGTGGCCGGGAGCACACCCGCGAGCACGCAGTTAGGTATGAACATCAACACCCCACCTACTCAATTAGCGTCGGTTGTCGTGCTAGGTGATAGAGGACGGGGTGAGGAAGAGCCTCCATTAGTCGTTGCTGATGTCGCCATAGATGAGGATGAGGATGACGATGACACTCAACAGTATGTCAATACTGGCGCCTACTTAGGGTTTGAGCGTCATGAGTCGGTGCCTGAATTGTCGGCTCTGCAGTCTGAACGTATTATGAAGGACCTTCCGGTAGCAAAGAAGGCTAGGAAGAGGCCGAGGAAAGGCAACAAAGCTGCTTCTATGATCCAGCCGCCTTAGCAGCCTCGGGTTCAAGACCGTATAGACATCCCTGGTGCGGCAAAATGGCATATCCGCGGTGAACCAATCCTACCTAAAGCAGCACTAGGGGCCAGATTTGGCGATCTAAGGAGACTTCATGACGATGTGTTGCGGATAAAGAAAGGCCTCATCGCCTCGAAAAATCCAGGATACCCACTCTACGTGGTAAACGTGCCGCAACAATTGTCCTACGTCGATACATTCCCCACGGAGAAGTTCTTCCTTTAATTTGATTACATCTTCGACATGTTTCACTTGAAGAAGTTGGATTTTACGTTTGTCCGCCTTTATGCCTTGCACATGAACTACCTCATCGGTTTTGAGCAGATACCTTATATCTGTGTCGCTGACCCGTACTTCATGGACGAGGGCTTCTTGGCAGTCTGCACACAGCACTGTGAATACGCGAGGGACTACCTCGCCAATTTCATGCTCGCCAATAAGGACAAGGAGGTGATTCTCGTGCCTTATCATGCCCTGTAAGTCATCCACGCGGATATCCTTCTTTCGATTTCAATCATTCATTTGCATGGTGGAGGCTAATTAATTTGAGATGTACTTATTTTACGCAGCGGCGGGCGCGCCGTCCTCATTATCCTCTACCCCCGATACTCCCACGCTCTTTACTTGGACTCGTCGAAGAACATTAACAAAAAGGATTACACCCACATCAAGTCTGTTCTCGACAGTGCTATCTTTTACTACGGCTCACAGGGTGGACAGGTCAAGGACAAGAAGAAAACGGACGGCAGGCCCGCCTTCAGCCATAAGACCAACTTCTGCTGCATCCAGCAACCGAATGATTCTCTTAATGATGGATTCTATGTCCTACACCACATGTTGGAGTACCGACGGGATCACCAGAACCTTCACATGTCACCTAGATCCGGCGATGCCCATATTCTGCAATGGGCAAAGAAGTTAGGAGATATCGAGGATCATCGACTTCGAGCTGAGTTCTATCACATCCAGCGTGAACTTGCCCAAATCATTATGAAGGAGGTCGTCGAAAAAACAGGGATGTTCTACGAAGAAGGACAAATGTTGCGGGAAGACGTCCGAACACACGTACGTAGCCTCTCAGAGTCTCGACCTGAAGCCTTTCACTAAGCTCGGGGACTATCTCCTTGACATGGATGGATGGCACAACATGTTGGAGTGATTGTCGATATATGACAATGTGTCCGTTTAGTCCATACTTTCTGTATGACAAAACTTTGAGTTATGCACGATGAAACTTTATTTGTGATGTAATTAAACCGTCCTCCTCGACTAGCGAAGATCACTCTAGTTAGGGCATTTTGGGTATGATGAACTTTGTTATTCATGTTTATGATATGTTGCTTCTATTTTTGCCAAGTCTGTCTCTTTCTGTTGCTCAATTATATATGTTGCATATCATTGACTCATGTGACGATGCAGGTGCATAGATCATCGATGGCGAAGAAGTGCTATGCCAAGAGTATACGACAAGTGGCCGGAGTGTCAGGCCCAGGTGTACCGATTTTCGGTTTCCGAGCGACAGCCAGTAGTTAGTTTAGGTTCACGCTAATACGAGAGAGGGATACGAACTCATGTACTGCATAGTTTCGCTCTCACTCATAGTGATAGCTCTTCTCACGTATATCATTGTTTAGATGGATGACGATATAGTTGCAAGTAATCGAGACTTGTATCGCTAGTTTCGAGATGATGATGAGAGACCACTTTGTGTTGGATGATGATTATGATCATGACATGATTTGATGAGACTATTTCTATGTATATGCTATGATTACATTTGTATGTGTATGATATGCTAAAGATTATTGTATAAAGCCTATTCAAATACAAAACAAATATGCAAAAAAACAGAAACTAATAAAACTAGCAGTAGCGAGGGGAATAAAGTTAGCAGTAGCGCTCCCTTACTAGTAGTGCTTCCTGCTAAAAAGCGCTGCAAATATTAGCAGCAGTGCTCTGCACTAAAGCTCGCTACTGCTAGCCATGTATAGCAGTAGCGTGGGATGACAGGCGCTACTGCTATACGTTAGCTGTAGCGCCTTATCAGTAGCGCATCATCCCACGCTACTGATAGGCAAAATACCCGCGCTACTGCTAGGGTTTTCCCTAGTAGTGTGAATCTCGAGGGCGAGATTCATCTTAAGGGGGTAGGTTTTTAACATCCCAATTTTCAATTTGGATGTTATACATAGATCATCATATGCATATCATATTCATTCTTGCATTTTGTTCTGATCCTAGAAATCTTAAGCAATTCAAGGACCCAAGGAGAGAGTTGGAGGTTTCACAAAATTCATATTTGAATTTATTTTAAATTTGAAGAAAGGATCAATTTGATTTTATTATTTTTCTCTCCAATTATTTCCAATATTCAAAATAAATGAGAGAAGATAATATGACTTCTTCAAATTAAAAGAAATATTGGAGAAAAAAATTTAAAATCAAATTAAGATTTTATTGGCTATTTTATTTGAATTAGAAAAATATTGCATTTTCGAAAACAGCATCTTAGTCCAAAAAAATGTTCATCTTGTCCTAAATATTAGGTTTGGACGGTGAAAATTGTTTCTGGAAATTTAAAAATAAATAAATATTTATTTTAGGAATTTTCTTTCAGGCGAAGTTTATTTAAAGAAAAAAAATCCCGCCCGACTGTGCCGAAGGCTCAGCCGAGCAGGCCTGCCCGCTGCGCCACCGCCTTGCCCTTCCGTGCGGGGATCGGACTCGCCGGAGTCCGGATCCGCCGCGCCGCCACCGGCCGACTTGGGCACCAAGTCGGGGCCGAGCCCCCCCCCCCCTTTATAAGCGTGCCGCACCCAGCCCATAGCAGCAGCAGCACCCGCCGCCGCCGCTTTCCGCAGCCGCCGCCAAAGCCCCGCGCCGCCGCCGCCGCCGAAGCCCCACGCCACCTGCGCAGCCGCGCCGCCTCCCCGCACCACCTCCCGACGCCGCTGACATCGCCGCCGTTGCCGCCGCCGTCGAACCGGTACGAACCGTTCAATCCGGGTTTTTTTCGGTTTAGTTCGGTTCGGTTGTTTTAGATCAGTTTTTTAGGTTTTATTATTTAACGAACGCTCGTTCTTTCATTAGTTTTAATGAACGATTTTCGCCGGTTAAGTTCTGTTAGCAAACGTTTGCGTCGTAGGATTTTTTATTTTTAGTTTATTTTTGGCGAGGGACCTATCCGTGAATAGTTTTATCGCGATTTAGCCCCTAATCTTTAAACTAGCATAACTTTTTACTCGTTTATCCAAATTAGATGAAACCAACGCCTAAATCTTCGTATCATTCCGTTCTTGCCAGTTAACTAACTTGAACATGATTTTGGTATTGTAAAATTTGAGTTTAGTCCAGGTTAGTAAACGATCTTGTTTCATTCGTATTTTGAGTTTCGTTTCTCCGTTTGAGTTGAATCTTTTTGCAAATCGTACACTTGTAACTAATGTTAAGATCTAATTCATATGATAATAATGTTGTTAGGTTACACTTTTGTTAGTTTAAGCCGTTTGCTTGTTTCGTGGTTGATTTGGATCTTTTCTCGGTTTTCTCGTTACTTTGTTTGAGTGATTGCTTATGTATGCTACTGTTTGTCTATGCTAGATTACCCGGAGTGTGAAGTTTGTTAATACAAATCTTTAGAGTTTGCAGATCGTCAGCAAGGAAAGTTACACTTTGATCATACTCTTTTATACCCAGTTTTTTATATGCATTAGTATTGCCCCTCAAATATTTGCATGAGTAAGATTGGGAACATGTGGGTTGGTTGTAGTGTTGAGGTAGGAACCTAATACCTTTTGATCACCCCGGGAATATATGTTATGCTTATTTATTGCTTAGCCATGCTTGTAGACGGGGATTGGATCGTGATTCACACATGGAAGTCTGGGAGTTATTTAATTATGGATAACATTAAGGTGACAACTTTAATATACATCCGAGTGGATTGGTTGAGGCACCTGGGGAACCCAGTATTGCCTATTTTTGGGAAATCCCGGAGTACCCATGTGATTTTTCCTATGAAATGCCACCCAGGCTCAACGGGATCATAAGATTATTCATGCTAGAAACTTCCGTGTGCAGCCATAAGCCATTATGGGCTCTGGCATAGTTGAGTAAGTTGCGTGAGCTCTTGAAGAGGTGGACTAGCAGATGTAGGAAAAAGTAGGTGTACCGGTCCACCCGGAGTAGAGAGTTAATGTTTCAGAAAGACTATGTCTCGATCATCCGATCATGGATGCGGTCGAGTCTTGTGGGAAAAAGTGCGCAAACCTTTGCAGAGTGTATAAACTAATCATGGTTAGTCGTGTCCCCGGTTATGGAAATCTTGAGTATCTAGTAGACTAGTACTTGAATCTATTGATGTGATCTCATCACGTTACTTTAATTAATTTGATTTGGGTTAATGATGATATTCTTAATTGAGATTTGAGTTGGGGTTACCTTCTCAAATATTGGGCAACTTGGGAGTAGTTAAATAAATTTATTTTTTTGTTGTAGGGAAAACTAGCTTTATGCAAAATCATAAACTTACAGCCTCCACCAGCCAAATATTGCATGTAGATATAGCTCTTGCATTTCATTACTTTACAATGTAACCCTGCCAGCATATTCAATGTGCTGACCTACATGGCTGCAACGTCTCATGTTGCAGACTACTCAAACGACGAATAAGGTGCGATAGGTCGGGGTTTTTTTTTGCACTCAGCTATGCCGTTGGAGTTGATGGACTCATATACCTTCGAAGCTTCCGCAGTTATTTAGTTTAGATGGCCTTCAGCCATGATATTTTTGTGTAATCATACTCTTTATGAGGAGTCGATGTAATAAGTGCGTGATTGAAACTCTGTTATAATTCCTCGAGTACTGTGCGTGTCAGCATTACCGATCCAGGAATGACACTGATGCACATAGACTTGACCGTTTGAGGTCTGGTCGCTACATCGGCACAGTTTAAATTTCAGTGTCCAAAATGCATATGATTTTATTTTGTACGCCCAGCCAATTACACCTTTACTGGTTCTTTTAGAATTAAATGGAAGTAGATACTGATTTTAGCTTCGAAGCAAATGTTTGGCAGATTCCCTTTCAATTTGAATCACAGGAAATAGAGTGTTTACCGAGTGTCCGTGAAAGAAATCTACATACCATCATGAGGAAAGAGGGAATGACCTATGTCATGGGATACCGAAGAGTGAAAACTGTAGTTCTATTTTGTTCTTCAAATAGATCTTTTTCTTGGGACCACTTTATGTTGCATAGTGAAATCATGTTCTATACTATAATCATGTTGTCTTAAAAAGTATCAAGCTAGAATCAGCTTGTCCAGTGAGTGACTATGTTTAACTATGGGGGGGGGGTGTATCCGGTGCACTGGGGCAATTGGTGCTACCGGTGCACCTGTCTCCCATTGCACATTTAAAAATGTTAAAAAAACGAACAAAATTTAGTGCATTGACACAACTCCAATATATGTTGACACAAAAAATTAAAATCAAAATTCAAAACAATGCTCGAGATACATAAATGACAAATTTAACACTTAATAGTACATAACACAAGTTGGGCTTTAGTTTTGGCCCATTAGCACACTGAGGTCAAATTTGTCATTTTTATATCTCAAGAAATGTTTTGAGTTTTGATTGGAATTTTTGTGACAACATACATTGATGTTGTGTCAATACACTAATTTTTTTTTTGAAATTTTTTGAACATTTTTTAATGTGCAACGGGGTCCGATGCACCGGTAGCATCAACTACCTCGTTGCACCATATACGTTCGGGGGGGGGGGGGTTGTTGGAGGAAAAATTAGTTCATCTTTTACGAACTATCAAAGACCGAAGGGTAAACAATATTTTTTTGGCAATATGACCACCATGATTTTCACTTTGACTAAAAATATATCCGAAGTGATATCACAAACATTGTGTATCCATTTAAATTATATATGTTTTCAAAAAAAATTAAACGTGTGTTGCACGTGCAAGCTTACTATGGCAATAAGAAAGCAAAACCTTAGGAAATCTCCTCGTCTTCTCCACCACAATGGCGTTGCTAGTGCCACCCTACCCGGATATCTTACCAATGTCGATGCTTACACCGATTTCTGTTGCTCCCTCCTCCCCTTTCTAGCCTGACATCGTTGTGACTGTTGTGACTTTCATGACTACCGCGCTCCGGAGTGCTTAAACGATCGAGTACTTGGAAAGGCAAGTTGCTCTCTGTTGAAGGACGACTGGTCTTAATCAACTCAGTCCTCACAAATATGGTTCTCTATATGCTTCTTTCTTTCCAACTCCCAAGAGGGGTCTTGCAGAGGCTGGATTTTCAAATCCAGGTTCTTTTGACAAGGAACAGTGAAAAGAAAAAATACAGACTAGCGAAATAGAGTGTGGTTTGTAGGCCGAAAGACCAAGGTGGACTTGGCATTCATGACCTGCAGGTCAAGAATGATGCCTTACTTAGTAAATGGTTGTTCGAACTACTTACTAAGGATGGCGTTTGGCAAACCCTGCTGCGCAATAGGTATCTAGGCCAAAAAGTTGTGTCACAGGCCTATTGGAAACCTGGTGACTCACACTTTTTTGCTGGTCTAATGGCGGTGAAAAAACACCTTTTCCGCTTTGGATCCTTCACGATAAAAGATGAATCAGAGATTTGTTTCTGGGAGGACAACTGGCTAGGCAATGCCAGCCTCCGAGAACAATATCGAGCTTTGTACCGCATTGTTCGCGATAAGAATGATACTCTAACACACGTGCTCACTTCATTTCCACCGAATATTTCTTGTAGGTGGGATTTGATTGACCCCCGTCTTATGTCATGGCAAAATGTATTATCTTGATTGGAGTCGATAAACCTGACACAAGGACGAAATGTGTTCGTTGGAACCTCACTACATCTGGGTCCTTCACAGTCGATTCTATGTATCGTGCGCTCACGCATTCAGTGGTCCCACTGGATGATAACAAGAACATTTGGATGTCGAAGATTCCACTAAAGGTTAAAATCTTTACGTGATATCTCCGAAAGGGAGTTGTGCTAACCAAAGATAATCTCGCCCGTCACAATTGGCATGGAAGTAAGAAGTGTAGTTTTTGTACTCATGGTGAGACAATCAAACACCTCTTTTTTCAATGCAAGTTTGCACGTTCTACGTGGTCAGTCATCCAAATAGCACCCAATTTGTATCCGCCCACAAGTGTTGTCAATATTTTTGGTCATTGGTTGGACGGAATTTCAAATAGGTTCAAAATGTTGATTCGGGTGGGAGCATATGCGTTATTATGGGCACTCTAGCTATGCAGAAATGATTTGGTTTTCGAGGGCAAAAACACCTCTCCTTTGCAAGCTATTTTCTGTTGTACGCACTCGCTTCGTACGTGGCCTACACTACACCAAACGGAGTATCAACAACTATTTAAGGCGGTGTGTATGCAATTGGAGCGGGTGGCCAGGGAGGTCTTCACCCAACATGGGGTGGCAGCATAATCTACGGATAGCTACACCAACTCCTTTGACATAGGCATACTATGGGTCCTATATGATCCCATTGTTGTTGATATGTTGCCTCTTTTATCTTCTTTCAATTTGTTTTTGTTTGGCTGTATGCATCTTAGTTATGTAAAGACCGGGTGATGCTCATTATGTTTTATATCCGCTTGATACTATAAAGATGTCTTTTATCGAAAAAGATGTCTTTTATCGAAAAAGGCCACCCCTCGGATAAGAACCTTATCGTATGCTACCCGATGTCAATCTGAAAGAATAGGAAGAGGATAATAGTTGAACGAATGTAAAGCCAGCTGAGAAAGAAGACGATGAAAGGAGGGAAAGGAAGGAGGCATATGACAGGAAAGACAAGAGTATTGCATCATGATAGAACGCGGATTTTTAGAGCTCAGGTTTCTGGACACCCCTTATCCTTACCCTCCAACATTGCTTTGAGATCCATGCTAGACAACTAACTTTGTACATCAGATTTTCTCTTTTTTGTTTCTTCAAAATAAAACAACATATGAACTTCAAACTTTGCAACACACCAAAACGTTCTAACTAGAATGTGAAAAAACTTTCAGATTTTTTTGTCAAACATAAATATACGAAATTAGATTTTTTTTGTACTAAAAAATGTACTTTTTAGTATTTATATTGCACTAAAAAATCTGAAAGTTTTTTCCCACATTCTAGTAAGAATGTTTTGTTGAGCTGCCAAGTTTGAAGTTCATATGTTTTTCTATATGGGAGAAACAAAAAAGACAAATGTACTCGCATGAATCGCGATGCAAAAATGAGTGACTAGATAAGGGGGTGTCCCAAAGCCTATACTCTACAGAATATTTTCCCATCATGATAGTGCACCACATCGACCAAGGAAGAAGAATGAGAACATGAACAATGCATAAGAACTCATGAACGGAAGCACCGGCTGATAACACAGGGTGAAGACGGACAAAACATACAGAAAAGCAACATATAAGAACAGTTACAGTAAGTATTAGCACAAGTATATTGCATTGTATTCACATGATAACTAATTTCATCTATTTTTCATCCAATATAAGTGGAAACAAGTTTCCGGATCACGACACATAGTACAGATGTTTCTGTAGGTGCGTGCCCCACCTGCAAGGTTGGGGGGGGGGGTCCAGAAGGTAGTCCTGGTGCATGGTTCTTTCGGCTACAAATTTATCGACTATTTATTCCAAGTCCTTACTGCGGTACGGCAGATTCTCCCACATAATCCTAGTTCTATTGTGACTTGATTAGTTACATATACCATTGGAATTACATTGTTCCACCCGCACTTGTTCTTCCATTTGATCTTATTCTTAGTGGCAACTATTAGATCTTATTTTCTTAAGTTATGTTCCACGAAACTTGCCTTTCATTTATTTACTATCATATTTCCTTTTAACTCCTAAATTTTATGCTCCGAAACTTGCCAGCCAAGTTGTTGTGTTTGAAACTTGCCATACAAGAAGGGCATTAGGGCATCTCCAACACCGACCCGAAAACCTCTTGCATCTATCCTTATCGAGTTGTCCGAACCGCAAAAGTCATCTAACACGGTTCTGTATCGGTCTGTGGAGCGGTCCAGACATACTTTCTCCCGCAAACTAAAGACCAGTCCCACGCCCGCTTCTCACCACCCTGGCCACCCAAACCCCTCCACCCTCGCCCGCGCGTGTTCCCGTCCGGCTCCAGCTGCCCGCATTCATGCCGCTCAAAGCAGACGCGACCTCTGACTGCCTCCATCACTAAAGCGGCGCGCCTGTTCAATGCCGGAGACACGCGACTGGACGGGACGGTACATATATCTACCACGCCCGTTCAATGCTCCGTCCGTTCGTATGCCACCATTAAGCAGGCTCACCAGCTAAGAAGTCCACTCCGACGCTGTGCATTAACGCACCCGGATGCCTCGCCTCACCAGAATTCGCTATTTAAAGGTGGCCACACCGGGCTAACTTCACACCACAACACAAGCCGCTCCCCATCCTCCCCCCTTGAACTGCACCGGCCATGACTGCAAGCGGCAAAACTATGTGGGAGAGCCTTTCCATGAAGATGAAGCACAGCATGGTCGTCCTTGCCGCCACCTGGCAGAGCCGCCGCGTCCGCGCCAGGCATATCGAGGCAAGCTTGCCGACCAGCTCACCCGAGGTATCCGACGACGAGGATGACACCACGATGGAGACGGGCTCCGACGACACCGCCCCGTCTCCCACACCTCCGGTGCACGCCGACTTCACCATGGAGCAGGCGCATGCTCACTATAACGCCGCGATGGCAAAGGTGCACCCTTTGCCCTTGTCTACATTCCAACAGGTGTGGGAGGAACAGTGGTATAACATGTTCCTCCTGGAGCCGCACGGGTTGGCGGAGGGTCAGATCTACTGCGAGCGAGCGAGCGAGGAGGCCATGGCGGCCATGGCCGCGGCAAACCCCAACTTTGTCGCGGAGCAGCGTGCCATCTACGATGTCGTCCACGTGCTCAAGCCACCGCTCGCGATGAAGCGGCCGCCGCGAAGGCGCAGTTGTAGGCGATTGTGGATGAGACGAACCATCATGTGGCCCGGTGGGACGACGACAGCGTCAGCACCACCATTTCCATCATGGACCTCACGTCCACCAGCGACAGACCGGTCGTCGACTGCTCCGCGGAAGGACGCGGGAGGAAATTTGCTGGTTGCCATTGGAGATGTCCTTAGATATTATAATGATATAGGATTACAAAAATATTGTTAAGAGTTCTACCCAAATAAATCCATAGAACACGATGAGGTACCTTGACTACATTTAAGAACGTAACTAAATTAAGGGGCAACATTGAAGAAAGGGTATTCTATCATAAATATATAGGCTGCACAACCATGTTGCGTGAAGAATACCATTCTCTATGCAATTTTTTATTCGCTTCCATACAATACTTCCGCCCATCTTTTAATGATTAGACTTCTGTCCACATAATATGTCTATGTGCCTGTGAAGTTCATATCAGGATGGAGAATAACTGTCATTTCACTTGGTTCAACTAGCACGCCTAATAGAATAGTATATGAAAATTTACTGTACAAAGAGTACTTCAAAACTTTAGAACTGAAACATCTGTAGAATACTATTGTATTGTCTATCTCTGCGTGATCCAATTGAAGAGGAAACATCTGCCCCACCTCAAAGAATTTAAGCATGAAACTAGAATGAAGGTATCATATACTCCCTCCGTTCCTAAATATAAGTCTTTTTAGAGATTACACTATGGACTACATACGAAGCAAAATGAATAAATCTACACTCTAAATTATGTCTATATACATCCGTATGTAGTTTATAGTAGAATCTCTAAAAAGACTTATATTTAGGAACAGAGGGAGTAGTAAGCTACAATGCTAAATATCGGAGCAGATAGACAAAGGCTCCTAATTGAGTTTTCCTCAGTTATCAAGGTTAGGAATTTGAATCATCATTCCCATTTTTGATACACAAAAGAGGGTATGTAGTACGATGATACAGAAAGGGGAATCCATTACCTTAGCGGAAGACTTCAACCCCATCAGATAACTTCACTTTCAAAGTAACAAGTTTCCTTGTACATTTGCGAGTATTAAATACTCCGACCTATGATGCCACACACATTTTTTAAGATATTACTGAAAAAATTGAAATAAAATCTAAAATATCTTGATACTCAACACCCAAAGCTCGTGTGTGCCGCTATGCGGAGTTTAGCTCCATGTTAGGTCTTCAATTATGTTACGCGCAATTGATAAAATATCAACACCTTCACATAGTGGGATATAACGTGTATGGTTCTGAAGGGTTGTTTGGCTGTAGGGGTGGTAAGTGCATGCTATGAAGCACCGCCATCACTTCATGGTCACATATCTAGATAGAGGCACATATGTCACCTAGTCACCTACCTAGGCACAATGCATAGAATATCACATGGCTAGGTAGGGCATGGTAGTATGGCACCTGTGTGGGCACAAGTAAATATTTGTCAGTGAGCATAAGATTTTCGCCTACATGGCGCCAGTGCAAGCAACCAACATAGTTCGAGACCACAGTAGGTACTTGCCGCACTACCAAAGCGACAAACACTAATTGCTCGCCTTAGACCGTTCAAACATTGTATGTTGCTTTTTAATCTCGGTGGAATTTTGATTCGAACTTAGGGCCTCTTATATTCAAAGGAAAATAAGGGAAAGCATAGGAAATTAGGAATATTTTCTATGGTGACACTATTCATCCATTTGATTTAAAATCAATAAACCATAGGAAAAATGAAGGATTTTTTCCCTTGGATTGAGTTTCATAGGAAAACAAAGGAATCCTACAATCCACGCAAACCACTTTTTTACATTCCTATGCACAAAGAACAAGCCAAAGGTCCTGAGTAGCATAATATTACCTTAGCTTACCTTTGGATATGCTTTGACCTTATTTTCACCATCATTTTCATGATTTCTGCGTTTTTTCCTATTACTGTGATCAAACACCCAATTCTGCAGATTGTTTGGCACATGCAATCCTATCGTATTTGCATACTTCTGTAATCATGTGAATCAAAGAGTCCCTTAAGCTTTCAGCGAGTACGCATGCATGTGTCCATCTTCATCGAGCTTTTAAATCAAGGTAGAACCCTCTGCCTCGTTTTTAAAGGCTCCGTTTAGCACTGAGGTGGATTGTGGTAATTCCTTTGTATTGGACTACTTTTAGATATTTTGGAGGCTTGGCTATATTTGGAGCTTGGACCGTAGAGGATGTAAGGCAAGAGGGAACCATTACTTAACAGAACTTACCTATGTTTTAGTTTAATTTACAAAACATAGTAGTAGACTTATGAGTTCTTTTCTGCCGCCGGGGGGCGGGGGGGGGGGGGGGGGGGTCCTAGAGGTATATGCCATTTTACCTGCACATCAACTTTGCACGTAAGATCATTGCTCTTCTCAAGATGTTCCTCACCAACACGTAGCAGTATATCTTCGAACTGAAACAAACTGTCAGAATCATATAAATAAAACACAACAGAGTTAACACATATAGAAGTACAATCATTACCTGAGCTATACTTGAAACACTCTCTCCTTGACATGATAAAATAACATCCCCCACTCTAATGCCAAGCCTCTCAGCAACACATCCTGCTGAAACCTGAAAAGATTTCAGAAGAGTTATATAACTTGATATTAGAATTTCTAAAAGACTATTAACCAATAGGTCAATAACTTTGTATACCTCTCTTACTACAAGACCAGAGGAGATGTTGAAATTATGTGACAACTGCTCAATACACGACATGCCTAATAAGTCCAACGTCTTTAGCTTTAGTCCAAGCTGGGGTCGCACAATTTTCCTGCCAAACAATCATCACTAAATCAACAAAAATACTTTAAAACAGGGTATATTGCATTCAGGACCATATATTTCTAACATAGTTGTAATTCGAACCAAATGTTCTCCAAAATATGAAGCCACGTTGTTAGCATAAGGTTGAATCGGCACAAACCAAGCAGAAATAAACCCCCCATCTTCCTATTGTTAATCCCTATCCCTCTAATTTCTCTAACCTATCCCCTGTTATCTCTCTCAACTTGCTAATCACGACACCTGTATGCAGAGGATGAACTCGTCCTCCCGTATTGCACCGCTACTACCTTTGAAGCTCTAAGCATTCACATCATGGCTTACTATGCCCACAACAGTCTAGCTTGATTAAAGAAATAAGGACGTGAGTCGGTTCTGTAAAAGTCAAAGCAGAGTCCTAGTCCTAGTTGAGTAGGACAAGTCGTAGTCTTTTCGATTTGTATGCAGCAGTTGATGATCAAGGGGATGTAATGCTCTTTTAGTTTAGTCAAAGCAGAGTAATGATGAAACATCAACTGAATTGTATGCATCAGTTGACGATCAAAGGGATGTGATGCTCTTTAAGTTTAGTCAAAGCAGAGTAATGCTATCTTCTAATCAGTGAAGACATAAGTGTGACATGCTCTCTTCTGATGTAATCCAAAGAAAGCATGATATAAAGAAAGCATCACTGACGCTTTCTTCTGATCGTCCTAGTTTACCCAAAGCAGAGTCCTAGTCCTAGTTGAGCTGTTTGATTTGTATGCATCAGTTGACGATCGAGGGGATGCATCAACATAAGCGCGCGCCACATTAAAAGACAGCATTGCTAACATCCAGAGAAAGCATCATATAACGAATCGTTTCAGCACTGAAAATTAATAAAGTAAAAAAAGTCTTACCCTAATTTTCTCAACAATGCTGAACACTTCATTATAAGAGAGCTTGGAATAAAAGCAACAAGAGGAAATGTGTAGGATAATAACCCTACAATTTTCCCATTAGAATCCAACAGTCCACCTCCAGTTCCACACTACATTTAGAGGCTCACTTAATTGATAACTTAGGATTAGGTAGAAAATAATACAGAAGAACAAAGATAATTACCTTGTTAGGAATTGAACAAGTGATGAACTTATAATGATTGTGTTGGAATTCACAAGGGCCTACAGATGCCAGCTTGGCTTCTCTGTAGATTAAATCTAGATTTGTATCCCTAGCTACTAACACAAATGCTTCACGGCCGAACTCCGAGTTACCTTCCAATGGTAAACTATGCAAGTGTAAATCTCCTGTAATCTCATAGAAGGCGACGTCATAATGTTTGCTAAAGTACATCAATTGACTATCTACGGTTGTGCCATCCGGTAGGTGAACAATAACCTAAAATGTGATAGTCGATTAGAAACAGCTAAAATATTGCACATATTGCAGTAAATTATAATTGTCCAACACTTGATATTTAAGTCAAAGTAGAATGTTATATTGGCCACATGATAAAGCAACAGCTAAATGTACACACAAACATCACACAGAGACCAAAAAAAGGGTAATATAAGTTATACCGCGAATGCAAGAGGGCTGAATGTAAATAGTACAACATCGAAGAAAGATACTTATAAGATTCATGTGAGAAGTACATATATTGTCTCCATTCACATTTCCAAATAAAATAAAAACGAAGTATTTTGTATAGCTAACATGGTAGTTGAACATCACTTTTACCTTAGCTTGAGGAGCATATTCTTTATCCAGCCAATCATTAGATGGTTTCTCAGTGCAGATAAGCCAGGCAGAGGTGAGAATAGTAAGAGATTTCTTATCTTCATCTCGATTGACAACAATGCCTGTGCACCGGTTAATCTCTTTGCCATCTGTAAATACGCTGACCGTAATTAACAAGCAACTTCTATGCAATAGAGTGACAGAGACATATAAGATAATAAAAATACCAAGATAGGCTGAAAGACTCAGGATAGATTTGGCAGCGTTTAAAATCATGTCCTTGTTCTTGGGACTGCCGTAGCATTCGTTGGTACCAGAGGCCTTGGAAGGCAGCTTGAGCGTCAGTAATTGTTCTTGTTGAGCTGCAAACAACTCAATTCATCATACAGTTATGCCTCAGATAGAAAAGAGTGAATAACGTTGAATGATGGAATCGTTTAATTTATTAATAAAGAATCAAAATAGGATACCTAGCTTCTCCTCATACTTGCGTAAATCCTGGCGATATTTGGCCACAGCGGCCTTGTCGTCAGTGAAGCCGTAGACCAACTTCCCCTTGGAGTTCCTCCAGATTGGCACGAGCGGCATCTCCGGCTCACGGGCCGGGGAGCTGTGCGCCGAGGAGTCTGAGCCTGAGCCCGGCTCCTCCTGTGAAGACGTCTCACGATCTGACTCCGATTCCGATGCCCCGGACTTGCTCCTCTTCGTCCTCGCGGAGTCAGATGCACCCTCGCTCGTCGGCCGTCGGCGCGCCGGTGGCTGAAGCTCTGAAGGATGGTACTCGGTCTCCGGCAGCCGGTACGGGCCCGTGAAGTCTGGGTGCCACGGCGGCAGCCGCCGCCGCGACGTGCTCGGGTTCGGAGGTTGCAGTGGGGGCGATGTGTTGGCATCCTCGTCGCTGGTTGCTCCCCCGAGGGCTGGACTGGACCCCGACCCTGACATCTCCGCCGGTCGGTTCGAAAATCAGAACGGCTCCGGAAGCAGCACCGGCCGGAGCGACCGACGTCGCAGCCTCGCAGGAACCTTGCAAGAGGAGGCCGGCCGGAAGGGGTCAGAACTCAGAATACACGGCCTTCATATGGAGGAAATTGATTATTTATGATTAAGTTTATTTATGCAGTATAGATATCGGGCGAATCGTTCGCTGGGGGTGGGATCCCAGCGAACGTCTCCAGAGCCGTCTGATCCAGATCTAATGGATGGCAGTTTCTGTTGGAAACTTGAGCTAAAATTGAAAAGCTGCCAGGTTTCTTTTTTTTTTTAAATGTCAACCCCTAAATGTTAGGTACCAGATATATGTATCACACGATCTATAGCACTCACACAAGGATTCTTGTCTTAGCGGTGATTACAAGAGAAACGGAAGAGGAAGGGGAACTGAGGTAGAAGAAGAACAGAGAGCCGCCGCCGCCGGGTTCGTGATCCTACGCGGATACCTCGTCCAGCGCTTGGGTCCTGCTATTTGTAGTAGTTGCGGCTGTAGCTGCTCCTCCGACGGCAAGGTAGCTGGGCCTAGCCCATAGCCGGCCCATGGTAGCAGGGATGCTGACACTAAACTAAACCTACCAACCGCGGCATTCACAACTGCCATGTTTGGCAACGAACATTCGCCGGGGATTGACGTCATAAGTTTATGGTTTTTTTCCTGATTGAATCAACTTAGTTTTAACAGCTTCGTAAAAAAAACTTAGTTTTAACAGAAATCCCAGACATGAAGATAACCACTATTTAATAAAACATTTTAGCTAATTCTCATCACATTTACTCTTTCCGTTTTAAAATAGATGACCCAACTTTATACTAACTTTGATAAAATTAGTATAAAATTGGGTTATCTATTCTGGAACGGAGGGAGTAACTCCTATGCCTTAGATGAAAATCTTGGAGATTTGTGTTTTTCAGGGTTGCATGGACCGCTTTTGTGTTTTGTCCCTTTCTCCCTTGCGTGTTGGACCATTTTTTTAAGTTGATGTGGGCTGCAGTATACAATTGTTTTCCTTATTCTTTTTCTTTTCATGAAATAACTAATTAAAAAATACCTCTTATAAAGGTCATTCCCACCATCTCTGACGACGCAGATAAGTAGCGGACATGTGTGCCACTTGTTGCAACTTGCGAGTTTTCTTTTTTCATAGATTTTTTTCAAACGTTTTATCTTTTGAACCGTACGCCCAAATCATGAACCGTTTTCACCATTGACTTTCTCGCGTTCAGATCTTTGAAACTATGTCACATGTTAATAGACTTCGGCCAAAATAATCTAAGAATTAGAAGAAAAAGGAAAAAACAAAACCCCAAAAAATAAAAAAATAAAAACAAAAAGAGTGAAAACCGGAAAAAATAAGAACCCAAAAGCACAGTTGTATTTTTTCACTTTTTTGGAAGCACAACTATGATTTTCCTTCCTTTTTCAGAAAGCACAATTGTGCTTCTCGTAGAGACATAGGCTGTGTTTTTTCTTTTCGGGAAGCACAGTTATGCTTCTCATAGAAGCACGGGCTATGTATTTACTTATTGGGAGCACAATTGTGCTTCTCGTAGAAGCACAAGTTGTGTTTTTCCCTTTTCAAAAACGTAGGATGTGTTTTTTTTACTTTTCATGAAGCGCATGCCGTGCTTTTCCCTTTCGAGAAGCACATCGCAAAATCACAATTGTGTTATTCCCTTTTCGGGAAAGTATAGTTGTCCTTCTTGTGGAATCATAGGTTGTGCTTTTCCATCTTCGAGAAGCATAATGCACATCGCAGAATCACAACCGTGTTTTTCCCTTTTCAGGAAAGTATAGTTGTGCTTCTTGTGGAAGCATAGGCTGTGCTTTTCCATATTCGAGAAGCATAGTTGCGCTTCTCGCATAAGGACATGTCGTGCTTCTTGCGGAAAAGCACTACTCTTATAAAAATAAAATAAAAACTGCCAAAACCTAGGAAAAACGAAGTGAAAACCCCAAAACCAACAAAACTCACAATACAAAAAACCCAAATAAAATCCGAAAACGCGTGCAGAAAAAATCGAAATCCTGAGGGTGCGCCATCACACAACATATGGCGGTGCTAGGTGACGCACTCCCAGACAAAAAAGTGACATTACGGTATCCCTCCTAGGGGTAGTAATAATCTCCAGGTGCAAGGAATTGTTGTAGCACTTTCCAATGATGGATGTGGTAATTATGGAGTGTCGAATCCACAAAGAGCTAATATGTAATATCATTATTCTCTCGGGTCCTATCTACCACTGATACAACCCTACATACACTGGGGGGTTGCTTTAACTAAAAACAAAAAATAAAACTATGTTGCGGGTATAAAGAGATAGCTTTCAAGATAACAAAGAACATAGACATAAAAATTATGTGTTTCCTAAGTAATAGTACAATATAATACAATATTTCCTACTTATAAAGGTTGGAGTTGGTGATGAATTCACATGTCGGACCAATAATAAAATAAATAAATGTACATCTATCCACATGTGGACTAACCTTCCAAACGACTTAAATAAATAAATCTACTTTTCATCCCATGTCATGCCTAACACAAAAAATACACTTTATTTTTATGTGAGAATAACACTCTTTTTTTTAACAACAGAGAATAACACTCTTGTACAAAAAACTTAAGTAACAAATGAAGAGATATGACTCCACCAAAAATCACTCTCATGGTTTTAGTTTCTCTTCCCAACAAATTCTTCTAATTCTACATTATAAGAGAGGGAAAAAAATTCCAATTACAATGCGGCAATAGAACTTGTCATCCTAGCAGATCCATGATATTGAGCAGTCAACTTATTCATGTCTATTCTCCTATGTTTCAAAATTTGAAATGTTGGCTCACTTTAACTTTTGTAAACGATCCTACTATGACCACCTAACACTCTCCAATTTCTGTAGCGTGATATATCTTTGTATTTCCGGACTCTTTTAGTAATAAACATGCAACAAAAACACACCAACTTATTCTGACAATCTCCTAATTCGGTAGTCTAACTCCTTATATTTTTATGGCTCTGTAGCAATGCACGGGCACTGTAGCGAGTGCAGAATAGTGGTACTACAGTGTGCGTAATTGTCCCTATGCAACAAACTAAGTTAGTAAACTGATCATCATTGCAAATTTATATGTGGAGAGGCCTATGCTAACATACTACGCCTTACTTGGAATTTTATTCAATTATGATTGACATTATTAGCAAGCATCCACAACTACTAACAAGTTCATTAAGCTAAAATTCAACCATAGCTTTAAGATATATTGATCACCCACTACACCACAACACTACATCCCCAACAGACAAGTCGGTAGGGAAAACAATGTCCACTGACAGACAATCGGTCGGGAAAGACTATTGCCGACCGACCCTGTCTGTTGGGGAAAGTCCAGACGGGAAAGCCTTTTCCCGACCGACATATCTTTCCCGACCCACTGTTTGACGGCCATCCAAAACATTGCCGACTGACTTTCTGTTGGCCCTGCTATGAACTTTTCCCGACCGACTGTCCGATGATAAACTTTCCCGACCGACTGTTTGATGGTACTTTCTTTGCCGACCGACTTTCTGTTGGCCCTACCATGAACTTTTCCCGACCGACAGTCCGACGGTACTACATTTGCCAACCGACTTTCTCTCGGCCCTGCCATAAACATTTCCCAACCAACAATAGGACGTTGTTATCTTTTGCCGACCAACAGTTCGATAGCATTTTGTTTAGCCGAGCAAGATATATTAATACCCAACTGTTATTTGGCTTGTGCCTTTCCAAACAATATCAATCAAGTTGCATATCCCATTGCAACACAGGATATTCTTATAGGTAAAAGTAACTAACTAAAAGGAGGAAGCATTTATGTTTCAATCACCAAGACACCTGATTGGTTTACAAAATGATAGATGAATGTCCAATGATTCATTGTTTGCTGCATTACACAAAATACCCAATTGACAAGACACCATATACGCTTACAAAATGCTAAAAGACACAATGTTTTTGCTCCATTACACAAAATGCCTAGCTGACGCAAACCGCCATCTTCATGCATGCTTACTTCCGGGTCCTCTTGTATGTCATTCCTACAAAGGATAAAAGGGTGACCGGTGAATTCATGCACTCATAGAGATAATGGAAAAATAATAATTGTATAAAGCACCAATGGCAAAAACAAACTGGGATTTTAGTATTACTAAACAGGGGATGTCTAATTAGAATCTGTGATGGGTTAGACATAATAAAGCATCAGTGCCACACCGACCCACCATATAGCCTGTATGAATCTCCTCAAGCCGCAGACCAGGAAGTATATTAAATGGAAAAGGAGCATATGCATCATCTGGCCACAAGGCAACAATTTAGCATGTCCAGACACCCAATTATTGGGAGCAACACATCCACCAACGGACACATGAAAGTCATTTTTGAAGAAAAGACTGCACTAGTTCGCTTTCTTTTTGTTCTCTGGGGTGGAAAGACCGCACTGTGGTGCACTAGACGGCAATACATTAGGCAAAATGATTACTATCTAATACACAGCTAGAAGTTTCAATGATGAGTGCAGCATGGCCTGGGAAAAGCATTCTCAAAAACCCATGTACATCAAGAGGTTATACATACTTTCCCTATGTTAGAAATGAATTTCAATGAGAAGAATCTATCTGAAATCATTTCTAAATGCGGTACTAAGCACATGAGGACATGCAAAATACCAAACAAAAACAAAAAGTATCTGAACTTACACTGCATCTGACTATTATATTCAAAAAAGCATCGGAGAAAAGCACCTATACTTCAGTGCCACAAATTAGATTAAATTGATGACTGTCCTCTGATCTCACTGCACTAAAGTTCTGGCAATTGCGGGACAGATGTGGGCGAATTAACAATGACCATTTTAGAACTAACTTGCTTATGCCATATGCATGGTAGGATCACCATTAAGCACCTGACTTGCTACTGCTCAGGATTCAGAAACTGAGAAGATTTCTCCTATACAATAGAAAAATACTGTTAGGTCGAGGAGGTATGCACATAAATTAATTTTCAAATAGATATCAGCGCTTTAAAACTCGGCGCTTTAAATGGAATATCATGAAGCTTTCCTTCCCCACTAAAAAAACTGGGCGAAGTTTATCTAAAGAATGTTCACTTATGATAACCAAGAGAAACTATTTGTACAAGTGTTTTAGAAGCAACAAATGGAGTACTAACAAATTAAAGCCCTTAGCTACACCGCTGGTCCTTTGCTTTTTTTAACAAAAAACTTGCAAGAGCATTTCATATGTGAGTGGAGTCCTTCTTTTGTTCAGTCAATCACATGCTGCTAGAAATAATAGAAGACCTTAGCTAGCTTCATGCCATATCTTAAAATGCATCTAAGCTACACCAATATGAGTTACTCTGCAATGTGCAGATAAACAGTAAGAGATGTATTCAGAAATAAGTAACAAATTTCCTCATGGATACAATAACCTTATAAACCAGAACAATCTACAGTTGTTAAACCATTCTCATTGCAAAATTGCCAAAAACTAATAAGAAAAATGCAACTGTAACATCTATAGAAAAAGACTGACAATAAATTAGAACCAACTTTTCATATTTAGTCCATTTTCGAAAACTACTGAAGAAAAATGACAACAATACTACAGCTGGAAATCTATACAAGCGAAAAGGTAAATTACTAAACCAATTAATACATATTAACTCTTCATTCCAGAAGTGAACTATTCTAGAAGTTTTATAGAACTAGTGAAGCAAATTCACAGAAAATACTACTGTAAACTCTATAGAAGCATGACTGTAAATTACAAACTGCAAACATACGTATTTAATCTTGTTTCCAGAAACTAAAGTAAAGCTACATAGAACTAATATTCCAAAATTACAAATAAAAGATGTTGTAAGTTTATACAAGCCTAAGAGTAAAACCTCTTAACTGAACTATTCTAGAAGTTACAGAACTACTGAAGCAAATCTATAGTGAAAATAAAACTATAAAATCTTTAGAAGCATGACTGTAGAAATACAAACGGCTAGATATACATGTATTTTGTCTTGATTCTAGAAAAAAACTGTACTAAGTACTACAGAACTAGTGTTGCAAAATTATGGAAAAAATAAGTAGTAAGTCAATACAAGCCTAAGTGTAAAACCACTTAAGAACTGAAATAAGCTACAAGCTTTACTGAACTAGTTTTGCAAAAATACAGAAATACAGCAGTAAATCTATACAACCATGAGTGATGCTATGTCTTCCACCCAAAAATCCTTGATTGATGCTATGTCTTCCTACCGAAAATCCTTCTGCTAGAATGGAGCATTGAGACCAACAATTTAACAAACACTTTCAGTATGTTGCCCCATAGAAAGAAATAAGCAGGAGGGATAGGAACAGGGAAGGACTGGGTGTGGGGAGAGAAAAAATAAACGATCCCTTGTTGTTGGCCGGAAAGAGTAGCAAAGCTCCAGCCTCTAGGTCAATATCGTCCTCGTAGAAGTCATCGACGAAGAGGTCTATTTCCGCCCGCTTGCAGAGCCTATGTATGGTGTGTCTCAACTCTCACCTGGTTAAGAGGATGAATATTTAATATACTCCTATGTTTGCAAGAATTCTACAATGCTTAACTAAAAATCTGAAACATTAGTATGATCATAGGAAGTAATGAATTTTCGTAGGATACCCTTGTATTGACCTTCAAGGATCCTATGAAATAACAAATTACAATTCACAAGCTCTAAAGTTCAGAAATCAATCACAACCAGTTCATAGAAAATTAGCTAACTAAGGTTTGCTGCAACAATACTGAAAGGAATACCTGTAGTATAGACTTTTTTTTTGCAATCGTAGTATCAAGCTTGTTCTTCTCAAGTTCTCATCCTCTCAAATCCAGAAATCACATTAGCAGTAGCCAGCTCTTAGACTGCATTGCCGGCTACCCCATTAGCAGATAGAGCCCCTGTTTTTGACGTTCTGCTTGAGCTTGAGCTCCCAGCCGAAGCGCTGCTTGCTTGATAGAAGTACCATCCCAAGTCATGGCTGATCTGAACGGAGAAGGGAAAAGCAAACAAATCAACTAATGGAAACACCGATTGGGGAGGGGTGGAGAGGGGGAGGAGAGTGAGAAGAACACCCACCGTCGAGGGAGGGGAAGCACCAATAGTCAATGGCCAGATCCCTCTTCGAACGAACCGGCTGGCACAGATCTGAGGTAGCCCATGGCGTGCCGGCGGTGGTGGCAGCTCCCGGATGATGAGCGAGGGTACGAGTGCTCTCTCTCGCAGGTGACCCGCCTCTCTCTCTCTCTCTCTCTCTCTCTCTCTCTCTCTCTCTCTCTCTCTCTCTCTCTCTCTCTCTCTCAGCCTCGGATCTGAGAGGGACGGCGGCATCCATCACCGCGCCTTGGCCTCTCCCCGAACTCCAGCGCACGAGCTAGGGTTAGAAGTGTTTGGGGGCTAAGCAGTGTGAGTGCAGGAGGATGAAGGAGACAGGGCAGCAACCTTGCTACCACGGTGACGGCGTGCTGGAGACGTCGGACGGTCGGCGGCGAAGGGAGTGCGTGAGAGGATTTGGGTTTGGGGAATGGGGAATTTGGATTTAGTGGAAGGCTGAATGAAAAAATAGGAGGGAGGCATGGCGCTATGTTTTTGGCCCGCGCGCGCAAAGATGGGCCGGCCCAATTGGCAACCAACAAGTCGGTCGGCATTAATCCCCAACCAACAGTCCGATGAAGACACAAGCTTTCCCGACCGACAATCCAACGTGAAATATCAAAGTATTGCCGACCAACAGTTGGACACGATACATAAGTATTGCCGACCAACAGTTTGTTAGAAGTTTTCCCAACCAACTGTCTGTTGGCGAAATTGACTTTTCCCAACACACACCGGTAGGGAAATCTGGTGCGTGGTGTAGTGACCATTCAATCCCGTACGCATCAATTTCCATGGTCCAACGAGGTTTTAGCCACTCCTGCCCCCATATGCATAGTCTTATCAACATACAACTAACCCTATATTGTGATCCACACACACGCTCATATGCTGGGCACCAAAGTATAGAAATATAACCACAAGAAACTCAAACCAGTCATAGAAATTCACCAATTAACCCATAAGACAACAACTATCTACCAATACACAAAGAAGATGCAAGAGATCATCATAATAATAATCAATAGCATGTGACACACCATGTTCAGGTAGGGGATTATAGCGGGTACCGGGAGAGTGGACCGCTAAAAATAAGTGAGGAATGTGATGGAGATGTTGGTGAACACAATGACATTGATGAAGACGACTGTCGCGATGATGGTTCCCCCGGCGACACTCCGACACCACCGGGAGAGAGAGAGAGGGGGGAGGCTTCCCCTCCAGCTTCTTCCTCCATGGCCTCCCCCTAGATGGGGAGAGGTTCTCCCCTCTGGTCCTTAGCCACCATGATTCACAAAGGGGCGGGAGCTCCTCCGAGAATGGATCTCTCCTCCTCCTTTTCTCTCTGTTTCGATATTGTTTCCTGGCCAAACACTATTTTTATAGCTGGATATCCATAACTCTGGTCGGGCTGAATTTGTTTCTTTTGGGGGGGGGGGGAGGGGGGTTCAATAAAATTAGATTTCTTGCAGCGAAAGGAGGGGTCCAACCGACTTAAGGAGGAGCCACATGCCCCCTGGCACGCCCGGAAGCTAAGGCGCGTGGTCTCGCCGTGTAGGCCCCTCGAGCACTGCTTTGCATTTATTTATTCGCCAAGAATTATGATAATTCCCATAAAAAATCATTAAAAAATCAACTCATTCCTACTTCGTGATTTTTTTCACATAAAAACCAAAAACAATATGAAAAAGGAACTAACCATTGGTGTTGGGTTAATAGGTTAGTTCAAATAAAAATAATATAAATTAACGCCAAAAATATGTAAAAGTGCTATGCTAATAGCCTGAAACAGTAAAAAAAATATTGATACGTCACGTATCAAGTACCCCTCAATTAGTTGCTCCCCTTTTGCACAAAGAGAGAAGCAGCTGGGAACAAATGGTGGGCTGCAAGGGAGGTGTCACTATGCTTTTTTTTGCATATGTTAGTTCAGTTTCTCTTTTCGGTTTCAAACGGTAAAATGGTAGTAGGAGAAACCTTCTATGTGTGTATGATGTCCTTGCTCCATTAGCCATTTTCTGATTATATGTCCAGATAGTTTGGAGGCCATTCTCGACGGAAGAACCCACAATTCTTTGATTTATAGTCAGGGTTTTTGTAGAATATTTTCATCACTTTTTTATAATTTTTGATGGCTTTGTCAGAAGAGCTACCACTGGTGGCTCATCCGTCCCCACGCAACAACGTCATTCTATCCGGTTGTATGTTCACCCTCGATACACAATTTGATCGAATCGGTTGCATGTCCACTATCGACATGCAACTCGTCCCTACCTGACCCAGTTGCATGTCCATCATGACACACAACTCGCCCGGACCTCAGACCTAGTTGAGTGTCCGTCATTATACACACAACTTCAAGTGTTGGTCCCGACTACTCAAGGCAACTATAACTGAGTTGTTTGGGTGCGGGGGTTGCACAACTGGCATTTTGTTGAGGGGTGGGCAGTTGTAAGTCCAACACTAGACACACAACTTGAAGTTTTTGCCCTGACTAGAATTGCACACCCTCAAGTAGAATGCAAGTGGGGTTGTTTGGGTGCGGGGGTTGTACAAGTGACATTTTATCGAAGGGTGGATAGTTGCATATCTGACACTAGAAACACAATTGCAAGTGTTGGCCACGACTGCAAACTGCACGTTCTCAAAGTGATAACAATTTGGTTTTTCTGGTGCTGGGGTTGTAGACGTGGCATTTTGTTGAGGGGTGGGCATTTGCATGCCCTCACTAGACACACAACTGCAAGTGTAGGCCCTGGCTACAACTTCACGACCAACGCGACTACAACTAGTGTTGTTCTAGTGTGGGGGCTGGAAAAGTGGCATTTTAAATATCAAGGGATGGACAGTTGCATGTCTGCCACTACAGACACAACTGTAAGTGTTGGCCCCGACTGCAATTGCACACCCTTAACGCAAGTGTTGCTGGGGTTGTTTGTGTGTGGAGCGTGCAGAAGTAGACACGCAACTGTAACCGTTGACGTCAAATGCAACTGCACACCTTCAACACGACTATAACTAGGCCTATTTTAGTGCAAGAGGGTGTGAAAGTGGAATTTTGGCTGAGGGGGTAGCAGTTGCATGTCCGTCACTAGACATGTAACTGGAAGTGTTGGTTCTGACTACAACTGCATGCCCTCAACATGATTTCAAGTGTGGTTATTTGGGTGCAGAGGGAGGGGGTTGCGAAAGTGGCATTTTTCAAGGAGTCGATAGTTGCATGTCCGCCACTAGACACGCAACTGCAAGTGTCATCCTCAACTCCAATTCCATGCCTTCAACGCGACTATAACTAGGCTTGTTTGGGTGCAAGAGGTTGCGAAGGTGGCCTTTTATCAAGGGTTAGTAGTTGCATGTCCATCACTACTTCACTAGACACATAACTACAAGTGTTGGCCCCGACTGCAACTGCACGCCATCAACACTTACCAGTGTGGTTGTTTGGGTGTGGGGGAAGGTGGTTGCGGAACTGCCATTTTATCGACGGGTGGATAGTTGCATGTCCGACGCTACACATGCAACTGCAAGTATTACCCTCGACAGCAACTTGCGCGCCCTCAACATGACTGCAACCGTGACAACAAAACATGCTAACATGATATTCTAAATTCTTTTTTTTCATATTTTTTGACCTAGCATGATTTTGTTTTGTGATATTTTTCCATCTATTCTGTCTATATTTCTACTGTGTTTTTTAATCCAATTTTGTGTAAGTATAGTGTGCATTTTCTTTTGGCTGAACTTGACAAAAAAACACAACACAAAGCAAAGCCCAACATCTAGAAGAAATTCAACAAAAATGAAAATGCTCAAATACAAAATCTTCTATATCTAAATAGGGGCACCCCACTACCTGATTTTCCTGCCCTCTCATTCATCCACGTCACCACAAATTGTTTCAGCCGTTTGATTGATCATAGATGGTTCAGATCTGCAGCACACAACCCCCCTCCCACTGACTCATTTTACCCACGGAAGCTGAAGCAGAAGCGAACCGTTCTCCCAATCAAAGCCTCTTCATGTGCCGCTGCGTCTCCTATTCTTCCCCATATCTCTCTCTCTCTATCTCTCGCGCGTGCGCGCCGCAAGCGTCACGAATCCCACGCGGCGATAGACCTAGACTCCTCTAGGGTTTGCGCCCGCCGTTGGGATAGCACCGACAGCTACTGTGGAGATGGCGGGGCAAGGGTAGATTGCAGGACGAACGATCTGAAGAATGGGAGGAACTTCACGCAGAGGGCATGAACAAGACCATCAACATCCTTAAGGGCAAGCTCGAGCCGCAGTTCATCCCCGAGGACTCATGATGCTCTACCCGTAAGTTGCCTTTGTCCCCTCCTCCCTCATACCATTCCTAGGCTAGGCCTGATTCGATCTGATCCGGTGCTGATGTAGGGTTTCCGCCCTCAAGAGGTAATCAATTTGAAAACTGCTGCAAATTGTCGAGCCAAGCTGAGTTAATCGATTCGAATTGTAAGGTAATCATGCGCAATATCGTTTGTAAGTTTGTAACATATTTAGTTGTGTTTGGTACCTGAGCAAGAGGTGTGTACCAATGAACAGTGATGGTAACATGCGTCCCTCTCTGGACCGCCCGATCGAGAATCAACAGACAAATCTCGAATAAACAGTGTCGGATCTACGGTGTTTTGTCTACATTACCATGTCTACAGTGTTCTCTGCACCAGTAGCATCCACAGTGTTTCTCCACTACAGTATTTAATCTGGGACGCCCCCCTGCATCCAACGGCTGCCGGCCCGCATGTTACGGCGTGACTGCCTGTGGGCATGTCACCGGATCCCTGTCCAAATTAATGCTACTCCAGCAAGAAACCCATGGTTGAAGGAAGGGTTAAAGTAACGTTGTACACCAGAGATCTTAAATTAGGAGTTCTGAAGATATTCTGTTATTATTTCTCATTTCAGACTGTTTGCATGTGTTCTGGGTTTGGTTTGATGCAACAGTTGGGTATATCTGTCAAAACATCCTGTACGCCTTATTGGGAGAAGTGGTGGAAGGATACTGATAATGTAGAGTTGTCCTTGTTCATACATAAAGATATTGTGCCATTTCTCAATAGTACTTCAGCCACGAATAGGTTTGTTTTCACTTTTCCCTAAAAATAGGACTGAAAATGTTATGATTTCTTATTGAATATTCGACTAATCGTTCAGTCCACTCCTTTGATTGTTCAGAATTATTTTTGTAAGGATATTTTATTTTATTTCGTAACCAGTAGTTAAATCATGCAAAATCTGCAAATGCACGCCTTTCAGAAGCCTGCCTAATGCGACCTGTACCGAAATGCATGGTATCATTTGTATACTGATTTTTCTTCTCATGCCTGTACTTTTTCTCCATGAAGTAATTATTTGTTTGAAGCTAATTTCTGGTCATGGTCCATTCAACACTACTGGGAACTGTTGAAAACTAGACACATTTTTGTAGAATATTTAAACTAGGCACATTTTCCCCATGAAGTAATTATTTGTTTGAAGCTAATGTCATGAAGACCATAAGTGTCACAGAATATTTAAACTATGAAGCAAGTATAGTATCCACATTTTTGTTTGAACCTATCACTTGATTATACCGAGTATGTTCCAAAATATTTAAGGTCATGTTTGAAGGTAATTTTCAGGTCATGATCCAGTCAACACTACTGGGACTGCTGAAAACTGGACAATGATGAAGAAAAGTGTTACAGAATATTTAAACTATGATGCAAGTATAGTTTCCACATTTTTGTTTGAACCTAACACATGATTATACCGTGTCATTTTCTTAGTTTGCCTTATGAAAATTTTGTGGTATGTGGTTAAAGTGATTCAGATTATTACTTCCTGGATTGACAACCATTGCATTTTATTAGTTATTTGACATGCTATATCTTTCCCTCAGTTAACTACTAAAAATATGCCTTTGAATGCCCCTTGATGAATTATTTATAGTCATTTGTTAACATTTGAAGTAGAGGCTTCACTTCCTTTCAGATCTTACTTTATATGATAAAGAACTACATGCAATTTTTCTTGCATGTATTTTGCATCTTTCAGATTTTGTTCATTTATTTTCATTGAGTTTTGCGAAGCTACAGTGTTTTTCTTCTACCCATTTCAAGGGATATGGCAGTTCGTTTGCATTGTCCAATTGGGTAGTTTTTGCACAGTTTTCTTGAATGATGGGGGTTAACGCTAATGCATATGAGAAATCATAGTGTACAGGACAAGTTAATAGTATTATAATCTCCCATCATAAAAAATTGTGCCCCTGACCTGAAGGCCTGCAGCTATCTTATGATGGAATGCCCTATTGAAATTTGTTAGATTTTTTTTTTTTTGATAATCTTGCATTGAAGTAAACAATATGTTACTTGGGGCTTCATCCTTTTCCATGAGTCACGTAATGTGAATCAACACTCGGCCAAACTCCACACGTCAAATGAACTATAGTATCCCGCAACAACGCGCGGGGCATCAACTAGTAATAAAAACGCAACAACCCAATGGAACAGACAAAAGATTACATCAATCCATGGGACAAAAACAACACACCTACAACAAATAAAAACAAACGTATACGAAACAAAAAATAAGGTAAAAATTGATAAGATGGAAAATGAGACCACACAAGAGAGATGACATCACTTAGCTGTGACATGTCAAAGTCTCATCTAGATCTGATCATTGTTGCAAAAAAAAAAGTCTCACCGAGATGAGTTTTAGACGGACCCCTTTTATAAATTAGTGTGTAAATATGCATAATGTCGTCGATAAAAGGAAAATAATACCATCAATTTGGAAAAGCAGGGCATATGTTTGTTGCCCACTTGGGCTTTGACCATAAATTCCATGCACAATATTTTTATTAATAGTTACAGTGATAACCACAAGAATTACTTTCAAATGTGAATCTGATGATAGTGATTCTTGTTATAATAACATGATTCACATGTTGCTTAAAACATGAGTTTAAATAGTCAAAGCACGCCTTACATTTTTCAAAATAAAAGGAGTAGGTTGACTTGTCAAGCTCCTAAATACGATTTTTTTCAAATAAAATACAGTACACCAAACTTATCTGAACAAAGTAAAGCGATCACGAGAAAGTCTCTCAACTCAATTCTGGGTCATTTGAACTCTATACGCCAGTCGTGAATGGCGGCATCCGGGAACTAATGGCGGCCATCCGCTGCATGTACTGGTGGGCGCCCGCCGGGAACATCACCGGCGCCGGCGCCAGCGCCATGCGGCCGCCCATAGCCCACATCAGCTGCAGCTGCAGCTGCAGCGATTTGAGGTACTCGATCGCCTCGTCCAGCATCGACGCCTTGTCCGTCTGGTGGAAGAATTTCATGCCAAGAACGAGATGATCAGACCGATCGCCATTGCCAAGAATTATATTTAAGATCGTATTCGTAACGACTAGCGAGTAGCGAAGCTGCGGAGGGATTGGAATTACATACTTTGTTGCAGTGGGGTACGAGTTCTTGCAGGGCCCTCATCTTCTCGTTGATCCTGTCCCTTCTCCTCTGCATCCATCACGCAGAACACAGTCAGCAATGGCGGCCAAGAGGCCCAAGTGTCCAGGAAACTCGAAGTAAGACGAATGTATTAGTCAGGTACCCTCTCCGAGAGGTTGTGCACTTGGGCGGCGCGCCGCCGTTTGGCTGTCGTCGGCTTCCGCGCCGTCTCGCACGTCACGTCGGCGGAGTCCGACTCCACGTCCTGCATAACCTCACTGGGGACCTCGCTCAGCTTCCGCTTGCTGGTGCCAGAAGGCCTCGACCACGTCGACGACGAGGTCAACGTCGCCGACACGCTGAGGTAGGACCTAGCGTCCCTGGCCTCCCTGCCGCTCCGCGGCAGCAGCACGGTGTCGTCGCGGGCGGTATCCGAGACGTGGGGCGTCTGGGCCTGGTTGCTCCCGCCGCAGGGCCTCCTGAATGCCATCGTGACCACCGAGGACTCGCCGGCCTCTGAGACAGGCGAGCCGCGCGGGCCGCCGCCGTGCAACCCTGCTTTACCCGCCAGAAGCGGCGGCGGCATCACCCCGCTTCGGAGCGCGGTGACCGCGTCCGCGGCGCTTCGCTGCTTATCATCCTCCTTGCACGGCCTGCCTGCGCCATCCGCCGGCATTCTGCCGAAGATCTCCGAGAAGAGGTCCCTCTCGACCGAGCAGTTGTCTTCATCGACGAAGGGGTACTGGAACCACGGCGCCGCCTCCTGCTCGGGCACCGCCTGCCTTGGAGGCGCCTGGCTCTGCATGACGACGTGGCCGCTGCACCACAGCAGCTCGACGAGGCCGTCGTCTTCGCTGCTGCAGCAACACGCCACATGGAAGAATCAGTCATTGATTCCATCGGCCGATCCAAGAAAAGAGAAGATGAATCCGGCGGTTAGGAGGACGGACCTTAATGGCGGCAGGGCGTCTCCCATGTTGCCGGTCCAATCTGCAGGAACGAACTGGTTCATTGTTCCTCAGTACGAGACACACTCGCTCACTCGCTGCAAAGAGAATATGATGATAAAATAGCATATCCCATTTGACATGTGAGCAGCAAACCAAGAATTAGAAAGACCAGAAAAGGCAGATTCTTTTTTTCGAAAAGGACCAGAAAAGGCAGATGCTTCATATGTGTAGCTAAACAGGTATAGTTTGGTACACTCTGGTAGGACACAGAAGTAACATGTACCTGATGAGCTAGCTGCTTCTGAATGTTGCTGCAGTTGGTGAGATACTATGAGCCTCCTGCCGATCTGATCTGTTCTGATCAGCACACACCTGCAACTCTCTTTCTCCTCCTCTAATTAAGCTGAGCGGTAGACGTGCAGCAGGATGGATGGAGCGGCGAGTTGCAACTGGGCAGCAGGGTGGGCTTTTTATCAAGCCAAGTTGGGTGGGTTCAGAGCTCCAGAAGTACACTACTACAGTAGCAGCAGCATATTGTGCTGTTGATTTGACTGAACTGGATGGATATACATCAATATCATTCCCCGGGAGACTGGATCAACAGACAGCGACAGGCAATGGCTCTCACCTCTTATATATACTTCCGTTCAATTTCGACGAGTAAATCGGAACGGATGGAGTAAGTACGACTTAACTAGCAACGTTACACACGCATCATCACCGTCGTGATAATCGTCGCCGTCGTCTTCCCGCCACCTGGGAAACATACGATCATCATCGTCTCACTTACCCAGAGATCATTCATTGTATGCGCGTACTCAGAGGCCAAAGCAAGGTTCACTTACCGTAGCACGGCGGTCATGATCATGACCGATCGTCGGCGTGTAAGCTGAAACGATACGATCGCGCGCGCTTGCGGGTCACTGTTCCGAGAAGATTTTCGAGATCTTGGGCGATCGGCCTATCCAGCCGTGTGGAGCCAATTTTCCCGAGGGATGAGCGTCACGTCCATGTCAAGCCCAGCTCAACACGGAGCAGTATGCATGCATGTTTGACATGTTCAGTTTTGGCGGCTAAGTATGGAGACATGCATGCATGTCACATGAGAAAGACGTGCGTGTGGGTCAAGCTCTTGAGAAGCTAGCAAAAGATCCGGTGGATCCATCATCCATCGGCGGCGGCGGTGTGTCCAGTGCTCAGTCTTCTTGCATCTCTCACGTCTTTATCGATCGAGGGCACTTCCCTCCGTGTTTATTTAGGTCATGGGCAAGGGATCAACAGTCCGAGTTTTCATGGGCTACCGACTACCCACGCACAGTAGCTTTATTGATCCTCTTGACTTGATGATTTTCCTCTCCAGCTATGGAAACTTCGCTATGCATAGTGGTATGCTCTTTCTCCTTAAATTTTGTTTATTATTATTTCCTCATCTTCTGCGTCATTTTTTTTTATCGTAGTAACTTTATTCCTCATGTAATAGCAAGGTCATTTACATAGTTGTGAAGAATAAAGTCAGGGACGAAAGTCTCTCAAACTTCAGAAGTACTATTGCTAAAACAATGCTTTGCTAATCCATCCGCTAGCATATTTGTCTCTCTGCTACAAAACTCATAGCTAATGCTCGCAAACTTCATTGCCAAGAGGGAGCACTCTGCCACCAAAGGAACGTCCACTCCCATGTACGCATCCGGGTCAGATATAGATTTCAAAGCGTCCATACAATCCGACTCAATGATGAGATTTGTGCATCCCAGATTCATTGCCAGGTATAGTCCAGAACGGATGGCCATTAGCTCAGCTGGTCCTGCGCTTGAGACATGAGGTAATGCTAGTGTTGCCGCTCCCAGAAATTTGCCCTGGTCGTCACGGGCAACAACTCCACAAGCTCCACTAAGGTTCTCCTCATGAATGATGCATCAACGTTCACTTTTATAACTCCCCTGTTTGGCTTCTTCCACACTTGATCATTCTTGCGGATGGGCTGGTTTGGTGTATTTGCGCGAACAAAATTGGTAGCAAGTACCTGAATTGAGATGGTCGATTGCTCTGGAGTTGGAACAGTCTCTCCCTTCGCAACCTGCCTCCTTTGCCACCATATAAACTACATGGCCACCAGGATGAGCTCGGTAGTGGGAATACCAAATGTCCAGAGTGATAGACCCGGACCGGTCCTGCACAACTACTCCGCATATCTCCTCGGTTAACCCTAGTGATGACCACACTTGTGTTGCTCTATCACATGTGAACAAACAATGTTGAATGTCCTCCAAACCAATTTTGCATATCGGGCATTGCGGGATCAAGCGTATGTGTCTGCCCGCGAGTACACCATAGCATGGTAGTACTCCCTTAAGTACTTTCCAACCAAAATGCTTGATCTTTCCCGGTAACCGAAGATGCCATATCTCCTTCCAAACCCCGCTAAGTTGAGCACTCCCTGGACTGTTCGAATTTGCATAGTGGCGACCGAACTAATGGTCAAATTCTAAGTGAAAAGCCGAGCGTACTGAGAAGGTTCCAGACTTTGTATAATGCCATGCCACAAAATATTCTAGTGCTTCAACATGTAGTGGAATTTGTAATATTCCGCGTACATTAACTGGCGAGAACATGCTCTGAATTAGTGCTTCATCCCACTAACACGTATGAGGGTTAATTATCTCTTGCACCTTTGACAACATGATTCCACCTCTAGGGGTGATAATCTTCCTTGTTGGACTTGATGGGATCCATGGGTCATCCCAAATGTTAATATTTGAACCAGTGCCCAGTCGCCAAATACATCCCCTCTTGAAAGTTTGTATCGCAGCAACCAAACTTTGCCATGTAAACGAGGACCCTTTATTTGGGCCAGCTCTCAGAACATTACCACCAGGATAGTATTTTGCACTTAGAGCACATGCACACAAAGAGTCGGGATTCTGGATCAGTCGCAAACACTGCTTTGCTAACATAGCAAGGTTAAAGCTATGAAGGTCTCTAAATCCCGTACCTCCCTTCTTATTCAGTACACACATCTTCCACCATGCAAACCAATGCATTTTCCTTGTCTCCTCTCCATCACCCCACCAGAAGCTTGATATTTCATCAGTGGTTGATTTGCATATCCCTTTTGGTAACTTAAAAGCAAACATAGCATATGATGGAATTGCCTGAGCTACTTCATTTAAAAGGATTTCTTTACCTTGAACTGATAGAAAATTTTCCTTCCACCCCTTCAGTCTCTGACATACTCTATCAACAAGATATTGAAAAAAATTCACTACGATCAACCCCGGCAATAGTTGGTAGCCCCAAGTACTTGTCAGACAAAGCTTCTGTTAGTATATTCAACATTCCACATACATTCTCCCTTTCATTTACTCTGGTATTAGGACTAAACAAGATACTGAATTTGGGTGTACTTACACGCTGCCCTGAACTCTCACAATATGTATCTAGGACCCTCTTCAACGTACTTGCGTTCTGTACCGTAGCTCTCATGGGGATCAAAGAGTCATCTGCAAACAAAAGGTGAGATATCGAGGGGGCATTCCTTGACACCTTTATTCTTACAATACCACCAATTTCTTCTTCGTGAGTCAACATGATTGATATCCTTCAGAACAATCAAAAAAGATAACGAGATAGGGGGTCACCCTATCTTAGGCCCCTAGTTGGTGTAAATTTGTATATCTCTGTATCATTAAATCCGATCTGATATTTGACAGAGGAGACGCACTCCATGATAAGCTCAATCCATTGTGCATGAAACCCCACCCTCATCATCATCTACCTCATGAATTCTCATTGTACTATGGCATATGCTTTCAACATGTCCAGCTTAACCGCACAAATACCATATGGAATGAAAGCATTCATAAGCGACCAACACATTATCAGTAATTAACCTAACCTGGTACAAAAGCACTTTGTGTAGGGGAAATCACCTCATGTAGGATTTTTTTAGTCTATTAGCCAGCATCTTTGAAATTATCTTGTAGACCACATTACATAGACCGATGGGCCTAAACTGTGTAATAACCTCTGGACTGTCCATCTTCGGTATTAACACCACATCAGTGTCATTTCACCCATCTGGGATCTTTCTGTTGTTTATCGCTTCAAGCACTTTGTTTCTAAGCTCCTCTCCAATGTTATGCCAAAAATGTTCAAAAAATATAGCATGAAGACTGTCAGGGCCGGGGGCCTTCGCATCACCTATTTGAAATAGGGCTTTCTTTACTTCTTCCCGCGCATACGGAACAGTTAGAAGGTCATTCATTGGCCCCGGAACCAGAGGTTTGACTGTATCTAGCAAAGCTTCATCAATCAACCCTGCGTCCAAATTGAGAAGACTCTGGAAATAATCAAAAATCAAGGGCTTGAGGTCATCATTCCTCTCAACCCATGCATTATGATTATCTTTCAATCTCTAATTAAATTGTGTCGCCTATGAGCCAAAACGTACTGATGATAAAACTTGGTATTACGGTCGCCCCGGCGTAGCCAGTTTGCATGTCCTCTCTGATCCCAGTAGATTTCCTCCTGCTCGACGAGGTTTTCAATCTTCAGCGTCAACTCTTGTTGTTTTGCTCTTGCACCAGCATGAAAATGCACCCGCATTAGTGTTTCTGGTTCCTTCTGGGCTGCTTTTAGTCGGGATCGAAGGCCCTTCAAGACTTTTCGATCCCATTGATGGAGATCCTTATGCACTGCTGCTAACTTGTCGCTGGCCGAGGGACAGAGCCCACTCACAATAGCCTTCTGCCACTCTGTTCTCACCACTTCTTCCATAGCTTCCTCCTCTAACCACCTTGCTTCGAATTTTTCTCCCTGATGACGTCGCTGTGCTGCGACTCCCACAAGGTACTCTATATCTAAACATATTGGAAGGTGGTCCGACTTGCCCATGTCCAGATTTATCAGGCCACATAACGGGTGCATATCCATCCATCACAAATTCGAGACAGGACGGTCTAGCCTTTCACTCAATCCTCCTCTAAAAAGGTAAACTTGTCGCCATGGTAGCCAATGTCCTCCAGTGAGCAGTCCGATATGGCATCTTGGAAGGCTTGTAGCCTACACTTTTGTCGCAGGGCTGCTCCTTCTTTCTTTACGACATCAATATCTCATGGAAATCACCAATAGCAACCCACAGGAGGTTGGATTGAGCATGAAGGTCTCGGATCAGCTGGTATGTCCTATCTTTATTATTCCAACTAGGCTCACCATACACACCCGTCAGTCTCCACATTTTACTATCCATCTCTTCAACTGACACATCGATGCAGTTAAAGGTATTAGTTCGGGAGTAGATCCTCACCTCCTTCTTCCAGACTAATAGTAACCCTCCACTCTTTCTACCAAGATAGGGAACCACAATCCTATGGTCCATCCTCAACTTTTTCATTAGCTCTTCTACCTTAACCTCGTCCAAATGCGTTTCAGATAGAAAAACGCATCTGGGTCATTCCGCCTTTGGATGTCCAGAAGCGACCTCACTGTCGGGGCACCGAGTAAACCCTGACAGTTCCAACTTATAAGTTTCATTGTGATCGGCGACCCTCCATGGAGGAGGACACCGCTAATTCTTCTGTTGACCCCGTCATGTTGGCCTTCAGCCTTTTACTATGTGTATCTCTTGCGGGGTGCTCATGAGTGATTTATCAATCTTTTCTCCCCCTGTGTTCTCGGTCAGGAGGACTTGATCGGTCACAAAGCCTGGTGGGGGTGCCACAGATGGGTTAACCACACTATTAACACTCCCATCCTGATTAATGAGACGTTTCCTAGCCATCGACACAATAGCATTTCTGTGAATATCATTCCCCCTGTCCATATCCATGTTAGCAATTTGTTGAGGATTTGGATCTCCAAAATTTCCCCTTCTAGCACCACTTGATGTCGTGCTTCTGCCATCACCGAAGCCTCTTCCTCTGTTAAACATGTCACCCCCGTGGCCTCCTCCCCGGCCGCCTCCCCTACCATACCCAGCCACACCTATCGAAGCATCAAAGTTCACCATTAGCCAGTCACCCCATTCATAGTCTTCCACCCTATGGGTTCCATCACCACATTCTATTACCACATGTCCGATCATGCCACAAAAATCACAGAAGTCTGGTAGCTTTTCATACTCCACATGGTACTTCTTACTCTCCTTTAATGTCAAGGGAACAACCTAAACTAGAGGTACATCTAGGGGGGTGGGCACCCTAGCTCTCAGATACTTAGTGGGGCTGATTCCCCCTTCATTCACAATAACTTTTATCGGGAGGATACGACCTTTCTCGCAATCTTCTCTGCGATTGCTCTATTTTTCATCAGACCACCAGGGATTTCAATGATTCACACCCATGCAGGGATACGATTCAGCTTGTAATCTTGCACATTCGTGATCCCATCATACTCATCAATCACAACTATCGCCTTATGAAAAATCTAGGGGCCTCCATTGATCACTTTGTTTGAATCACCAAAGCAGATCAGTTGTGCCAGGAATAGGTTTTCACGCATTGGCTTGAAAGTCACACCTTGCGCCGCCGTCCACGCGTTCCTCAACGTCTTAAATAGAGCAACATGGTTGAAGGGTCTTTGGGTATGAACCCTAAAGACAGCTATCCATTGTGTTTCCTTGATTAGGCTCTCAATTTCCCCAGCCAGGTCCAACTCCTCCTCTTCCTCACCATGGAGATTCATCCCCTGGAATTTGTCCTCTAGATTAGCATCGATCTCTTCATGTCCCATGTTTCCGCCGTCGGCTCCCGCGGCGGCGGATGCCGCCGGTGTATGCTCCTGTTCCGCCATGCAAGTTCGTCAGCACACTCTCAAACGTTGATGGATCACGTGAGGAGCACCTCGGAGGGAGATCTTGTTGGGGAACGTAGCAATTTCAAAAAATTTCCTACGCACACGCAAGATCATGGTGATGCATAGCAATGAGAGGGGAGAGTGTGTCCACGTACCCTCGTAGACCGTAAGCGGAAGCGTTATGACAACGCGGTTGATGTAGTCGTACGTCTTCACGATCCGACCGATCCAAGTACCGAACGTACGACACCTCCGAGTTCAGCACACGTTCAGCTCGATGACGATCCCCGGACTCCAATCCAGCAAAGTGTCGGGGATGAGTTCCGTCAGCACGACGGTGTGGTGACGATGATGATGTTCTACCGGCGCAGGGCTTCGCCTAAACTCCGCGACGATATGACCGAGGTGGAGTATGGTGGAGGGGGGCACCGCACACGGCTAAGGAACGATCACGTAGATCAACTTGTGTGTCTATGGGGTGCCCCCTGCCCCCGTATATAAAGGAGTGGAGGAGGGGGAGGGCCGGCCCTCTCTATGGCGCGCCCTAGGGGAGTCCTACTCCCACAGGGAGTAGGATTCCCCTTTTCCTAGTAGAACTAGGAGTCCTTCCATGTAGTAGGAGTAGGAGAGAAGGAAAGGGAAAAGAGAAGGGAAGGAAGGAGGGGGCGCAGCCCCTCCCCCTAGTCCAATTCGGACTAGGCCTTGGGGGGGGGGGGGCGCGACCTGCCCTAGGCAGCCCCTCTCTCTTTCCCGTATGGCCCAATAAGGCCCAATACTTCTCCCGGCGAATTCCCGTAACTCTCCGGTACTCCGAAAAATACCCGAATCACTCGGGACCTTTTCGAAGTCCAAATATAGTCGTCCAATATATCGATCTTTACGTCTCGACCATTTCGAGACTCCTCGTCATGTCCCCGATCTCATTCGGGACTCCGAACTCCTTTGGTACATCAAAACTTATAAACTCATAATAAAACTGTCATCGTAACGTTAAGCGTGCGGACCCTACGGGTTCGAGAACTATGTAGACATGACCTAGAACTATTCTCGGTCAATAACCAATAGCGGAACCTGGATGCTCATATTGGCTCCTACATATTCTACGAAGATCTTTATCGGTCAAACCGCGTAACAACATACGTTGTTCCCTTTGTCATCGGTATGTTACTTGCCCGAGATTCGATCGTCGGTATCCAATACCTAGTTCAATCTCGTTACCGGCAAGTCTCTTTACTCGTTACATAATGCATCATTCCGTAACTAACTCATTAGCTACATTGCTTGCAAGGCTTATACTGATGTGCATTACCGAGAGGGCCCAGAGATACCTCTCCGACAATCGGAGTGACAAAACCTAATCTCGAAATACGCCAACCCAACATGTACCTTTGGAGACACCTGTAATACTCCTTTATAATCACCCAGTTACGTTGTGACGTTTGGTAGCACCCAAAGTGTTCCTCCGGTAAACGGGAGTTGCATAATCTCATAGTTACAGGAACATGTATAAGTCATGAAGAAAGCAATAGCAACATACTAAATGATCAAGTGCTAAGCTAACGGAATGGGTCAAGTCAATCACATCATTCTCCTAATGATGTGATCCCGTTAATCAAATGACAACTCTTTTGTCCATGGCTAGGAAACATAACCATCTTTGATAAACGAGCTAGTCAAGTAGAGGCATACTAGTGACACTATGTTTGTCTATGTATTCACACATGTATTATGTTTCCGGTTAATACAATTCTAGCATGAATAATAAACATTTATCATGAAATAAGGAAATAAATAATAACTTTATTATTGCCTCTAGGGCATATTTCCTTCAGTCTCCCACTTGCACTAGAGTCAATAATCTAGTTCACATCGCCATGTGATTTAATACCAATATTCATATCTGTATATGATTAACACCCATAGTTCACATTGTCATGTGACCAACACCCAAAGGGTTTACTAGAGTCAATAATCTAGTTCACATCGCTATGTGATTAACACCCAAAGAGTACTAAGGTGTGATCATGTTTTGCTCGTGAGAGAAGCTTAGTCAACGGATCTGTCACACTCAGAGCCGTATGTATTTTGCAAATATTCTATGTCTACAATGCTCTTCACGAAGCTACTCTAGCTAATTGCTCCCACTTTCAATATGTATCCAGATTGAGACTTAGAGTCATCTGGATCGGTGTGAAAGCTTGCACCGATGTAACTCTTTACGACGGGCTCTTTTATCACCTCCATAATCGAGAAATATTTCCTTAGTCCTCACTAAGGATATTCTTGACCAATGTCCAGTGATCTACTCCTAGATCACTATTGTACTCCCTTGTCAAATTCAGAGCAAGGTATACAATAGGTCTGGTACATAGGATAGCATACTTTATAGAACCTATGACTGAGGCATAGGAAATGACTTTCATTCTCTTTTCTATCGTCTGCCGTGGTCGGGATTTGAGTCTTACTCAATTTCACACCTTTGCAACACAGGCAAGAACTCTTTCTTTGACTGTTCCATTTTGAACTATTTCAAAATCTTGACAAGGTATGTACTTATTGAAAAACTTATCAAGTGTCTTGATCTATCTCAATAGATCTTGATGCTCAATATGTAAGTAGCTTTGCCGAGGTCTTTCTTTGAAAAAACTCCTTTCAAACACTCCTTTATGCTTTGCAGAATAATTCTACATTATTTCCGATCAACAATATGTCATTCACATATACTTATCAGAAATGTTGTAGTGCTCCCACTCACTTTCTTGTAAATACAGGCTTCACCGCAAGTCTGTATAAAACTATATGCTTTGATCAACTTATCAAAGCGTATATTCCAACTCTGAGATGCTTGCACCAGTCCATAGATGGATCGCTGGAGCTTGCACATTTTGTTAGCACCTTTAGGATTGACAAAACCTTCTGGTTGTATCATATACAACTCTTCTTTAATAAATCCATTAAGGAATGTAGTTTTGACATCCATTTGCCAAATTTCATAAAATGTGGCAATTGCTAACATGATTCGGACAGACTTTTAAGCATCGATACAAGTGAGAAAATCTCATTGTATTCAACACCTTGAACTTTGTCGAAAACCTTTTTCGACAAGTCTAGCTTTGTAGATAGTAACACTACTATCAGCGTCCGTCTTCCTCTTGAAGATCCATTTATTTTCTATGGCTTGCCGATCATCGGGCAAGTCCACCAAAGTCCATACTTTGTTCTCATATACATGGATCCCATCTTAGATTTCATGGCCTCAAACCATTTTGCAGAATCTGGGCTCATCATTGCTTCCTCATAGTTCGTAGGTTTATCATGGTCTAGTAACATGACTTTCAGAACAGGATTACCGTACCACTCTGGTGCGGACCATACTCTGGAAGACCTACGAGGTTCTATAGTAACTTGATCAGAAGTTTCATGATCATCATCATTAGCTTCCTCACTAATTGGTGTAGGAATCACTGGAACTAATTTCAGTGATGAACTATTTTCCAATTCAGGAGAAGGTACAATTACCTTATCAAGTTCCACTTTCCTCCCACTCACTTCTTTCGAGAGAAACTCCTTCTCTAGAAAGGATCCATTCTTAGCAACGACTGTTTTGCCTTCAGATCTATGATAGAAGGAGTACCCAACAGTTTCCTTTGGGTATTCTATGAAGACACACTTCTCCGATTTGGGTCTGAGCTTATCAGGTTGAAAACCTTTTTTCATATAAGCATCGCAACTCCAAACTTTAAGAAACGACAGCTTAGGTTTACTACTAGCCATAGTTCATACGGTGTCGTCCCAACGGATTTAGATGGTGCCCTTTTAACGTGAATGCAGCTGTCTCTAATGCATAACCCCAAAACAATAGTGGTAAATCAGTAAGAGACATCATAGATCGCACCATATCCAATAAAGTGCGGTTACGACGTTCGGACACACCATAACGTTGTGGTGTTCCAGGTGGCGTGAGTTGTGAAACTATTTCACATTGTTTCAAATGAAGACCAAACTCATAACTCAAATATTCTCCTCGATGATCAGATCGTAGAAACTTTATTTTCTTGTTACGATGATTATCCACTTCACTCTGAAAGTCTTTGAACTTTTCAACTATTTCAGACTTATGTTTCATCAAGTAGATATACGCATATCTGCTCAAATCATCTGTGAAGGTTAGAAAATAACGATACTTGCCACGAGCCTTCATACTCATTGGTCTGCATACATCAGTATTTATTATTTCCAACAAGTCAATAGCTCGTTCCATTGTTCCCAAGAACGGAGTTTTAGTCATCTTGCCCAAAAGGCACGGTTTGCAAGCATCAAATGATTCATAACCAAGTGATTCCAAAAATCCATCTTTATGGAGTTTCTTCATGCGCTTTATACCGATATGACCCAAACGGCAGTGCCACAAATAAGTTGCACTATCATTATTAACTTTGCATCTTTTGGCATTAATATTATGAATATGTGTATCACTACGATCGAGATCCAACAAACTATTTTCATTGGGTGTATGACCATTGAAGGTTTTATTCATGTAAACAGAACAACAATTATTCTCTGATTTTAAATGAATAACCGTATTGCAATAAACATGATCAAATCATATTCATGCTCAACGCAAACGCCAAATAACATTTATTTAGGTTCTACACAAATCTCGAAAGTGTAGGGAGAGTGTGATGATGATCATATCAATCTTGGAACTATTTCCAACACACATCGTCACTTCACCCTCAACTAGTCTCTGTTTATTCCGTAACTCCTATTTTGAGTTACTAATATTTAGCAACCGAACAAGTATCAAATACTCAGGGTCTACTATAAACACTAGTAAGGTACACATCAATAACCTGTATATCAAATATACCCTTGTTCACTCTGCCATCCTTCTTATCCACCAAATATTAAGGGTATTTCCGTTTCCAGTGATCATTTCCTTTGCAGTGTAAGCACTCAGTTTTAGGCTTTGGTTCAGCTTTGGGCTTCTTCGTGGGAGTGACAACTTGCTTGTCATTCTACTTGAAGTTCCCCTTTCTTTCCCTTTGCCCTTTTCTTGAAACTAGTGATCTTGTCAACCATCAACACTTGATGCTCTTTCTTGATTTCTACCTTCGTCGATTTCAACATCACGAAGAGCTCGGGAATCATTTTCGTCATCCCTTGCATACTATAGTTCATCACAAAGTTCTACTAAGTTGGTGATGGTGACTAGAGAACTCTGTCAATCACTATCTTATCTGGAAGATTAACTCCCACTTGATTCAAGCGATTGTAGTACCCAGACAATCTGAGCACATGCTCACTAGTTGAGCGATTCTCCTCCATCTTTTAGCCATAGAACTTGTTGGAGACTTCATATCTCTCAACTCGGGTATTTGCTTGAAATATTAACTTCAACTCCTGGAACATCTCATATGGTCCATGAAGTTCAAAACGTCTTTGAAGTCCCGATTCTAAGCCGTTAAGCATGGTGCACTAAACTATCAAGTAGTCACCATATTGAGCTAGCCGAACGTTCATAACGTTTGTATCTGCTCCTGCAATAGGTCTGTCACCTAGCGGTGCATTAAGGACATAATTCTTCTGTGTAGCAATGAGGATAAATCTCAGATCATGGATCCAATCCGCATCATTGCTACTAACATCTTTCAACACAATTTTCTCTAGGAACATATCAAAATAAACATGTGAAAGCAACAACACAAGCTATTGATCTATAACATAATTTGCAAAATACTACCAGGAGTAAGTTCATGATAAATTTAAGTTCAATTAATCATATTACTTAAGAACTCCCACTTAGATAGACATCCCTCTAATCCTCTAAGTGATTACGTGATCCATATCAACTACACCATGTCCGATCGTCACGTGAGATGGAGTAGTTTCAACGGTGAACATCAATATGTTGATTGAGGGAGTCCTGGACTAGGGGGTGTCCGGACAGCCGGACTATCATCGTCCGCCGGACTCCAAGACTACGAAGATACAAGATTGAAGACTCCGTCCCGTGTCCGGATGGGACTTTCCTTGGCGTGGAAGGCAAGCTTGGCGATACGGATATGTAGATCTCCTAGCATTGTAATCGACTCTGTGTAACCCTAGCCTCCTCCGGTGTCTATATAAACCAGAGGGCTTTAGTCCGTAGGACAACATACATTACAACAATCATACCATAGGCTAGCTCCTAGGGTTTAGCCTCCTTGATCTCGTGGTAGATCCACTCTTGTACTACCCATATCATCAATATTAATCAAGCAGGACGTAGGGTTTTACCTCCATCGAGAGGGCCCGAACCTGGGTAAAACATCGTGTCCCTCGTCTCCCGTTACCATCCGCCTAGACGCACAGTTCGGGACCCCCTACCCGAGATCCGCCGGTTTTGACACCGGCATTGGTGCTTTCATTGAGAGTTCCTCTGTGCTGTCACCGATAGGCCCGATGGCATCTTCAACCAACAACGCTGTCCAGGGTGAGACTTTTCTCCCCGGACAGATCTTCATATTCGGAGGCTTCGCACTGCGGGCTAATTCACTTGGCCATCTGGAGCAGATCGAAAGCTACACCCCTGGCCGTCAGGTCAGATTCGGAAGCCTAAACTTCACGGCCGATGTCCGCGGAGACTTGATCTTCGACGGACTCGAGCCACAGCCAAGCGCGCCGCACTGCGACGACGGGCATGATCTAGCTCTGCCGCCGAACAGTGCCTTGGTGGCCGCACATGAATCCGCTTCGGCCATTAGTCCGGAGCCGATCGCCCAGATCGAGGGCCGGTGGATAGACGCCGCCCCGGGGGCTTCAACATCCACGGCGATGGAGCCGAACACTAATCTTGTCCCCTGCGAAACTCGTGATCCCGAGGCGCCGGACTCCTTGCCGGACTCCGAACCTCCCGCGCCCCTACCAATCGATTCGGATTGGGCGCCGGTTATGGAATTCACCGCCGCAGACATCTTCCAATACTCGCCTTTTGGCGATATCCTGAATTCACTAAAGCATCTCTCGTTATCAGGAGAGTCCTGGCCGGACTATGGCTAGGATGGTTGGGGTACGGACGACGAAGAGATTCAGAGCCCACCCACCGCCCACTTTGTAGCCACTGTCGACGATCTAACCGACATGCTAGACTACGACTCCGACGACATCGACGCCATGGACGACGATGCCGGAGACGAACAGGAACCAGCACCTACAGGGCACTGGAAGACCACCTTGTCATATGACATATACATGGTGGATACCCCAAAAGATGGGGACGGCGAAGAAACAGCGGAGGCAGACTCTTTAAAAAAGCAGCCCAAACGCCGGCTTCAGCGGCGCCGCTCTAAATCCCGCCACAGCAAGAATGGAGATTCCGGCACAGGAGATAATAATACCCCAGAGAGTGCCGAAGACAATCCCCTCCAGCAAGACTCAGCGCAGGAGGATGCAGAAGCAAGCCCTCACGAGAGGGCGGCAGACGAAGAGGTTGAGGATCATAACCATATGCCTCCCTCCGAAGACGAAGCAAGCATCAACGATGACGAATTCGTCGTACCTGAGGTTCCCGTCGAACAAGAGCGTTTCAAGCGCAGGCTTATCGCCACGGCAAACAACCTAAAGAAAAAGCAGCAACAACTTCAAGCTGATCAGGACCTGCTGGCCGATCGATGGACCGAGGTCCTCGCGGCCGAAGAGTATAAACTCGAACGCCCCTCCAAAAGCTACCCAAGACGCAAGCTTCTCCCCCGATTAGAGGAGGAAGCATACATACCTCCATCACCAGCGCACGATATGGATGACCGACCACCCCGTGGTCGTGACAGAGAGGCATCCAGGGCCCCAGCCAAGACCGTACCCCGGCATCGCTCCAAAAGCACGAAGCCAAGAGGGAACGCGCCGGACTTGCGAGATATATTGGAGGACAAAGCAAGGCAATCCAGATCCATCTACGGATCACGTGGGCGCCCCACGACCCATGACGAATACCGTCGCGCCGGATACAATGACTCTGGCCGGGCCGAGCACAGCAGACAGCGCTCTCTTGAGCTGCGTCGCGATATTGCTCAATACAGAGGCGCCGCACACCCGCTATGCTTCACTGACGAAGTAATGGATCATCAAATCCCTGAAGGGTTTAAACCCGTAAACATTGAATCCTACGATGGCACAACAGACCCCGCGGTTTGGATAGAAGATTATCTTCTCCACATCCATATGGCCCGCGGCGACGATCTCCACGCCATCAAGTATCTCCCACTCAAGCTTAAAGGACCAGCTCGGCATTGGCTTAACAGCTTGCCCCAGAGTCAATTGGGTGTTGGGAAGACCTGGAGGCCGCATTCCTTGATAACTTCCAAGGCACGTATGTGCGACCACCAGACGCCGATGACCTAAGCCACATCATTCAACAGCCAGACGAATCGGCCAGACAATTCTGGACACGGTTCTTGACGAAGAAAAATCAAATCGTCGATTGTCCGGATGCAGAGGCCCTTGCAGCCTTCAAACATAACATCCGGGACGAATGGCTAGCCCGGCACCTGGGGCAGGAAAAGCCGAAATCCATGGCAGCCCTCACATCGTTAATGACCCGCTTTTGCGCGGGAGAGGACAGCTGGCTAGCTCGCAGCAACAATCTCCGTAAAAATTCTGGCAGTCCGGATACTAAGGACAACAACGGCAGGTCACGTCAAAACAAAAACAAACGCCGCATTAACGGTGACGATAAGGAGGATACAGCAGTCAACGCCGGATTCCGAGGCTCTAAACCCGGTCAGCGGAAGAAGCCATTCAAAAGAACCACTCCGGGTCCATCCAATCTGGACCGAATACTCGACCGCTTATGCCAGATACATGGGACCTCTGAAAAGCCAGCTAACCACACTAATAGAGATTGCTGGGTGTTCAAGCAGGCCAGCAAGTTAATTGCCGAAAACAATGACAAGGGGCTAAACAGCGACGACGAGGAAGAGACCCGACCGCCGAACAATAGAGGACAGAAGGGTTTTTCCCCACAAGTGCGGACGGTTAATATGATATACGCGACCCATATACCCAAGAGGAAGAGGAAACACGCACTAAGGGACGTCTATGCGATGGAGCCAGTCGCCCCGAAGTTCAATCCATGGTCCTCTTGTCCGATCACTTTTGATCGAAGAGACCATCCGACCAGCATACGCCATGGCGGATTCACCGCATTGGTTTTAGACCCAATCGTCGATGGATTTCACCTCACGAGAGTCCTGATGGACGGCGGCAGTAGCCTGAACCTGCTTTATCAGGATACAGTGCGCAAATCGGGCATAGACCCCTCAAGGATTAAACCTACAAAGACAACCTTTAAAGGTGTTATACCAGGAGTGGAAGCCAACTGTACAGGCTCAGTCACACTGGAAGTGGTCTTCGGATCCCCGGATAATTTCCGGAGCGAAGAGTTAATCTTCGACATAGTCCCGTTTCGCAGCGGCTATCACGCTCTGCTCGGACGAACCGCGTTTGCAAAATTCAACGCGGTGCCGCATTATGCATACCTAAAGCTCAAGATGCCAGGCCCTCGTGGAGTCATCACGGTCAATGGGAATACGGAACGCTCCCTCCGAACGGAGGAACATACAGCGGCTCTCGCGGCAGAAGTACAGAGTAGCCTCTTAAGGCAATTCTCCAGTCCGGCCGTTAAACAGCCGGATACAGCAAAACGCGCCCGAAGCAATACCAACCAAGACCACCTGGCGCGATCAGAGCATGCGTAGCAATGCGGCCCCAACCCTCGCCCGCGCATGATCGCAATAATAACACTCCGCGTACATCATTACGCTTTGGAGATACCATGGGCATAGGGGAGGGGGCACGATCGCAACGGACCCAGAGTGCGGTTCGACCACACCGGGGGCTCGCAAGTGTGCCCCCCTTTTTTATATTTTTTATTTTTCTTCTTTTATGTACACAGGACTCTGCTAACCAGAAGCCCTGTCCGGCGGCGAACCTGCCAAACTAATAATGTAACAGTCAGGGACTAAAGAAGGCTGCGACGAACACTCAGGTGGTCTCAATTACGAGCATTAAATTAGATTATATACACCAAGTCCGCAACTCACCCCTGGAGGGGGACATGTTTACTTAGTCCAAATCCCTTGCTCACCGCACTATTTGTATCAGTCCGCTCTACTAGCAGACTTTCTTTCATTAATACTGCAGCACCTTTTTGATTGCAATTGCATTAACTTTTATATATATGCTCATTATATGACATCTTGCGCCCGTATATTTTGGTACGGCCTAATACGCCAGGGGCTTGTGTTCCCCACTCTATGGTGTCATAAGTCCGAACACTTTCACAAGTGCGGCATCCCGAACTTATAGCATTATATGAATCGGCTCCGAATCATGTCTTGGGTCAATAGTTGGGTTTGCCCAGCTCCCATGTTTTGGTGCCTTACGTTCCGTTCTGTCGGCTAAGGTGGCACTGGGAGAACCACTACGATTGCGCCCCGGTTGAGCCGGGCGAGCGCCTCAGTGGAGAAAGCTAAAACTGACTGGCATGATAAGGCGAGAGACTGGTCGCTGTTCGAGAGGTTTTTTCGGGTCCTTAAAGACTCACGCCGCTTCGAGCGAAGTTCCGGACAATGTCCGACGAAGGCGTGGATAGCGCCCCAGATTCGGTCTTCCGAATACCAGGGGCTTCGCCGAAATTTAAAATTATAGAATTCTATGGCTAAGTGAGAGTGTTCAAGCATTATAAGTCCGGTTGCCTTGTTCGTTGTGTTGAGCGCCTCCCTCGATGGACCCAACAATGGGAACAAGAGTGCTCAAGTTTATCCCGAACACCCCAGCACTCGTGGCTTGGGGGCTGAAGCCAACGACTTGCCATCTCTCAGATTTTATAAACGGCCGCACAGAAGGTAATATTTTAAATTAAAAAAGCGTTGCTCAAAGCGCACATGAACAAAGTTTCAGCGCACAGGATAATACATAGCAAATTCACTCAAAGATTACATTTCTGGGGCACTCATCCGCAATATCGCGGGCTCCCTTCAGGACAGATTTATAATACATTTCGGGCGTGCGATACTCCTTGCCCGGTGGCGGTGGGTCCGTGAGAAGCTTCTCCGCATCCAACCTGCCCCATTGCACCTTTGTGCGGGCGAGGGCCCGGCGAGCGCCTTCAATACAGGCGGAGCGCTTGATGACATCCACCCAGGGGCATGCATCCACCAGCCGCCGCACGAGGCCAAAGTAGCTCCCAGGCATGGCCTGTCCAGGCCACAGCCGGACTATAAGGCCCTTCATGGCCTCTTCAGCTACCTTGTGGAGTTCGACCAGCTGCTTCAGCTGGTCGCTTGGGGGCACCGGGTGTCCGGCCTCAGCATACTGAGACCAGAAGACTTTTTCCGTCAAGCTCCCCTCCTCGCCACGATAGAATGCGGCGGCATCAGACGCAGTACGCGGCAGATCTGCAAACGCCCCTGGAGAGCTCCGAATGCGGGTAAGTGTCAGGTATTTTACATTAACATGCTTGCTTTGCATGAAAAATGCCTTACCCGCCGCTATTTTCTTTACATCTTCCACCTCCTGAAGGGCCTTATGGGCTTCGGCCTTGGCGGACTTGGCACTTTCGAGAGCCGAGGCAAGCTCGGACTCTCGAGTCTTGGAGTCACGCTCCAACCTCTCATGTTTCTCCATGAGAGCCTGGAGCTCTTGCCGTACTTCCGCCACCCGCGCCTCCTGCTTTTCTCTCTCTGCCCGTTCCGCGGCCGCACTGCGTTCGGCCACGGACACAGCCTCCTTCAGGGCTGCCACCTTGTTAGTGGCCCCTGCAATACACATATTATCCTTGTTAATTATATTGCAACCAAAATCCTTTTCTGTAAGGTAACTATTCAAAGTTGTGTTACTCACCTTCTTTGTCCTCGAGCTGCTTCTTGGCATGGCCGAGCTCTTGCTCGGACCGCTCGAGATCCTTTTTCAGCACATCGACCTCCGCCGTTAGTGCGGCAGAGGTCAGCAGCGCAGCCTGCAAACCCATATTGACATATGTTAAGCAACCCTGCGCATATCTTGTTAGATCCTCAGTCCGGCTTTTCTTTCCGAACACCGAACTGAGCATCAGGGGCTACTGTCTATGCGGTATTACATTACATAATTTTAACTTCTTACCTCAAAGCCTGTTAGAAGGCTGCTGCAGGCTTCGGTCACCCCGCTTTTGGCGAGCTGAACCTTTTGAATCACCGCACTCATGATAGTGCGGTGTTCTTCCTCGATGGAAGCACCTTTAAGCGCCTCCAACAAGTTATCCGGCGCCTCCGGTTGGACGGAGGCCGCCGGTGTCACGGTCTTGCCCTTCTTTCAAAGGGGCCGCTTGCCGGACTCTGGAACCACTGCAGGTTCCGATGTAGAGTCCGGCGCAAAGTCCGGGAGGCTGCCTGACGGCGCCTCCGGAGCCTCCTCCTGATGGGTCCCTCTTTGGGATCCCACCTCGGCGTCCTCGTCGGCGCGTGGGGTGGAGGCCGTCGGAAGTGAATCCACATCCGACGGGGCCAACGACCCGCTCGATGAGTCGGGGAGATCGTCATCGGCCGGACTACGGACAAAATGCGGCGTTATAAGGACACTACGCGACATAAAAGATATTGCATATAAAGGATCCGGATACTTACGATCTTGCCGGACGCCTGGCCCTTGGAGGCCATTCATCCTCGCCAACGTTGGTGTTGGCGAAACTGTCCGGGGGGATAGTTCTCCCCCTCTTGGACCCTTCGGCCTCCCCTGTTGGGGAAGCCTTCCTCTTCTTCTCTCCCTCTTCTGGGAGAGAAACCTCCTCGTCTTCGGGGGAGGAGTCCGCCTCGTCGTCGGACACCTGATTGCGGGAACTCTTTCGAGTCCCCGCGACCACCTTCTTGGCCTTCTTCTCTGGCACCACATGCGGTGCCGGAACCAGCAGCCCTGCTAAACGGGCGTCCACTGGGTCTTCTGGCATGGGAGCCGGGCTGATAAGCTGCCTGGCCTTCTCCATCCATTCCTGTCAAAGGAAAGGAAAGAATGAAACCTTCTTATAATCAATTCGATTACTACAAAGTGTCCCGTAATGGGGTTGAATCACTTACCTCGTCAGTTGGATACTGCAAGCTGAATCCGCGATCTTCCGTCGCGGATGCGGGGGCTTCGGCACCCTTAAACAGCACCCTCCAGGCGCCTTCATATGTCGTATCGAAGAGCCCGCTCAGCGCCTGGTGCTGTTCCGGATTGAACTCCCACAGATTGAATGCCCGTTCTTGGCATGGGAGAATCCGGCGGATGAGCATGACTTGGACCACGTCGACGAGCCTGAGCTTATTGCTCACCAGCTTCTGGATGCAGGCTCGGAGTCCAGTCACCTCCTTCGAATCGCCCCACAACAAGCCCTTCTCTTTCCAGGAGGTGAGCTGCGTGGGGACGCCAGATCTAAACTCGGGGGCCGCCGCCCATGTGGGCTTGCGCGGCTCGGTGATGTAGAACCACCCCGATTGCCACCCCTTGACGGAGTCCACGAAGGCCCCTTCGAGCCAAAGGACGTTGGGTAATTTACCCAACATGGCGCCTCCGCATTCCGCTTGCGTGCCCTTCACAACCTTCGGCTTGACGTTGAAGGTCTTGAGCCACAGGCCGAAGTGGGGCCGGATGCAGAGGAAGGCCTCGCACACGACGATGAACGCCGAGATGTTGAGGATGAAGTTCGGCGCCAGATCGTGGAAATCCAGGCCGTAATAGAACATGAGCCCCCGGACGAATGGATGGAGCGGAAAGCCCAGTCCGCGGAGGAAGTGGGGAAGGAAGACGACCCTCTCGTGGGGCCCAGGGGTAGGGATGAGCTGCCCCTCGTCGGGCAGCCGATGCGCGATATCGCCGGAAAGATATCCGGCGCTGCGCAGTTGGTGATGTGCTCCTCCTTAACGTGGAGGCCAACCATTTGCCTCCCGCTCCGGACATATTCGGAGAAGGTCGAGGCGAGATGCGCGAGCTTGGGCGTTGGAGCTTGAGTACGCGGAGATGGATAAGCAAAGGAGGAAGAAGGCGTAGGTGAGAAGGTAAATCCTTATCCCTTATATATAGGCGGACGAAAACTGTGCGTCCCCGCTGGCCTGATAAAACTCGCTTATCTCCCAAGCGCCACCATCAATGGCGCGGTTGGGTTACCCACGTCCGTATTGATGAGAATCCCGGAATAAGGGGAACACGATCTCTGCTTCGACAAGACGTGCCAAGGAAACCGCTTCGCTAAACGTGCTGAGGTGGTATAGTAAAAAATGATTCAAACAAGGCTTGGTAGCGGTGTGATGTCACGCCGCATAATACGTCAGCAGATTGAACTAGTGTACATTTTATTCTCTCTACGGTGGAATGTGGAATTTATTTTGCAGAGCCGGACACTATCCTGGTGTTCATGATCTTCTCTGGATTATTCAAGGGAGGAACCCGCCTTGCAATGCCGAACATTATGCGCGCCGGACTTATCGTCATTGAAGCCTGGTTCAGGGGCTACTGAGGGAGTCCTGGACTAGGGGGTGTCCGGACAGCCGGACTATCATCGTCCGCCGGACTCCAAGACTACGAAGATACAAGATTGAAGACTCCGTCCCGTGTCCGGATGGGACTTTCCTTGGCATGGAAGGCGAGCTTGGCGATACGGATATGTAGATCTCCTACCATTGTAACCTACTCTGTGTAACCCTAGCCTCCTTCGGTGTCTATATAAACTGGAGGGCTTTAGTCCGTAGGACAACATACATTACAACAATCATACCATAGGCTAGCTCCTAGGGTTTAGCCTCCTTGATCTCGTGGTAGATCCAGTCTTGTACTACCCATATCATCAATATTAATCAAGCAGGACGTAGGGTTTTACCTCCATCGAGAGGGCCCGAACCTGGGTAAAACATCGTGTCCCTCGTCTCCTGTTACCATCCGCCTAGACGCACAGTTCGGGACCCCCTACCCGAGATCCGCCGGTTTTGACACCGACATTGATCATATCTACTATATGATTCACGCTCGACCTTTCGGTCTCTGTGTTCCGAGGCCATATCTGTTATATGCTAGGCTCGTCAAGTTTAACCTGAGTATTCCGCGTGTGCAACTGTTTTGCACCCGTTGTATTTGAACGTAGAGCCTATCACACCCGATCATCACATGGTGTCTCAGCACGAAGAACTTTCGCAACGGTGCATACTCAGGGAGAACACTTCTTGATAATTTAGTGAGAGATCATCTTAAAATGCTACCGTCAATCAAAGCAAGATAAGATGCATAAAGGATAAACATGACATGCAATCAATATAAGTGATATGATATGGCCATCATCATCTTGTGCTTGTGATCTCCATCTTCGAAGCACCGTCGTGATCACCATCGTCACCGGCGCGACACCTTGATCTCCATCGTAGCATCGTTGTCGTTACGCCATCTATTGCTTCTACGACTATCGCTACCGCTTAGTGATAAAGTAAAGCAATTACAGGGCGTTTGCGTTTCATACAATAAAGCGACAACCATATGGCTCCTGCCAGTTGCCGATAACTTTGGTTACAAAACATGATCATCTCATACAATAAAATATAGCATCACGTCTTGACCATATCACATCACAACATGCCCTGCAAAAACAAGTTAGACGTCCTCTACTTTGTTGTTGCAAGTTTTACGTGGCTGCTACGGGCTGAGCAAGAACCGTTCTTACCTATGCATCAAAACCAGAACGATAGTTTGTCAAGTTGGTGCTGTTTTAACCTTCGCAAGGACCAGGTGTAGCCACACTCGGTTCAACTAAAGTTGGAGAAACTGTCACCCGCTAGTCACCTGTGTGCAAAGCACGGCGGTAAAACCAGTCTCGCGTAAGCGTACGCGTAATGTCGGTCCGGGCCGCTTCATCCAACAATACCGCTGAACCAAAGTATGACATGCTGGTAAGTAGTATGACTTGTATCATCCACAACTCACTTGTGTTCTACTCGTGCAAATAACATCAATGCATAAAACCTAGGCTCGGATGCCACTGTTGGGGAATGTAGTAATTTCAAAAAAATTCCTACGCTCACGCAAGATCATGGTGATGCATAGCAACGAGAGGGGAGAGTGTGTCCACGTACCCTCATAGACCGTAAGCGGAAGCGTTATGACAACGCGGTTGATGTAGTCGTACGTCTTCACGATCCGACCGATCCAAGTACCGAACGTACGGCACCTCCGAGTTCAGCACACGTTCAGCTTGATGACGATCCCCGGACTCCGATCCAGCAAAGTGTCGGGGATGAGTTCCGTCAGCACGACGGTGTGGTGACGATGATGATGTTCTACCGGCGCAGGGCTTCGCCTAAACTCCGCGACTATATGACCGAGGTGGAGTATGGTGGAGGGGGGCACCGCACACGGCTAAGGAACGATCACGTAGATCAACTTGTGTGTCTATGGGGTGCACCCTGCCCCCGGCCCTCTCTATGGCGCGCCCTAGGGGAGTCCTACTCCCATCGGGAGTAGGATTCCCCTTTTCCTAGTAGAACTAGGAGTCCTTCCATGTAGTAGGAGTAGGAGAGAAGGAAAGGGAAAAGAGAAGGGAAGGAAGGAGGGGGCGCAGCCCCTCCCCCTAGTCCAATTCGGACTAGGCCTTGGTGGGGGGGGGCGCGGCCTGCCCTAGGCAGCCCCTCTCTCTTTCCCGTATGGCCCAATAAGGCCCAATACTTCTCCCGGCGAATTCCCGTAACTCTCCGGTACTCCGAAAAATACCCGAATCACTCGGAACCTTTCCGAAGTCCAAATATAGTCGCCCAATATATCGATATTTACGTCTCGACCATTTCGAGACTCCTCGTCATGTCCCCGATCTCATCCGGGACTCCGAACTCCTTCGGTACATCAAAACTTATAAACTCATAATAAAACTGTCATCGTAACGTTAAGCGTGCGGACCCTACAGGTTCGAGAACTATGTAGACATGACCTAGAACTATTCTCGGTCAATAACCAATAGCGGAACCTGGATGCTCATATTGGCTCCTACATATTCTACGAAGATCTTTATCGGTCAAACCGCATAACAACATACGTTGTTCCCTTTGTCATCGGTATGTTACTTGCCCGAGATTCGATCGTCGGTATCCAATACCTAGTTCAATCTCGTTACCAGCAAGTCTCTTTACTCGTTACATAATGCATCATTCCTTAACTAACTCATTAGCTACATTGCTTGCAAGGCTTATACTGATGTGCATTACCGAGAGGGCCCAGAGATACCTCTCCGACAATCAGAGTGACAAAACCTAATCTCGAAATACGCCAACCCAACATGTACCTTCGGAGACACCTGTAGTACTCCTTTATAATCACCCAGTTACGTTGTGACGTTTGGTAGCACCCAAAGTGTTCCTCCGGTAAACGGGAGTTGCATAATCTCATAGTTATAGGAACATGTATAAGTCATGAAGAAAGCAATAGCAACATACTAAACGATCAAGTGCTAAGCTAACGGAATGGGTCAAGTCAATCACATCATTCTCCTAATGATGTGATCCCGTTAATCAAATGACAACTCTTTTGTCCATGGCTAGGAAACATAACCATCTTTGATAAACGAGCTAGTCAAGTAGAGGCATACTAGTGACACTATGTTTGTCTATGTATTCACACATGTATTATGTTTCCGGTTAATACAATTCTAGCATGAATAATAAACATTTATCATGAAATAAAGAAATAAATAATAACTTTATTATTGCCTCTAGGGCATATTTCCTTCAGATCTCACGTGAGATTTTGGTAGATTTTGATGGTAGAGTTGGAACTCCTGCAGTCGCCGCCAGGGGATAGATGGGAACCCTAGATTGCCTCTAGGGAATTTAGAATATACAGATTGTTTTTCTCATCTTCTGCGTCATCACAGCATGCTAGCAACAATTTAAAAATAAAAAAATTAAAGCAACCTGCCAAACCCATCACTGCAACAATTAGTCAATACAAATCATTTTTTCCTGAGAGCAACTGGAATAGCTTTGTATCTATAAAAAAGCCTTTTGTTTACAGAGAATTGAGAGAAAAATAGCCCTCAAATAGCTCCTGTAAACCCGAACTTTTTTACGGGATCCCGTATAAGTCCCCCATCTCCTGTCTCATTTACGGGAAGATATTCTTCCTCTATAATTTGGTGGGCAGGAAACCGCTTGAAAGTTTACGTTGCACGCCTTGCCCTACTGCTAGACTGCCGCCACAACGCAATGCCATTGTCCAGTCATCCTCTGTATGCTTGTTTAATCAAAAATAGGGGGAAACGATTTAAAGGATTTTTTTATGGGAATTGAGAAAAGTAATTGTCGCATAATTTCCTCTAAATCATATGGCCATCGAGAAAAACGACTTTTAAGTGAGAAGGTTCTATGAGAGTATTCAAGTTGCTCTAAACAGAAGTTGTCAAGGACGTTATGTCTAAGAGGATTTCAAATAGCTCTTGTAAAAACTCTCATATTTTTTTATAATTTATGGAAGTTATTTTTTACTACTTTTTCCAGGTCCTGTAAACGCCTTTTCCTAAAATATTTTTTCTATTTCCTATTAATTAGACCTTTGGGCAATTCAAGCATGCACGACAGGCGGCCATGCCTAAGTACGACTGAGACATCGAACCTTTCCAAAGCGAGCCCGACTGGCGATGAGGAGCGGCACTGGGTTCGGCTCTGCACATGCAAACTATGGGGCACATGGGGGTGCACGAGGTGCGAGCCGCGGACGACTGGGTAGCTTTCCAGGGTGGCCATGGCCATGGCGAGCAGGTAAGGTGGGACGGGGCGAGGCAGCGGCAACTCGGCACATAGGGGACCCCTCTAGATTGTCCGACCCATTACAAGTGACGTGCACATCAAAGGTGTGTGGCAGCTACCGATAACGCTATAACACTACTATACAGTCGAATAACACTGACCGGACAAATCATATTATCAGTCAGTGCCCTCGGGTCGGTGATGAGTTGCACCACTGACCCGCCGACCTGTCGGTGCTAACCATGAACAAGGCACCGAGAATAGGGGTATCAGTGATCATCCAGTGTCTAGAGGCTAGTATCACAAGTACTGCAAATCATCACATAGTACTACACACAATACTCAAAAAGAACATATAAGCATTCATTTTCATACAATACCCTTTCCCAACATAACTTGATTCACATAACAGATATAAACATCCAATACATTTATTGACATAGTGGTATGAGTACATAATTTTAGAAGCTCTTGGGAATGATATCATGTTGTGAGCACTAACTTACGGCGTGCCGACTAAGGGGTCTCTCACCGATGACTTTTGGCCTGGCGGGCCGGGCTGATGACTCCTTCTCGGTTCCGACCTGGGCCTCGTTGGGCGACCCATGGGGTATATTCAGAAGGTTCCAGAAGACTTGGCATATACTACTTGTGAGTTGCACTAGCATTTTCCCCGAAAAGGAAGGGTGAAGTAATATAGTAGCTGATAAGTATTTTCCTCAGTGAGAACCAAGGTTATCGAACCAATAGGAGAATCACACAAAGCCTAGTGAACAACACATGCACACACAAGAGCAAATACTTGCACCCAACACGTGCAAGAGGGTTGTCAATTCCCTTTAACTCGTTAGTTGCAAGGATCAAATCCGGTTGTGGTAGATATATAAATTGCAAAGTAAAATAAAAGTAAATAAATTTAGCAAGGTATTTTTGGTTTTGTAATATGATAAAAGTAGACCCAGTGGCCATTGCTTTCACCAGAGGCTTCTCTCTCGAAACATAGCATACGGTGGGTAGATAAATTATCATTGGGCAACTAATAGAAAAGCACATAGTTATGACCTTATTCATGGAAATGATCATGCATATAGGCATCACGTCTGTGACAAGTAGACCGACTCCTGCCTGCATCTACTAGTATTACTCCACCAATCGACCGACTCCTGCCTGCATCTATGGTATTAAGTTCATGACAAACACAGTAACGCTTTAAGCAGGATGACATGATGTAGATAGAATAAAACCAAGCACTACTAGGGAAAACCTTATACACAGAGGTATAGTAGTAGCGCTGGTTTGAAAAGAGTGCCACTGCTACTTAGTAGTAACGCGTGTCAATAAAGCATGCTACAGATATGGTTATAGCAGTAGCGCGTCTGTAGGAAAAAGCGCTACTACTATAATTCCCACACTGTTGCCGGTAGGCTAGGAATAGTAGTAGCGATGCCGCAAAAGCACACTACCGCTAAGTGCCTTGTAGTAGCACATTTCCGTTATAGAGCTCTACTGCTAAAAAAAATGGAAAAGAAATAGAAAAGTAAATGAAAATTAAAGAAGTAGAGAAAGGAGAAATGAAAAAAAAGAGAAAAGGTCAAGGTAAACAAAAGAGAAAGAAAAATAAAGGAGAAAGGCATAGCAGTAGCGCTTGTTGCCACAAAACGCTATAGTTACGCTAGCACTAGCACGTTTTATAAGCCCGCGCTATAGCTACATTCCTTAGATAAAAGGAAAAGAAAAAGGAAAATAAATAACTACTTCCTATAGCAGTAGCGCATTTTGGAAGAAAGTGCTATTGCTAACTTAGCTATAGCGCTTTTTGCAAAAATGCGCTACGACTATTTTGACTTAACCCCGCGCAGGCTCAAAATTTTGTTAATTCCTTTTCCCCCTATCCCCCAACTCCTTTATCGCCGCCGTTGATCGCCCTGCCCGATCGAGCATGCCTTCGACCTCACCGTCGCCGCCCGAGGCCACCCTTGACCTCATCGTCGCCGCCCTCGACCTCACCGTCACTGCCCTCGACCTCACCGCCATCGCCCGAGCCCACCCAGGACCGCCGCCGCCCGAGCCCGAGCCTGCCCTCGCCGCCGATCGTAAGGCTCTCCCTCTCCTCTCCCCTACCCTCCTCTCTCTCTCTACTAGGGCAATTCATATGTTGCTGCTGTGATGATGTTCAAATGAATCCTAGGTGTTCATATGAACCCTAGATTTGTTTACGGCAGTAGTCGTTTTTTAGCATTTAGGAAAAATGATTAGCTAATTTTTTTTAGAAAATTAGCCAGGGCAAATTTTTATAAAAATGCCTAAATAGTAATTCCATTTAGCTTTAAATTAACAGAGGGTAGATAAATAATAGTAGCATTTAGCTTTAAATTAATAGAGGCTATAAACAAAAAATGGATAGCTATAAAAAATTATTTGGACTATGGACCTGAATTTGGTCCAAATTTCATTCAAATGAAATTTGAATTATTTGGAATATGGACCTGAATTTTGGTCCAAATTTAATTCATATGAAATTTGAATTATTTGGACTATGTACCTGAATATTTTTGAAGAAATTGGGTGTAGGTACTAAGGTCTTGCAGCAGAAATTTTGGTGAGGTCAGAAGGGTTAGAGAAAATGGAGTTCCTTTGCAATTTCTAATAAGGTCAAGTATTGTTAGAATATTTGCTCTAAAACAATTTGGATGAAAAGTAAATAATGTGTGTGTGTGTGTGTGAGAGAGAGAGGAATAGCTAGAACATAATTTGGGTTCTGTCCTAGGCAAAGAAGTGTTTAGTGAGGTCATTTTGCAAAGGGTTTTGGTTTTTGAAAAGACCACTATTTTTCAAGGAAAAGAATTTAGGCAAGTTTTATTTTAAAGACAATCCCTTCCTAGAATTTTAGCTTTAGACAAAAAACAAAAGTATTTTGCTATAAATAAAAATAGTAGATATGTCATTTAGCTATAAACAAAAAATAGAATTGTTTTTCTTTTCAAAAATATGGTAAAAGTAATTGTTGCTATGTAAACAAAAACAAGATTGATGTTATATGATATATGTCATTTATGTTCATTTGCATATTCCATTATTGTTGATTATATCTTTTCATTGAAGTGGTCATGTTATATGCAAATTTCTCAATAGTGTTTGCACATGTTATATGCAACATTGAAGTGGTTCGATTATGCCCAAGTGACGTTTTGTTGTTTCCAGGGAATGAAGACAAGTGGCCTATGTTTTACCGGAATGTTGATTCATTTCCATTCCGGCAAATTTCAGGTGCTCAATTTGTCCACTTTTTTAGCAAAGGTCATGCCGAAATTTTCCATGAATTCCAACATGACTAGTGCTACAAAATAGTACATATCGAGTGCCCGGGGTTTTTCGTATCGGGAAGGAATCAACGTTCCTTCAAAACATAGGCCTTTTTATGCCATTATTCATTTTATTAGGTATAGAATTAATTGACTAGATTTAATCATAGGAAACATGGTTAGCAATGATGAAGGAAAGGGTTCTGGTGATTGCAACGTCTACAAGGCGGCACACGCTTATTTGAACCTTCTCGATGAAAGGATTGAGAAGAGGTGTCTAGAGGGGGGGGGTGATTAGACCCTCAACAAATAAAGTTGGCAGTTTTTAAGTTTTTCAAGTTGAGGTGGAAGATTAACACAATTTGAAGCATACACAATACAATTCAAGCAAGCGTGCAAAGAGTATATGAGCAGCAGAAAGTAAAGCATGCAACTTTGCAAGAAAGTAAAGGGATAGGATTGGAGTGTGCAAACACAATTGGAGACACGGAGATTTTTGGCGTGGTTCCGATAGGTGGTGCTATCGTACAACCACATTGGTGGAGACTTCAACCCACAAAGGGTAATGGTTGCGTGAGTCCACGAAGGGCTCCACCCACGAAGGGTCCACGAAGAAGCAACCTTGTCTATCCCACCATGGCCATCGCCCACGAAGGAATTTCCTCACTAGGGTAGATCTTCATGAAGTAGGCGATCTCCTTGCCCTTATAAACTACTTGGTTCAACTCCACAATCTTGACAGAGGCTCCCAAGTGACACCCAACCAATCTAGGAGACACCACTCTCCAAAAGGTAATAGATGGTGTGTTGATGACGAACTCCTTGCTCTTGTGTTTCAAATGATAGTCTCCCCAACACTCAACTCTCTCTCTCTCTCTCTCAGATTTGGCTATGGTGGAAAGATGATTTGAGTGGAAAGCAACTTGGGGAAGGCTAGAGATCAAGATTCTTGTGGAATATCTTGGTCTCAACACATGAGTAGGTGGTTGTAGGACCTTGAAGTATGTCTAGGGGGGGGTGATTAGACTACTTGACCAATTAAAAACTTAACCTTTTCCCAATTTTAGAGTTTGGCAGATTTTAGCTATCTTTGGACAAGTCAAGCAATCAACACACAATTCAAGCAAGCATGCGAAGAGTATATTAGCAGCGGAAATTAAAGCATGCAACTTGCAAGAATGTAAAGGGAAGGGTTTGGAGGATTCAAACGCAATTGGAGACATGGATGTTTTTGTCATGGTTCCGATAGGTGGTGCTATCGTACATCCACGTTGATGGAGACTTCAACCCACGAAGGGTAACGGTTGCGTGAGTCCACAGAGGGCTCCACCCACGAAGGGTCCACGAAGAAGCAACCTTGTCTATCCCACCATGGCCGTCGCCCACGAAGGACTTGCCTCACTAGCGGTAGATCTTCACGAAGTAGGCGATCTCCTTGCCCTTACAAACTCCTTGGTTCAACTCCACAATCTTGTCGGAGGCTCCCAAGTGACACCTAGCCAATCTAGGAGACACCACTCTCCAAGAAGTAACAAATGGTGCGTTGATGATGAACTCCTTGCTCTTGTGCTTCAAATGATAGTCTCCCCAACACTCAACTCTCTCTCATGGGATTTGGATCTGGTGGAAAGAAGATTTGAGTGGAAAGCAACTTGGGGAAGGCTAGAGATCAAGATTCATATGGTAGGAATGGAATATCTTGGCCTCAACACATGAGTAGGTGGTTCTCTCTCAGAAATGGTAAGTTGGAAGTGTAGGTTTGTTCTGATGGCTCTCTCCACGAATGAAGAGGAGGTGGAGGGGTATATATAGCCTCCACACAAAATCTAACCGTTACACACAATTTACCAAACTCGGTGGGACCGATTCAACAGACTCGGTCGGACCGATTTAGTAAACCTAGTGACCGTTAGGATTTTCGGTGGGACCGACATGCAACTCGGTAGGACCGATATGGTTAGGGTTAGGGCATAACGTAATCTCGGTGAGACCGATTACACAAACTCGGTGAGACCGATTTTGGTAATAAGCTTTCCAGAGAGTTGGTCAGGTAAACTCGGTGGGACCGATTCGCTCATTTCGGTGAGACCGAAATGTTACGAAAGGGAAACAGGGAGTTTACATTGCAATCTCGGTGGGACCGATCGCTCACTTCGGTTAGACCGAAACGTTACGAAGGGAAACAGAGAGATTACAATCCCATCTCGGTGAGACCGAGATCCCTATCGGTAAGACCGATTTGCCTAGGGTTTGTGGCAGTGGCTATGACATTTGAACTCGGTGGCGCCGGATAGAAAGAATCGGTGGGACCGATTTTGACTTTGGGTTTAGGTCATATGTGGATGTGAGAAAGTAGTTGAGGGTTTTTGGAGCATATCACTAAGCACTTGAAGCAAGAGGCTCATTAAGCAACACCTCATCCCTCCTTGATAGTATTGGCTTTTCCTATAGACTCAATGTGATCTTGGATCACTAAAATGTAAAATGAAGAGTCTTGAGCTTTTGAGCTTGAGCCAATCCTTTGTCCTTGATATTTTGAGGGATCCACTTTCATCATCCATGCCATGCCATTCATTGAGCTTTCCTGAAATAATAGTCTTGGAATAGCATTAGCTCAATGAGCTATATGTTGTTATGAATTACCAAAACCACCTAGGGATAGTTGCACTTTCAATCTCCCCCTTTTTGGTAATTGATGACAACATATAGATCAAAGCTTCGACAAATGATAATAAGATTGAAAAACATCGTCGCTTTGAGAAGTATGTGATAAGCAAGAGCTCCCCCTAAATTTGTGCATAGTTTAAGATTTGCTTTGGACTGCAAATGCACAAGGAATTAGGCTCATGGGTTACTCTTCCATGTCACATACATCTTGGTGGAGCGCTCAAAATAATAAAGATTGAATACATGCACTCATCACCAAGCAAAGTGAATGATCATATAAGGATAGGTAAGATAATATCATCTAACAAGCATAAGTGTAGCTTATGATCAAACACATGATCATCAATGTCTCACAGATAATAGCATAGTATCTCAAGCAATCAAAAGCAAACAAAGTTTAACCACCAAAGCAAGAGAGAACAAAAAACAACACTCTCTCTCTCTCGAAGCCTATGATCTATACATTTTTCTCCCCCTTTGGCAACAAGTTACCAAAAAGTTCATAGAAAATGCATAGTGATAGATCGACTCTCAGGCTTGATCTTCAGGTGGTGGTGTAGAGATGGCTCCTTGGACGAAGGCTTCAGTTGATGTGGATGGAGCTGGAGGAGTTGGTGCTGGAGCTGGTTGCACTAGAGCTGTAGGAGCTGTAGCTGGTGCAGATGATGTGGCTCTGGTGTTTGTCACAGGCACTGCAGCTGACCTATGAGCTCTAGGCACTCTGGCAAATGCATCAGTGGTTGTCTTGCCCTTCCTCTCCTGCATGTCATCCTGGAGCTGCTCCATAACTGACTGAATCTGAATTACTTTGACATCTAGATCATAGAATTTTTGTTCCATGATTCTTTCCAGGCTCTCCTGGTTTTGAGTTAGGGTGGCCAACCCCTTCTCAATCCTCAGTGTTGATGCTATCAAGTAACCAAGCTTCTCCTGCTTGTTCTTCAAAAAGTACTCAGATGCCTCCTCTTGAGTTGGCATCTTGGCAGCCTTCTCTTTCTTTGCTTTCTCCTTCTTCTCTTGAGCTTGCACTGATGATGGTTCATTCTCATTCATCACAACTTGATTGTCCTCAAAGTCTGGATAGATAGCAAAATGTTCCTTATCCAGCAAGTATGTTCCTATGCCCATCTTTGAGTTAATCAACTCCTGAATCTGTGGGGGCATACCCACAACTTCTCTTCTGGTCTGTTGCTATCCTCTTAATGGTCTCAACAATGAGGCTCATGACCTTGAATTTTTGTGGCACATCAAACAAGTGTAGCAAGTTGATAGCAAACCCTCTAATCATGTTGTGGTCACCTGACTTGGGCAAAAGAGTCTGCCTTAGGATCCAGTTGATTGTTGGCAGCCCTGACAGAAGAAAATGAGCTGACCCAAACTTATGTGTCTCAACTGCAGCATCTGGGATTTCCTTGTACATATGAGCCATGGTATTGTGATCCATCTTCTTCTTGGCATAGACATCCAAGTCATCTTCACTCTCCTTTGGGGCATTGATCAGATTGGCCCATTCCTCAATTGTTGACTTGTACCTTGTACCTTCAGACATCCATACTATCCTGCCATCTGGATAGAAGTGTGCTGTGGAGTAGAATTGCATAATGAGCTCATCATTCCACTTTGTGAGCTTCTGCCCCACAAAGTCTGCAACTCCACAAGCAATGAAACTGTCTTGCACTCCAGGATAGTGTTCCTCATTTTCCTTCATGTAGGTCCAGTCGACCCACCTCATATCACACATTATAGGTTTCTTGTCCAACATCACTATCTCATAGAAATCCTGCTGTTCCTTAGTGTGGAACCTGTAATCAACAACAGTCCTTCTCCTGATAGCATATGGATCTGATAGCCTCCACAGTCTGAGTCCTGCATCCTTTCTCAACTTCGTGTTCTCAACCACAGGATGAGCATCATTGTGGTCTGGAATCTTGGGCTTTAGCTTCCTCAGGACTTGTCCTTCATCATCTTCCTCATCAACAACTTCAGGCACTGGGGCCTTGTTCTTCTCAGTAGTTGGAATACTCTTGGTATTCCTCTTTGGTGCAATCTTGGGCTTGGGGGCAGCTTTGGGTGCTTCCTTGGGCTTTGATGTTGCAGCCTCTAAATTTATAGCATCACCCATCAGCTTTTGTGCCTTGGGTGCTGGTGCAACAACCTCTTCTTCCTCTTCAGAGTCTCTCCTCATAGAGGGATTTCCAAGAACCTGGGCAGTAGTGGTTCTAGCTCTCTTCTTCTTCTTATCTTGATCAGCAGCTTCATCTTCTGATTCAATGGTAAACTTCATAGTTTCTCCAGTGGGAACTTTCTTGGGTTTTGAAGTTGTGACTCTTCTTGCAGGTGCCTCTTTGGGATCAGGCTTTTCAGGCACTTGAGTTGATCCTCTGACCTTTAGCATAGGTGTCCTCTTGGTAGGGACCTTCCTATTGAGTCCAGGCTTGTGTTCTTTGCTGAGGCATACTCCTTTTTGAGCACTACCTTCTTGGAAGTAGCCTCATCTTCTTCTGCCATATAATCCTCATCCTCAGATTCTGAGGTTCTCTTCTTCCTTGTCCTGGTGGCAGCTTTAGGCAAATTGCTTAGGGTGCTCCTGCTGCCATCATCTGAAGTGCTAGAGGGACTAGTGCCCTCACTCATGTGATTGTGCTCTTCTGACTTGTTCTGACTATCACTTTGGTCTGACATTTTGCAAATTCTGACTGCTGACCCTGTGAATAGTTATAGATGAGATAGAATGGATGAGCATCACAAAATGCAGAGATTTTTTTTGCAAAAGAATGATTCAAAAACTTACTTTTAGTTTTCCACAGAAGGCATTTTGGATCAACCGATTTTCAAACTCGGTGATACCGAAGCAGTTTTGGAACCTAAACTGGTGTACTCGGTCAGAACAAGTCACAGTTCGGTGGCACCGAGACTGCTAGGGTTTCACAAAGTTCTAAAATCGGTCACACCGATTAGCAATTCTCGGTCAAACCGAGAGTTACTAGTGCAATGGCGTTAGCCAAATTGGTGGGACCGAGTTTTTCAACTTGGTGGGTCCGAGATGGTTTCGGCGGAAACCTAACCCTAAATTTTCAAATCGCATCTATTCTAAGGATTGTATTGACTAGATAGGAGTGTTTCAATCATGGCAAGGATCATAATGAACACAATGTGCTAGGAATCGGACGGGGATAGCACTGTGATCGAGTCCATACCCTAGCTTGGCAATGAACTCGCTACAACGACAATGGCGGGGGTGAATTCTGTTGACGGCGGCGGAGACCAGTGACAGGAGGCGGCTGGCGACGAGGAGATGATCCGGAGACCTGGTAGGCAGAGTGAGCTATGCGCGGGCGAAGGGGTTTGGAGAAAATTTCCAAATTTTTGCCCGTGAGTATATATAGCCCAACACTGTCGGTGTGACCGAGTGGAACAACTCGGTGGAACTGAGATGCATAACTGTATATAGTTACAGCAACTCGGTGTGACCGAAAAGTTCAAACCGGTTGCACCGAGATTGAAAACCTAGATCGACTTAGTGATCTCGGTAGGACCGAAATGGAGGAATCGGTCAGGCCGAGAATCACAAAGAAGTTTTGGAAGTTTAAGTCTATGACGAATCGGGGACTCCGAGTGCTCCTCACAGAGAGTGGTTCGAATCTTACTTGATCAAATTTTGTGATGTAGCATGAATAGAGTTTGAGACGAGAAAAGCATAGATAGATAGAGAAGGTTCTTAGGCATTCTTGTCCATCTACTTGGCCAAAGAAAAAGAACCCAAGCAATCAAAGCAACAAGTGGATGTCCTCGAATCAGTAAAATATGCAACCAGCATGCTCACACAATAAAATGGCAAATGAAATATGTGGCAAAGCATGCACAACCAATTCTTGCATCTATCAAACAATTGGCGATGACTAGGTCATCTATATATGAGTATATTGACTTAGGAGTCAAATGAGAACATTTGATCATAGGTCATACTCATCGTTTAAGCTCAAGTGGGGTTACCACTTTTACATAATGCATTGATGTGTTCACACCATTAGAGTAGATTTGACTCAATTCTTAGAGTTAAGCTCCCCCTAGATGTGAGATCCCCCTTTAGAGGGATGAACTAACCTTGGGTTTTGTCGATGATGACTTCATGTAGGTGTTGAAGATGTGGATGCTCAATGTTGATGTAGATCATTTGGAGCAATCCTTTGGAGTGAGTTGCACTTTCAACATACCTACATGGGTTAGTCCCACAAGGAACAAACAAGAATATCCATAGACATAGAGTGATGCACACACAAGATGATGTCCATGAAATCATTAGGTTACCTTGTCCCTTGCCTTACCAACATGAGGGTTTGTGACTCCTTGAACTAGTGCAAGATGTGGAAGTTGATTGCACTTGTCCTTGCCATAATGATATGAGTGAAGAATGTTGGCGGAGTCACCCTCAAGAACTCTCTAGTTCTTCTTCTTCGGGATCCACATCATCTTGATGGGAATCCTTGGAGTTGTAGTTGTACTTGATGAAGTAGAACTTGACGTAGTCTTGGGAACCCACTTGACCAAGGCCTTAGGTGCTTCTTCAAATGCATCAATCTCCTCTTGAAGCTTGTCCTTGCCTTTGTTCTTGTGGTCTTGTGGTGGAAGATCATCTTGTGCTTGTGTTCCCTTGAAGGAAGTAGGATCATACTTCTCTTGTTGAGGAACAAACTTCGTCTTGGGGTATTGATCTTCTTCCCACTCAACTCCATTGGCATTGAACTTTCGTTCAAAACCAACACCTTGATTCTTCCGGTGCCTTCCTTGCTTGCGTACAATTTCCTCGAATTGCTTACTCCCGGCAAGGCTCTTGTATACACCTTTCTCTATAATTCCCTTCAATAAGCTATTTTCTTGCTCAAGTGTAACTTGGCTAAGAGAATCATTAGTGGAATCAAGAGAACTACTAGAAGCAACAATATTGGATTTGGCATTATTATTGTTACTACTAGAGGAAGGATCTTTCTTGTACTTGTTACTAGACTTGACTTGAGGCATGTAAGTAGATAAGAGTAAACGCTTGGCAATGTAAGAAGAACTTTTCTTACGGAGATCATCATTGATTGCCTTTAAGAACTCATGCTCTTGCTCAAGATTGAGCTTTTCAAAGCGTAACTTCTCATGAGCCCTTAAAAGTTCTCGATGATCTTCGAAGATAGTTTCATGAGCTAACTTAAGAGTGTTTAGTTCTTTAGTTAGAAGCTCAATCTTCTCCTTATCATTGTCATTCGTTTTATCTTGATTAGCATGATTAATTGACGTTTCATCATAGTATTCATCACTAGAGTTGTCAACAAGTAAATCATCATCACCTAGCAAGTCATCTTCATCACTATTGAAATCAACATACTCGGGATGTGTTACCTTAGGACCTTTGGCCATGAAGCATCTTCCAATTCCTTCATTTGGTGAGTCAAATATGTCGTAGGAGTTGGTTGACACAAGTGCTAGACCGGCAACACCTTCATCTTGAGTATATTCGGAGTCGGAGTGATAGCTTCTCTCGGAGTGATTGTCGGAGTCGGAGCCGGATACCCATTCACCAACATGAGCTTGATGTCTTCGTTTTGTGTAGCTCCTTGATGACTTGTCCTTCCTTTCCGAATCCTTGCTTCTCCGTGAGGGTCTTCGTTCATAACGATCATCTCTACTCCTCCTCTCTCTTGGTGGTGATTCTTCTCTTTTGCTTCTTCTTTTTGGAGAATCTTCTCTTCTTTTGTAGGGTGCCGTACACTCATTGGAATAGTGTCCGGGTCTCCCACAATTGTAGCAATTGCGCTCTCGACTAGAAGATCTTTTGTCATTGTAGGACCTTGACTTAGAGCTTCTTTCTTTGCTTCTACTCTTGTAGAATTTGTTGAAGTTCTTCACCATTAAGCTCAATTCTTCATTGAAGGTTTGTTTCTCACTTGATGATGTGGGGGCTTCACATGAGGCTTTGTAAGCACCACTTGACTTGTTGTGAAGTTCCTCCTTATCCTTGAGTGACATCTCATGAGCAACAATTCTTCCAATGACTTCCGTTGGCTTGAGATCTTTGTAGTTTGGCATCATTTGGATCAATGTGCACACGGTATCATACTTTCCATCCAATGCTCTTAGGATCTTCTTGATGATGAATCTGTCGGTCATCTCTTCACTCCCTAAGCCGGCAATCTCATTTGTGATAAGAGCAAGCCTAGAGTACATTTCAGCGACACCTTCACCATCCTTCATTTTGAACTTGTCAAGCTGACTTTGGAGCACATCCAACTTGGATTCCTTGACGGAGTCGGTACCTTCATGCATATCAATCAAAGTATCCCAAATTTCCTTTGCATTCTCAAGACGGCTGATTTTGTTGAATTCTTCGGGGCACAAGCCATTGAAGAGGATATCACAAGCTTGAGCGTTGTATTGCAGCATCTTCAATTCTTCCGCGCTAGCTTCACGGTTCGGCTCTCTCCCATCAAAGAATTCACCTTGCAAGCCAATACACACAATAGCCCAAACGGCGGGGTTATGTCCAAGAATATGCATTTTCATCTTATGCTTCCAACTAGCAAAATTAGTACCATCAAAGTAAGGACCTCTACGGTGATAATTTCCCTCGCTAGACGCCATACTCTCCTAGGTTGTGAAACCAAGGCTATGACCACCAAAAGCTATGGAAATCAAAGCAAATGGAGACCAAAGCTCTGATACCACTTGTAGGACCTTGAAGTATGTCTAGAGGGGGGGTGATTAGACTACTTGACCAATTAAAAACTTAACCTTTTCCCAATTTTAGAGTTTGGCAGATTTTAGCTATCTTTGGACAAGTCAAGCAATCATCACACAATTCAAGCAAGCATGCAAAGAGTATATGAGCAGCGGAAATTAAAGCATGCAACTTGCAAGAATGTAAAGGGAAGGGTTTGGAGGATTCAAACGCAATTGGAGACACGGATGTTTTTGTCGTGGTTCCGATAGGTGGTGCTATCGTACATCCACGTTGATGGAGACTTCAACCCACGAAGGGTAACGGTTGCGCGAGTCCACGGAGGGCTCCACCCACGAAGGGTCCACGAAGAAGCAACCTTGTCTATCCCACCATGGCCGTCGCCCACGAAGGACTTGCCTCACTAGCGGTAGATCTTCACGAAGTAGGCGATCTCCTTGCCCTTACAAACTCCTTGGTTCAACTCCACAATCTTGTCGGAGGCTCCCAAGTGACACCTAGCCAATCTAGGAGACACCACTCTCCAAGAAGTAACAAATGGTGCGTTGATGATGAACTCCTTGCTCTTGTGCTTCAAATGATAGTCTCCCCAACACTCAACTCTCTCTCATGGGATTTGGATCTGGTGGAAAGAAGATTTGAGTGGAAAGCAACTTGGGGAAGGCTAGAGATCAAGATTCATATGGTAGGAATGGAATATCTTGGCCTCAACACATGAGTAGGTGGTTCTCTCTCAGAAATGGTAAGTTGGAAGTGTAGGTTTGTTCTGATGGCTCTCTCCACGAATGAAGAGGAGGTGGAGGGGTATATATAGCCTCCACACAAAATCTAACCGTTACACACAATTTACCAAACTCGGTGGGACCGATTCAACAGACTCGGTCGGACCGATTTAGCAAATCTAGTGACCGTTAGGATTTTTGGTGGGACCGACATGCAACTCGGTAGGACCGATATGGTTTGGGTTAGGGAATAACATAATCTCGGTGAGACTGATTACACGAACTCGGTGAGACATATTTTGGTAATAAGCTTTCCAGAGAGTTGGTCAGGTAAACTCGGTGGGACCGATTCGCTCATTTCGGTGAGACCGAAATGTTACGAAAGGGAAACAGGGAGTTTACATTGCAATCTCGGTGGGACCGATCGCTCACTTCGGTTAGACCGAAACGTTACGAAGGGAAACCGAGAGATTACAATCCCATCTCAGTGAAACCGAGATCCCTATCGGTAAGACCGATTTGCCTAGGATTTGTGGCAGTGGCTATGACATTTGAACTTGGTGGCGCTGGATAGAAAGAATCGGTGGGACCGATTTTGACTTTGGGTTTAGGTCATATGTGGATGTGAGAAAGTAGTTGAGGGTTTTTGGATCATATCACTAAGCACTTGAATCAAGAGGCTCATTAAGCAACACCTCATCCCTCCTTGATAGTATTGGCTTTTCCTATAGACTCAATGTGATCTTGGAACACTAAAATGTAAAATGAAGAGTCTTGAGCTTTTGAGCTTGAGCCAATCCTTTGTCCTTGATATTTTGAGGGATCCACTTCCATCATCCATGACATGCCATTCATTGAGCTTTCTTGAAATAATAGTCTTGAACTAGCATTAGCTCAATGAGCTATATGTTGTTATGAATTACCAAAACCACCTAGGGATAGTTGCACTTTCAGTGGTTCTCTCTCAGAAAATGAATGCTGGAAGTGTAGGCACATTCCGATGGATCTCCTCACGAATGAAGAGTGGGTGGAGGGGTATATATAGCCTCCACACAAATTCTAGCCATTACACACAGATTCCCAAACTCGGTGGGACCGAATGGTAAAACTCGGTCAGACCGATTCAGGTTAAAATGTGAATGTTAGAGTTTTCGGAGGGACCGACAAGGTCAACTCGGTGAGACCGATGTCCAAGGGTTAGGGTAAAGCCTAAACTCGGTTTGACCGTTTACTCAAACTCGGTGAGACCAACTTTGGTAATAAGCAAACTAAGTATTGGTCAAGCAAACTCGGTGGGAACGACTAAACAAACTCGGTTAGACCGAAAATGTTGCAATAGATCACATAGAATTTGCAAGCCCATCTCGGTGAGATCGAAGTGATTAGGGTTTGGCAGTGGCTGAATTAGATGAAACTCGGTGGCGCCAGATAGATCAAATTGGTGGGGCCAAGTTTGACTTTTGGGTTTAGGAAAGTTGTGGATATGAGAAAGTGGCTGAGGGTTTTGGAGCATATCACTAAGCACTTTGAGCAAGCAAGCCATTAAGCAACACCTCATCCTCTTTTAATAGTATTGACTTTCCTATGGACTCAATGTGATCTTGGATCACTAAAATGAAAATGTAGAGTCTTGAGCTTTTGCCAATATTTGTCCTTAGCATCTTGAAGGGGTTCCACATCCTCTTGTCCATGTCCATGCCACTCCAATGTTGAACTTATCTTAAATACACTAGGTAGAAGTATTATTCCAACAAGAGATATGTTGACATAAATTACCAAAATCACCCAGGGAGCACTTGTGCTTTGAATCTCCCCCTTTTTGGTAATTGATGATAACATACATCACTACAAAAAAAGACACATTCGTGACATTTTGGGCCGAACGAAATTTTTTCCTGTCATGCTTATGACATTTCTATGACGATAATTGTGACAAAACCCGGTATCATCATAGATGTGGTGGGCTCCTACTTCTATGACAAAAAATCATGACAGTAAATGGGCTTTTCTTCCTGGGCGGGCCGGAGACGCAGCTGCATGACATTCTTTGGGCCATCCATGACGGAAAAAACCATGGTAAAAGCAAGGGCTAGGAAAATATCGGGGACTTCCCGATTACGGTGGGTGGTCGGGGGCCGAGCGATGCGTGTTTCTCTCATACACGTACGCTCGTGGGTGCGAGGCGTTGGGCTCTAACTAAACCCGAGCGAGGCGTTCGCCTAACTGAACCCGAGCGATTGCACTGCAGGCTACGCGTTACTGAACCTGAGCGACCGATCGATGGTTGTTTATTGAAACCAATCGAGCGATTCCTTCGTTCGCTATTGCTGCTAACTGAAGCCGACCGAACCTGCTACCTCCTTCCCTTGATGAACAATGAGCGTTGTTGGGGGGGGGGTTTGGATGAACAGTTCCCGACAGGGGGTTGGATGAATAAGACCCGTGGTGTTGCCGCTGGATGAATAGGACCCCGATCGATCGAGCCGGTTGGGCGTGGTTGAACAGGACCCGAGGGCAGGATGAACAGGACCCTGTGGAGGGAAGGTTGAACAGTAGCCGCTGGAGGGCTGGTTGAACAGTAGCTGGTGGAGGGCTGGATGAACAGTAGCTCGTGGAGGGGTGGTTGAACAGGATCACGTGGAGTGGGCTGGTTGAATAGTAGCCGGTGGAGGAGTGGTGGAGGCTGGATGAACAGGAGCCCGTGGATGAACAGTCGCAGGTGGAGGCTGGAGGAGGTCGACGGTAGATGAACAGTAGCCCGTGGAGGCTAGAGGAGGTTGATGGTGGAGATGAACAGTATCCCGTTGAGTCCCGTTTTGCGGTGCGCAACACCCCTCCCGATGAACAGGACCCCCATTTTTACCATAGTGCTCCAACACAAGTCCGTTTTCTCCATTTTGCGGTACGCCACACCCCTCCCGATCAACAGGACCCCGTTTCGACCGTAGGAGGTCCAACAGAAGTCCGTTTCCTCCGTTTTGCGCTACGCCAGACCCCTCCCGATGAACAGGATGCCGTTTCGACCATGGATGGTTGAACACAAGGCCGTTTCCTCCGTTCTGCGGTATGCCAGGCCTCATTTCCATCGGATGTTCCGTCCAAGCCGGTTGGCTCCTGATGAACAGCACGCGTTCCGTTGCCTCCCGATGAACACGACGCATTCCGTTGCCTCCCCATGAACACGACGATGACGCAGTTTCTCCATTCCGACCCAGCCATGTATACGAGCCCTGGCCGTACGTATGCGCGAGTAGGCATTCGAGACCCTGCCCGTATGTACGTACGTGGCTGTATTTTCTTTCTTGCACCCTGGCCGCTATACGTACATGTACATGCTATGTGCGCGCCTCTACAGCGACACGTGCACACCTCTACATCTACCAGTATGTACGTACACGTTCGCGACCAGAATGACAACACTAGGTACGCTTCCACCAGGTGGGTCCCGACTGTCAGGCACTTCCTTGCGTGCAAAGATGTAGCTGGTGGGTCCCAGCAGTCAGGGGGCGAATCATTTTTTTCCTGTAATATGGACGCACTTCCTTGCGTGCAAAGATGTAGCTGGTAGGTCCCAGCAATCAGGGGGAAAATGTTTTTTTCGTAAAATAAGGTGACTCGTCCGGCGGGTCCCTGCTGTCAGGTGGAGGAATCATTATTTTCCGCGTAATAAGGAGGCACTTCCTTGCTGCAGCCGTGGACCCAACTGTCAGCCTCTCTACCTACAGTACTCTTCCGATGGAAGTCGTCCGTTGACCACATTGACCATGCCGCGCTGAGAGCACCAAGGCGGTGGACGACGACGAGGCCTAGGAAGGGGAGGACACGGAGCTGGGGAAGATGCGGCAGTGGATGCCCACGCGAAGAGGAGTACAAGGGTTCACTGGTTCGACTGCGGTGTGAGGCTGTCGTCGCCGCAGAATTATATGGGGTGTGGGTGAGTGGAGGGATGACTTGGCCAGCGATGGGTGTAGTAGGGAGTAGTGGGGCATCCGCAACAGCACAACCGGCCACGGGAGGCAGGAGCAGGCGGCACGACCGGCGCTGCTTTGGGTGGCTGGAGCAAAAAGACCAGATGTTGAAGAAGCACTACGACCGTTGGATGGACATCGTACGGTCACTGGAGCTAGAATCGTTCATATTGACTAAGCTGACAAAGCCCTCCATCGCCGTCAACTTAGTAGGCCCACAAGTCAGCCTCCCACTATGCTGGGTCCCAGCTAGTAGGGGGAGAATTCATTTTTTTCTGCGTAATAAGGAGGCACTTCCTTGCGTGCAAAGATATAGCTGGTGGGTCCGAGCTGTCAGCGGCGGGAACGTTTTTTTTGCAAAATACAGAGGCCCTTTCGGTGGGTCCCAGATGTCAGGTGGAGGAATCATTATTTTGCATGTAATAAGGAGGCATTTCCTTGCGTGCAACCGTGGACCCAGCTGTCAGCCTCTCCACGTACAGTCCACTTCAGATGCATGTCGGTCGTTGACCATGTTGACCATGCCGCGCCAAGAGCACCAGGGCAGTGGACGACGGCGAGGCCTAGGAAGGGAACGACACAGAGCCAGGGAAGACTCGACAGTTGTTTCCCACGCAGAAGGGAGTATGACTATACGAGGGTTTATTGGTTCGTCTGCCGTCGCTGAAGAATAACAGCAGATGTGGATGACTAGGGAGATGGCTAGGTCAGCGATGGGAGTACGGTGGAGTGGTGAGGCCTGCGCCGCAGCATAGCCGGCCGCGGGAGGAGGGGGCAGGCAGTCCCGCTGGCGCTTGTTTGAGCGGCTGGAGCAGGAAGAGCACAGATTGAATAAGCATGACGGCCGTTGGATGGACATCCAACAGTCACTGCTTGTGCGTCAACCTTTTTCTAGGAAAGCCTCAAATCTATGGAAAACAGCATACAACACATCTTCCATTATTTCTAATAATTTACAGCCCATTTGTTAATTCTTAAGGTTTTTTTGGAGCCCATATTGTTTTTGTTAGCATTACAGCCCATATTGTGGCCACGGTTAAAAAATTATACGAAATTTTGCATATTTCGGTGCGATCCGAACTGTTTTTAATCCCAAAATTTCGAGTCACGTTCAAACTGATTTTAAAAATAAATGTATTTCAATATAAAATCCAACAAATTGTCCACGCATAAAAATCAATGCAATTTAAAATCTCGAAATGAAACAAAATTGAAACTAATTGCCGGTTTGATGTGTTTTAAAAATGTACAACCCATTTCTCATTACTGATAGGCCCTTTTCTCAGCCAGCCGAATGAAACTCTCCTCATCTTGAAAGATTTGCAGCCCAACAGGCCTGACAAAACAACTTACTTGACAAATCACAAAAAAACTGGGCTAGCCATTTTCAGAAAGAAAAAAAACTACTGGGCTGGTCTGTGGTAAACATAAAAGAAAAGGTTGTCTAGACAGGTCAGAGTGACCCGCACAGCCCAATTGACACCCTGCTTCCGTCTCAAAAACAAATTAGATAAATGCCACTCCAATTACGGCGATTCGTAAAAATGCCACTGCAATTTCCAAACTTTGAAAAATGCCACTGCATTTTTTGCAAACTTTGAAAAACGCCACTGCAATTTGCAAACTTTGAAAAACGTCACTCCAGACTTCAAAAAATGCCACTGGAAATGGCATGAAATGGCATTTTCCAAAGTTTGGAAATTACAGTGGCATTTCTCGGAATCACCAGATTTGGAGTGGCATTTATCAAATTAACCCAAAACAATAATAATTGGGCGAGCTGCTAGGTCCCTAGTGTCAGCCACTCACTACGTTGACAATGGCCTGTGACCCAGATGTCAGAAATCCATTAGGAGGAGCCATTTTTATTGGCTTGAAATAAGGAGGCACTTGCTTGCGTACTGCCATGACCTTGGTGGGTCCCTGCTGTCATCCTCTCAACATACAATCATCTCCTGATTGTGTATGCGTCAACCTGGTAGGCCCACAAGTTAGCCTCTAAACCTGTGGCGGACCAATACAACCCATTTAAAAAAATAGCAGCCCATTCCATATGATCAAATGGAAAGTTCAACATTCAGAGCAAAGTAACAGGTCTGATCCAGATATAGAGTACCAAACTTCCACGTTGACAACCATAATAGCCAAGTTAACTATCTACTCCCACTAATACTCTAGTAGTGTACAAGTACTAAATTACTCTTAGCTAACTAGACAATGTCGACTGCCATCTGCGTTACACGCTAAACGCCGGCACCGGCGTCCTCCGCCTAACCTCGAACTTTCCAGAGGTGCGATAGGGCGCATTGCTCGCGCGCGTTGGCCCTTTCCATGCCGACGTGGTCCACCGAAGCTTCGGCTTCTAAGCGGGAAACCCACTTGACGAGCTGGTAGTAAAATTCGGCGTCGCGAACGCGTGTGTGCCCGACAGCCTCCAGGGCTATTTGCCGGGCGCCAGCCTCCATGTAGTCGGCCCAGTTGTGGGCACTCTGCTTGCGACTCAGATCGTCGATGCGCTGCTGTTCCATGTCCCGATGGCAGCGCAAATCGGTGATACGCTGCTCCTCCGCCAGGCGGTCGCGCTCCAACAACTCCTCATACTCCGCATTGCCATCTAAAGACCGATAGGATGCTCCTCCCTCCGTCTGCCTTCCTATGAAAAACTGAACACTAGTTCCGGTGTTGACCGCCTCCGGCATCTCCTATCACGGACGGGAGGGGGCATGGCGGACGTGGCGAGAGCAAGGATAAGTGGCGAGAAACGTCGGGTTGATGGGGGCTTATGAGGATAGGGCGAGTTGGGTGATGGTGCCTCTGGAGAAGGCCGAGAAATAGTAATTATAGGCGGAAGGTAGGCGAACCAGCATGTCGCGGGAAACGCAATGGTCATCGCAGCCATTGGAATTCAATGCTTTAGCAGGTTGGTGAGATTTTTGAATTAAGCCGGCAAACCGTAAAGGAGGTAGTACATGCGTGATCTGCTATTTATTCGTGTAGGATCGAGTAGATCGTTTTTTGAATTGAGCCCTGCAAACCGTAAAGGAGGTAGTACATGCGTGATCTGCTATTTATCCGTGTAGGATCGAGTAGGTCGGATAGTGTACGTGTAGGATCGAGTAGGTCAGATGGTGTTTGTGTATGATCACATTAGCTGATGAATGTTCGCTGGGAGATATGGCATTTGCAAACGTTTTTGCTGGCAGTTTCTTCAGATTTGCATGGCATTTTCTTCAGAGCAGTTTGTCAGTTTCTTCAGAGGTAGGCATTTTTATTCAAAAAACTGCCACTTCGCTCGCAACTAAAACTACCAGGAGCGCATTAGTAGGCTAGCTAGTGATCAATCAGTAACTTGTAAACACCGAGCGAACAGAAATAAGGAACTGTTAGTAACTTGTAAACACTGAGAACAGAGAAATAAGGATGATGCTGTGGACAGCAGTAAGAGCCGATCCGTTCAAAATGTTCACACGAGACTCATAGGCCTGACATTGTAATATGGTCACATTAGTAGCCCAAGTTCAAAACCAACTAGTACGACTCCCATACATAAGATCAACCTGATAATGCATCTCAATGATTCACAGATCATATACAAATATGTAGCTCCAAAAGCAAAGATCTAGAAAAAACATATGTTCTTCCTACTAACATGGATGCTTCTCTTGGCCAACATTCAGTACAGAGTGAAAGACAAATTCGTTTGTGAAGTCTACAATTCCTCCTACAAACGTAAGTGATTTCACCAACAGCTGGAACCATGGGAATGAACCTCACATGATGGAGGAACATCCACTGCAATATGATTTGGTCTTCTCTCGATCACACGGCGAGACTATTTTCGGAATACAAACTTTAACTTAGGCAAAATGATGCTCATTGTATAATCAAACCAAAGAAATGATGCACCTAGTGTTGGCCAATAAATAGTACAGTACTACTTTTCTGCAGTCCATGAAGTGACTATCCAATCTTTCTGTGTCTATTTTCAAATGGCACTGCATGCAGTGACTATACTATTCTCTTGTGCAGTTCAACCAAAATTGTGGTCACTTTGTTTGTTTGCCAAATAGCAACAGGCAGACATCTCTGTCTGCACAAATATCAAGCAGCTAGTAAACATATACCCCACCTTGTATTTTGGGTTTAAACACGTCTCTTCTGCTTAGCATCTGTCATGTTTTGCACTGGACAATTTGATACAGTCATGTTTTGCCCTGGAAAATTTCATACTGAATTGATTTGCTGGTTCAGAGCAAAAATATAGCGCCTATTCTTCATCAGACCAAGGATTTCCATGTTTGCAGTGATGGAAGAGGTAAAATCGATACAACCGAAATTGAGCATCCAATCATTGAATCCCGTCCTGCACCTCCAATGTAGGTCCACCCTGCCAATAAATTCACATGGAAACCGATAGTATTACTATCTAATGACAGTACAAAAAGAGTAGTAAGATAGTAGCAAACCATGTACCTTCGTAATGAACAACTCATAGTACCACCAATTGGATATAAAGGTTTGGAAGAAAACATGCTCCTAATGTTGAACCATTTGGACTTTTTGTGCAGTTCCACTAAAATCGGGCATCCCTGTTTGCATAGATATTGAAAGTGTGATTACTAGAAAAGTGGCACTAGTTGAAGCATAGACTCACAAATATAAGCATTCCAATTTCTTAATGGGAAAATGTAGCAAGACTATTTCTAACCACCAGTTCGAAGAAATAAATATGGCAACAACGGCTGATGTCAGGAAGGCATACATAGTTTTTTCTGAAAAATTGAGCCATTCCTGACCTTTCCTTTTCTTTTAAGCATATTTTGTGCAGTTCAACTAAAATAAAATGCCATCACCGCCTTGACAATTCAGTGACACTGTACAAAAGGAAATGACTTAACATTACATCATGATGGCACGTATGTAGTCGACAGGCATTAGAGACAAACATACAGACCTCCTCTGATACGTCTCCAACGTATCTATAATTATTGATTGTTCCATGCTATTATATTACCCCTTTTGGATGTTTATGGGCTTTATTTTACATGTTTATATCATTTTTGGGACTAACCTACTAACCGGAGGCCCAGCCTGTATTGCTGTTTTTTGCCTATTTCAGTATTTTGAAGAAAAGGAATATCAAACGGAGTCCAAATGGAATGAAACCTCCGGGAGCGTGATTTTTGGAACGAACATGATCGGGAGAACTTGTAGTGCAAGTCAAGAAGTTTGCGAGGCGGCCAGGAGACAGGAGGGCGCGCCTACCCCCTCTGGGCACGCCCCCTATCCCCTGGGCCCCATATGCGGCCACCGACGTACTTCTTCCTCCTATATATACCTACGTACCCCGAAAACATCCAGGGAGCCAACGAAACACAATTTCCACCACCGTAACCTTCTGTATCCGCGAGATCCCATCTTGGAGCCTTTGCCGGCGCTCCGCCGGAGGGGGAATCGACCACGGAGGGCTTCTATATCAACATCATAGCCCCTCCAAAGATTTGTGAGTAGTTTACCACAGACCTTTAGGTCCATAGTTATTAGCTAGATGGCTTCTTCTCTCTTTTCGGATCTCAATACAATGTTCTCCCCCTCTCTCGTGGAGATCTATTCGATGTTTTTTTCGGTATGTTTGTCGAGATCCGATGAATTGTGGGTTTATGATCAAGTTTATCTATGAGAAATATTTGAATTTCCTCTGAATTCTTTTATGTATGATTGAATTATCTTTGCAAGTCTCTTCGAATTATCAGTTTGGTTTGGCCTACTAGATTGATCTTTCTTGGCATGGGAGAAGTGCTTAGCTTTGGGTTCAATCTTGCGGTGTCCTTTCCCGGTGACAACAGGGGCAGTAAGGCACGTATTGTATTGTTGCCATCGAGGATAAAATGATGGGGTTTATATCATATTGCATGTGTTTATCCCTCTACATCATGTCATCTTTCTTAATGTGTTACTCTGTTCTTTATGAACTTAATACTCTAGATGCAGGCAGGAGTCGGTCGATGTGTGGAGTAATAGTAGTAGATGCAGGCAGGAGTCAGTCTAGTTGTCACGGACGTGATGCCTATATACATGATCATGCCTAGATAATCTCACAATTATTCATTTTTCTATCAATTGCTTGACAATGATTTGTTCACCCACCGTAATACTTATGCTATCTTGAGAGAAGCCACTAGTGAAACCTATGGCCCCCGGGACTATCTTTTATCATATAAGTTTTCAATCTACTTTTATTTGCATCTTTACTTTTTGCATCTATATTATAAAATACCAAAAATATATTTATCTTATCATACTATCTCTATCTGATCTCACTTTCGCAAGTGGCCGTGAAGGGATTGACAACCCCTTTATTGCGTTGGTTGTGAGTTCTTTGTTTGTTTGTGTAGGTGCGTGGGACTTTTGAGGAGCCTCCTACTGGATTGATACCTTGGTTCTCAAAAACTGAGGGAAATACTTACGCTACTATTGCTGCATCACCCTTTCCTCTTCAAGGAAAACCAACGCAAGCTCAAGACGTAGCATCCTCCGATAACATAATGAACATTAATTTTAACAAAGGTGTGACTAGCTTTACCGGGATAATTTTAGTGAACTCTACACCCTGTGTTCCTTTATATAAGACGTTTTCGCAGTTCAATTTAAAGTACCCAAACGTCTATATTTAGAAAAATAGGTAGTAGTTTTCTTGAGCACATATCTAGGAAAGCTTGCCACACTTTATATATGTCCATACGCTAATGCAACACCATTTGAATAGTACAAATATACACTAATCCAATGGCTAGTGCAACAGTAGAGTAGTTATTTTATTACAGGGTACAATACAATGGTTTTACTAAACAGATTTCCGTAAGCTCTAGCACTGGAAGATTTCTATAAGAATTAACAATACACAATGTAAAGGTAACAAGTTTCAGCATTGGTATACTAGCTGTGCAAGAGCATTAAACCAAATACAAAAGTCTGAAGGTAACTAGCATTATTAACTAATGACAGTATAAAAAATTGCAAACCATGTACCTTCAAGGTAAATATCATTTGAAACTCGAGGGGACCTTAAAATTGCTATCCCAATCTTGATAATCGGTCAAACATAAAAGCTTGATCGAATGAATCGAGAGAACACTGGGAGGAGGAGGTGCCCACTCTTGACCTTTCCTCTTGACACTGTACAAAAAAATTGACTTATCTCATGAAAGTGAGGCATGTAATCTATAAGCCTTAATAGTGCAAAAATCTGAAGGTAGTAACAAGATCCATCGTTGGTATACTGGCTGTGCAACAGCATTAGAATGCCTTAGCTGAAAACTCTTTAATACATCCACAATCAATAGCTAACCCTGAAATAATCCAGTGACATTAAATGGCATTGCTTAAATTTATCGGTGGCATTAGACTGAGTGCGGCATTAGTTAAATGTGGCATCACTTTAGCAGTAGCATTGCTTGACTTGACCACTGGCGTTATACTAACAGCAAAAAAGTGGCAATAAGAGCATGGGAGGCCCATTCAGACAGTGGGCGCACTAGTACGATGTACCTCCATGGACGCATAGAGTGGTGAGGGAGGTATGGTTGCCCAGAGAAAGAAATATCCAGGCAGCATATGTGGATTACATCCCATTTTTGTTCTCTTTAGCCACCTTTTTCCTATGTGAGGACAACAAACCGATCGACCTGGTCATTCTCTATTGCGTTGTCATTCCTTTCTACCTTTCTTCAACCAAGAGACACGAGACTCGTTCCTTAGCTACTGATTTTTCCCTTTTCAACCTAGATGCGGGTTCGATGCCTACTCTCTTGGGCAGTACAGTCTCCCTTCCTTTCCTTATTTAACCTAGACATGGATTAATCTGCATGAAGTAGGGTTTCCTTTAATAGTGCAAATTAAGGTTTTCCTTTGCGTGACCAGCAGAGCAGAGGATAGCAAATTGGGAAGATGCTGGAGTGGAAAAAGATCCACATGCAGCGACGTGGCAGATGGGGAAATAGAACAAGGGTATGGTTTGAAAAGAGGTAGCATACCTGAGGGTCGGCGGGAAGTGGCTTCGCTCGTGGTCATCGTCCTCCGCACACACTACGGCAGCGAGCTTGGGGACGAAGGCCATTCCGCACGGGCGCTAGGTCTGAGAGGACGGCCTTATCATCAGTGCGTGACCTCGCTCGCTGACGATGAGTGCATCAACACTGCACGTCTTTTCTTCCCCGGCGGATCTGTAACCACCGGTGAGGAGGGAGAGAGAGGCCGTCTTTTTTAGATCTGGAGAGAGGGTGATTGTGTGAGAAGCAAGTGGGCAGCCCTTAGCAAGAAAGCGCTAGAGCCCCAGCATATATATCTTTTTTTATACTACTAGTACTAAAGGTGGAGTAGTGGTAGAGTAGTTTATATTTTCTCTGCATATAGTACCAGTTAGTCATGCTTCAAAACTGAACGGCACGCCATTAAAAAAATATAGTTGAGAAATAATGCGACACTTCGGGCCAACGTGGCCAGATCACATTTTGCACGAGAAATGACACACCATGTTTCATTGACACGTGGTCCCTGTTCCAACATGTAAGTGAGACGACAGTGAGTCCTTTTGTACAATTTCCGAACGAACGTCTATGTAGGCCGGGGCGCCTCTTCGTGTACCGTGGAAACCATCCACCGCCTCTTCGCCTTCCCCTCTCGATTTGGAACTGTTGTCGCGTGCACTTCCTCTCTCCTCCATTTGCCTTCACCCTTCCTTCTGCCATTGTTCGATCGTCTTCTCAATGGAGGGAAGAAGCCAGAAACGACCTCGTTATTCTTGCCTCGATGTGAAAGATGACGTGGTGGAGGAACTCATTGATCGGTGCGATGTCATCACCTCGGCTAGCATGGCAGGTTCATTCAAGACCATTCTCGACTCAACTAATAACATCATTGCAAGGAACCCAAGGGTCCAGGAGCGGTTTGATCACAATTATCTTCTTTGCTATAAGCATGTTCGCATGGGCGCGGACGATGGAAGCCTCGCCTTTTGCAAGTTGATGCCACTTGATAGTGAAAAATGTGATGTCAAGATGCCATCGCTTAAGGGTAAGGACTGGGCTGGCGCAAATGGAGATTGGGTTGTTTATATTGGGTACAATTGCGAGTGGGAACTTGTGAATGTGTACACTCGTTAGCAGATTCCACTTCCAAAAATCTCAGAGCGCCCTGAGGTTGAGCAAACGGATGATCTACGTACGTTCAAATATGATCATGGTGGCTGTCGTCTATGGAAGATAGCAATTTTTTGAGTTCCCAACCGCTCTTGGGATTACAAGAACTATGAAGTTGTTGCTATCTTCGACAAGCTTGTTGCTGTCGTTACTGCTTCCACGACTCGTCCATGGATATTGCTCAAAAATCAATTTCTGTACACGGATGAGTACTGTGATCCAATTGCATATGAGCGTCTTGTGTTTGCTGCCACCACTTGTGCCACTGTTTTTGCATGGCATCCTTGTGGTTTCGGTACATTTGTCTTTCACCGTAATTATAATTGTTTCATCCACTTTTTTACTAATTAACCTTCTTGTGTTTCAAATGTCCTGTGAACATTCCACCACCTATACTTGAAAATTTTTATAACCAAGGGGGAGATGCGATGGTGATGATCACGAGAATGAGGACGAGCAGAACTTATATACTCAGTGGCACCTAACAACTAATTCCGATGGAACACCTCTTCTTGTATGTATACAGTGCACTGAGATTGTTACTACTGAGGGAGCACGTGTTGTCTCCCATGGTCGCCCTCTCTGGGCCTATTCCAACACTCGTTGCAGGGTATTCGGGATGGATACTAGTGTGCTAGCGCCAACACCTTCTGCCTGGTTCAATATTGATAGTCTTGGAGAAAACTCGCTCTTCCTTGGACCAAACTATCCAATGATGGCGAAAGGCGATCCAGTTGCTGTTGACACAATGTTACTACCATTTATGAGAAGCAATTGTATCTATACCTTGGACATTGCGGTGGTTCCCTACCCTGGTCCAGATATATGCCGCTTCAGCCTGGATGATGAGTCCTACATTGCTCTCGATATTGACAATAGCCGGCCGTTCCCAGAGCACCTGTGGTTCAAAGCAAGCGTTTCCAACACCGAGGATTGGTTGAGATGAAGTTCATTTCATTGCTTGTTATTTGTTGTGTGATGAAAACTTTAGTATTTGTAGAATGTTTTGTTGGAAATAATTTATAATCCAACATGTCCTCATTGTTGTTGTGTGTTGATGACTTGTTGTATGTAATGAATTGTACATTTGCAAATGCATGTCATAAACTCAATTTATGAATGGTTTTCGAGTCACTTCTTGGAGTGTGAGTACCGTAGTAGTATAACCAGCATCCGGTTAGTATATGAAGTTACCACATCACATAGAGCCAACCTAATATTGGAGTATGCTAGCCCTCCACCGGCGCGCCGCTTCAAATGGTGGACGGAGTGAGAGGTCGCGTCACCTTGTGTCCAGATCTGATATGCCACGTGTACCAGATGAATGACTCCAAGTTTGACCACCGTGATGCTAGGTGCAAGCCGAGGAACACTGTTGGAGAGACCCCCTCATAATTTTCCTACATTGGTCGTTTGATTCATAGGATAGAATGCTATAGGATTTTTTCCCTATGTAATCATGTTTTAGTTGGCAATCTAGCATCCAATCCAACTTTTGTTTCACTTCCTTTGTTCCTACGAAGAGAGTACTTGCCTAAATGATGTGCCGCTGCAAGAGCCGCCTATATTAATTAACCATGCTCTAAAAAGGTGGACCAGCTTTGGCTATAGTATACTACTAGTACTGTACTAGGTTAGTAGGTGACCTTGCGCTTGGCTCTTATCCTCTTCCAGAAGTCGAACAATAATGATGGTATTACAGTAGTACTTTTGGCAATCTGACACCAAATGAACTGCTACACGTCCACCACTTGTAAGCAAAAGTTTCTCCTCGTGCTGCGAGCCACCACGCACGTGTTGGCGAGGGAGAAGGCGTAGTAAGCAAGCTTCGCGTCAAGTTGATGGGGCGCATCAAAGTTATTCAGTACTCTCTTCAAAAAGGGCCGACCATGTCCATGCCTACCATCCCGTGCTCTGTCATTGAGTACGTGCACTATTCACGTGCCATCGAGGAGAAAAAATATTGCATAGTACTAGGTACCATCGAAGTGCACGACTCACTTACGCACTGTATATCTCCATTTTCTTGCATGACACGTCCACCTTGATGCTAGATGTTCCGCATGTCGGCAAAAGGGTGAACAAAGCTCATGTCTTAAATGAAAGAGTGGAAGAACATAGATTCCCGACGATCGAGAAGGAGCAACAAACCTAGCGGTGGAGCGTCTGCACTCATAATATTCTATATTATTTTAGCGATATAAAAGCAACCAAATCTATCCACGTTCCTATACCACTCTATAGTATGATAATAATGGTCATAGTTGGAAAATCCAAACAAAACCAAGCATTGGATCAACTCTTTTAGCACTCAAATTGTTACCGCCTGCCCACCTAGCCCACCTATATATCCGCTCACGTGTGATGACCACAGGAGCTATCCACTCAGATTGTATGTTAAAAGAATAAAGGTCGATAACTAATGCGGCACCTCGGGCCAACGCGGCCAGATCGCATTTTGCACGAGAAATTACACACCATGTTTCGTTGACATGTGGTCCTGTTCCAACATGTTAGTGAGACGATGGCGAGTACATTTGTAGAATTTCTGAACGGACGTCTATGTAGGCTGGGGCGCTGCTTCGTGTACCGTGGCAACCATCCACCGACTCTTCGCCTTTCCCTCTTGATTTGGAACTGCTGCGCACGCACTTCCTCCCTCCTCCATTTGCCTTCACCCTTCCTTCTTCCATTGTTTGATCATCTTCATGGAGGGAACAGGCCGGAAACGACCCCGTTATTCTTGCCCCGATCTAAAGGATGACGTGGTGGAGGAACTCATTGATCGGTGCGACGTCATCACCTCGGCTAGCATGGCAGGTTTGTTCAAGACCATTCTCGACTCAACTAATAACATCATTACAAGGAACCCAAGGGTCCATGAGTGGTTTGATCTACCCTATCTTCTACGTCGTGCCTCTGCTGACCGGCGCGCGGACGACGGAGGCCTCACCTTGTGCAAGTTGATGCTGCTTGATAATGATACTTGTGATGTTAAGATGCCATCGCTTGAGGGTAAGGCTTGGGCAGGCGCAAATGGAGATTGGGTTGTTTATATTGGGTCCAACTGCGAGTGAGAACTTGTGAATGTGTACACTCGTCACCGGGTTCCACTTCCAAAAATCTCAGACTACCCAGAGGTTGAGCACACCAGTATTCTACGCACATTCAAATATGATCATGGTGACTGTCGTCTACGGAAGATAGCAATTTGTCGAGTTCCCAACCGCTCTTGGGATTACACGAACTATGAAGTTGCTGCTATCTTCGACAAGCTTCTTGGCGTCCTTACTTCCATGCCTCGATGGAAATTGCTCAAAAATTAATTTCTGTACACGGATGAGTACTGTGATGTAATTCAATACAAGGGTCTTGTGTTTGTTGCCACCACTCGTGGCACTGTTTTTGCATGGGATCCTTATGCTTTCGGTACGTTTGTCTTCCATCATAATTATAATTGTTTCATCCACATGCATGTGGGTTAGCAAGTTTCCGTTTACTAATTAACCTTGTTGTGTTCCCAAGGTCCTGTGAACATTCCACCACCTATACCTGAAATTTTTTATAACCAAGGGGGAGATGACAATGGTGATGATCACGAGCATGAGGATGAGTAGGACCCATATACTCAGTGGCATCTGGCAACTTATTCTGATGGATCACCTCTTCTTGTGTGTGTACAGGGCACTACTGATGATACTAAGGAAGCAGGTGTTGTCTCGCATGGTCGCACTCTCCGGACCTATTCCAACATCCGTTACAGTGGGGTATTCGGGATGGGTACTACTGTGCTAGCGCCAACACCTTCTGCCTGGTTTAGTATTGATACTCTTGGAGGAAACTCGCTCTTCCTTGGACAAAACTATCCAATCATGGTGAAAGGCGATCCAGCTGTTGTTCACACAACGTTACTACCATTTATGAGAAGCAACTATATCTATACCTCGGACATTGCTATGCTTCACCTACCGTGGCTATCACAATATGGGTCATGAAATAGGCCGCTTCAGCCTGTATGACCAGTACTACATTGGTCTCGAGATTGACAGTAGCTGCCCCTTCCGAGAAAAACTCTTCTGGTTCAAAGCAAGCGTTTCCAACGCCGAGGAGTGGTTGAGTTGAAGTTCATTTCATTGCTTGTTATTTATTGTGTGATGAAAACTTTAGTATTTACTAGAATATTTTGTTGGAACTAATCTATAATCCAACATGTACCCTCGTTGTCATTGTGTGTTGATGACTTGTTGTATGTAATGAATGGTACATATGCATATGCATGTCATAAACTCAATTTATAAATGGTTTTCGACTCACTTCTTGGAGTGTTAGTTCCGTAGTAGTATAGCCATCATCCGTAGTAGTATGAAGTTGCCGCTTCACATAGAGCCAACCAATAGTTAGGTCTAGTTAGATCAACTAGAGCTAGGTGTCGCACGGAGGCTGAGAAATATGGTGATAGCATGACTGCGTGAGGTGGGCTTGTATGTAAGTAATATGATGTAGGCACAGGGCTTGCTGTGTTTCCTACTCCTCCGGTCTAAATGTGGAGAAGATTTGGTCGAGTTCTTCCTCCTTTTGCCGACACGTGGGACATCCAGCATCCAGGTCGTGTCATGCAAGAAATGGAGTGGTAGTTGAAGCCACGTGATGTGCATCTTGGGTTAAACTGTAAATAGAATCTTACTACTCTTGAGTAACTCCAAAAGCGGCCACCGAAGATCTTTATTGGATTTGTTTTTCATCACCAGGACGTCGAGGTGAAAGATGTGCAGGTTCAGTGGGTCCTCTTGCGTTTTCACTGACATGTGGGACCGCATATGAGCAAACAGACGATGGGCTCCACGCGTCTGCTGGCTGGCTGAGAAGAGAGATAGAGGAGGGCTGAGCACGGACTCCAGGAAATTTGTTCTACGTAACCAGGACGTCGATATAGGCTCGATATAGTGGGGTGGCATGGGCCATAACTAGCATTCATGTCTAGCAGTACGACACATGCCACCCACACGAGTCCCAACGACACCAATTTTCTTGGAGTCCGTGCTACAACCATCTCTTCTCCCTCCCGTTTTCTTAGCCATCACACGGTGGACAGGGTGGGGGTTTGCCGATAGTTGGTTTGCTTAACTGCGGTCCCACTTGTAAGTGAAAATGCAACACATCACGCATTCCCCCTTGAGCGGCGTGCCGGACCAACTGTGTGGGGGTGCGACGTGAACACAGCAGGCTTTTCCTTTTGAACTTGTAACTTGTAAAATTTGGTTCTGTTCCATGGCGCGACCGATAGATATAATTAACAATTTTTCCTAGAGTAATGAGAAGTCTGGTTCTGGCGTAGTTCATGCATGGAGTACGTACAAAAATTATGAACTTGATGTGAAACGTAAGATAATTACTAGTAGTACCATATACTACTACATGGATTTGACGGAAAGATAAAGATACATACGGATCCATCAACGACATCCTCATGCCCTAGTGCGCCGGGTCACCAACTGACGTGTGAGGAGCAGCGGTGTTGGCGGCGAACTCAACATGCTTCTAAACAATGCCATCCAAAGTTGCCATGCAGTCCAAGAAGGCCAGCGTCCTATCGTCCTCCTCTTGTATGTAGTCGTCCTCGTGGAAGATTTGTGCGTAGACGTGGGTGATTATGTTGATGGTGTCTTGCTGCACCAGGCGCTGTGCGGCGAGCGCGACCTCGAGGTAGACATTCTCCGGCGCAACGGCGGGCAGTCGCAGGGCCACTAGTGCGTCGAAGAGGTTGTCAGCACAGAGGCCGTTGAGGGTGGCGGACATCGCAGAGCCTGGGCGCGTGGGTTGGAGGCATACGTCAAGGTCATTCGCAAGATTCTTGACGATGGTGAACTTATCGAGGAAGCCCACGAGGACCTCGTCGAACAAGGAGACAAAGCTGTCGTCCAAGTGGCCCCTCGCCTTGGCGGCCTCAAGCACTACCTGGAAACATTCCTCAGTGCCGGGCCGCAGGCCGGTGTTGTGGACCATCTGGCACAGCCAGCTGATGGTCGCGCTCATTGCTGAGGGAGTCCTGGATTAGGGGGTATCCGGATAGCCGGACTGTGTACAACGTCCGGACTATTGAAGCGTGGAGATACAAGACTCAAGAGTTCGGCCCGTGTCCGCATGGGACTTTCCTTGGCGTGGAAGGCAAGCTTGGTGATCCGAATATTATATTTCCTTCCTTGTAACCGACTCCATGTAAACCCTAGCCCTCTCCAGTGTCTATATAAATCGGAGAGGTTGGTCCTTAGAAGGCCGATCACAATTACATTCATACCATCATAGGCTAGCTCCTAGGGTTTAGCCTCTATGATCTCGTGGTAGATCTACACTTGTACTACCCATATCATCAATATTAATCAAGCAGGAAGTAGGGTTTTACCTCCATCGAGAGGGCCCGAACCTGGGTAAACACCTGTGTCCCTTACTTCTTGTTACCATCAGCCTTGACGCACAGATTGGGACCCCCTACCCGAGATCCGCCGATTTTGACACCGACATTGGTGCTTTCATTGAGAGTTCCTCTGTGACGTCACCGTCAGGCTCGATGGCTCCTTCAATCGTCATTAACGACGCAGTCCAGGGTGATACTTTCCTCCCCGGACAGATCTTCGTGTTCGGCGGCTTCGCGCTGCGGGCCAATTCGCTTGGCCACTTGGAGCAGATCAATAGCTATGCCCCCGGCCATCAAGTAAGGTTCGGAAACCTGAACTACACGGCGGATATCTGCCGAGACTTGATCTTCGACGGATTCGGGCCAGTGCCAGAAGCGCCGAATAGTCGCGATGAGCACGGCTTAGGCCTGCTGTTAGACGTCGATCGGGATATTGTCCCGACAGAAGCCTCGGATATAAATCCAAGACAGGTTGCTTTGCCTAAGGACGGAGGGCTGGACCCCGCCCCACAGGCCGTACCCTCATCGGCGATGGAGCCGAACACAGGATTCACCTCTGAGGGAACCTGTGACTCCGGACCCCCGGATTCATATCTGGACGCAGGTTCCAGTCAGCGCGCCCCCGAGCCCGCCGATCCTGGTTGGGCTCCGGTGATGGAGTTCACCGCGGCGGACGTTTTTCAGCACTCGCCCTTTGGCGACATGATGGACTTATTGAAGTCTCTCTCCTTGTCAGGAGACTCCAGGCCAAACTATGTCCGGCTCGAGTGGGAAGCAGACAACGACGGAATTCGTTGCCCACCCACCACCCACTTCATTGCCACGATCGATGATCTAACCGACGTGCTTGACTTCGACTCCGAAGACATCAACGGTATGGATGACGATGTAGGAGAATCACAGGAGCCACCGCTCACATGGCGGTGGACGGCCACCTCCTCATATGATATATATATGGTGGACACTCCGAAGGAAACTAATGGCGATGAGGCAACAGAGGAGAACCCCTCGGGAAGAAAATCAAATAATGGGCGTCGCCGGCGCTGCTCCAAGCCCCGCCATAGCAACACCGGCCCCGGAGGTGAAAATAATCCGGATGGCGCCAAAGAAGAATATGACCCTGATCAGCCCGCCTTTGAGCAGGCCGAACAGGAAGACGAGCAGGTCATCCCAGAAGAACAGGCGACAGACGCATACCCAGAGGAGGACAACTACATGCCCCCCTCCGAAGACGAGATCACCCTCGGCGACGACGAGTTCGGCGTACCGGAGGATCCCGTGGAGCAGGAGCGCTTCTAGCATAGGCTTATACCACTGCAAGGAGCCTGAAGAAGAAGCAGCAGCAACTACAAGCTGATCAAGACCTGCTCACAGATAGATGGACTGAAGTCCTGGCAGCCGAGGAATATGGACTCGAACGCCAAACGGCTGACCGGCCACCCTGTGGCTGGGACAGGACGGGATACCAGCCCAGATACCAGCCTGCACCCCCATGCTGATACACTATGGCTCAGGGTAACAGGTACGACCTGCAAGATATTCTGGACAATAAAGCAGGACAGCCAAGATCAATATACGGATCGAGGGGGCGCGCCCCAACGCGCGACGACGACCATCATGCCGGGTACATCATCAGAAAATCTGGCCGGGCCGAACATAGCAACCCAGACCAATCCGACCTGCGTAGCCACATAGCCCGGCACAGAGGCGCCGCACACCCCCTCTGCTTCACGGACGAAGTAATGGATCATGAATTCCCAGAAGGGTTCAAACCTGTAAACATCGAATCATACGATGGCACAACAGACCCCGCAGTATGGATCGAAGATTTCCTTCTCCACATTCACATGGCCCGCGGAGATGATCTACATGCCATCAAGTATCTCCCTCTTAAGCTCAAAGGACCATCTCGACACTGGTTAAACTGTCTGCCAACAAATTCCATTGGCAGTTGGGAAAACCTGGAAGATGCATTCCTTGACAACTTCTAGGGCACATATGTGCGACCACCAGACGCTGATGCCCTGAGCCACATTACTCAATAGCCCGGAGAGTCAGCTCGGAAATTCTAGACTCGGTTCCTCACTAAAAAGAACCAAATAGTCGACTGTCCGGACGTTGAAGCCCTGGCGGATTTTAAGCATAATATCCGTGATGAGTGGCTCGCTCGACACCTCGGCCAGGAAAAACCGAAGTCTATGGCAGCTCTCACAACCCTAATGACCCGTTTTGTGCGGGTGAGGATAGCTGGTTGGCTCGTAGCGGCACCACGCCACATTCCGGCACTTCGGACAGCCGCGATGCTAACGGCAAGCCACGACGCAACAGACATAAGAGATGGAACAACGGCGACAGCACGGAAGACACGACAGTCAACGCCAGATTTAGCGGACCAAAATCCGGACATCGGAAAAGGCCGTTCAAAAGAAATAATCAGGGACCGTCCAGTCTGGACCGCATACTGAAGCGCTTGTGCCAAATTCATGGCACACCGGACAAACTAGCCAACCACACCAATAGAGATTGTTGGGTGTTCAAACAGGCCGGCAAGATAAACGCCGAAAATAAGGACAAGGGGCTGCACAGCGACGATGACGATGAGCCCCGACGTCCGAATATGGGGGCACAAAAGAAATTTCCCCCCAGGTGAAAACGGTCAATATGATCTACGCCACCCATATCCCTAAGCGGGAACGGGAGCGGGCACTACGGGACGTCTATGCGATGGAGCCAGTCGCCCCCTAGTTCAACCCATGGTCAGCTTGTCCGATCACCTTTGACCGTAGGGATCACCCTACCAGCATCCATCATGGTGGCTCAGCCACATTGGTCTAGACCCAATCATCGACAGATTCCACCACACGCGCGTGTTGACACCAGATTTTGGCACGGTCAAATACTTATTTAAGATGGCCTCAAATGGAGAAGTGATCTTCATGAAAGAGTTCCGTATTGTCGATACGAACATCTTTGAAGTTTGGGTCATCGCAGTCCGATTTCATCTCGAAGGCCGAAACTATGCTCAAAGTACTAAGATCTTATATTCAGAGTACAGTTTGGCTGATTAAGCCCCCAATACAAGCTCAAATAAAAAAATCATCTACACGGATTGTCTTCGTCTCGTCGAAACGATCGATTTTGATATAAAAATCGTTCCAATCCGAGTTCGTATGAAAAAATTAGAGCCATCGGAATACAGCCCTGTCAGGAGGCAAAAACTGGCGCGCCCCACCAGACACCCTGTCTGATGGGTAGCGCGAGGATAGTCTGTTTTGCGCGACCGATTTGACCCTCAAGATGACCTCTGATCAAAAAACGTTCAACATAAAAGTTGTTCGTATCGTTGAAATGGTCAAGGTTGCTTTTGGGCTCGTTTCCATTCGAGATCGTTTACCACCACAAAAAACACCCGCAAGGTGCAGCCAGTTTAAACCGAACAGTTTTGGAAAGTTCGGACAAAACCAATCCGAATTTGACTAGGGTTTTGGACGTGAATCCAAGCCTTTTCCTTGCACGGGAAGTCCAGCCGCCTCTTATATACCTGAGGGGTGACGGCCGATTGAACAACACACAATCGAACAAATCATCTACCACTTTTTATCTTTTATCTTTTCTCCTTAACCCTAGTTCTTCTTCTCCTCGTTCTTCGTCTGTTCTTCTTGTTGCAGGGCGGCGAACCTCGAGGCCCTAGGGGCGATTAGGTCGACCTAGGGCAGCCCATAGCCGCCGCGCGCCCTAACAGGGTCCCTCCCGGGCGTGTGGGGTTTCGGGTCCTCAAAAGCACCCGCCGGATTGCCTGCGTACCGCACTTCCGGCCGGCTCTCCTTCGACGTGAGCTGCGGTGCATCACCCTCGGCGTTGGAGGTACACGGTGACGTGTTCGTGTGCGAACACACTTTTTGGCGACTCCGCTGGGGACGAAGCTTCGAATGGTCTCCGGCCCGTTCTTGCTACGAAGAGATCGTCATCTAGGGTTTGCAGTCTACAAAGGTAATATGAATACCCAATCCCTTTATGTAGATGCAAATAATTCATATGGTGTTACTAGATCGTTCAATAAGTATGCTCTATCGGCCAACCCTAGTTTTTTCAATCATGCAACTGACTATGTGCAAGGGCCGATTCAAAGTAATTTATATACTTCAACTTCTGATGATATTAGTAACATGCATCATATGTATCCCAACTCACATGCATCGGCAACCCAGCAAATTCATATGCCGATGAGCAACATGATGAGTTTGATAAATCACTTTGAAACACCCCAAGTTAGAATTTCCAATGCCATACAAGAAAGTGTTTCACCCTTTTATTCATCGGCAGCTAATGTGCAATATAGTAATCCAACCATGCCGATGAATGAGAGAATTGGCCATGCTACTAATGGCTATTTGGCCAATCACTCTCAACCGTCATATGCTACACCTCATGTTAGTAATTCTTCGGCACCATACACAACTGTAGATGCTCATAATTCGGCTTCACACCTTCCTGGTTATAGCCGAATGAATGTAAATTTTACAGGAGCGGTTGTGCCTAATATTGCAGGAGATGAGGTGGCTCTGGCTGCATTAAAAAGTTTAGCCCAAAATAAGAAGATTAGTGCTATTTGCCTTGAGCAGCACAATAAGGGATTGGTTCCTGATTATGAGGCAATAAGAGCTAGGGTTTTGAAAGAAGACGAAGTGTTGCCGATTGACCAAATTGGCGCGAGAAAATATTCAACAACAGTACACATGTCTTCACCTATCATTGCAACATGTTATACACCCCCTATACAATCGCAAAATTTCGGCAACATCAATTCATTGCCGAAAGATCGTAAAAGTATTGGGGGCAAGCCGATCCAAGCAGGGCTGAGTTTAAAGAAAAATATGTCGCCCGAATTGACGGGGTCAAGCCAATTCTCACAGGGAATAGCCTCAATGGCTTTACTACACCAAATCTTGAGGAATTACCAGCAGAATATCGACAAGCTTATGAAGCTCTCAACAAGAGGCGTGGAGAGGAATATTTGCAAGAATATGTCAAGTCCCTTCTTCCATTCAGCAATCATGATGGCTCCTCTATGATGTTGAGGCAAGCCAAGAAAGGAGCTTTGCAGGCAAATCAGCAAGAAAGGGTTCACTCGGCTAATACGGTTGATTCGATTGAAACCGAGTCAAATATGGCTAAGTCGTCTACAGCTGAGTTGAACGGTTCCTTTAGTGACAAGACAATGGTGGATTCAATTGAAACCGGGTTGAGCACTGAGACGTTTAGGGTCGAGTGCGTTGCATCATGCCAGCCAAGTACACCATGCCAGCCAAGTGCATCGCTGGCTAATACCAATTGCATCAAGCCAATTATTGACAGGTGTACCAAAATAGATGATGCAAGATTCACCGAGCTAAGGAACACCAAACGCAGCAAATTGGCTGTCCTCGATTTTTCTAGATGTGAGGGAGCTTACATGCTACCCTATGAGTGTCGTGCCAAAAATATTGATGAGCATCAAGAACAAAGTAATATGGCCGAACACAGTTCCATTAATGATGAACATCAAGAACAAGAAAATGCAGCCGAGCAAAGTTCAACTGACAAAGAGCATCCGAGTGAAATCCACTCGGGCAATCCGACTGAAATATACTCGGGAAATCCGAGTGAAATCTACTCAGACAATCCGAATGATGAAGCACGAGATCCAGAAAAAGAGGACGAGGCATTGGAGAATTATTCAGAAGTGGAGCAAGGTATTGTTCCAGTAGTGCAACCATCTCTTCCTTCCAACGTCTTCACAAAGGTACACCTAGCATATAGTTTATTCAATTTTCGATTCGGTCAAAATCATATTGTTGATGCACCTGTTAGTAAGATTCTAATTAATTTTGAAAGACCAAACGAAATGAGTAATCTGTTTGTTAGGAATGATCTTGTCACTAATCATGATAGTCAACAACACATGGTATCATTCATAGAGACTGGTAGTGATAACTCATCGCAACCAAAGCTTTTCCCATTATGCCGACTTAAAATTATGTTCATATGGATAGTTTTGCTTGTTTCATGCCTGGCTCACATTTGGTCTCAAATGAGACGTATATTCGGTAATTGTTTTGGTTGCAGAAACATAAAGCCAGGTCCAAAGTCCTTCGAGATAGCTGATTCAAAAGCATCGGAAAAGGAGGATGGAAAACAATGCATAGCCGAGTCGGATGACGTTAACTCACCGTCACTTGGTTACTTAATTCCAAAGCCGGTATCAAAATATCGGCTGAAATATATACGATGTACCATCAGTCCGGACAAAGATGATCACATTGTCAGTGCATCACCGTCTAATCCAATTATCATAGAAGATCATCATGTCGAACCGTCGGGGCAGGAGCCAGAGCAGAACTCGTTTGAGCAAAACATTGGAAGCTGCACTATGTTTCAGCAATTAAAGCAATCAGCCATCCAAGGACGATTGGAGTTTGACGAGACGCACGCATATGATAAGATGGCTATGATTAACTCTGATGACAAAGTTATGACTCGGCTGCATCAAGCCGGCTCACCCAATGACAGACAGGTATACACTGAAATTGATGAGACCGAGTCGTCGAGCGAGAAAATTACTCAAGTCAACAATCTTGAAGACAGACAGTCCATCTCAGTTATGACGAGAATGCCTAGCACTGGGGGGCAACAAGAAAATCCAAAGATCGATCCCGGCAATTCAAAAAAGTACAAAGGCAGCGGTAAGCACAAGAGGAGGAAATCAAAAGTTACCTTCGCTCAGTTATTGGAAAAATATCAAAAAGAGAGCGAAGAAAAATGTGCTTATTGGCCAAGTAGTACAAAAGCATCAAGATCATCCCCAAGGCGTAAGTGTAATAATCGGGATTGGCGAAAAGAGAAGTTCAATGCAGAAGATACATATTCTACTTTTGGGACGCCAATGCCAATGTCATTGACACCTCCCTATGCTGATTCATCATGGGACATGTATGATTCATGGACACATTATCCATCTTATTATAGATCATCTCACCAAAATTATGCAGCTCCAAGAGGATCATCATTTGATCAACAATCACATGCCAAAGACCGCTTCAATAAAAAAGAATCGGTCCGGAGCTCATGGGATAAGAAAGAGGTGGTAAAGCAAGTTTACCACGTGAAAAGAGATGGTCGTAAGTGTGCTGCTTCAGATTTGATCTCAAATGAAAAAGAGCCAATGAAAGTGTTGACATTGGCTACTACAGACAATGAGATGAAGCAATCAATTGTTAAGACTCAGAGTGCCAAATCTGAAGAAAAGAAGTTGAGAGTGCACAAAGCCAAAAAAGAATTGCCATTGGTCAAAACAGAATCACAGCCGAGATGCCCACTCTGCTTATCATATTGGCAAATGAAGAAATTACAAAATCTGAGTGCACAAGAGCTGAAAAAGAAGAACATGGCATGGGTTCCCAAGAAGATCAATCAAGACAAAAATGATGTGCATGCTTCTGTTGCAACATGTCAGGACCCCGACTCGATGTCACATTGATCTAGCCTGTAACACCTCATATCACTTTGCGGCCTCACGCACGGTATCCCCACGGGTGTCGCCTTACCTTTGCCCGGGACCGTTTGCGCCTTTTGGCTCACGTATATGATAGTGTCGCTAGCATCCATATGATAAGGAGCCCAGGCTGACATGACTAGTCGTAAACCCAAAGTGGCACAGCCTTACAGGGACAGGCATCCATGACCCAGCTTCGAACGTGTCGGTCAACAGCAAGTGGGTCCGGGCTATAGCACTGGGCTAGCAGGACTCTGGTAAACCGGGCTGTAGCGGGCTAACAGGACTCCAGTACTCAATGCGTGACATTTCCCCGAAGGGACAGACACAGGAACGAAGAAGGACACATGCCGGCCAGCCTAAGTGTTCCAGAGCAGTAGCAAGCTACCATGGCTCAGCGGTAACACTAGGAGACATTTCCCGGTAAGAGAGGCTACTAAAGATAAACAACTAGATAGTCATATCCCACACATACCAAGCATTTCAATCATACACACAATATGCTTGATATGTGCAAATACAACAAGGCATCACAACATGACTCTATGACACAAGTACTTTATTTAAGGCTCAGAGAGCCATACATAACATACACAAAGGTACGGGTCACACGACCCAGCATTCAAGTCATATAGTCATACAAAACAGCAGCGGAAGTAACTTGTCTGAGTACAGACAACTAGAAAAATAAAAGAGGCTTGGAAAGCCTAGCTATACTACGTGGTCCTTCACAAGATCAGGATCACCAGCTGGGCCTTAGCCTACTCATTGATGTCAATGTCTACGTAGAACCCATCAGAAAGGGTTGCAGCGTCTTCTGTAAAATGTAAATTATAGCAACATGAGTACAAAGGTACTCAGCAAGACTTACATCAGATCCTACATACATGCATATTATCAAGAAGGGTTGGTGGAGTTATTGCAGCAAGCCAGCTTTGACTCTTGGCTAGGCTAACCTACGAGACTCCAACTTGAAATGGTTTTGCGTACACGAGTCCACTACTCACCACTTCAATACACTACCGAGGATCCACCTCCGTTTTCCTACGGAAGAGCCATCCTCGGCACTCACACTTATCTTGAGACTTTTAGTAGTTTCCATTTACTTGTCTATGAACTGTATAGGCAACCAAGTAGTCCTTTACCACGGACGCGGCTATTCGAATAGATCATGATAACCCTGCAGGGGTGTACTTCTTCATACATGTTTCCACCACTTAGCGTCCGCACACGACATGTGCTCGGCAGACTTCAAGCGAAAGCCGACGTGGGTGTAGACCACGACCTACCTAAACACTTAAGCCTCTAGTCCAGGTTTATCGCCTATCCAGGTTCCATCCGCAGGGAGTCCGGCCGAGGTTTCCCATACGGCCCCGAACAATGTGAACAGGGTTCCCGAGATACCTAACGGGTATTCGGTACACCGTGCCACGTACCTACCGCATCACAGCCCACCCCTACGGTCAGCGCTGTCCACGGCCTCCAGTAGGCTACAAACACCAGAAACTACGTGCAACTCCTGGACAGAGAGCTAGGGTGAATAAGAAGTCGAGCGGGGTCATATTTCAGGGCCCAATGCATGGTAGTAGCTGTATCTTAAATCACACATACAGATCTCAGTGCTTAAGGTCGGCTTCAATGAAACAACCCACCATGTACTCCTACATGGCCTCTCATCGATACCTTTACCAAATCGTGTTCACCACACCACTCTCATTACCGACATAATCATTTCACTCTAGCCATCACCCAGATGAACCAGACCTGACACGACTCTAAGGATAGCAGGCATAGCAAGGTAGGAACAACACATACATATGGCTCAATCAACTCCTACACATGCTAGTGGGTTTCATCTAGTTACTGTGGCAATGACAGGTCATGCAGAGGAAATGGGTTCAACTACCGTAGCACACAACAGTTTGAAACGCGTTGTCTTAATGCAGTAAAAGAGAGCAGGAGCGAGAACATGGGATTGTATCGATATGATCAAATGGTTGGTTGCTTGCCTGATGGTTCGATGCACTGATACAGTTCTTCGTTAGGGTAATCACGATACTCCTCGGAGGCAGAACCTGTCGCAAAGGACACCGATACACCACCATCACCAAACAATGTGCAACAACATGATGCATGCATGAAACATAGCAATATGAGTGTGTTGGGCTAATGCAACTAAGACCAGAAGGGTTTGAACCAATTTGAATCAAAGATTCAAATTTCAAACTCAAATATGGCCCTTTAAAGTGTTTTTCCTTGTTCTGCATTAAACACCAAATTAACTTGTTTAGTCATGCATGAAAATAGTACAGATGGATAGATTGGATTTTTCTGATCATTTTTCATATATAATTTGTCTGATTTGGAATTACAGAATAAAAGTTATGAATTTCTGAAGTTTAAATTATATTCTGGAATTTCCTATATTAGAATAATTCCAGAAAATCAATTATTGCGTTAGCCTGACGTCAGTGTGACGTCAGCAGGTCAACGGAACACGTCCGGGTCAAACCTGACAGTGGGTCCCGCATGTCAGGGTGATTAATTAATTAAAGTTTAATTAAAACTAAACCTGTTTAATTAACAGGGCTGGGCCCCACCTGTCATTGACTTAGGGGAGTCAACCAGGGCCCACCCGTGGTCAAACCCGGTCGGCTGCACCGGCGTTTAGCCGCCGGCGAGCCCGACGCGGCGGCGGAAGTGATTTTTGCCGTTCCGGCAACCAAACGAGCCGCGGAGGGCACCGGAGCGGAGCTGAGGTCGAGCCGCAGCTCTTGGTGGAGTCCGTTGGGGTCGGGGTGGCCGGAGTTGGCGCCGGCGACGACTTTGGCGGCCACCGGAGTTCGGCCAAAGTCGAACTTGTCGCTAGGGGGATCGGTGAGGTGCGGGGAGTGCACGGTTGGACCTAACGCAGCGTAGTGAGTGCGTTGGACACCGCGGGTTGGCCGGAGGATGGCCGGGGGCACGTCGGCGACGAGATCCGCGGCGGTGCGTGCGTGTGAGCTTCGTGTGGTGGCTACACGGCTCGGGAATGAGAGAGGGAGGGTCGGAGGGGTAGCTAGGCTCACAACGCTCCCGTAGAGGCCACCGGCGGGGTCGGGGACGAGCTGAGGCGGCGACGGTGTTGAAAGGGATCTCCGGCGACGGCGAGCTCGGGCGAGGTCGGTGCGGTGGTCTCGGGCCGCACGAGCACATGGGGCTCGGCTAGCTCGATGAAGTGGACGGCGGCGGAGCTCCTGGACACAGTGGCACGGCGTGGGGTTGATGGAGGGCGTGGCTACGGCGAGGGGGTGGCGGCGATGGCGTCGGCCATGACGTGGGAGAGCGAGGGGGAGGAGCTGGAGAGAGGAGGGGGTGTCTGGGAGGTTCGGGAGAGAGAGAGAGGCCGATTCACGGCGTTAGCCGGGCGAGGGAGGCGGCGAGGCGGCGAGCAGGTGCGTGGCACCCATGCGGTGCTCGCCGTCGAGCACCTGCCTGCCTGCGTGGCCGGCAAGCAGCTCGCTGGCGCGGTGCTGGGCTGGGCCGGCAGGTGGGCCGGGTGCTGGGCGCCAGGTAAGCTTTTTCCATTTTCTTTCTGTTTTCTGTTTTTTAATACTTCTGCAACTTTGTTGAATTAAATAAAATACTTAGGCTACACCTAAAATCACCAAACTACTCCTGGTCCATAGTTGGATTATTTCCAACATGAAACATTTTGGTTTGGAGATATTTGAGCATTTAAATATTTTATATAATTTTAAATGCCCAAATTCAAATATTTATGATTTAATTCAAAAACCCTAGGATGGCCTAGGAAAATGTGCACCACTTTTGGCAGAGGTTCTGAACCAAGACAAAAATGATGGGCATTTTAGAAGGGCATTTCAGGTTCATTGAAAAAGTTTTTAGTAAACCCTAATTGGTTTCAGAGGGGACTGGGGGTTCTGTCATCCCCATTTCAGGTTTCTGATGAAAGAGTAAACATGATGCAACACTCTAATGCATGGCTAACTAGGATGTGACACAACAAGTACAATAAAAGTGAAGAAGGAAAATAATGAAAGCCACAAACAATTAAGCCGAAGGTGCGCATCACAACATCAAAATCTTCGGTTAGCACATCGTCCATTTTCATCAACAATGCCATTGATGCGTTTGCCATGGAATTCATCCACAGGTATGATCAGTTACCCTCCATGGACTTATTTTGATCCATGGATGCAACATAATTTTCCATATCATGACAGGGTATTACCAAATCACTATACATTTGGTTAGTTACATTTTTGTTGCTAAGACAAAGGGGCCGAAATATTTTATTGCTATTTTATTTGTTTATTTCGGCTATACATTCTTTAATGGATGAATTCTACATGGACCTCATGATAATGGCCGATAATTAACTATCGTCCTAAGAAACTATCCGATCATGGCCGGTGTGAAATTCTAACATCGTCCTTAGTTCAATTGGAACCGAGACAAGGTACATGTTAAGTGATATTAACCTTGTCTCTCTAGTGCTATGGAGATTATGTTTCGATGGTTGAATTCATAACAATGGCCATGGTGTTGGTGTTGTTTATATATCTCCATATGGTTCTGTTATGTGAAGCCTCATGCCTCTTAAAATATTTATTGCACAATAATCAAAGCCGAATATGCAATGTTATTCGGTTTGGAACTTTTGCCATATGTGCTAAACATATTGAGGCTTTTGGTGATTCGTTATGAGTAGTGCAACAAATATCCAAGGGTTATGAATGTTTTGACGAATCACTTGTAGTTTATCTTTTGGTATGTCTAGATGCAAGATTTACCTTGGGTTGCTTTGAAATTGTTCATATATCTAGGCATGACAATTCAAAAGAGTTGGCACAGCAAGCGTCCGGATACTATGTTAACCATGGTGTATTGCATTTCTATCAATAACCGATGCTAGATCTTGTCAACATAGGTAAGGCTGCATCGAAGCCCACCGCTTCGGCCACTACTGAAACTTTTATGCAGGCGAAGTAAGGATTGGAGGAAGTTCATTCTTGATTATCTGCAAAATCCTAGCGAAAGGGTGAACAATATGGTTTGGAGGATGGTTTTGATCTATGGAACCTTATCACCGGATTGTTATAGAAGCTGAGAAGTTTTCACCCAAGTTTGCATCAAGAGGTTCAAACAAGCAATGGACGATATATACTTGTCGTCCTAAGAACATGCAAAATGTCCGATGGAGTGTTGACATCGTCCTTAGAACAAGCTATGCGGAAGTTATTTTTCGGCACACAAACTTTGCCGAAAAACAGGGGGGCATGTGTTGACACCAGATTTTGGCACGGTCAAATACTTATTTAAGATGGCCTCAAATGGAGAAGTGATCTTCATGAAAGAGTTCCGTATTGTCGATATGAACATCTTTGAAGTTTGGGTCATCGCAGTCCGATTTCATCTCGAAGGCCGAAACTATGCTCAAAGTACTAAGATCTTATATTCAGAGTACAGTTTGGCTGATTAAGCCCCCAATACAAGCTCAAATAAAAAAATCATCGACATGGATTGTCTTCGTCTCGTCGAAACAATCGATTTTGATATAAAAATCGTTCCAACCGAGTTCGTATGCAAAAGTTAGAGCCATCGGAATACAGCCCTGTCAGGAGGCAAAAACTGGCGCGCCCCACCAGACACCCTGTCTGATGGGTAGCACGAGGATAGCCTGTTTTGCGCGACCGATTTGACCCTCAAGATGACCTCTGATCAAAAAACGTTCAACATAAAAGTTGTTCGTCTCGTCAAAACGGTCATGGTTGCATTTGGGCTCGTTTCCATTCGAGATCGTTTACCACCACAAAAAAGACCCGCAAGGTGCAGCTAGTTTAAACCGAACAGTTTTGGAAAGTTCGGACAAAACCAATCCGAATTTGACTAGGGTTTTGGACGTGAATCCAAGCCTTTCCCTTGCACGGGAAGTCCAGCCGCCTCTTATATAACTGAGGGGTGACGGCCGATTGAACAACACACAATCGAACAAATCATCTACCACTTTTTATCTTTTATCTTTTCTCCTTAACCCTAGTTCTTCTTCTCCTCGTTCTTCGTCTGTTCTTCTTGTTGCAGGGCGGTGAACCTCGAGGCCCTAGGGGCGATTAGGTCGACCTAGGGCAGCCCATAGCCGCCGCGCGCCCTAACGGGGTCCCTCCCGGGCGTGTGGGGTTTCGGGTCCTCAAAAGCACCCGCCGGATTGCCTGCGTACCGCGCTTCCGGCCGGGTCTCCTTCGACGTGAGCTGCGGTGCATCACCCTCGACGTTGGAGGTACTCGGTGATGTGTTCGTGTGCGAACAGCGCGTCCTTATGGACGGCGGCAGCAGCCTGAACCTGCTTTATCAGGACACAGTGCGCAAGATGGGCATTGATCCTTCAAGGATCAAGCCCACCAAAACCACCTTTAAGGGTGTTATTCCTGGAGTAGAGGCCCGCTGCATGGGTTTTATTACATTGGAAGTGGTCTTTGGATCCCCAGACAACTTCAGGAGCGAAGAGCTGATCTTCGACATCGTCCCTTTCTGCAGTGGCTACCACGCACTGCTCGGGCGAACCGCATTCGTAAGATTCAATGCGGTGCCACACTATGCATATCTCAAGATCAAGATGCCGGGACCGCGCGGGGTCATCACTGTCAACGGAAATATGGACCGCTCCCTTTGAACAGAAGAGCATATGGCAGCCCTCACGGCAGAAGTACAATGCGGCCTCCTCCGACAAACCAATCCGGCGACAACTTCGAGCACTGTCAAACTAGTCCGGAGCACCCCGCAACAAGATCGTGATTAGCAGTCTGGCCTCCGCTCAAGCCCTTCCAAAGCAGCATTCGTGCCACGCGTACACAACCACGCACTCAAGATACCTTGGGCATAGGCCGAGGCGCATCAACGACTCAGTCGATAATGCAGGTAACCGCTAAATACCTTCATACTCTTTCCCTTTTACCTTACAGGACACCGCGTTAGGGATCGTCCTCAGAAGAGCCGAATTGCCAGACTCATATAGAAGCGACACCCAAGGAGGCAGCAGACGTTGTGCGCAGAAGGAAATACCCAGGTGGAATCTATTTATGATCATTATACCTGCTTCATCTATCTGCACACGGCTTGCCCCTGGATATGACATGTCAAATAGTCCTATTTTTATCTCTGCCCAATGCATCCATTGTAAACATGCGCTTAAACGTATTTTTCATCAAATGGAGATTATATATAGCGTCAGCTTATCATCCTTATTTGAGTATTTTTCTCTTATAAATGTTTGTTTGGTATTGCATCCGTACACCTTGGTACGACCAGTTTGCCAGGGGCTTCTTATGGCGCCCCGTAACATGGCAACTAAAAGTCCGAATACTTTCAATAGTGCGGCACCCAGAACTTATAGCACTATATGCATCAGCTTCAAATCATGTCTTGGGTCTATAGTTGGGATAGCCTGGCTCCCTTTTTTTGGTGCCTTATGTTCCATTATATCGGCTAAGGTAGCACAGGGAGAACTACTGAGATTGTGTCCCGGTTCTTCCAGATGAGCACCTCAGTAGAGAAAGCCGAAAACTGACCGGCATGATGTGGCGAGAGCTGGTCGTTGTTCGAGAGGTACTAAAATCCTTAAAGATTTTCCGCTTTAGGCGATAAATCAGCTTTGTCCGACCAAGGCGTATATAGCGCCCCAATTCGGCCTTCCGGATTCTAGGGGCTTCGCCAAAATTTAAAATTGTAGACTTCTATAGCTAAGTGAAAGTTATAAAGCCGCATAGTCTGATTGCCTCGTTCGCTGCGCTGGACACCTCCTTAAGGGACCAAACATTTGGATAAAGAGTGTCCGGGTTTTCCACAAACACCCCAGTGCTAGTCACGCGGGGGCGTAAGCCGACGACTGGCCTACTTTCAGGATTTTATAAACAGCCGCACAGAAGGTAATATTTTAAATAACAAAAGCGCTACGTAGCGCAAGTAACTTCGTCCTTAAAATACACACATGACAGAAACGAATTCATTCAAAAATGGTGTCCTTGGTACATTCGTCAGCCACGACGAGCACCCTTCATAACGCCATCATAGTACAGCTCGGGATGGCGATGCGCCTTGCCCTCCGGTAGTCCGTCCTTGACCAGCTTCTCCGCATCCATCTTGTCCCAATGCACTTTGACGTGGGCAAGGGCCCGACGGGCACCCTTGATGCACACGGATCGCTTGATCACCTCAAGCCGCAGGCAGGCATCCACCATCCTCTTGATCAGGCCGAATTAGCTACTGGGCACGAGCTCACCAGGCCACATCCGGACTAGGAACCCTTTCATAGCTAGTTCGGCCGCCCTGTGGAGTTCGACCAACTGCTTCAGTTGGTCACTCAGAGGCATCGGGTATTCGGCCCCAGCATACTGGGACCAGAACAGCTTCTCCGTTGAGTTCCCCTCCTGCGCACGGTAGAACTCCACAGCGTCTGATACGCTGCGTGGCAGATCTGCGAATGCCCCTAGAGAGCTCCGGATTCGAGTAAGTAATAGAAACGCCTCCTCCACATGTTTGCTTTGCATAAAGAACTTCTTACCCGCTGCTATCTTCTTGGCCTCCTGGATCTCCTACTGTGCTTTCTCGTCTTTGGCCTAGGCGTCTTTTAAGCTCATAAGGGCCTTCGCAAGCTCGGCCTCTTTGGCCTTCAGATCATGCTCCACGGACTCGCACTTCTTGCCGAGGTCCTGGAGCTCCTGCTGTACCTCACCTACCCTAGCACTTTGCTTTTCGTGCTCCTTACATTCCGAGGCCGCCTTGTCTTCGGCCTTGGATAGCGCCTTCTTCAAGGCCGCCACTTCGGTGGGGGCCCCTGTTACACGGTCACGACACTTAGTTGTTAGACCCACCAATTCTGCCTATCCTTAAATACATAAGAACGGGAATTACTTACCCTTGTTCTCTTTGAGCTGCCTCTTCGTGAGGTCGAGCTCTCCCTGCGCCTGCTCCAGGTCCCGCTTCAGATCGGCAACCTTGGCAGTACGGGCAGCAGCAGCAAGAAGCACAACCTGCTTATTCAAAACAATACTTATTATTAGACTCCTGCGGATTTTAGTTGACCCTTTGCTCGGCTTTTCTTTCCGAATGCCAAACAGAGTATCAGGGGCTACTACCTATCGGGTTGTAATTTTGGACACATTTATTACTTACCTCGAAGCCTGTTAGGAGGCTGGTGTAAGCTTCGGTTAGTCCGCTCTTGGCGGACGAAACCTTCCGAATCACCGTACTCATAAGAGTATGGTGCCCTTCGTCCAGGGAAGCGCCGCAAAGCGCTTCTAGCAGACCGTCCGGCGCTTCATGCACAACGGAAGTCCGCGACACAGACGGCTCGCCCTCCTTAGCGAGGGGTCGCCTGCCTAAGTCCGAAACCATCGAAGGTTCCGGAATTGTGTTCCGCTGAGAGCCCGGCTGGCCGTGGCTCTCATCGACACGATCCGCGGGGATCTTGAACCCCGCGTGTCCGACGACTGGGACCCTGCCTCGGGGCGTCTCCAGAGTCACCTCCCCCTGCTCTGGGATCCTTTGGGACAACACCTTCGTGTCGCCCGCGGGTTGAGGAGTGGTGGCCGTCGGAAGCGAATTCATCTCCGAATTGCTCAGGGACCTAGAGGAGGATACCTCGGGGTGATCCCTGGCCGGACTGCACATATGTTCGGCATTATAAATACAAAAACTGTGAAGTGAAGTCATGATAGAGTGCAAACACTTACGATCGTGCTAGGGGCTTCCCCCTGGGCAGCCACCACTCCTTGCTGAGAGCGGCCGTGGCGGAGTAGTCCGGAAGGGGCCTCTTCCCCTTCTTGGACGCCCACAGCCTCCCCTCATGGGGCAGCTTTTCTCTTCTTCTCCCCCCTGGTGCGGGGAGGTAGGATCTCTTCCTGATTTCCCCCGCCTCCACGGGAGGAATCCGACTCGTCATCATCGGACGACAGGGGAATGACGGCCCTGCGACGATGACCTTTTCCGGCCCCCGGGTCCGCCTTCCCAGACCCCTCATCCTTTCCGGATTGGGCGTCTTCTTCTGCTTCCTCCTCCCCTTCGTGGGAGGAGTCCGCCTCGTCATCTTCAGACGAGGCTTCCGGCACAACCTTACGCCGGAGACCCTTTAGGATCCCCGGGTCCTTCTTCTCGGCCTTCTTCTCCGGCACCTTGTACAGCGCCGGGACCAACATCTCCGTCAGGAGAACATCTGCTGGGTCTTTTGGCCGCGGAGCCGGGCAGTAAACCTACTCTGCTGTCTCCACGTAATCCTGAAATAAATATGCACAACTACTTAAAGCACTCCCGTGGATCTATCGGGAAGAACTGGGTCTGGTGTCGGTCTAAGAACTCACCGGCCTAGGAGCCCGCGTGGCGTGAAGCCCGCGGTCCTCGGATGTCGGAGGAGGCACTTCGGAGGCCTTGAACAACTCTTTCCATGCACCTTTGTGCGTCATGTCATAGAGCCTCTGGAGCGTCCAGTGCTCGGTGGGGACGAACTCCCACAGATTGACTGCCCGCCTCTGGCAAGGCAAGATTCGGCGAACGAGCATGACCTGGATCACGTTGACAAGCTTGATGTTCTTGTCCATCATGCTCTTGACACATGTTTAGAGTCCTGCCAGCTCCGTGGAGTCGCCCCAAGACAGGCCCTTCCTCTCCAAGGAGGTGAGCCTCATGGGGGCTCTGGATCGGAACTCGGGGGCCGCCGCCCAGTTGGCGCCGCGCGGCTCGGTGATATAGAACCACCCCGATTGCCATCCTTTTACGGTCTCCGCAAAGGAGCCGTCGAGCCATGTGACGTTGGGCATTCTGCCCACCATAGCCCCTCCGCACTCCGCCTGTTGGCCTCTTACCACCTTCGGCTTCACGCAGAAAGTTTGCAGCCATAGGCCGAAGTGAGGCCGGATGCGGAGGAAAGTCTCGCACATGACGATGAATGTCGAGATGTTGAGGACGAAATTCGGGGCTAGATCATGAAAATCTAGCCCGTAGTAGAACATAAGCCCGCGGACGAAGGGATGGAGTGGAAATCCCAGTCCACGGACGAAGTGGGTGACGAATACGACCCTCTGGTGGGGTCCTGGGGTCGGAATGACCTGCCCGGCGTCTGGTAGACGGTGCGCTATGTCCGCGGCCAAGTATCCGGCCGCCCGAAGATTGGCGATGTGCTTCTCCTTGACGGCAGAAGCCACCCACTTGCCTCCTGCTCCGGACATGTTTAGCTGTGCGGGGAAGACTTGGGCTTGGGCGCTGGAGCTCGAGGGGGCAAGAGTGGGCAAAGGAGGAAGAAGGTGTGGGTGAAACTGGGAGAATCTTATCCCTTTATAGAGGCGTCGGAAGCGGTGCGCCTCCCCACTTGCCCGTTGGGAATCGCTTGTTTCCCAAGCGCCACGATTAATGGCGTGGTGAGATTACCCATACCCGTATTGATGAGAATCCCATAATAAGGGGACACGATCTCTGCTTTGACAAGACGTGTCATAGAAACCGCCTCGTGATATGCGTTGTAGCTGGTTGTGTGGAAGCGGTTCGAATAATGGATCCGATCATAATAATGTGTCACGTCATCAGGAAAAGTTGTCAGCAGATTGCATTTGTGAAATATCATTCTCTCTACGGTGGTATGCGAAGATCATTTTTTCAGATCCGGACACGATTTGAGTGTTCGATGATTACTTTGGAGTATTCGGAGGAGGAACCCGCCTTGCAATGCCGAAGACTATACTGCGCGCCGGACTCATCGTCATTGAAGCCTGGTTTAGGGGCTACTAAGGGAGTCCTGGATTAGTGGATATCCGGACAGCCGGACTGTGTACAACGTCCGGACTATTGAAGCATGGAGATGCAAGACTCAAGACTTCGGCCCGTGTCCGGATGGGACTTTCCTTGGCGTGGAAGGCAAGCTTGGTGATCCAGATATTATATTTCCTTCCTTGTAACCGACTCCATGTAAACCCTAGCCCTCTCCGATGTCTATATAAACTGGAGAGGTTGGTCCTTAGAAGGCCGATCACAATTACATTCATACCATCATAGGCTAGCTCCTAGGGTTTAGCCTCTATGATCTCGTGGTAGATCTACTCTTGCACTACCCACATCATCAATATTAATCAAGCAGGAAGTAGGGTTTTACCTCCATCGAGAGGGCCCGAACCTGGGTAAACACCTGTGTCCCTTACTTCTTGTTACCATCAGCCTTGATGCACAGATCGGGACCCCCTACCAGAGATCCGCCGGTTTTGACACCGACAATCGCCTCCATGGATCTAGCTTCTAGTCAACTGATCTTGCGATTGGAGTGATCACTCTTGCCCTTGGTTAGGGTGTGTAGGTGTGTAGTATTTCGCAGGTTGGACTGGCGGGGAGCCTTTATATGAGAAGTGCAGACTGCGTTGAATTCACGTGCATGTTGGCCATCTACTCCTCGGCCCTCTACTGCACCCGCCTTTGGCTGTATGACAGGTGGGCCAGCCACCTGTTGGGCCCACATGTCATACACCCAAAGGCAGGTGCAGTAAGTCAATGAAGCTGCGCCCCCCTCCGTGTCGGTGCAGTATAGTCATCTCACCGGACCTCTAGTTGGGGCCAAACAAGAGAACTTTGATGTTTACTGGTTTATTGGTCCTCTTTGCATTTTGCGTCAAGTTTTGACCTTTGATTTAACTAATAAAATGTTAATGCATGTAACCAAAAATGTTGTGTAAGTCACCTTTACGAAAACCAAATAATCCCAAAACACTTAGGCACAGTACATTAACTCCCTCCTTGTTTCTTATTTCTTGACATATCAACCAATGAGAGATGTGGGCCGTGCATGCTTTCAATGACTTGAGACTACCAAGCATGACATGCAGTGGTTAGTTCATTGCATGTAATCCTATTAATTAGCAAAAAGACATTAAGTTCTCTCGCCGATAGGAATAAAACAATACACCATGTATTTATTTACAGAGGGAGTAGTACATTTTTTGTGACATGCATTACTAGATATTGCTAGTCAAATACTAAATCCAGATGGACATGGTAGTACTACTAAATCCAGACAGTGGTGCTAGTACTAGTAGTAGTACTACCAACGTAGTAGCACTATACTACCCATTGTCAAATTATTACGTGCTGCTCCTCACAGTGAAGTGACAAGACCCTGTGCCGGACACTACTAGGGAAAACCTTATACACAGAATGTTACCAGTAGCGCTTATTAAAATGAGGCGCTATTGCTACTTAGCAGTAGCGCGCCTGCTAAAACGGCGCTACTGTTACCCGCTTAGTAGTAGCGCGGCAGGAACATAACGTGCTACTAGTATAATTGCCACACCGTTCCTGACGTGCTAGGTATAGTAGTAGCGCCCTTCCAAGAACAACGCTACTACTACGGATTTTAGCAGCAGCGCGTTTTGCCTCCCCACGCTATTGTTAAAGCTATTTTCACCTAACCCCCCGCGCGGCCTGATTCTCTCTACTTTGCTTCCTCCCCCAATTCCCCACTCTCTCTTCTCCCCCTCGTCGCCTCCGCCACGCCGCCGTCTCGCCGCCGTCTCCCCCGACCCCGCCTCGCCGCCATCTCCCCCGACCCCGCCTCGCCACCGTCTCCCCCGACCCCGCCTCGCCGTCGTCTTCCTCGACCCACCTCGCCGCCGTCTCCCCCGACCCCATCTCTCTCCCCGCCCTCTGTAAGCACTATCCCCTTCCGATCCCTCTTCTCTGCTTAGTATGAACCCTAGCTATTTGGTGCTAGTTAGTATGAACCCTAGGCTATTTTTAGTGCTAGTTAGTTAATTACTTATATGGTAGTTAGAGCAGTAGTTCCTAGGTACTAATTAGTTAGTAAGAACTAGGTACTAATTAGGTACCAGTTTATTTTTATTTATAGTAAGTTTATTTTTAGTAAGAACTAATTGAATTAATAGAACTCGTTAGTAAGAACTTGTTGCTATTTTTTTAGTTAAAGCAATTTTTCCCGCATCGACGTGGACGATGCCTATCCCGCATTCTCGTTGTCAAGTCGGTGGAGGACGACACCTACTTGACCAGACGGGCCATGTCCGGGACTGGGCTCCGCCGGGGTGGTACTGGGAGGCGCTACCTACCCGGGGGGCACAGGTTGGTGAGGAGCCAGCATGTCGTTGACCCAAACCTTCTTTGGTGGCAGTCGCGTGGGCCAGTGACGGTCCAGAGGCTCGAGGACCCCGCGGAGGTGGTGTGTCACCGTGTCAGTGAGGAGGATGCGCACGTCTGTCGCTACTTGTTTGCGTTGGAGCACAGGTTCTCCAATACCTGGCAGGTTCACCAGGGATCTCACTGGAGCTATGATCCCATGATGGTTCCTTCTCTGTGGGTGTCCACCGCTCGCGTCGATACCCATCATGTGCTAGGGTTTTAGTTGTATTAGTGATGTTATATGTATGACACTATTCGGGATGTATTAGTGATAATATTCGACGATGTACAGACGCATGAGATGATTTACTTTTGCTTATTGAATGCATGCTAATTTGAGTCCTATAAGATATTTTGAAATGTATATCTTGTGTTTCTCAAATAGGATATGTGCTTGTCCAAGTGGCCGGTCATGTTTGCAGGTGACACCTCCGAGTGGCCTATGTTTTGCCGGAGTGTTGATTCATTTCCGTTCCGGCAAATTTCAGGCGCTCGATACTCATGGTACATTATTTTTGAAGCTAAACTTCATTGCTAAGTATGTTACCATACGATGTTCTTCAACAGGGACTCCCGATGAATGTTGTGCCTTATGGGATCGAGACTAAAGGTACCATGAGTATTATTAGCTTACGGCCAAGATATCCTACAGATTACTTTAGTGCATTCAAGATTAGCGACGAATGCTTAATAGTGTAAGACTGGACCAAATATGTGATGGGGGAGCGCAGAGAAGTACTAGGGGGCAACAAACAGATGTGCTACCCACAGTTAGGAGACAGGTTCATCTGCATGCTCCAACTTGATCAAGGAGGAGAGCTATACATGTTTTATGTTATTTTACCTAAGAGAGAGCAGCAGGAGTGATTAGCTAGCTAGAAATAAGTTTGAAGATGATGATGTACTACACTATTACTATGATGATAAAATAGCTAGTGTTGGTGGTAATGACTATGGTGATTATTATTAGCTAGTGTTAGTGGTGATTAAATAAATACTGTTGGTGGTAATGACTATGATGATGATTAAATAGCTTGTGCTGGCGGATTAGATTCAAGTGGAGGCAACATGTGGTGCACATCGAAAGTACTACTAGTCCAAATTAGATCAAGTTTGGATTAGTAGTATACTTTTGACATGCACCACATATTTTTTTGACTATATACTGCAAGGCAACAGCCTCACAGCCTTTTATTAAACCACAAAGTCAAAGACATACAAAGTTAAAAAAGTAATACAAAAAAAGGGGGGGAGAGAAATACTTACAAGAATACCTAATTAGGGTAAGGCAGCTATCCAAGATATTAGTCTAGTCCTATATTTACATTTGATTCTATGAGCTAAAAGAGAGATGTCATGCAAAAAATTTCTCCTCCATGCCCTGAAAGAAGGAGTCTCATTCCTGAAGATCTTCCCATTTCTTTGTGTCCCAATGTTCCAAGAGGCAGTGAAGACTACCTCAGAGAAGAAAGGAAGACCAAAATCCCTCCTAGCATCAGAATCCATTTCATAAGTGGTTTGGTTAGGATGAGAACTCCATGAAATACCCAGGTAGTTCCAGATGTGCTGACTAAAATTACAAGCAAAGAAGAGATGCTCTCTGTCCTCATGAGAAGCCGAAAGACATAGGACACATATATCATCTTGGATAATACAATGCCGCCGCTGCATCATGTCCCTAGTATTTAGGCAATCCATCAATAAGAGCCACCCAAAACCTTAAACTTGAGAGTACAAGAGCATTTCCAGATCCACTTGAAAATTGGGTCAACCACCGTGTTTGAAAAGGAAGACAAGTAATATATCCTTGACTGGTAATCACCAGATCTGGAAGGCCATTTCCAGACATCATTGCTCCCATCTTGAAGATTAACCAAAGAAATCATCTCCCGAAGTTGATTAAACTCCTCAAAGGCCTGAGCGGAGAGAGGCAGATAGAGGTTATCAGTGAAATCAGATAGCTCCATAATATCCTTAACTGTGAGAGTGTCATCAATCACAAAAGAATGGAGCCGCGGAAACTGATGCTGCATGCTAACTATATTGCTGCCAAGTTGCCAACGGTCAAGCCAGAAGATCACTGTGTCTCCAGATCGAACTAGGAGCACTGCCAACTTGCAAAACTTATCATATAACTTTAGCACGCCCATCCACCAGAAAGAGCCGCAGGTTTGAGTGGCTTGGGGTGGCGCAGAGGCATAATAAGTGTCCCAAATAAGAGATACCCATGGCACATCCAACTTATTAAAGAACTTGGCATCATTTTGAGAGCTCAAGTCTAGAACTCCCAGGCCACCCAAAGATTTAGGACGACATACCAAGTTCCAAGCCGCCAAGGATTGCCGGGGCGTATCCGAATTCCCTCTCCACAAGCATTGCCTTATAATCCGTTCAATCTGCTTCAAGATACCCTGTGGCAGTGAAAGGGTGCAGAAGAAATATATTGGTATAGAACTAAGGACAGATTGCAAGAGCTGTAGCCGGCATCCTTGGTTCAAGAGGCAGGAAGACGCAGATAAACGCCTCTCAATACGATCCACCAAAGGCAACATATCATAAATTGTTGGTCTAGTTGTGCCCATTGGAAAACCCAGGTAAGTGAATGGCATGGAGCCAACATCACAACCTAGTAAAGCGGCTACACGCTTGCCCTCGTCATCACTCATATTGATAGGAATCAGAGATGATTTACTAAAGTTCACTTTAAGACCGCTTGATATGGCAAAAACTTCAAGCATTTCCTTGAAGGCAATCAACTGACTGTCAACAGCAGGAAGAACGATGAGGGTATCGTTAGCATATTGCACGATCGGATAGTCCTTCGAGGTTGTTGGGATTGGCAAGGTGAGGATATTCCTTGAGCACATCTCATTTACAACCGATTGGAGCAAGTCCACCGCGATCACAAAGAGCAAAGGAGATAGCGGATCTCCTTGGCAAACACCCGAACGACAGACGAAATGATTCCCTGGCACTCCATTCAAAAGAACCGAAGAGGAGCCCGTGGACAGAATGCTATTAATCCAACTTGTCCAACGGTCATCAAAACCCTTGCATTTCAAAATCCGAAGAATCAGCTCATGCTCAATGGTGTCAAACGCCTTTGCGAAGTCAAGTTTAAGAAGAATGATAGGCCTCTTGGAAGCTTTGCATTGGTGGATATACTCAAAACACCATGCCAGACAGTCCTGAATGGAACAACACTTGAGGAAGCCATATTGGTTGCGATGGATACATTTCAAGATCACCCCCTCAAGACGATTTGCCAAAAGCTTGGTTAAGAATTTTAAACATGTATTAGTCAAAGATATGGGCCGGAAATCACCAACATATTCAGGGCTCAGCTTCTTCGGAATGAGAGTGATAAGAGCAACACACTGCCAGTAGTTACATATTGCCTCAACTTGAACCTAATCCACCTTCATTTGACACACTGTTATGGACATAATGATGTAAACCTCATAACTGGTATTGTACCAATATTTGTACGATGGCGCATAAATACACTAAAAATAATAATAATAAAAAGAATACTAGTAGCGATGGAGAGAAAACACGCTGCCAGTAGTTACATTAGCAGTAGCGTGGGAGTGAACAAACGCTGCAGCTATTTGTCCTAGCAGTAGCGCGTGCGGGCACGCGTTACTGCTAAGCAATAGCTGTAGCGCCTTATTAGTAGCGCGCCTACACGCGCTACTAGTGAGCACAAAACCAGCGCTACTGCTAGGGTTTTCCCTAGTAGTGGGAGATGACACCTGAGTATAGGCGCCGTCTTCGACATAACATAGTCAGCCTCATCCTCTGCAGTCACTATCATCATGGCTGTAGAGATAGCCTGCTTACAACTAGACGTGTTCGACATAATTTCCCGTGTGTAGATATCCGTGCATTGCACGGAACACCAAGATTTGGGGTGGACGGCGCCGGTAGCGGCCATCATGCCAGATTTTTTCATGGCCTTCTAGATGTGGTGGGGAGGAGATAAGGCTGATTGTGAGACACAAGGAGTTGTTTGTAAATAGGGAACAAGTGCGGGCATCTTTTTGCAATACTGGAGAAGTTTCGTTTGTATGCCGTCAGATCTAGATCCGACGGCTATTGGTGAAAGATGGCAGGCACAACATCATCACCAACTCAGGACCTCTTTGATTCGCAGGATTTTGAAAACGCAGGAATAGGACATGGCAATATTACAAGTTTCAAACTGATATTACAAATGTTAGGAGTAATGTTGCACCTACGAAGAGGGAATTACTAGGAAGTTTACATAAGAACTTTTGTTACTTTAGGTGGATGCAGCATTATTGTACAAACTAAAATCCACCGCCCTGACAAGTCACTAACGGGCATATAAATTTTTGAGTCTCTGGCCACTTGATGTTTTAAAAACAAATTCAGCTTCTGCGGAGACTTTTTCATTTAGGCTTAGACGCTTGCGGTGATCAGCACACCATTCATTGTTGCACCAGAGAACGCCAAACCTCATTACCTTGAGCACACTTGCCTCTAGAACAAAGAACCTGGCCAATTTAATCTCAGATTTGCTACCTCGGTAGTCGATCAAATCATTTTTCACTTTTGGGTCTTTTTATCTACACAAGAAGAGAACATATTAGAGCAGCGGGCTGTATAAGATTGCTGTGTCATCAAGAGGTACCAGTATCGTTCACATTTTTCACTTTCGGGTCTTTTTTATCTACAAAAGAAGAGAACATATTAGAGCAGCTAGCTGTATAAGATTGCTGTGTCATCAAGAGGTACCAGTATCATTCGCTCATACGATAGGGTTGGCTGGCTAGTGATATTTTTTCACTCTCTCTCTCTCTCTTTCTCTTTCCTATCATTTACCTAGGAGCACGTGAAGAGCTTGGGCATTTGTTGCCTTACACTATGTGGCCGATGCCATATTTCTCAAAAGTATGCCACATAATACACATCAATGTCAAATCAAAAGATTTTGGCACCGCTCTCACGATGTGAGAGAGTTGGCACCGTGTGCACACAGACCCACATGTATAAACAAATCAATCAAACTCAGTACACCAGCCTCTCACTCTCCCAAACAAGTGTTTTTTATTGCCTCAGTCCTCTCTCTCTCCCACGCAAGTGTTTTTTCATTGCCTGAGTTAATTTGGCACCAGAGCAAAGTAGGTGATCCAGATCGGGGCACCAGGTGAGCAATGGAAGGGCATCGATGCCAAATGAATCACAAGTGAATTTGGCATGTGTTTTGGCCTACATAGTGGAGGGCCTGCTGGGTATGCGCGAGTGCGTCCTTTTGTGCATGCCGCCGCGCAGTGGTGAATTGTGCGCGAGTGCATCCTTCACGCGGAAGAAGTGTGTCCTCAATGCGCCCTCAATTTACTAGCGTGCAGGGTGCTACCCCGAGTGGTTTCAACTTTGTTTACTTCACCACGTGTCAGATGGGCCTCTAGTTTACTTATTTTCACCCATTGCCACGTGGGCCAACACACGAAGATAGAGAACACAAGCTGACAAGGCAGCATGTGGATTGGTTGACCGGTCAACTAAACAATATACGAAGCTATACACTGACATGGTGAGCGTATAATCCGTCAGTATAGAGAGTTCAATTGAGAGGGGAGGCCCATGAGAGATAGCAGAGAGAGAGAAAGAGCTACTCCCTCCATTCAATAATGTAGTGCCAACATTTTTTAGAGTCAAACTTTTGAAACTTTGACCAAGTTTATAAATAAATTACTTATATCTACAATACCAAAGATAAATGATAGTATGAAGTAAGTACATGTTGTGATGAATCTAATGATCGTTCCAGATGTAAATGTTTTTCTCCACATATACCTGGTCAAACTTTTCTGAGGTTTGACTTTTCAAGATATCCATATGCTTATGGACGTGAGAGAGTCCCTAACGAGAGAGAGAGAGAGAGAGAGAGAGAGAGTGAAATAGAAAGAGTGAGTGAAAAAAGTGTGTGTGCATGTGTAAAAGAGACATGGACAACACACGATAAAAGTAGAGAAAAAGCGTGTGTGTCTTATGCAAACATATCACACATGCATCTTCGACAACAGAAGCAAGGTGAGGAGATAGTGTGTGGTTGTTTGCAACCGAGAGAGAATGACCCCTAGCACGTGGCCAAGAGGGGTCTGACAAACAAGGGAGAGAGGTCGAGAGAGACGTACGGAGAAAATGCAGACATCCGGAGGAGAGAGTGTACGTTTGTCACAAAGAGATCCCCTAGAGATCGTGATGGGACTACATGGGTGGGAGATCGAGTGACAAGGTGTGTGTGCGATAGAAGATACCCCGAGAGATATCGAGATAGACGTATGGATGGAAGGAGACAATACGTGTGTTCCTGATGGCTAGTGAGAGATAATCATACTTAGGGGGGAGTGCATGCGCCTATGATGGAGTGAGGGATTATGGTACTTAGGGGGGTGTGTGTCACATAGAGAGAGAACAAGGGCAGAGAGTGTTGGATGGGTCTATATGTAGCACGAGCGAGACATCTGTATGCGTGAACTAAGGAGATATAAAGTTTGAGAGAGATAGAGGAGCCCCGATAAGGCTGGGTGGTGCGCCAGATAGCTGAGTGGGGGAAAGAGATATTCCATCCGCTCGATAATGCAGTGCATGTAAATTTTTTAGAAGTCGAACTTTGGAAACTTTGATCAGGTTTATGCAAATGTCATTTATATCTACAATACCAAAGATACATCACACGAAACTACATCTCATGGTGAATCTAATGGTATACGTTTGTCATTCTAGATGTAAATGTTTTTCTCCACGTACATGGTCAAACTTTTTGATGTTTGACTTTTCAATAAATCTATATGCTATGGACCGAAGAGAGTGCCTAAGTCGAGGGAGATCAAGTGCGCGTGAAGGAGAATGAGTGAGTGTGGAAAAAGAGTATGTGTGTGAAAGAGAAAGTGACAACAAACGATAAACTAGAGAGAGAGTGTATTTTTTCGTTTCTTATGCAAACATATCACACATGCATCTCTGAGATAGAAAAGCGAGGCGAGGAGATACACAAAGATAGCTAGTGCGTGATTTTTTACAACAAAGAGAGACACCCCTATAGCACATGTCCAATAGAGGTCTGGCCAACAAGGAACAAAGGTCGAGAGGGACACGTGGAGAACATGGACGCATGGGAAGGGAGAGAGGGTGTGTTTGTGATAGAGAGATCCCCTCGAGATCGTGAGGAGACTATATGGGTGGGAGATCGAGGGAGGTGCATGCGCGATAGAAAGATGCCCCAAGAGAAATCGAGATAGACCATGCACATGTTTGTGATGGAGACTAAGATTAGCTAGTCATATACATATAGGGGGGACTACATGTTCCTACAATTGAGTGAGAGACCATCATACTTGGCTAGGCATGAGACTGTGTGTGTGTGTGTGCGTGAGATGGAGAGAGAACGAGGAAGACAGATAGAGTTTTAGATGGGTCTATTGAGTGCGAGTGAGATATGCATGTGTATGTGTGACCCAGGTAGATGGAGAGGTTGGGAGAGAGGGAAGAGCTCCAAGATGACAGAGTGGTGCGTGAGAGAGTTACAGGCAACGAGCCAAGGAATTTGTATGCATACGATGAGTGCACGAATATTTAGCTTGGACTAGAGAATCATACATATAGTGTGCGAGAGAGACCTATAGATGGAGTATATATGCATGCGAACTAGAAAGACCCCCCCACACACACACATAGAAAGAGAGAGAGAGAGCGAGAGGGAGAGAGAGATGGAGAGAGAGGGAGAGGGACCAACAAGGTTTGTGTGTTGGATGCGTGCGACAGAATTGAAGATTGTCGACGAGAGAGAGAGAGAGAGAGAGAGTAGGAGTCCGGGAGAGGGGGAGGTCATGTTTTATGCATCAAAGACTGATATAAACCATGTTTCAATATAAACTTGCATTCAAATATTTAAATTGGAGATCATGTTGTTTGCAATCCACACATGAACGGAGATATGTGTGTCAAGCAAGTTCATTAATTTGACTTTCAACATGTTCATGGAGTACTATAATACTGTACAACATGCTACTCGATTGAGGTGTTCCATTTTGGATTTAGTTCACTATTTTGACCTGGTAAACGAGCAATTTCATAGAATCAAGATATTTCATTTTGGGTTTGATTCCTGTTTTTGAGTGGGTCAACTATTTGTCATATGGTAAATCACTAGCAACGAGCATGTAAAAACACATTACTCTCGAGCATCATCTCTCCATCTAAAAAAGAAGTGGCAAGCTAATATTTCAAAATTTGATCGAGTCGACTTGGTAAGGTAGACGTGGACGCTCGTTCTCTAAAAATTTGAACGAACTGTTAAACACCCTTGAGGGAGTCCTGGACTAGGGGGTGTCCGGAAAGCCGTACTATCATCGTCAGCCGGACTCCAAGACTATGAAGATACAAGATTGAAGACTTCGTCCCGTGTCCGGATGGGACTTTCCTTGGCGTGGAAGGCAAGCTTGGCGATACGGATATGTAGATCTCCTACCATTGTAACCGACTCTATGTAACCCTAGCCCTCTCCGGTGTCTATATAAACCGGAGGGTTTTAGTCCTTAGGACAACATAACCATTACAACAATCATACCATAGGCTAGCTTCTAGGGTTTAGCCTCCTTGATCTCGTGGTAGATCTACTCTTGTACTACCCACATCATCAATATCAATCAAGCAGGAGTAGGGTTTTACCTCCATCAAGAGGGCCCGAACCTGGGTAAAAACATCGTGTCCCTTGCCTCCTGTTACCATCCGCCTAGACGCACAATTCGGGACCCCCTACCCGAGATCCGCCGGTTTTGACACCGACATTGGTGCTTTCATTGAGAGTTCCTCTGTGTCGTCACCGATAGGCTTGATGGCTTCTTCAATCAACAACAACTCAGTCCAGGGTGAGACTTTTCTCCCCGGACAGATCTTCGTATTCGGCGGCTTCGCACTGTGCGCCAATTCGCTTGGCCATCTGGAGCAGATCGAAAGCTATGCCCCTGGCCATCAGGTCAGGTTTGGAAGCCTAAAATTCACGGCAGACATCCGCGGAGACTTGATCTTCGATGGATCCGAGCCACAACTGAGCGCGCCGCGCTGTCACGACGGGCATGATCTAACTCTGCCGCCGGACAGTGCTTTGGAGGCCGCACACGGATCCGCTCTGACCTATAGTCCGGAGCCAATCGCGCAGATCGAGGACGGATGGTTGGACACCGCCTCGGGAGCTGCAACCGCTACGGCGATGGAGCCGAACACTAACCTTGTCCCTTATAAAGCCCATGACTCCGAGGTGCCGGACTCCTCGCCGGACTCCGAACCTCACACGCCCCTGCCAATCGAATCCGATTGGGCGCCGATCATGGAGTTCACCGCCACGGACATCTTTCAACACTCACCCTTTGGTGACATCCTGAATTCGCTAAAGCATCTCTCGCTATCCGGAGAGCACTGGCCGGACTACGACCAGGACGGTTGGGATGTGGACGACGAAGAAATTCAAAGCCCACCCATCACCCACTTTGTAGCCACTGTCGACGACCTAACCGACATGCTAGACTACGACTCCGAAGACATCGATGGTATGGACGACGATGCCGGAGACGATCAAGAACCAGTGCCTACAAGGCACTGGAGGGCACCTCATCATACGACATATACATGGTGGACACCCCAAAGGATGGGGACGGCGAAGAAGCAGCGGAGGCAGATTCCTTAAAGAAAAAACCCAAGCGCCGACGTCAGCGGCGCCGCTCTAAATCCTACCACAGCAAGAATGGAGATTCCAGCACAGGAGATAATAATACCCGAGAAAGTGCCGAAGACAACCCCTCCAGCAGGATTCAGCGCAGGAGGATGCAGAAGCCAACCCTCACGAGAGAGCGGCAGACGAAGAGGTCGAGGATGATAATTACATACCTCCCTCCGGAGACGAGGCAAGCCTCGAGGACGACGAATTCGTCGTGCCCGAGGATCCCATCGAACAAGAGCATTTCAAAAGCAGGCTAATGGCCACAGCAAATAGCCTAAAGAAAAAGCAGCAACAACTTCAAGCTGATCAAGACCTACTGGCCGACAGATGGACCGAGATCCTCACGGCCGAAGAGTATGAACTCGAACGCCCCTCCAAGAGCTACCCAAAACGCAAGTTGCTCCCCTGACTAGAGGAGGAAGCATACATACCTTCATCACCAGCGCACAATACGGCCGACCGACCACCCCGTGGTCGCGACAGAGAGGCATCCCGGCCCTCCATCAAGACCGTACCTCGGCATCGCTCGAAAAATATGAAGCCACGAGGCAACGCGCCAGACTTGCGGGATATATTGGAGGACAAGGCAAGACAATCCAGATCTATCTATGGATCACGTGGGCGCCCCACGACCCATGACGAATACTGTCGCGCCGGATACAACAACTCCGGCTGGGCCGAACATAGTAGACAACGCTCTGTTGAGCTACGTCGTGATATTGCTCAATATAGAGGCGCAACACACCCACTATGCTTCTCAGACGAAGTAATGGATCATCAAATCCCTGAAGGGTTCAAACCCGTCAACATTGAATACTACGATGGCACAACAGACCCCGCGGTTTGGATCGAGGACTATCTCCTTCATATCCATATGGCCCGCGGCGACGATCTCCACGCCATTAAATATCTCCCGCTCAAGCTTAAAGGACCAGCTCGGCATTGGCTTAACAGCCTGCCCGCAGAGTCAATTGGGTGTCGGGAGGACCTGGAAGCCGCATTCCTTGACAACTTCCAGGGCACATATGTGCGACCACCAGACGCCGATGACCTAAGCCACATAATTCAGCAGCCAGACGAATCGGCCAGACAATTCTGGACACGGTTCTTAACAAAGAAAAATCAAATCGTCGACTGTCCGGATGCAGAGGCCCTCGCAGCCTTCAAACACAACATCCGCGACGAGTGGTTGGCCCGGCACCTCGGAATGGAAAAGCCGAAATCCATGGCAGCCCTCACATCACTCATGACCCGCTTCTGTGCGGGAGAGGACAGCTGGCTAGCTCGCAGCAACAACCTTAGAAAAAATGCTGGCAGTCCGGACACTAAGGACCAAAATGGCAGGTCACGTCGAAACAAAAACAAACGCCACGTTAACGGCGACAACAATGAGGATACGGCAGTCAACGCCGGATTCCGAGGCTCTAAACCCGGTCAGCGGAAGAAGCCATTCAAAAGAAACACTCCGGGTCCGTCCAATTTGGACCGAATACTCGACCGCTCTTGCCAGATACATGGCACCCCCGAAAAGCCAGCTAACCACACCAACAGAGATTGTTGGGTATTCAACAAGGCAGGCAACTTAATCGCCGAAAACAATGACAAGGGGCTGCACAGTGATGACAAGGAAGAGACCCGGCTGCCGAACAATAGAGGACAGAAGGGCTTCCCCCCACAAGTGTGGACGGTAAACATGATATACACAACCCATATACCCAAGAGGGAACGGAAGCGTGCACTGAGGGACGTATATGCGAAGGAGCCAGTCGCCACGAAGTTCAATCCATGGTCCTCTTGCCCGATCACTTTCGATCGAAGAGACCATTCGACCAGTATCCGCCATGGCGGATTCGCCGCATTGGTTTTAGACCCAATCGTCGATGGATTTCACCTCACGAGAGTCCTGATGGATGGCGGCAGTAGCCTGAACCTGCTTTATCAGGATACAGTGCGCAAGATGGGCATAGACTCCTCAAGGATTAAACCTACAAAGACGACCTTCAAAGGCGTCATACCAGGTGTCGAGGCTAATTGTACAGGCTCAGTCACACTGGAAGTGGTCTTCGGATCCCCGGATAATTTCCGAAGCGTCGACATAGTCTCGTTCCGCAGCGGCTATCACGCTCTACTCGGACGAACCGCGTTCGCAAAGTTCAACGCGGTGCCGCATTATGCATACCTCAAGCTCAAGATGCCAGGCCCTCGTGGAGTCATCACGGTCAACGGAAATACGGAACGCTCCCTCCGAACGGAGGAACATACAGCGGCTCTCGCGGCAGAAGTACAGAGCAGCCTTTTAAGGCAATTTTCGAGTCCGGCCGTTAAACAACCGGACACGGCCAAACGCGCCCGGAGCAACATCAACAAAGACCACTCGGCACGTTCTAAGCACGCGTAGCAATGCGGCCCCAACCCCAGCCCTCGCATGATTGCAAGACCAGCTCTCCGCGTACATCATTACGCTCTGGAGATACCATGGGCATAGGGGTAGGGGCACGACCACAACAGACCCAGAGTGTGGCTCGACCACACCAGGGGCTCCCACGTGCGTCGCTCTTTTTATTTTTTATTTTCCTTCCTTTTATATACAGGACTCCGTTCACCAGAGGCCCTGTCCGGCGGCGAACCTGCCGAACTCACGATGCAACAGCCAGGGAGGGACAAAGGCTGCGACGAACACTCAGGTGGTCTCCATTACGAGCATTCAATTTGTTAAATCCATCATTCCGCAGCCTACCCCTGGAGGGAGACACGTCTAATTAGATCAATCCCTTGCTTACCGTACTATTTGTATCATTCCGCACTCATAGCAGAATTCCTTGAATAAACAATTCAGTACTTTTTGCTTATAATTGCATTACTTCACATATATGTTCATTAATGACATCTCGCACCCGTATATTTTGGTACGGCCGAATACACCAGGGGCTTATGTTCCCCGCATTATGGTGTGATAAGTCTGAACACTTTCACAAGTGCGGCACCCCGAACTTATAGCATTATATGAATAGGCTCCGAATCATGTCTTGGGTCAATAGTTGGGTTTGCCCGGCTCCCATGGTTTGGTACCTTATGTTCCGTTCTGTTGGCTAATAAGGTAGCACTAGGAGAACCACTGCGATTGCGCCCCGGTTGAGCTGGGCGAGCGCCTCAGTGGAGAAAGCTAAAACTGATTGTCATGATAAGGCGAGAGACTGGTCGCTGTTCGAGAGGTCTTTTCGAGTCCCTAAAGACTTATGCCGCTTCGAGCGAAGAACCGGATAATGTCCGGCCAAGGCATGGATGGCGCCCCGAACTCGGTCTTCCGAATACTAGGGGCTTTGCTGAAATTTAAAATTATAGAATTCTATGGCTAAGTGAGAGTGTTCAAGCATTATAAGTCCGGTTGCCTTGTTCATCATGTTGAGCGCCTCCCTAGATGGACCCAAAAATGGGAACAAGAGCGCTCAAGTTTATCCCGAACACCCCAGCACTCGTGGCTTGGGGGCTGAAGCCGATGACTTGCCATCTCTCAGATTTAATAAAGGGCCGCACAGAAGGTAATATTTTAAATCAATAAGCGTTACTTAGCGCATATGAACAAAGTTTTCAGCGCACAGGATAATACATAGCGAGTTTACTCAAAAATTACATCTCTGGGGCACTCATCCACAATCTTGCGGGCACCCTTCAGGACAGTCTTATAGTACATCTCGGGCGTGCGATACTCCTTGCCCGCTGGCGGCGCGTCAGTGATCAGCCTCTCTGCATCCACCCTGCCCCAATGCACTTTGGCGCGGGCAAGGGCCCGACGAGCACCTTCAATACAGGCGGAGCGCTTGATGACCTCCACCCAGGGGCACGCATCCACCAGCCACTGCACGAGGCCGAAGTAGCTCCCAGGCATGGCCTCTCCAGGCCACAGCCGGACTATGAGGCCCTTCATGGCCTGCTCGGCTACCTTGTGGAGCTCGACCAGCTGCTTCAGCTAGTCGCTAGGGGGCACCGGATGGCCGCCCTCAGCGTACTGAGACCAGAAGACCTTCTCCGTTGAGCTCCCCTCCTCGGCTCGGTAAAACGCGGCGACATCGGATACACTGCGAGGCAGATCTGCAAACGCCCCTGGAGAGCTCCGAATTCGGGTAAGTAATAGGTAATTTACATTAACATGCTTGCTTTGCATGAAAAATGCCTTACCCGCCGCTATTTTCTTCATCGCCTCAACCTCCTGGAGGGCCTTATGGGCCTCAGTCTTCGAGTCACGCTCCAAACTCTCATGTTTTTCCATGAGAGCCTGGAGCTCTTGCCGCACCTCCGCCACCCGCGCCTTCTGTTTCTCTCGCTCCGTGGCCGCATTGCGTTAGGCCGCGGATACGGCCTCCTTCAGGGTTGCCACCTCGTTTGTGGCCCCTGCAGTACACATGTTATCCTTGTTATTTTCATTGCAACCAAAATCCTTTTCTGTAAGGTACAAATTCAAAGATGGTATTACTCACCTTCTTTGTCCTCGAGCTGCTTCTTGGCAAGGCCGAGCTCTTGCTCGGACCGCTCGAGGTCCTGCTTCAATGCACCGACCTCCGCAGTCAGTGCGGCAGAGGTCAGCAGCACAGCCTGCAAACCCATATTGACACAATTTTTAGCATTCCTGCGTATATCTTTTTTAGATCCTCAATCCGGTTTTTCTTTCCGAACACCGAACCGAGCATCAGGGGCTACTGTCTATGCGGTATTACATTACATATTTTTAACTTCTTACCTCAAAGCCTGTTAGAAGGCTACTGCAGGCTTCGGTCAGCCCGATCTTGGCGAGCTGAACCTTCTGAATCACCGCACTCATGATAGTGCGGTGTTCTTCCTCGATGGAAGCGCCTTTGAGCGCCTCCAACAAGTTGTCCGGCGCCTCCGGTTGGACGGAGGCCGCCGGTGTCACGGTCTTGCCCTTCTTGCAAAGGGGCCGCCTGCCGGACTCCGGAACCACTGCGGGTTCCGGCGTGGTGTCTGGCGCAAAGTCCGGGAGGCTGCCTTGTGGCGCCTCTGGAGCCTCCTCCTGATGGGTCCCTTCCCGGGATACCACCTCGGCGTCCTCAGCGTCACGACGGGTGGAGGCAGCCGGGATGGAATCTACATCCGACGGAGCCAACGACCCGCTCGACGAAGCGGGGAGATCATCATCGGCCGGACTGCAGGCAGTGTGCGGCATTAGAAGGACACTATGTGACACGAAAGAAATTATAAATCATTCAGGAATCCGGATACTTACGATCTTGCCAGAGGCCTGGCCCTTGAGGGCCACTCTTCGTCGCCAACGTTGGCGTTGGTGGAGCTGTCCGGGGGAACTTTTTCGAGTTCCCGTGGCCTTCTTCTTGGCCTTCTTCTCCGGCACCATATAGAGTGCCGGAACCAGCAGCCCCGTTAAGCGGGCGTCCGCTGGGTCTTCGGGGAGGGGAGCCGGACAGTCTACCTGACCGGACGTCCTCTGCCAGTCTTGTCAAAGGCATTGGGAGTTTTTAGATCCCACGTAGAGTCAAACTATGAAAGAAAACAACTGTCCCATAGAGGATAACGAAGCTTACCTCACCGGCCGGGCGCTTGGTGCTGAATCCGCAATCTTCATTCGCGGACGCGGGGGCTTCTCCGCCCTTGAACAGCACCCTCCAGACGGCTTCATACATCGTGTCGAAGAGCCCGCTCAGAGTCCGGTGATGTGCCGGATCGAACTCCCATAGGTTGAAGGCCCATTGTTGGCAGGGGAGAATCCGGCGGATGAGCATGACCTGGATCACATTGACAAGCTTGAGCTTCTTGTTCACCAGGGTCTGGAGACAGGACTGGAGTCCTGTCAGCTCCTCCGAACTGCCCCATAGCAAGCCCTTCTCTTTCCAGGAGGTGAGCTGCATGGGGATAACAGATCTGAATTCGGGGGCCGCCGCCCATTTTGGGTCACGCGGCTCGGTGATATAGAACCACCCCGATTGCCATCCCTTGATGGACTCCACGAAGGCCCCTTCGAGCCAGATGACGTTGGGCATCTTGCCCAACATGGCGCCTCCGCACTCCGCTTGGACGCCCTTCACTACCTTCGGCTTGACGTTGAAGGTCTTGAGCCACAAGCCGAAGTGGGGCTGGATGCCGAGGAAGGCCTCGCACACGGCGATAAACGCCGAGATGTTGAGGATGAAGTTTGGCGCCAGATCGTGGAAATCCAGGTCGTAATAGTACATGAGCCCCCGGACAAAGGGATGCAATGGGAAGCCCAGTCCGCGGAGGAAGTGGGGAAGGAACACGACCCTCTCATGGGGCCTGGGAGTGGGGATGAGCTGCCCCTTGTCGGGCAGCCGGTGCGCGATGTCGCTGGAAAGGTATCCGGTGCTGCGCAGTTTTGCGATGTGCTCCTCCATAACGGAGGAGGCCAGCCACTTGCCTCCCGCTTCGAACATGGTCGGAGAAGGTCGAGGCGATATGCATGGGCTTGGGCGCTGGAGCTCGAGAGTGCGTGGAGATGGATAAGCAAAGGAGGAAGTAGGCGTAGGTAAAAAGGGTGGATCTTTATCCCCTTATATATGGGCGGACGCAAACTGCGCGTCCCCACCGGCCTGGTAAAACTCGATTATCTCCCAAGCGCCACCATCAATGGCGTGGTTGGGTTACCCACGTTCGTATTGATGGGAATCCCGGAATAAGGGGAACACGATCTCTGCTTCAACAAGACGTGCCAAGGAAACCGCTTCGCTAAATGCAATGAGGTGGTATAATAAAAAATGATTCCAGTAAAGGCTTGGTGGTAGTGTGACGTCATGCCACAAAACACGTCAGCAGATTGAACTTGTGCACATAATATTCTCTCTACGGTGGTATGTGGAATTTATTTTGCAGAGCCGGACACTATACTGGTGTTCACAATCTTCTATGAATTATTCGGAGGAGGAACCCGCCTTGCAATGCCGAACAATATGCGCGCCGGACTCATCGTCATTGAAGCCTGGTTCAGGGGCTACTGAGGGAGTCCTGGACTAGGGGGTGTCCGGACAGCCGGACTATCATCGTCAGCCGGACTCCAAGACTATGAAGATACAAGATTGAAGACTTCGTCCCGTGTCCGGATGGGACTTTCCTTGGCGTGGAAGGCAAGCTTGGCGATACGGATATGTAGATCTCCTACCATTGTAACCGACTCTGTGTAACCCTAGCCCTCTCCGGTGTCTATATAAACCGGAGGGTTTTAGTCCGTAGGACAACATAACCATTACAACAATCATACCATAGGCTAGCTTCTAGGGTTTAGCCTCCTTGATCTCGTGGTAGATCTACTCTTGTACTACCCACATCATCAATATCAATCACGCAGGAGTAGGGTTTTACCTCCATCGAGAGGGCCCGAACCTGGGTAAAAACATCGTGTCCCTTGTCTCCGGTTACCATCCGCCTAGACGCACAGTTCGGGACCCCCTACCCGAGATCCGCCGGTTTTGACACCGACAACCCTCTGCTCGGTGGAATTCGCCCGAGCAAATAAATGGGAGACACGAAATTACCGGCCTATGTGGGACACACAATTGGCCCATTGTACATCAAGGGTAGGTTTGTAACTTCATCCAAGCGCGCCTACTCCTCGGCCAAAATGACATGTGCCGAATAATTCATAAACCATGGTCGGCAAAACACCCTCTCCTCGCCCGAAATAGCTCGCGCCAACTATTTCATAACACGCTCTCCTCGCCCGAAATCGCTTGCGCCCACTATATTTCAAAACACGCCCTCCTCGCCCGAAATCGCTCGCGCCCACTATTTTGGGGGAGAAGCAAAGTTACTCTATTATCCCTGACGCTCAGTACACAGAACCAAGCCGAGACGTCTAAAGGCAGGGGTAGAACTATAACTCCCCCCCAAATTTCAGACAAATGGGCCCGTAAGACATGGTTCCACTCCCCTCCCAATTCCCTCCCCCATTCATACCTCGTGGGAGACAAATCACCTTCTCCCCGGAAGCTCCCTTCTCCCAAGCCGCGAAACCTCAGCCCCTCCTCCATGGCGCCCCATCGCACAAAATTCACATCCGCCCTCCTCCCTAGTGCCGGAGACGCTGTCCATATCCCGGTGTGCACTGGGCCGTGTGCCTCTTACTCCGTGCTGCTGGAGCTGCCTCGACGAAGGCCGCGTGAACCGTACCGGAGCCGATCACCCCCGCTGTTGTTCATGGCGCCGGAGCGGCTCCAACTTCGGATCCGTCCAGAGCCCCGACACTGCTTCCCCGTAGCCTTCGACCGTTGCGACATCTCTGCTTCCCTGTCGCCAGTCGCCACCGCAACCGCGTCGGCCTCACTAACTCGACAGCTGGAGCTGCCTACTTCACTGTGCCGCCAGATAGGTCGCACCCTCATCTCAAATCACTTTATTTAGGCGTCAGTTGTCTGAATTTTTATTCTAGGCCAATCGATTCCCAATGGGAAGCACCACCCCTCGAGGCGGCGAAGCTCTTAGCCTGCCGGTTGGCTGGTGTCTAACGTAAGGGTGCGGGGGCTCAAGTTCACCGCGGAAGCCGCGCTTAGATGGCTATCTTCGAGTTGCGTGAGTTGAAGGTACTACCACCGTCGGATTTGGATGACGGCAAGTCTTTGTGGATTGGCCCGGGGGCGGCGCAACCACAACATTGCGGTGGGGCGGGGTGCGTGGTTTCGGTCAGGGCCACGAACAGCGGAGGCAGGCTGCTCTGCCGTTGATCGCTGGCTCGTTGAGGAAGATTCTGACCAGTGTCAGCCGGGAGGTACAAGACGGCCATCAAGCCATCCGGCGTAGATCGGATAGTACCAAAATAAAATAAAATCGGGTGGCCCCAATTTAGTCCTCAGTCAACAGACGTGTGACCACTCTCATACCTTGCTGTTGATCTCTTAGGGTATTTCTTCAGATCAAAGAGATGTGTCATTCTTAACATTATGTGTTTTCTGCATCTTCAGCCACACCGTCTTCCGACTCACCGCAGCTGCTCCAACAAGGAAAGCATACACCAGAAGGGAGCTATAGTCTCCACTCAATAGTTCCCTGCATCGAATGCGCGTGCTCGACATGGACAGCCACAACAACTGCAGGGCCATCGACAAGTCAGCACATGACGCTCACTGCAATGGATGGCGACCAGATAGGTTGTACCCTCATCTTACTTGTGTGCAACATTTATGGCTTTGTTATTCATCTAAGCATGGAAAATAGATTATCACATTTCACTGTATATTCATGCCGATCTCTTACGGGCCTTGTTCAGGAGTTAACGTTGTTCCATAGTTCAGCTAAGAGACTTGTTCTTTAGGTAACGTTGTTCCATAGTTATCATCCATCAGCCAATGCTATCCCACAGGCTGGTGATTATAGTATTATACCACTTCTAGTATTACCTATGTTGTTCTTTAATACTTTTGTGTGCCATCTAGTTAATCTCGAGTACAAACAATACATATTCTGTAGCTTTCATGTGTGTTCTCCCTTTAGTTTTTGAGACCTGTTGCTGCTACTTAACCCTAGTCCTACTAGTTATGTCGTCTCCTACATGCACTCATTACATAAATCTAACTACTAGTTCTCTTCCATGGATGTAAGATATAATTGCACACACTGATTTATGCACAAGAACCTCATGGAGCAATGTAACGACCAACAAACTTGACGTTAATGATACCCAATATGATGGAACATGTAAAGGCAGTCCTTCACAAGACTTGTAGAAAGATGATGAATCCTATTCACCCCACAAGGTCCTTGCTCTTACTTGGCCCTTGATATGGGTACAACATGCATATAATGTCCTGGAGTGCATCTACTCTATTGTAATGCCTTGCGCTTAGCGTGCTAATCATGCATGTAAATATGGCATGCCTTCCTATTTTTCAGTACCTATTCCATTCATGATAACATGTTTTAAAATTCAAGTACTGTCATTCTACTCTATCGCAATGCCATCTGCTTAGTTTGGACATCATGCTTCTGAATATCTTATGCATTGTTATTCATCGGTATGTACTTCATCTGTCTACCATACCATGCTCTTTTTTTTACATTGAAGTGTTGTTCTAGTGGTCTCTTGCAATGCCATCTTAGTTTCCCAACCATACACGCATATGTTGCCTTAGTGTTTTTCTATATGTATTCTGCTAGCATATAGTTTTACATTCAAGTAGTGTTTTTTTACACTGTTGTCCTATCGTATCCCTAGCTCTTGCATCATACTCTCTCCAACCGGATTACATGTCGCAGAAATGGATAAAACTTGATGTATCTAGAACTAAAATATGCCTAGACCCATCCATTTATTTCTAGATGGAGGGAATACATGTCAATATGTCATGCCTTTCTATTCTTCAGTACCTATTCCATCTCTGTTGTAGCATGTTTTATAATTGAAGCACCATTCTTCTATATAAGACATGCAAGGGGAAGACGGGTATGTTAGAATCTGAAGGGTTACAAACTAGGTCTTTGCAAAAGATCCAAATGCCAGGAGATAATAAACCAACTCCAGTTTTCATAGATACTGCTCCAGCACAGAGAATCCCAACTTCCACTGTTAATAAGCAGATTCCCGTGGCCAAAGAACTAGTCCGCTCCAGTCCAGCAAAAGAATGTCAACTCCATTCTAAGAAGCGTGTGCGTATCCTCGCATCATGAAATTTCATAGCAATCTGATCATATTTTCTACATGTTTCACCCATCTCTATTTTAGAAAATAAGGTTAAACGATAGAAGACTTCCTCCGTTGGGATTGTATTCGAGGTAAATATCTTGCGGGAATTCGCTATGCTCCAATGCTGATGTAAGTACCTGTTGTATATCACTATATTTTTACATCAGCATGTATTTTGTTAATCGGCGTAAATCCAACCTTTATCTGATCTAAAATTAGTTGTATCAAAATGTTAAAGGCGCCAATGTTGATTTTTGTAAGGAAAACTGCCTGGTAGTTTTGCATACTGAGCTGCATGAGTGTACTATCTCATATCATGCACATTACTGAATTGTAGTGCTGCTCTGGTTGCCCACTCATTCATTGTGTCAATGTTGCTTTTGTATTAACTTACATGGCTGATGATAGCTGTGCCATATTGTGTTAATTTGGTGTAGGCTAGTTGCCCAAACGTTCGTTGTGTCAATGTTGCTTTCCTATTATCTGACTTGGCCAATGATAGCAGAGCTTGTGTGTTAATTTGGTGCAGGCTGCTGAAGATAAGAAGACAAACTCTGAAAACAGCAAGGCAACCCCATTGTTACTTTCCAATAAATCTAGGCCAGGTAATATGGCAATAACTCATGATTAATCTGTTCGGTTCCCCTCCTAATTTATGTTATGATGCAGTGATCGAGACACTCTCCACTATCAATAATACAAGCCTGCCAAAATCGCTATCGGAATCTGTTCAGTTTCCTCTGTCTCGAATGCAACGGAAAAAATGTATGTTTGTGAACCAATTAATGGCTGAAGCAATGATGGAAATGGTGGAGGAATCAGAGGTGCACATTCCTATGCAACAACAACTGATCAATGTTTTTAGAGATAGTGTAGCAAAGCAGCAAGAACTTGCCCACATGCTTATGGGCGTCATCCACGCTGAGGTTGCAGATTGTGACATTGTAGATTGTTAGGTTCTATTCATTTATTTGCACTGGAATCAATCTTTGATTCCAATGGATGTAATTTCCTGTAATATATGCTAGATGTGCAACATTTTAGCCTGTATGCCGTACCTTTGCTTGATCAGTTTTGGTCCTGTGCATAATTGCTCATCGTAATGGGCTCAAATTATCTAATTTGGCCTAAAGACATGTACGGACTTTAGTGGGCCCACTAGGTTAATGGGCCTTTACAAGGCCGAAAGTTAATGGTCGGCCCTCTTACCTCCTGGGTCGTTAACAGGCTGACATCAAAGCAGGCAACAGCTGGGTCCATTTGATTTCACGGGCCGTTAATAGGTCGTTACTAAGGTCGGGCTACATATGGCCCAACTATACTGTGGGCCTTTAGCAGGACAAAAGAGACAGAGGGCTCGTACTGGACCATGAAGAGCATGGGCCGCTAAGAGGCCGAAAGTCAGGTCATACTGTAAATGGCCCAACTGTGTTGTGGGCCTTTAGCAGGCCGAAAGAGAAACCGGGTTGGTATTGGATAATGAAGAGCATGGGCCTTTAAAAGGCCAAAATTCAGGTCCGACTACAAATGGCCCAACTCATTTATGGGTCGTCAACAGGTTGAAAGATACACCAGGCCGGGAATTGGCCCAACACTTAAATGGGTCGCTAAAAGGCCAAAACTCAGGTCCGACTACAAATGGCCCAACTCATTTATGGGCCGTCAACAGGCTGAAAGACACACCGGGCCAAAAATTAGCCCAACACTTAAGTGGGTCGCTAAAAGGCCGAAAGATGTACATCCTGAAAATCGGCCCATCCCTTGAATGGGCTGTTAACTGGCCGAAATCACATCAGGACGATATTGAGCCCAAATATATAGCGGGATGTTAACGGGCTCAAACTGACGATGGGCTGCGATGGTGTTAAATGTTTAATAGGGCGTTGAGGGGCCGAATTGGCACATCTCGTATGGGCTGTGGTCTTAAATGGACGTGACACAAGTAGGCCTTATATGGGCCGACCTGCTAATTTTTACTGGGCCGGCCTTTTTTAATGGAATGGGCCACTGTTGGGCCGTGCCACGTGTTGACCTATCATAGGCGCCTCCTGTCCAATGAGTGGATGACATCTGTCCCAACGATGAGCGAACACGTGTTTCCTCCGGCCAATGAGAATTTTATACATGGAAAATCCTCATTGGTCAGGGCTGTTAACGGGTTATTGGATCCAAAACCGGACCCGATAGCTTAACGGCGACCCGTTATGGTGGATGCCACGTGTCGGTCACCCTTGACGAAAGCACTTTCATGACGCGCCATTTATCGTCATGGAAGTGGACACTTCCGTGATGATAATTTTGGTAATGTCATGGAACACTTCTACGACAGCACAGGTATGACTATCTTGATTCTGTCATAAAATCCTCATGGATGTACATGCATGACAGAAAACGTGACCTACTGTGACAAACACGTATCATCACAGAAGTGTATATTTTTGTAGTGCATCAAAGCTTTAGATAAAGATAGAAGGAAATAGCAAGTAAAGCTTTGGCAAGACATGCAACATGCATTAACTACCCCTAAATGTATGCAATCATCTGATGATGGATCACAAGAGTATGAGAATGCATAACATGTCAGAGCAAGCAATGGGTTAAATGTGGCTTGGTTATATGCATCAGAGCAAATGATATAGATACTGGAAATGTACCTTCATGTTTATGAATCTCTCTTGCAAACAATATGTACCACAACAAGAGGTATTCATGCACATGAGTGTGATGCATATACTTACCTTGTGGTCTTGAGCTAGCTTTGAAGAAGATGTACCTGGGTAAACAAGGTTAGATAACACAAGAACATCTACTAGACAGAGCAAGAGCTAAAGAACACAAGAATACCCAGACTGGGAAGACATGTAGAGAGTGAGTACTAGGTACTCTATTTGGTTATTGACATGTCCCCAACAATAAACATATGCAATGAATTCCAAAGATTTTCTTCCTTGGGTGTCTTTCTCCCCCTGAATCTGCATGGGATAATGGGAGCAGATAGGGTAATAGAAAATCAGAGCAAACAAGAAAATTAGAGCAAGATAAAATCATAACACATACTATCATGGTGTAACGCCCCGGATTCGTTGTGCCAGTTATTCGCCGTAGTTGCCTCGTCATTTGCTTACGTGTTGCATTTTATCATGTCATCATGTGCATCTCATTTTGCATACATGTTCGTCTCATGCATCTGAGCATTTTCCCCGTTGACCGTTTTGCAATCCGGCACTCCTATGTTCCCCCTGCGTCCCCCTTTTGTCTCTCGTTGTGAGCGGGTGTTAAACATTCTCGGAATGGACCAAGGTTTGTCAAGCGGCCTTGGTATAGCACCGGTAGACCGCCTGTCAAGTTTCGTGCCATTTGGAGGTCGTTCAATACTCTAACGGTTATCCGGGTAGCCGCAAAAGCCTCTTTGTGTTGCAGCCCAACACCCCTCCAAAGTGGCCCAATAACCCATCCAAACACCCTCCATGCTCTCGGTCGTTCGATCACGATCGTGTGGGCGAAAACCGCTCCTCATTTGGGGTCTTCTAGCTCCCTCTACCTATAAATATGCCCTCTCCCCCGAAATTGACGGATGAATCCTTCCCCCCGAAACCCTAGCCCCGCTCCTCTCGCCCGCCGGACATGTCCAATCCCGCCGGACACGTCTAGCCGCCGCCCCTCCGCGAATCCTGCGCCGCCACGTGTCCCTCCGCCGCCATCTCGCCCGCGCCCCACCGCCCCGGCCCGCGAGCCCAGGGCAGGCCCGCCCGGGCCCACGCGCGCCGCCCTGCGCCTGCTGCCGCCCGAGCACTCTGGCTCCCGAGCGGAGACCCCGCGCCGCCGTGATCCGCTCCGCCGACCGTGCCCTGCCCCACCGCTGGTAGCCCTCGGCCGCCGCCCGTCGCCGCCGCGGCACGCCGCCGCCGCCGCCCCGGCGCTCTTCGCCGCGCGCCTCGGCCTCCCTCCGCCCGGCCTCCCACCTCGCCGGAGGCCGCGTCCTCGCCCCGCCCGGAGCTTGCCTCCGCGCCCCCGCGCCCTCCATCGTCGGGATCCGGATGGATCCAGCGAGATCCTGCTCGGATCCGCCGCGCGCGCCCGTCCCCGGCCCCTTCTCCGGCCAACCTCGTCTCCCGTGCCGCCGTTGACTTTTCTGAGATGGTAATAATCGGCTAAGTCCCCGAAATATTTTGCATTTTCATGCCCTGTTCAACGCATCATAACTTGCTGCATACTGCTCTGTTTCATGCGTGTAATATGTCAAAATGTTCGTTGTGAGATGCTCTTCATTTCATTCCATCGTATCATGTTCATTTGAGTCCATCTTGATGCCTAAATCATCGTTGCAAAAGTGCTATATAATGTTAACCTGCTGAAACTGTTATAACTTGACGATTTGTCATTTTTATTGCTTTTGATGTGTGCATCTTTTCGCACACGAACACGTCACAGTGTACCTCCAACACCGAGGGTGATGCACCGCAGCTCACGTCAAAGGAGACCCGTCCGGAAGCGCGGTACGCAGGCAATCCGGCGGGCGCTTTTGAGCACCCGAAACCCCACGCGCCCGGGAGGGACCCCGTCTGGACGCGCGGCAGCTATGGGCTGCCCTAGGTCGGTTCGCCCGCCCCTAGAGCCTCGAGGATCGCTGCCCTTCAACGAAGAACGAACAAAGAACGAGAGAGAAAGAACAAGGGAGAGATGTAAAACTAGGGTAAAAAGTAGATTGATTGTTCGATTGTGTGTTGTTCTTCAATTGGCCGTCACCCCTTAGGTATATAAGAGGCGGCTGGACATCCCGTGCAAGGAAAAGGCTTGGATTCACGTCCAAAACCCTAGTCAAATTCGGATAGGTCTTGTCCGAACTTTCCAAAACTGTTCGGTTTAAACTGGCTGCACCTTGCGGGTCTTTTTTGTGGTGGTAAACAAATGTCGGATGGAAATGAGTCCAAAAGCAATCTTGACCATTTCGATGATACGAACAACTTTCATGTTGAACGTTTTTTGATCAGAGGTCATCTTGAGGGTCAAATAGCTCGCGCAAAAGATCTCTTTACTCGCGCTACCAATCAGACATGGCGTCTGGTGGGGCGCGCCATATTTCGCCTCGTGACTGGGCTGCACTCCGATTGCTCTAACTTTTGCATACAAACTCGGATTTGGACGTTTTTATATCAAAATCGATCGTTTCGACGAGACGAAGACAATCCGTGTAGATCATTTTTCCATTTGAGGTCGTCTTGGGGCTTAATCGGCCAAACTATACTCTTAATATAAGATCTTAGTACTTTGAGCATAGTTTAGGCCTTCGAGATGAAATCGGACGGCGATGACCCAAACTTCAAAGATGTTCATATCGACAATACGAAACTCTTTCATGAAGATCACTTCTCCATTTAAGGCCATCTTAAATAAGTTATTGACCGTGCCAAAATCTGGTGTCAACACATGCCCCCTGTTTTTCGGCAAAACTTGCGCGCCGAAAAATAATTTGCAATGTATTTGTTCTAAGGATGATGTCAACACTCCATCGGCCATTTATTTTTCTCAGGACGATAATTATGTATCGGCCATGTTTATGCTAAGGGCGATTGTTATATATCGGTCGTTGATTTTAACTTCTTGTTCACATCATACCTTGTATCCTATTACCACCAATCGGCTTTAAAGAGATGGGAATGAACCCGTTCCTTGTAGCACTAAGGAAATCAAACTCTGAGAGGTCACGCCCTGTTAAGCAAGTTACATCGGGATGATTCCAATCCACCGATGCATCGGCCAAAGCAACACAAGCCGAATTATCCGTGTGAATGATTTCTACCTCATCATCGATCCATTGTATTAAAAATTGATGCATGGTAGACGGCACACATTGGTTAGCATGAACCCAATCGCGACCTAATATAACTTTATAGTTACCTTGCACCTCGGCGATGAAGAATGTGGTGGCCAAAGTTTTGCTTCCCACGGTGAGTTCCATGCACATCACGCCTTTGGCCTCTGTCTTTTCTTTACCCTCGAATCCATTAAGTACCATATTGGTCTTCATCAATGCATCATCATCTAACCCCAACTTTTTGAAGACCGAGTAGGGCATAAGATTTACCACAGCACCACCATCAACGAGCATCCTAGCAACCGACAATCCGTTAATATTACCTTTGAGGTACAATGGCTTCAAGTGTTTCACCGGTTCTCTTGGCTTCTCGAAAATAGCATTCTTAGGACCAAAATTCAGCTGGGCTACCTCCCCTTCTTCACCTATAGCACGAAGCTCGGCAGGTAAGTAATATACCATATTAATATCCATACCTTCCCGAACCGGCGTAGATTCATAATCCACCATCTCATCTTCATCTCCCAATGTGTATATTGGGCTTAAAGATTCCTCAATTGAAGGGGTTGTTTCAGGTAGTGTAGACGATGTAATAGGGGTCGCATCATCCTCTTTTGGTGGTGAAGGTGTTGCTGCAGCTAATGTAGAAGCATCTGTGTTTTGTTTTTGTTTAGGCCTCCACACTTGTTTTGTGAGTGCTATGGGCCAAATTTCACTAAACAATTCGTCCCTTTGCCTCTCCTCTTTGTGTTCTACCTTCTCGTGGTTCCTCATGCGTTGTAACCTCCTTTTCATGGTCTTAGTTCAACCGGGAGGACACCACTTAGGTTGAGTATATTTGGGATCCCTTGATTTGGCCTTGCTTGCGCTCGCCTCATGATCATCAACCATGGAACCCTGCTGAACAATAACAATATCACCATTAGAAGTAGCCAGATTACCAACAACTGGCTTTTTGATCTCCTTTTGCTTGTCGCATTCTGAAATTTCCGCATTAGGTGACTTAACACGCCACACTTTTTTATTGGCCTTACTTGGAGAATTTTTTGTTGGCCGATTAGCACCATAACTCAAACGGTCTTGGGTGGGATAATAAAGCCTCTCGCGAACAGGCCTTCTAGGTGTTGTCCACCCCATATGGAAAGCATAAGGAGCCATTGGGGGCTGCCCCATCCTCCATTGAAGTCTCTCATGTAATATGGTGCATAGGAGGGTTGTGACATCCATGGTGTCGGTACCCATGACCCATAGGAGGGTTGCGCATAGCGTCAAAACTCTTGCTCCGGAAGCGATCTTGAACGCTTCGAATGTGATGGCCGATTAGAGCTAGAACCGGCCGCTTGACTTGCATATTTGGATAGCAGCATATCAAAAGTTGGCTTGATTCGCTTGCGCTTAGCTTCACTCTTTCCCCACTTGCCAACTTCTGAATTCTTGGGCTTGATAAATTTAACATGAGTATCTTCTTGTACTTGTGGTTGCCCCCCGAGTACGGGATTTTTTATGGTGATCTTCAATAGTTCCTTGCCATCGGGTTGCTTATCAAGCACAACCTCTCTTCCCAAGACTTTGTCGCCCTCCTTGCCTTTCCTGGGTTCACCAATAACAACATTATCTTTATTAGCAGATTCGGCTATGCTAGGCCGAATTAACATTTTCTTTCCCTCCAAGTCCATGGTGTTCATCGGAAAGGGTTGTTTATCAACTTGCATCTCAGCAAAATTCAATCGTCCATCATTAATGGCCGATTGTATCTGTCGTCGAAAAACATTGCAATCGTTAGTAGCATGAGAAAATGAATTATGGTATTTGCAATAAGCACGCCGTTTCTGCTCATCAAACGGCGGTATGGTGTGCAATATTCTAATCATCTTATCCTGCAAGAGAGCATCAAATATCTTATCACACTTAGATATATCAAATGTAAACCTCATCTCCTCATCACGATTCTTGCGAATCGGCTTAAGAGCATTGCATGTATAAGGTTTGGCCTTTGAGGACCAAACAAACTCAGTAGTATAAACATCAACCTCATCATCCGAATTATCATCATTGTGTTCAACCATATGCATTCTAGGACGATCGGTTGTAGACCTATGAATCTCTTTACTTCGACTCTCTTGAGCCAAAGCTTTTTGTAAGACTTGATTAATGTTCAAAAACTCATAACTTTCTAGCCTCTCTTTAATGCGAGTTTTCAAACCATTAAGAACAAGATCTGCCAAGTCTCTCTCAGTTATCACTAAGCTATAACATCGGTTTTTTATGTCTCTAAATCTCTTGACATAATCGGTGACCGAGTCATCATGTTTTTGCCTAACCGATGTAAGATGTGACAACTTTAGCTCATTATCGCTGCTATAAAAGTGATCATGAAACTTTTGCTCTAATTGCAACCATAAGAGAATTGAGCCATGTGGTAAAGCAGCAAACCATGAAAATGCGGTGCCAGTTAAAGATAAGGGAAATAAACATACTTTCAACTCTTCTATGGAACCTGCTTCACCCAACTGTGCTAGATACTGACTCACATGCTCCCAAGTTGTTTTCGTACCCTCACCACTAAATTTAACAAAATCAGGAACCTTATAACCTTGAGGGTAAGAAATTGCATCGAAGTGTTCAGGATAAGGCTTTTGGTACACACGACTCTTTACTTTCGGCTCGTTTCCGAAAGTTTCTAGAAACATCTTATGCAAATCCTCCCTTAATTTAGCTAAAATTGGACCCGATGTAGATGAAGATGTTTGTGGCAATGACATAGGAGCAACCTGAGTACTAGCTATTGGTGCAACTTATGGGATGGGCGCCAAACCATAATTCGGCGGAAGACCAAACATGCTTGCACCTATGGGTGGTGTGACAAAGTGATTCGGCATTGACGCCGAATTGGGCACACTCATAATATGATTAGGGTATGTAGGTGCAGCCACAAGCTGGTTGGTTTGAGTAGGATAAAAATTCAACGGCATATTATATTGTTGTTGCATAGGTGGTGCCGATGAAATAGGTAAAATTGGACTAGGGTTTTCAGATATACCAACAGTACCACTAGATGATGGAGGCATATTTTTCTGAGCATTAGCACTAGCCACAAAAGAATTGTATGCCATCACATTACCCTTACTAACAAGACTTTCAATCACAGCCACTTGCTCTGGAGAAAAAACTTTACTCACAGTGATTACATCTTGTTCGTTGATGAGGGGAGGAAAATTGACGTTTCCAACCGGAGTGATGTTGCCTTGATGGTCCTTGTTGAAAGTTGACAGAAACGCTTCCAAATCCTCCTCCTCGCACTTCTTCTTAAGTGCCTCAAAAGCCTCTTCACGCTGCTTCTTGCGCGCTTCATAGGCTTGGCGATGTTCATCCGATAGTTCATCAAGACCGGGCTTAATGATGTTATCGGCGTCAACTTCTGAGGGCTTGGGGAGATTAGACATAGTTGATGATGATTCTTGATCTTTCGTCCCCAGCGGAGTCGCCAAAAAGTGTGTTCGCACACGAACACGTCACCATGTACCTCCAAGGCCAAGGGTGATGCACCGCAACTCACGTCAAAGGAGACCCGTTCGGAAGCGCGGTACGCAGGCAATCCGGCGGGCGCTTTTGAGCACCCGAAGCCCCACGCGCCCGGGAGGGACCCCGTCTGGACGCGTGGCGGCTATGGGCTGGCCTAGGTCAGTTTGCCCGCCCCTAGAGCCTCGAGGATCGCTGCCCTTTAACGAAGAACGAACAAAGAACGAGAGAGAAAGAACAAGGGAGAGATGTAAAACTAGGGTAAAAAGTAGATTGATTGTTCGATTGTGTGTTGTTCTTCAATCGGCCGTCACCCCTTAGGTATATAAGAGGCGGCTGGACTTCCCGTGCAAGGAAAAGGCTTGGATTCACGTCCAAAACCCTAGTCAAATTCGGGTTGGTCTTGTCCGAACTTTCCAAAACTGTTCGGTTTAAACTGGCTGCACCTTGCGGGTCTTTTTTATGGTGGTAAACAATCTCGGATGGAAACGAGTCCAAAAGCAATCTTGACCGTTTCGACAATACGAAAAACTTTCATGTTGAACGTTTTTTGATCAGAGGTCATCTTGAGGGTCAAATAGCTCGCGCAAAAGATCTCTTTACTCGCGCTACCAATCAGACATGGCGTCTGGTGGGGCGCGCCATATTTCGCCTGGTGACAGGACTGCACTCCAATTGCTCTAACTTTTGCATACAAACTCAGATTTGGACGTTTTTTATATCAAAATCGATCGTTTTGACGAGACGAAGACAATCTGTGTAGATAATTTTTCCATTTGAGGTCGTCTTGGGGGCTTAATCGGCCAAACTGTACTCTGAAATATAAGATCTTAGTACTTTGAGCATAGTTTAGGCCTTCGAGATGAAATCGGACGGCGATGACCCAAACTTCAAAGATGTTCATATCGACAATACGGAACTCTTTCATGAAGATCACTTCTCTATTTAAGGCCATCTTAAATAAGTTATTGACCGTGCCAAAATCTGGTGTCAACAGCATCCTATGAGCATGAGCTCTACATGAGTTTTGATCTATGTCATGCCATCTTTACAGGGGTGCTATCCATGTATTTTTGTGAGTCTTGTACTAAGTGCATCAAGCTTGTTAAGTAGGGTACTTGCTGTTGCTGTTTTGGTAGGCTGATTTCTGCTATATCCTGATGCTATGTTAACCTGCTTCTACAAGTCATTCTATGCATAATTTGGAGATGTTCACTAAGGATGTTTTGTTGTAAATGTCATGCTCTATCCATCCATGCCCCTGGTTGCAATTATAGCCTGCTGTAACATATTGTAATCTTGCTCCAGACTTGCTAAATAATGTTGCTATCAGCCTGTTAACTTTAAGTTTAATGTTGCCATGATTGTTGTTAGTGATCCATGCACCCTATGAACTTGTTCTTGCCATGTTTAGCTTCTCAAACATGTCTTCTTACTGTTTGTTGCCTTGTCATGCCATGTATTGCTCTGTGGTGAGTGGTTCAAGCTCACCAACATGCTTAATTATTGTTGTTCCTGCGATGTATGAATTTGTCATATAACTTGCCATGTTTACGTGGGTGCCATCATATTTTCTGTGCCCTTTTGGCTCATGGGCAGTAAGGGACTTTTGTTATATGCAATTAGTAGATTCATGACGTGTCTTTGTTTGCCATGATAAGTTCCTGTAACATGTTGTTTGGTAGCTCTAAACTTTGCAACCTGATGTTATTTCTGCTAAATCTGTAACTGTTATTATTTGCAATCTTGCCATGTCCTTTTGAGCATGATCTAGTGATTTCTGGAGATAGCTCAGTATCCATGTTTTGTCATGCTTTACCTGAACTTCATGCCCATGACTTTTGTTCTTATGTTGAGGTGCTGTAGCTTATTGTTTTGGTGCTTGCTAGATGCCTAGTTGCTGTTTCGGATAGCTTGTCCTTTAAACTTGTATAGTGTATGTGTTGAACCGTTGCTCCGTTTTGAGTGTGCCCCATATGAAACTTGCTTGATTTTGCATGTAGTTTCATATTATCATGTTGCATCCATGTTTTGAGAGTGTTTGCTTGATGTTTGTATGCATTTTGCATCAATGACATGTTTAACTTGTTTTGCTCATATCTTCTAGACCGTAGCTCCGAATTAAATGAACTTTATATGTAACTTGACTAGAATCTCGTGTAGATCATCTTGGTGCATCTTAACTTGCTGTTTAACAACTTGAACATAAGGTTTATTCAGTTCTGGACCAACTTTGAAATTTGCATATGAGGACTTACCGGAATTGTTATATGTTGTTTCCGGCCTCATTTAAACTTGCCTTGATGTGTTGTTCTTGTTTGCATCATCTCTTGCCATGAGTAGCCTCATCTAGCTTTGTCATGCATCATATACTTGGTTGAGCATCATGCCTTGTCATGTGTGGTGTGTTTACTATGTTGTGTGCTTCTTCTCGATAGTTCCCGTTTCGTTGCGATCGTGAGGATTCGTTCATCTACGCTTGGTTCGTCTTCGTGGCTTCATCTTCTTCATGGACTCGTTCTTCTTCCTAGCGGGATTTCAGGCAAAGATGACCGCTACCCTGGATCTCACTACTATCATTGCTATGCTAGTTGCTTCGTTCTATCGCTTTGCTGCGCTACCTATCCCTTGTTCTATCAAGCCTCCCAAATGCCATGAACCTCTAACCTTTGACACCCTTCCTAGCAAACTGTTGTTTGGCTATGTTACCGCTTTGCTCAGCCCCTCTTATAGCGTTGCTAGTTGCAGGTGAAGTTGAAGATTGCTCCATGGTGGACAGGATTTTGGTTGGGATATCACAATATCTCTTATTTAATTAATGCATCTATATATTTGGTAAAGGGTGGAAGGCTCGGCCTTATGCCTGGCGTTTTGTTCCACTCTTGCCGCCCTAGTAGTTGCGTCATACCGGTGTTATGTTCCTGGATTTTGCATTCCTTACGTGGTTGGGTGATTTATGGGACCCCCTTGACAGTTCGCTTTGAATAAAACTCCTCCAGCAAGGCCCAACCTTGGTTTTACCATTTGCCTCACCACCACCTACCTTTCCCTTGGGAGTAATTAACCCAAGGGTCATCTTTCTTTTAGCCCCCCCGGGCTAGTGCTTCTCTAAGTGTTGATCTGAACCGAGCCGCCTGCGGGGCCCCCTCGGGGCAACTCGAGGTCTGGTTTTACTCGTAGCCAGTCTCATCCGGTGTTGCCCTGAGAACGAGATATGAGCAGTTCCTATCAGGATTGTCAGCGCATCGGGCGGCTTTGCTGGATTTGTTTTACCATTGTCGAAATGTCTTGTAAACTGGGATTTTGAGACTGATCGGGTCTTCCTGGGAGAAGGAATATCCTTCGTTGATCGCGAGAGCTTATCATGGGCTAAGTTGGGACACCCCTGCAGGGTATAAACTTTCGAGAGCCGTGCCCACGGTTATGTGGCAGATGGGAATTTGTTAATGTCCAGCTGTAGAAAACTTGACACCAGATCCGAATTAAAACGCATCAACCGCGTGTGTAACCGTGATGGTCTCTTCTCGGCAGAGTCCGGGAAGTGAACACGGTCTTTGGGTTATGTTTGACGTAAGTAGGAGTTCAGGATCACTTCTTGATCATTGCTAGTTGACGACCGTTCCTTTGCTTCTCTTCTCGCTCTTATTTGCGTATGTTAGTCACCATATCATGCTTAGTCGCTTCTGCAACCTCACCACTTTACCCCTTCCTTTCCCATTAAGCTTTGCTAGTCTTGATACCCATGGTAATGGGATTGCTGAGTCCTCGTGGCTCACAGATTACTACAACAACAGTTGCAGGTACAGGTTATGCGATGATCATGACACGAGAGCGATGTTTGCTTGTTCTGGAGTTCTTCTTCTGTTTCTTCTTCGATCAGGGGATAGGTTCCAGGTCGGCAGCCTAGGCTAGCAGGGTGGATGTCGTTTGAGTTTCTGTTTGTGTTCATCCGTAGTCGGATGGTGATCTTATGTAAGATGGTGTTGTATTCGTGTGGCATTGTATGCCTTTTGTATGTATCCCCATCTATTATGTAATGTTGATGGAATGATATCCACCGTGCAAAAGCGTTTAAATATGCGGGTCTATCCTTGGTGGTACCTTCGAGTTCCTTTTGGATAGGGTCGCATATTGGGCGTGACAAGTTGGTATCAGAGCCTCGACCGACCTTAGGAGCCCCCCTTGATTGATCATGTAGTTTGGCCGCTGTTGAGTCTAGAAGAAAACTAATTTTAGAGTCTAGTTATATCGGAGAGTAGGAATTCTTTTTACTCCTCTGCCCCTTCGTCGCTCTGGTAAGGAATCTTGACGTAGGTGTTTTGAACTACTCCTCTTCCCCTTCGAATTTTTCTTTAGGTTCACGCAGTTGGTTTTCCAATCGTTGGTTCTGAGCTCTTTTTCATCCGGTGCATTTCTCGTCAAGTTGACTTGAGCCTCTTCATCTTTGCCAAGTTCTATCCTCAGTTGTTTTTCTTTTCCCACCCACCAACCCCTTTTTCTCCTCGGAACCGGAGTCCGTAATCGAGTATCCATCCTACTCGTGTGAAGCCTTTGTTTTCTTTCAACCAGTGTTTTCTCTTCAAGATATTCGTCGATTCCCCTTTCCTAGTTGTCTTTGTTTTTCCCGCCCTCCCACCCTCTTCTTAACGGAGCTTGAGTCTCTTTGGAGCATTAATGTCATTCGTGTGGAGCTTCTTCAGTCTTCCCTCAATCATTTCAACCGGAGAATTCTCGTCTCGGTGGACACTCTTCAGCTCTTTTTCTTCTTCGGTGGACTCAATTCAAGTTTTTCGGTGTTGATCATATTCTTTTCCTCGGCTCAAGTGTTTTCCTTGCTTGTTCGCCTCTTGCCAGTTTATCCTTCTGGAGTGTTCAAGACATCTCAAGAGATTCGTTTGTGTTCCAATTAATTCGAGGTGGTCAACTCATCCAAATATTTCAATTGTTTCGGTGCATCATCTATCTGTTCAACAATCCTTTTTCAACGGTGTTTTTCTCTTTAGTGGGCCCTAACCCACAAGTCTTTTCCCAGGATCTTACCTGACTCTTCTAATTCCCCCGGAGTCATTCCTAATTCTTTTCAAGTGTGACGTAAGAATGAATTTCATCAGTCACATGCGTTCTCCAAGATTGCTTTCAAATTCTTTTCGTTGTTGGCTCAACCTCTTTGCTTTTCGTTCCCCCGGAGTGCCTTAACAATTTTGGTGGTGGTTCTCGTCGTCATTTGAACACCGAAGAAGAGTTTTTTCCCTAAATTTTGCCCGTTCTCTCCAAGATTCGCGGTTCTAGTCGCTTGTTATCCTCTCGAACTATTCTGTTTGTCAGATATTCTTTCTTACCCATCCGGAGTATGTTAGGAGTTGTTTTTTTCATTTCTTTTCACCAGAGGCCATCATTCCAGAAGAATTCTTTGTCCTCACATTTCAGCTACCGTTACCCAATTATCTCGGTGCTTCGTTCAAGTGTTCTTTAATCAGCTCATGATCGCTTTGTTCTTTCGCATCTAAATCCCCTCTAGCATATTGGTTCTTCTAATTCTTCCCGGTGATTCATTCTCTTTCATCAGTCATTTTCGAATTCTTATGGTGGTTCATTCAAGATTCTTTTTCCTTGATTATCACATATATTTATTCGTTCTTTCCAATCCTACCGGCGGTTCATGAAGACTTTCTCAAGTTTTGTGCTATACCCCCCTTAATCCTTTTCAAGAAGAATAAGTAGTATGCAAAATCCATTGCTTGCATTGTCATCAATTTAATTTGACGAAGGATAAGCATACAATAAATCGTATTCTTATTTCATCCAAGTGATTAATCCCTTCCTTTGGAGTTTGTTCTTGATGAATAAATTCTAGTTCCAAGTGTTTTCATTTCTTTTCTTTTCCGGAGTTCAAATTTCCTCGGCCATCTCGTTGGAACCTCCATCGGCCACCTTACGTTCTGTTCTGTCAGCTAAGGTAGCTCCAGGAGAACTACTGCGATTGCACCCCGGTTCGGCTGGGCGAGTGCCTCAGTAGAGAAAGCTAAAACAGACTGTCATGATGTAGCGAGAGACTGGTCGCCACTCGATGACCTATGGGGGTTGTTTGAAACTCCTCCGCTTTGACGAAGGGCCGCTTCCCGGTCAGGCTTACATGCGCCCCGAATTCGGGCGAGCGCAGTTGCCACTACAGGGCTACCTAAAGAGTCCCACTATCAAGCTCCTCTGGCTAAGTGAAAGTGTTAAAGCATTATAGTACGGATTGCCTAGCCCGCTGCACTATCACCTCCTTTGGGACCAAGACGTTGGATTAAGTGTGATATTGTGTTTTCAGCGTGCACCCCAGCACTATGTGCGTGGGGGCCGAAGCCAACGACTGCAATCTTTCAGAATTTATATATATATATTAAAACGGCCGCATAGGAGAGGTTTTTTACTTGAAGGCACAAGTCTAAAATATGCCAATCACAAAAGCTACTGATTACATATGCTGTCATAATGCAGCATCTTTTGAGCACTGCGTCTCTATTACACGAGCGCCTGCGAGGACTTCCTCAAAATACTGTTCGGCAGGTATCCGGCTTCCAGCCGAATCATGAGACGCAACAATGGCAGGCTCCATATCCGCCCAATATGTCTTAACACGGGCAAGAGCTAGCCGAGCGCCCTCTGTGCACGCTGACCTCTTCACAGCTTCTAATCGAGGCACCACGTCAAGGAGCTGCTGCACCAAATTAAAATAACTTGTCGGCTTCGATCCGCCCAGGCCTAAGCAATCCATGACATATGTCATGGCGAGTCCGGACAGTCTATTCAGCTCGGCCCACTAGGCTAGGCGATCGTCCACTGCAAGTGGACGCCCTGGATTGGTAAACTGCGACCAGAAGAGTTTCTCCACTTCATGATTGTCCTTATCTTGAAAGTACCTGGTCGCATCGGCAGCACTAGCCTCCAAATCCAGGTAGATGTCCTTCACGCTCCACGCTTGGTCCAACAGGTCAAACCTCGGATCACAATATCTTCTCCACAGCAAGAAGGGCTTTCCATCCGCAATCAGTCCAGCTTGACGTAGCTCTTCCTTTGTCGCTCTCACCGCAGAGCGGGCGTCCTTGAGGTCAGCAACCGCCTTATCCAAATCCGTCTGCCGAACTATACTTTCTTCCTCAAGATACTTGCGACGATCAGCAGCATTCTTCAACTCTATGGCAATTTTCTCCATCTCTTCCCTGCTTTGGCAGTGGGCAGCCTTTTCGGCCTTCAGCTCTTCACGGGCTTTCCTGGCGGCCGCATCGCTTTCTCTGGCTTGGCTCTTCACCTTGGCGAGTTCGGCCCTAAGTCCTTCAACGGCTGCCGCACCATCTACATCAAGCATACACAAGGTAAGATATTAACCTATAAACTCCTCTTACTGATACTCGCCAAGAAGTATGAATACCTTGAGCTTCATCAAGCCGCTGGTTAACCAGCGCGATGTCGGTTTTTGCATCGTCAAGTTGCCGTTTCATTTCGGCATATTCCTGAGTCCGGCTTGACCCCGGACAATCAGCCGCCTGCATATACAGGACACCATCTTATTTACCTGGGATTTAGATCCTCTGCATGCCGCACATTTTTGCGCCACACAGAGTCTCAGGGGCTACTATCTACACAGGATGCATGTTATTATGCGAAATAAGGCTTGTTATCTAAAAACGCACCTCAAAGCCCGTCAATAGACTCTTGACGGCCTCGTTCAGCCCGCTTCCCGCGGCTGTAATTTGCTCAATCACCGTGTGCATTAACACACGATGCTCCTCTGAGATAGACGCTCGGCCTGCCAAAACCTTCAGCTCCCCCGGCCGAACACCAGTCGGCGCCGGACTCGTCCCATGGCCCTCTTCGGAGGTGGGGGGCGGGGAACCCGGAGGGGTCATATGATCACCTTCTGCTTCTGGCAGATTCGGAGAAATCCTCTGTGACGACACCTCGGCGTCGTCCGCCTTGCTAGGCGATACAGAGGTAGGGGGCGTTTCGCTCTCCATCATCTCCGGAAGGAGATCCCCCGACGATGAGTTCTGCTGACAAAGGTCGAGACCCGAACTACAAAAGTAAGGTTTTGGTTAAAGCTTCTCAGATATAAATAAAGGATCCCCCTTAAAGGTGATTTATCCTCTACTTACAGCTCGTTGGAGGGCTGTTCCCTTTGTGGATTTAGTTCGGCCGAGGGGCTCCTCGGCAACGGGCCCTCTGACTTGGATTCTTTCCCCCGCTTTGAAGTTTGAACTTCCGGGTCATCAGAGGCGGCCCTCTTCTTCCCCTTAGAAGGGGAACCTTCAATTCCACCCTTTGGGGTGTCCTCTTTCGAAGAGGTCATGGTTTCCTTGTCGGCCCCCTTGTTTTCCTCCAAAGGCACCACTTCAAGCATCCTGACTAGCTCGGGATCTAGCCTGGTTTCGGAAGGGGAGCCGAACACCGGATCAGCTTTGCCTTTTCTATCCACTCCTGCTCAAAAGAAATGCTGTCAGCATGCAGGTTAATTATGCAGATCAGAAATCCGAATACAAGGTCACTTACCTGAACGTCCGGACGATTGCGGCTTAAACCTGCGTCCTCGGTCAGGTCCGGATTTGCTTCTCGCGATCCAAAGAATAGTTCATACATCTCCATAGGCGTTACGCCCATATAATTTTGGAGGACTCGTGGTCCCTCCGGGTTAAACTCCCACAAACGAAGGGGGCGACGTTGACCGGGCAGAGTCCGACGGATTAGCATGACATGCGTCACTTTGACCAGGGTGAGGCCTCCTTCCAGGAGATCTCTAATGCGGTCCTGAAGCAAAGAAACGTCCTTGGGTAAACCCCGATCTAACCCCGTATTGACCCACGACGCTAGCCGTGGTGGAGGGCCCGAGCGAAAAGCGGGAGGTGCCACCCATTTGGTGGCCCGAGGAGATGTGATGTAAAACCACTCCTGCTGCCACAAGCCGAGCTCTTCTTGAAGAACACCCTCGAGCCAGGGGGAGCCAACCTTCCTTTTTATGACCGCACCTCCGCACTCTACTTGGCGCCCCTCGATTATCTTCGGTTCGACTTTGAAGGTCTTGAGCCATAACCCGAAGTGAGGGGTGACGCGGAGGAATGCTTCGCACATAACTATGAAAGAGGAGATATGGAGGATGGACTCCGGAGCTAGGTCGTGAAATTCTAGCCCATAATAAAACATCAGCCCCCTAACGAAAGGATCCGTTGGGAAGCCTAATCCCCGGAGGAAGTGGGAGACGAATACTACGCTCTCACCTGGCTGTGGGCTGGGAATCTCTTGCCCTGGAGCAGGCAACCTGTGCGGAATCTCGTCGGTCAGAAACCTAGCTTCCCTCAACTTCGATATGTCCTCCCTCGTAACGGAGGAGGGCATCCACCGACCCTGAAGATCGAAACCGGACATTGTTGAAGGTTCGGTATGCCTGAAATCTAGAAGCCGAGGGTGTTGGAACACGAGGTGACGGGCGATCTCGTTTTGAGAATAAAAGAGGGGACGGGGCTCTGGTCTCTTTATAAGAGGTTGAATACCAGGAGCCCTCCCCGTTACCGTTTGGGACTAGCCTTTAATCAAGGCAAGCGTGCTAACGGGCACGGTTGGGTTACCCACGTCCGTATTAATGAGAATCCCACTAAAAGGGGTGCACGATCTCTGCTTCGATAAGACGTGCCAAGGAAACCGCCTCGTTAAATGTGCGGCGATGCAACAGTAAAATACTCCATACAGAAGGCTTGGCCGCGATGTTATGATACATCGCAGGATGCGTCAGCAGATTAGATTTGTGTTAACATTATTCTCTACATGGTAATACGTGGAAACTTATTTTGCAGATCTGGACACTATTTTTGGTGTTACTCGTCTTCTTGAAGAACTTGGAGGAGGAACCCGCCCTGCAATGCCGAAGACAATTCTCGCGCCGGACTCGTCATTGAAGCCAGGTTCAGGGGCTACTGAGGGAGTCCTGGATTAGGGGGTGTTCGGATAGCCGGACTACATCTCCCGCCGGACTCCAGGACTATGAAGATACAAGACCGAAGACTCCGTCCCGTGTCCGGAAGGTTCTTTCCTTGGCGTAGAAGGCAAGCTAGGTGTGCGGATATTCAAGATCTCCTCCCCATGTAATCGACTCTGTGTAACCCTAACCCTATCCGGTGTCTATATAAACCGGAGGGTTGTAGTCTGTAGGACTAAGATACAACATACATACAACAACCATCGTCATACACGATCATACCATAGGCTAGCTTCTAGGGTTTAGCCTCCTTGATCTCGTGGTAGATCTACTCTTGTACTACCCTTATCATCAATATTAATCTAGCAGGAGTAGGGTTTTACCTCCATCGAGAGGGCCCGAACCTGGGTAAAACAAAGTGTCCCCTGTCTCCTATTACCATCCAACCTTGACGCACAGTTCGGGACCCCCTACCCGAGATCCGCCAGTTTTGACACCGACAATAATCCTCAGATCACGGATCCAATCCGCATCATTGTACTGACATCCTTCAACTTAGTTTTCTCTAGGAACATATCAAAATAAACGGGGAGCAACATCGTGAGCTATTGATCTACAACATAGACATGCTAATACTATCAGGTACTAAGTTCATGATAAATTAAAGTTCAATTAATCAAATTACTTAAGAACTCCCACTTAGATAGACATCCCTCTAATCATCTAAGTGATCACATGATCCATATCAACTAAACCATAACCGATCATCACGTGAGATGGAGTAGTTTTGAATGGTGAACATCACTATGTTGATCATATCTACTAGATTCACGCTCGACCTTTCGGTCTCAGTGTTTCGAGGCCATATCTGCATATGCTAAGCTCGTCAAGTTTAACCCGAGTATTCTGCATGTGTAAAACTGTCTTACACCCATTGTAGATGAACGTTGAGCTTATCACACCCGATCATCACGTGGTGTCTCGGCACGACAAACTTTGGTAACGGTGCATACTCAGGGAGAACACTTTTATCCTGAAATTTAGTGAGAGGTCGTCTTATAGTGCTACCGTCAATCAAAGCAGAATAAGATACATAAAGGATAAACATCACATGTAATCAATATATGTGATATGATATGGCCATCATCACCTTGTGCCTTTGATCTCCATCTCCAAAGCACAGTCATGATCACCATCGTCACCGGCGCGACACCTTGATCTCCATCATAGCATCGTTGTCGTCTCGCCAACTATTGCTTCTACGACTATCGCTACCGCTTAGTGATAAAGTAAAGCAATTACAGGGTGATTGCATTGCATACAATAAAGCGACAACCATATGGCTCCTGCCAGTTGCCGATAACTCCGTTACAAAACATGATCATCTCATACAATAACTATAGCATCATGTCTTGACCATATCACATCACAGCATGCCCTGCAAAAACAAGTTAGACGTCCTCTACTTTGTTGTTGCAAGTTTTATGTGGCTACTACGGGCTGAGCAAGAACCGTTCTTACCTACGCATCAAAACCACAACGATAGTTCGTCAAGTTAGTGATGTTTTAACCTTCTCAAGGACCGGGCGTAGCCACACTCGGTTCAACTAAAGTTGGAGAAACAGACACCCGCCAGCCACCTATGTGCAAAGCATGTCGGTAGAACTAGTGTCGCGTAAGCGTACGCGTAATGTCGGTCCGGGCCGCTTCATCCAACAATACCTCCGAACCAATGTATGACATGCTGGTAAGCAGTATGACTTGTATCGCTCACAACTCACTTGTTTTCTACTCGTGCATATAACATCTACGCATAAACCTGGCTCGGATGCCACTGTTGGGGAACGTAGTAATTTAAAAAATTTCCTACGCACACGCAAGATCATGGTGATGCATAGCAAAGAGTGGGGAGAGTGAGTCCACATACCCTCATAGACCGTAAGCGGAAGCGTTATAGCAACGCGGTTGATGTAGTCGAACGTCTTCACGATCCGACCAATCCAAGTACCGAATGCACGGCACCTCCGAGTTCAGCACACATTCAGCTCGATGACGTCCCTCGTACTCTTGATCCATTGAGGCCGAGGGAGAGTTTCGTCAGCACAACGACGTGATGATGGTGATGATGAAGTTACCAATGTAGGGCTTCGCCTAAGCACCGCTACGATATGACCGAGGTGGATTATGGTGGAGGGGGGCACCGCACACGTCTTGGAACAATCAACTTGTGTGTATTTGGGGTGCCCCCTGCCCCCGTATATAAAGGAGCAAAGGGGGAGGCCGGCCGGCCCTAGCAGGGCGCGCCAAGAGGAGTCCTCCTCCTCCTATTGGGAGTAGGACTCCCCTTTCCTAGTCCCACTAGGAGGGGGAAGGAAGGAGAGGGGGAGAAGAAGGAATGATGGGGCGCAGCCCCTCCCCTAGTCCAATTCGGACTAGGCCCATTGGGGTGGGGGCGGGCAGCCCTCATGGCTTCTCCTCTTTTTCCCTTAAAGCCCACTAAGGCCCATAGGTACTCCCGTATTCCCGTAACTCCACCAGTATTCTGAAAAATACCCGAACCACTCGGAACCTTTTCGATGTCCGAATCTAGTCGTCCAATATATCGATCTTTACGTCTCGACCATTTCGAGACTCCTCGTCATGTCCTCGATCTCATCCGGGACTCCGAACTACCTTCGTTACATCAAAACACATAAACTCATAATACCGATCGTTAAGCGTGCGGACCCTACGGGTTCGAGAACTACGTAGACATGACCGAGACACGTCTCCAGTCAATAACCAATAGCGGAACCTGGATGCTCATATTGGCTCCCACATATTCTACGAAGATCTTTATCGGTCAAACCGCATAACAACATATGTTGTTCCCTTTGTCATCGGTATGTTACTTGCCCGAGATTCGATCGTCGGTATCTCAATACCTATTTCAATATCGTTACCGGCAAGTCTCTTTACTCGTTCCGTAATACATCATCCCGCAACTAACTCATTAGTTACAATGCTTGCAAGGCTTATAGAGATATGCATTATCGAGAGGGCCCAGAGATATCTCTCTGACAATCGGAGTGACAAATCCTAATCTTGATCTATGCCAACTCAACAAGTACCATCGGAGACACCTGTAGAGCACCTTTATAATCACCCAGTTACGTTGTGACGTTTGGTAGCACAAAAAGTGTTACTCCGGTATTCGGGAGTTGCATAATCTCATAGTCATAGGAACATGTATAAGTCATGAAGAAAGCAATAGCAACATACTAAATGATCAAGTGCTAAGCTAACGGAATGGGTCAAGTCAATCACATCATTCTCTAATGATGTGATCCCGTTAATCAAATGACAACTCATGTCTATGGCTGGGAAACTTAACCATCTTTGATTCAATGAGCTAGTCAAGTAGATGCATACTAGTGACACTCTGTTTGTCTATATATTCACACATGTACTAAGTTTCCGGTTAATACAATTCTAACATGAATAATAAACATTTATTATTGCCTCTAGGGCATATTTCCTTCATTTGTGCCCTTCTCTAACCAGCTTGCTGATGCATTTCGCATCATTATTGTTTGCAATCAACCTGAGCCCATCTTCGTTCATTTGCATCCCAGGCAGCATCAAATACATTTGAATTCTTCCTGCAGTCTCATAACCCACCTTCTCTACTAATTCATATAACATTCCCATACAAGAAACACTACTGTCACAATAATCGTATCATACCTTCCGACCATTCAGATATGAACGATTGCCATCAGTGCCCATGAAAAATCTACGGTGGATGAACTCAATTGTACAAAAATCAGTGCCTCCATCTGTTAAATAAAAAATTCAGCCATCCAACATCAAACCCTAAACATTTGCGTGAACCCTAGACAAGTGAGTGCGCAGATCATCTAAACTGTATCGAAGAACACACCAAAATGATGGAATAGATGAGAATTGAGGTAGTAACATGCCCAATGCAACCGTGGTGGTCCAATCTTACTGTACGTGGGTACCGGAGCACCGCCTTGCCACTATACAGGATTGCATGCCGCCATTCACGGCAAGAGACGACAATGTCGTCGCCACCGTGCGAGCTCCCACCGGTTCGAGCATCACTCATCACCTCGATGTCGCCGATCACCACCCGCGCCGCCTTACATCGTCGCCGCCAGGAGGATGAGATGAACATGAGTTAATTGCATGGAATTACCACAATTGGGGCATTACATGCAGATTGGTACCAAGTACATAGTTTTTACATGTCAGTAACAACTCTCGGGCGGATTTTTTTTCAAAACTATGACATATTTTATAGCATTTTCGGAAACTATAGCATGATTTAGATAAAAATCAAAAGTAGCAGCCCGTCGGCCATGTGCTGGCCGAAATGGGAGTTTTCGGCCACCTCTAGGCCGAAGTAGCCTTTTCGGCCTTCCCTTGGCCGAAATGTTGTGGACCTGTCCGAAAAGGAACTTTTTGGTCAAGTGTTGGCCGAAATAGACTTTTTGGTCAAGTTTAGGCCGAAAAGTCCTTTTTGGTCTCGTGTAGGATGAAGTTGCAGGGCTCATACATTAGGCTGCAATGTATTTTCCCGCCACCCGTTTCCCGCCAACCCCTTCCCACCATATGTTCCCGCCACCCGTTTCCCGCCAACCCATTCCCGCCTTATGTTCCCGCCATACCACAGTCATTCTTTCCCGCCATTTTCTCCTCTCTATCTATAAAACCCCCTTCGGGCGGAGGTGGATAAGCATTCCAGTGTAGTGTAGTCGAGATGCCCCATTATCCATTTGATCGTAGTTTTCACCCTCGGATGAGCAGGACTCTTCTGAGTCTAGTTACCGATTTCAGAATGGACAATAGGATAGTTCCATGGGACGAACTCACCGGTAGTGACACCATAATGAATGAGTTGGCTCACCAATTACGTAGGTCTGGGTGGCCTGAAAGGACCTATGAGGAGGTACGTAAAGAACTTCTTAGGTTGCATGAAAGGTGGAAGAAGGTGGTGGTGCCGAAGAGTGAAACTTTCATAAGGATTTCAGCAAATAATCCATCTTTATGGATTGAGGAGAGCGAGGACAAAGATGATATCTTCATGCCGCCGCTTCTGGGTTCTGCATCGTCGAAGGGCAAGAGTTCTTCATCGTCCAAGGGCAAGAGTTCTGCATCCTCGAAGGGCAATAGTTCTGCATCGACGGATGGCAAGAGGACCGCATCGTCGAAGGGCAAGAGGGCTGCATCAACGGAGGATGACGATGATGACTTCATGTAGTATGTAAGATGTATTCCAGTTGTACCGTTTCATTCAGATGTACTTGCATTATTAGTTTGTACTGTATTATTGTAGGGCATTATGTTCTATCTGAATTCCATTTTATAGTATGTAAGATGTATTACACAAGTTCAGCCGCACCGTTTAATTCAGATATACTTGTATCTTAATTATCGGTTGTAGTCTCTTTGGAAATGTAACTGGAATAAGAATGCGAATTAATACTAATATGTCCCTCGCATACATAAAACAATATATGTCTCCTGATCAGATAGAAGCAAGTGCGATACTAACACATACATGAAGCATGTCTCATACAAAAATACTGACTCACAGTTGCAAATAGTCTAAAACTAACATAGATAATGACTCATACATAGATAATAAGCATATCACTGCGGGGGACGACGACGAGTCTGGGTATTCCTCGGGCGAGGACCGTGTAAGTGCATCTAGTGCCCCTTAGTGATTTTGGTGTATTGAAGACTTATAGGTTAATGATCTAATGTGTTTATGAGTGTACACAGGTCTATAAGTCTCTGAGGAGTTTGATATTTACAGAGAAAGTTGACCCCTAAAAATGAAGTTCTTCAAGTGAAGACTTTGATATTCTGAAGACTTTCTGAAGAATTTGAAAGTGAAGAAATTGGTGTGACCTTGAAGACTTGGTATTCATTCAAGGAACATGAAGCGTGAAGACTTTTGTTTTCGTAGTTTCATTTTCTCCTTCTTGAGTCATAGGAAACACCATACTGTTAAAGGGGGTCGAGGAAATACTAAGGAGAAATTTCCATGTGATGCTCAACTCAAAGCCTACACCTACCAATCCCTTCGAGTGAAGCCATTGGAAATCTCATACAGTTCAGTCAATTTCTTCAGTGACAGAGACGCAGTTCTTCTGGTCACTGAGGACTTTGCTCTGACTGAGGAGTTAGGAATTCGCCAGTGCGGATTGCCTACACTGTGAGGAACATGATAGCCCTGAGGAATTTGAGAGTCAAATTTCCAACCGTTGCTGTGTTGCGCGCCAGCTGTCCCAAAATATCTTATCCACCTAACGGTCATATCATTGAAGTGCATTTATGTCTTATCATGTCAGGCTGCTCCCTAGGCTATAAATAGCCGCCCCCTACAACCATGAGCTGGTTGGCTGCTCCGAGAGAACTTGACACTTTTCATTTGAGAGCAACCCATCCTCCAAGGAATTTGAGCGAAAATCATCAAGTGAGGAAAATCCAAAACCCTAACCCAAACACCTACAAACCCAAAGTGATTGAGCATCACTGGAGAGATTGATCCTGCATGGATCCGACGATTGTTACCTTTGAAGACTGTGCTTCTTCTAGACGGTTAGGCATCAAGGTCTAGAGCATCCAAGAGTAATTGTGGATCGCCGAGTGACCGAGTTTGTCAAGGTTCGGAAGTCACCTGAAGACTTACCACGAGTGATTGGATGAGGACTGTGTGTCCTTAGTTCAAGGAGAATATGGTGAGGACTTGGTGTCCTGAGCTGCGTGCTCAATGACTGGGTGTCCGGGACTGTGTGTCCTCGAGTTTAAATACTCAGCCGCTCCAACCAGATGTACAACTGAGACAGCAGTTGGAACTGGTCTACCAAATCATTGTCTTCACCAAGCTTACTGGTTCCATTTCCTATACACTTTCATTTCCTCATTACTGTGTTGTGTGTTTGTTCATATCTGTGTCTGGAGACTTTGACTGAAGACTTTCTCAATTTCCTCAGTTCAATTTCTTCAGTCTGTTTGTCTTCATCTTGTGCTATCCTGTGTTTACGCTTTCTGTACTCTGTGTTTGTCTTCATTTCATCATGATGACCATGCATGTATTCTGCTATGTTTACTTCTGAGTACTTATTCCGCTGCTAGTAATTCTTCATTAAGGAATGTCCTCACATGCAAATTCCTCAGTGAAGAATTTCATAAAAATCGCCTATTCACCTCCACTCTAGTCGATATAACGCACTTTCAATTGGTATCAGAGCGAGGTACTCCCTTGTTCTGTGTGATATTGGTTTAACCGCCTGGAGTTTTAGTTATGTCGACCGCAGATATGAAGAAAGTGACATGCCCCATCTTTGACGGTCACGATTATCCCAAATGGAAGGCCATGATGAAAAAGCGTCTCATGGCGATGAACAGCAAGCTGTGGACCGTCAGTGAGATTGGTCTGACCGATCTGTGCAAGACGGCGGAAGCTGATGACATTCGCAAGTACACCCTTCTCAACCTCACGGCGAAGGACGTCATCTGCTCCTGTCTGTCTCGAAATCAGTTCAGGAACGTCATGCACCTCGATCATGCGAAGCTTATCTGGGACCGCCTCTCTGATGTCTATGAAGGCCATCGAACCTGTCACGATCCTTGGTTCGAGGACTTCAAGGAATCTCTCAAGTCAATGGCATTTGAACCAGAATCATCATCTTCCTCACCTTGTCTTATGGCAGATGGTGAAAAGGTAACTGAATGCTATCTGTCTGAATCTAGTGATGATGAATCTGGTGATGAATTTGGACCCAGTTATGTCAAACTTGCCTCACTTGCTGCTAAACAACAAAAAGCTTTGGAAAGGGCTAAAAATATGCTTAGTAAGAGCAATGATATGTTGAGTGAAGAGATGGATCAATCAACAGCTTTGGCTGAAAGTCTTCAGAGACTTCATTCTAAGTATGACTCTCTTCAAGATCAGCATAACTCTCTCTTGTCCGATCTTGAGAAGATGAGAGTGAGTTATGAAGATCTTCAGAAGGAGCGCGATTCATTACTTGCTCAACAAATCAGCGCTGCTCAGGAAGAATTTATTCCTCCATGTTTAAAATGCATTGAACGAGAATCTGCTAATTCCTCACCTGAATGTTCAAATGCTTCAAATGTTACAAATTCTTCACCTGTCTCTGCTATCACTAATTCCTCATCTGAGGACATTGCTAGTATCACTGACGATGCAGGGATGAAGGAATTGTACATGACAGGCATGTACAAAAGCCTCAAAGGGCATCAGACTCTTTGTGATGTGCTTAAAAAGCAGATCCTCAATAGGAACCCTAGAAAAGAGGGTATTGCCTTTGAGAGGAAACTCAATGTTGATGGTACATATTGGAAGCCTGAGCAGTACCCCAAAACCTCATGGGTTGTTGCAAAGGGACCTCCAGTTGATCCATCTAATTTATCTGGCTATACATGTGAATCTCCTCATTCTTCTGATGAGTCATTTGACTCCAACTATAAACTGTTCAAAAATCAGAATGGTGAAGTATTTGCTAGATTTGTTGGAACTAACTGTAGGAACGGTTCCCCTATGAAGAGGATCTGGGTTCCCAAAAAGTGCCTTGAAAGTCTTTAGGTGAATGTCCTCATGACACCACCTGTGAAGAAAAGGAACCCCAGACCAAATTCTTCATATGGACCAAATTCTTCATATGGATCCAAGTCCTCATACGGACCAAATTCCTCACATGGATCAAAGTCCTCATATGAACATCATCGTGCTAACAACTCTGTTTCGCAGGGAAGAGCCAAGGGCTATGAATATGAGCATTATTCTTCTAATCATTATGTTCATAAGTTCTCGAAGAATTTCTCTGCTTATTCATATGCTTACTCTAACCCTTCTTATGTGAAACGAAATGGTTTGGCCGCTATGCCACCATTCTCTTATGGAGCTCGCAGAGTGATGAACTCTTTGCCACCCCTACAGATGTGGGTGGTGAAGAAAAGGAACTAATCTCTTCTGCAGGGCCAGGTCTCCAGACGTGCTTTAACGTCTGAAGAATTTGCTGGGGACCTGACAATATGCCTGAAAGGACGCAGGCTAACCATGATGAAATGAACTTTCATTTCACACGTCCTCCCTCTGCTTTATCTGTCTTACTTCTTGATGAAATTGATCTGATGAATTGTGATATCATATTCTTCACTGCTGAAGTATATGAGGTTCGTAAGTTGCACTAATTCATCTGCAGGATGCTCAACCCAAAGCCACTGAATGGGTACTTGATAGTGGATGTACAAATCACATGACTGGTGACAGAAATCTGTTGATGGATGCTCCCTTATCGTCATCACATCTGAAGCATATCATCTTCGCTGATAAAAGCAAAAGTCAGGTATTGGGTCTAGGTAAAGTTGCTATCACAAAGGATCGACACATGGACAAAGTCATGCTTGTTGAGTCCTTAGGATACAACCTTATGTCTGTCTCAATGCTTTGTGATCTTGATATGGTTGTTGTCTTTGGCAAGTATCGTTGTGTTGTGATTATGGAAGCTGACAAATCCAAAGTCTTCAAAGGCTTTAGGAAAGGAGACATGTATATTGTTGATTTCACTGCAGATTCACAACCAGTCGTGTGCCTACTTGCAAAAGCTTCAGAAGGATGGCTATGGCATCGACGACTTGGTCATGCAGGCATGAGGAATTTGAACACGCTTGCGAAGAAGAAGCATGTCATTGGCATTGAAAATGTCAAATTCCTCAAGGATCACTTATGCGGTGCCTGTGAAGCTGGAAAGATGACCAAGGCCAAGCATCCAGCGAAGACCATCATGACCACTACTCGACCATTTGAATTGCTTCACATGGATCTCTTCGGTCCTAATCATTATTCCTCTGTTTTAAACGAAGCATCTCAATATGGCTTTGTTATTGTTGATGATTACTCTCGTTACACATGGGTACACCTTGTCTCATACAAAACTGAAGTGCAGGAAGTCTTCAAATGATTTTCCTCGAGGGCTTCGGCCAACTTTGGTGTGAAGATCAAGCACATCAGAAGTGACAATGGCACTGAGTTCAAGAATTCGGGTCTCGATGACTATCTTGATGAACTTGGTATTACTCATGAGTTATCTGCACCTTATACTCCTCAACAGAATGGCGTCGTGGAGCGCAAAAACAGGACTCTTGCTGAGATGGCTCGCACTATGCTCGATGAGTACAAAACCCCTCGTCGTTTCTGGGTTGATGCAATTGATACTGCGTGCCATATCATCAACCGAGTATATCTAACAAATTCTTCAAGAAGACTGCCTATGAACTCCTCACTGACAAGAAACCCAATGTGAGTTATTTCAAAGTCTTCGGTGCTAAATGTTGGATTAGAGATCCTCACCACAACTCGAAATTTGCACCGAAAGCACATGAAGGTTTTATGCTTGGTTACGGAAAGGACTCGCACACCTACAGAGTCTTCAACAATGTTCTTCACAAGATTGTTGAAACTGTAGATGTGCGGTTCGATGAAACTAATGGCTTGCAAAGAGAGCAGCTACCTTCGATGTTAGATGAACCAGCACCTGAGGATTCTATCAAACACAAGGCTACAGAAGATGTCATTCCTACTGAAGAATCTGCTGAAGAATTCATTCCAGAACGCGAAGAGCATCGAGCTAATGCATCTGAAGAAAATGCTGAGGAAATTGATGCTGAAGAAAATGTTGATCAAATTCCTCAATGACAACCAGCTCATCCTCGTGTTGCAAGAGAAGTGCAAGTGGAGAAGATCATCGATGACACTCGAGCACCAGGTCCTCTCACCCGCTCAAAAGCTTCACATCTATCTAACTTTTGTGGGCACTTTGCTTTTGTCTCTATCACAGAGCCCGCTAAGGTAGATGAAGCATTTCTGGAGCCTGAGTGGATTTAGGCCATGCAAGAAGAATTACATCAATTCAAGCTCAACAACGTCTGGGAACTAGTCAATCGTCCTGATCCTCGCAAGCATAACATCATTGGCACAAAGTGGATCTATCGCAACAAGCAAGATGAAAATGGTGTTGTGGTGAGGAATAAGGCACGACTAGTAGCTCAAGGCTACACACAGGTTGAAGGAGTAGATTTCGATGAAACTTTTGCACCTGGTTCTAGACTTGAGGCTATTCGCATATTGCTTGCTTATGCTAACCATCATGATATCATCTTATATCAAATGGATGTGAAAAGTGCATTCCTCAATGGTAAGCTTGAGGAAGAAGTATATGTTGCTCAACCCCCAGATTTTGAAGATCCAAAACATCCTGACAAAGTCTTCAGACTTAACAAGGCGCTCTATGGCCTCAAGCAGGCCCCACGGGCGTGGTATGATAAATTCAAGGAATTCTTCATGAAGAAAGGCTTCACACCCGGTTCACTCGATCCCACTCTCTTTACTAAATCTTATGATGGTGAACTGTTTGTGTGCCAAATATATGTTGATGACATCATCTTTGGTTGTACTGACCAGCGTTATAGTGATGAATTTGCCTATATGATGAGTGAAGAATATCAAATGTCTATGATGGGAGAGTTAAAATTCTTCTTAGGTCTTCAAATTCGTCAACAACGCAATGGCATATTCATATCTCAGGAGAAATACCTCAAGGATGTCCTGAAGAAATTCGGCATGCAAGATTGCAAAGGCATAAAAATTCCTATGCCCACAAATGGCCATCTATGCACTGATGAAAATGGTATTGACTTCGATCACAAGGTATACCGCTCCACGATTGGTTCTTTATTGTACTTATGTGCATCTAGGCCAGATATAATGCTTAGTGTTTGCATGTGTGCCCGATTTCAAGCTGCACCAAAGGAATCACACCATAAGGCTGTGAAGCATATTCTTCGATATCTAGCTCACACACCAACACTAGGTTTATGGTATCCCAAGGGCTCGGATTTTGATCTCATTGGATATTCTGATTCTGACTATGCTGGTGACCGTGTGGATCGCAAGTCAACATCTGGTACTTGTCATTTCCTCGGACGATCCTTGGTCTGTTGGTCCTTGAAGAAACAGAACTGCGTATCACTGTCTACTGTGGAGGCTGAATACATTGCTGCTGGCTCTTGCTGTGCGCAACTGCTTTGGATGAAGCAAACACTCAAGGACTATGGCGTCAACGTGAAGAATGTGCCTCTCCTCTGTGACAATGAGAGTGCCATCAAGATTGCTCACAACCCAGTTTAGCACTCAAAGACAAAGCACATTCAGCTTCGTCATCATTTTCTTCGTGATCATGTGTTGAAGGGCGACATCTCCATCGAGCACGTGAAGACTGAAGAACAGCTAGCTGATATCTTTACTAAGCCCTTGGATGAGAAGAGATTTAGCAAGTTGCGATGTGAGCTAAATATCTTAGAATCTTCGAATGTCCTTTGAAAAGGACACACATCCTGACACTTATGCAAAATTGATGACTTAGATGTGCAACACATGAAGAAACGTTTTTCCTCAATCAATGAAGAATAACACTTTAAGTGTGAAGAAATTAATGAAGAATTTGATTCTCAGAACCCTACGACAATTGTACGCGGTGTCTGAAATCATCATTCTTATACGGTGGGTCACGCCACCACAAAAAGTTGAAAATCTTCAATTTGAGTTTTTCCTCAGTTTTTGAATTTCTTTAGTTTTTTTAAATTCTTCAACTTTGCAAAATCTTCACTGTTTCCGTCGTTTTTCTTCATTGGCTATTTATATATATGAGTTTATGTCCTCTACAGCATTCACTTATGGCTAAATCTTCATGTTGTGTTTTCTGCTAAGTGAATGTGATCGGACCCTTCCCCCTCTATGCTATACTCAATCCAATCTATTCACAAATTCTTCATGTGCGTTCTATTTGAAACTCGTTTGAAATCTTCACTGTGTCCTTGTCAGCTGAAGATATTGCGAACGGAACTTTAAAACAAATCTTATCCAAATTTTCGGCTTTTGCCGCTCAAACCGTTCCGCATCCCACGATGCATTATCCTATTCACCCACGATCGTACACGATCTCAACTACACAGTACGTGGGTGACACATGTCGCGTAAAGGAGAAAGGGCAGGGGCACGTTCGTCCCAAATCTTCGGGCAAACAGTTTTTCACCGTGCCTATAAATACCCCTCTCCCCTTTCCTCACTTCATTTACCCCGCTCGATCGCTTCTCTCCCGCTCAAGCTCCTCAAACCCTAGCGCCGCCCCTACTCCATCGTCGCCGGTGAGGAAGAGCTTCGCTGCCTCGACCTCGTCGCCGTCGTACTCACGCCGGCCGCGGAAATCTTCACTCCGCCGCCGCCGTAGCAATCTTCCTCTGCCAAGTTAGGGCGTGGGAGATCTAAACTGACGAACTTCACATTTGTTCATCTCAGTTCGTCGTGTTCTTCACTTCGGGTAATTAAAAGTTACTTTTATTACTCGCTTTGATTCTCAAACTCTCCTGAAAATCTTCAAAGGTGTTTATTCTTCAAATCTTCTCACATATGAACACCTCACACATTGTATGCTCTTGATTCATTTCTCTAAGCAATCATTTTTTAGATTCCTCAATTGTGTGGATCTTCGATCTGTACAACTCTGGAATCTAAGACAAAGAACGCTTAGTGAAATTCCTCAAGGCTCATCTGGTCAAATTCCTCAAAACTTGTTCTTTTCGAAAAACCTTCTGAGAACGCATATGACCTCTCCAAATTCCTCGCACCTATACTCTGTTCACAGGTACTCATGTCTGCTACTGAATCACTAGGTTCTCATCAACTTAACTCATTTGCAGCGTTCCTCGAAGAAATACTGCATACTTCTTTAGAGAATTCGATTGTTCAAATTCCTCAACTGAAGAATATGGCAGACGGTAAGAAGCCGCAGAAAGGAGGAAAGAAACCTGAGGTTATGACTGCGTTTGAAATCCCTGAGGAAATTTATGCTGACTATTGCACGCCTGATGAAGCAAAATTTGGCAAAGAAAACAAAAATCAGCGCAAGATGCGCATACAGAGGATTGAACGGAGATGGGCAAGGGAATGGAGGGAATACAGATATGTTACTCCTAAGTACATGAGGAAATTCGCCCCCAACCCTCCATGCCCAAGTGCTCCTTTGGCACGTGGCCAAGAAGCTGACCCCACAAGCCTCAAACATGGTGAGGACTTTCCTGAAGAATGGGCCAAACGCCAAGACAAATTGGCAAGACAAGCCAGAGAAGCAGTAAGGAAATTTAATGAAGATTCTGCTGCTGCTGCTGCTGCTACTGAGGCCTCGGTCAAGCCGAGGAAATCTATGCTAAAGAAGCCTGCTCGTAAGCCAAGTGCTTCACCAACAGCGCCCTCACGGCCAAGTTCCTCAGCAATGCCCTCACGGCAAATTCCTCGCACTGCTACTGCTCCATCAAAGTCCTCAGCTCCTGTGCATCTGGCTACATGCCAAAGGACTGTTGGTTTCTCGATTGCCTCTGGTGTCTCAGCTAGTTCCTCAGCTGCACCAAGTTCCTCAGCTGGACCCTCTCTATTGAAGAAAAAGGCTACTGCTGGACGCGGCACTCGCCCAAGTCCCCACAAGAAGCAGGTAGTCTTCACTGTACCATATGATGATGATGAAGCTGATGAAGAAGAACTTGCTGAAATCATCAGGGACCGACAAGAAAGGGCTGCCAAAGCCAAAGGCACACCTGTGCCACTGCTTTTGGATCCGAGGAAGATCCTCGACTACATTGACCTCTGGCACAAGGATCCCAACACCCCTATGCCTGATTTTCATCTGACTCCTGGTCAAAGTCACATGTTGACTCATTTCATCTCTGAAGAGAAATGGAAGTTTGAAAAGGCAAGAGAGATCAAGAAAGCTCAATATAGAAAGGAGAAGCTCCTGAAGAAAAACATTGTCAAGATGACAACTGAAGAACTTATCAAGGCTCAGTCTGAAATTCAAGCCCTCAGCAAAGACTTCAATGCTTACTATGCTGATTGGCAAGGAGCTAAAGTGAGATTCGTCAATCTAACGAAGAAATTCACCAATGTTGCAGTCCCATCGCAACAAGAAAATCTTCAGGCTGCAGACTCTGCTCAGCCTGCTGAAGAACATGCCAGCACTGCTGATGACTTTCAGCCTGCTGTAGAAAATGTCAGTTCCAGGGCTGGTGAAGAAACTCCAGCCGCTGAAGAAATTGCCAGGGCATCCACTAGCGGTGCACCTGGAGAACCTGAAGAGGTCAGGGAAACTGCATCAGTTGCGCCTGAAGAACATGAACCAGATTCCTCAGCTCCTCCTGCGCCTACACCAACTCCAATTCTTCCATCAGCCACTGATGTGAAGAAAACCAAGGCTGCAGAGCGAGTTGCAGTGAAGAAAAGGAAGGCATCGGCTGTGTCAAAATCTTCGGCTGCGAAGAAAATGAAGCAAATGACCAGCTCCTTTGAAAATCCAATTGATGCTGTTCCAATTTCATCCATGCCATCAAAGGACCTTGTTCCTTTTGGTGAAGACCATGCCATTCCAAGCGGATCTGATGAAGAAAATCATTCTGCTGCTTCGTCAGAGCAGATTGATGAAGAAACTGAAGTGGATGGATTCCCTTCAACGCCTGTCATTTCCTCACCTATGCCTCAGTTCACAGCTGAAGAGGCTGGTGTTGAGGAAATTGAATATGAAGATGTGGACATAGGATGCACCACACCTGTGATGAATGATGACTTTTGGGAAAGTCAGCTTCCCAATACTCCTCTCTTCACACCAATCCAACAGATTCCTCAGTCCCCAGCAACAACAGTTAAAATGGGCTCTGAAGAAAATCAACCCACTCCTTCTGTGCATGAAGACATTCCAGCCGCTAGTGCTGAAGAACCTGCTGCTGCTGATCCTCAGGTTGCACAAGAAGAGGAACCAGAAATTCCTGAGCCTGAAGAACCTGAGCTCGCGATTCCTGAGGTGGTGATGCAACTCAATGACACCCCTCTGCCAAAGCCAAAGAATCCGTTCTCAAGCAAACAGAAGTTCAAGGCTGAAGATTTCTATGTCGAGCATGTATTCTTCACTGACTACAACCCCTATGACTCTGCTCGCATAAGGAAAAGGCGTTTCTGGACTGCTAGTCAAGCCAACTTCTATTCCTCAGTGTTGTTTGACAAAGACAAAATCTTTGATCATGCACATATTCCTCATGTGGACATGGAATCTCTGCCATGCTTCGAGCCAGTCCTCAGTGTTCTTCATGATGCAGGATTACTCAATTTCTGCACTGACATTTGCGATTGGAATGAAGAACTCATTCTTCAGTTCTACGCAACACTGCATATCACTGGAGACGCTGAAGATGTCAACTCATGGGTGTTGGACTGGATGACTGAAAACACTCACTATAAGGCACCAGCAATAGAATTGCTTCGTGTCCTTTCTCTCAATCCTCCCCATGACAGTGCACGTTGCATCTACAGTGACCCTGAACTGACAAATCACTATATGCAAGTGCTCATGAAGCCTTTGAAGCCAGGGCAGGCCCCACGAACCAAATTCCTCGTCAAGGAATTACTCTATGTACCTCGTACTGTTTATCGCATTCTGACGAAGACAATGAGTCCAATCAAAGGCCACAACTCAAATGATGAAGAAGTCGTTGGCATCATGAAGAATATGCTTTTCAATATCATCCATGGCGTTCCCGTCAACTTCCATGATTTCTTCAAGAGGACTCTGGCAAACATTGCTATGTCACCATTCGAGCTGAAGCCTTATGCGCCTTGGATTATGAGATTCATCAGGGCAAGATCTTCACTGAATTACAAAGCTGACACTCTGAACCACTTCAGCTACTTGCCTCCCATTGAAGTCCTCAAACAGACAGTTTCATCAGCTGATGATAAAGGCAAGGCCGCTGCTGTGATCGATGAAGGCATTCGTCCATTGGATGGTCAATTTCGCAAGGCTGCATCCTACTCTACCAATGACGACTCTGCCACACATGACTCTACCGCAAATACCTCAGCCAAGCAAAATCCTCAAGCCACAACACCAAGGGTGATGACTGATCGTGAGTTACTCCTCAGTCTTCATCAAAAGGTTGATCGCAATCACAAATGGGTAAAGCGTCAGTTTGGTGCACTTCTTAACAATATGACCTCAACACACAATGCTGTGAAGAAGAACCAATACTACCTTCATGAAACCTTCAACCGCACCTGGGCTGTCCTCGCTAATGTCTATAGCGCTGAAGAACTGGAGACTATGGGTCTCAAGGAAGAATTTGACTGGTCTGCACCTCCGCCGAAGAAACTCAAGAGGGTCAAAGTTCCTCCATTGGTGGCCAGCTCTTATTCTTCATCGCGTGAAACTGATGAGAATGAAGATTTGGACGACACTGCGGCAGGCCCTACTACAACAAACAACCCCGACAACGCTGGCGCTCCTCCATCGACTTGAATTTCTTCAGGGGCATTAGTCCTCAGTTTCAATCCTTTTGGTCATTTGATGACAAAGGGGGAGAAATCTGAGTTAGTCTTCAAGCGGGTCTATAATAAAGGGAATTTTTTTTGCTAAGTTACAACTCTCGCTCTTCCGAAACTTTTATTGGATCGAGTTGTAATCTTAAACCCGATGGTGCCCTGATACTTTTGATGCACTGTGCTCTGATACTTTTGATGTGCTGTTCTGCATGCTTATTCCTCGTTAATATTATTGCACGCATGCTGAATTACATCAGGCACCATATTTCATCATGGATTTCAAATTCTTCATATTATATATATCAAATGCGTGTATGAATTACAAGATATAGGGGGAGATCTCCGTGATTCATCTCTTCAAGTGTGCATTGCTTCAAAAGCAAATTCCTCACTATGCACAACTTCAGGGGGAGTTCTTCTATATCTTGCAATCAAATTCCTCAATATCAGTATTTACACTTCATATATTTATCCCCGTTGAAAACTTAACCTATATTGTCATCAATCACCAAAAAAGGGGAGATTGTAAGTGCATCTAGTGCCCCTTAGTGATTTTGGTGTATTGAAGACTTATAGGTTAAGGATCTAATGTGTTTATGAGTGTACACAGGTCTATAAGTCTATGAGGAGTTTGATATTTATAGAGAAAGTCGACCCCTAAAAATGAAGTTCTTCAAGTGAAGACTTTGATATTCTGAAGACTTTCTGAAGACTTTGAAAGTGAAGAAATTGGTGTGACCTTGAAGACTTGGTATTCATTCAAGGAACATGAAGCGTGAAGACTTTTGTTTTCGTAGTTTCATTTTCTCCTTCTTGAGTCATAGGAAACACCGTACTGTTAAAGGGGGTCGAGGAAATACTAAGGAGAAATTTCCATGTGATGCTCAACTCAAAGCCTACACCTACCAATCCCTTCGAGTGAAGCCATTGGAAATCTCATACAGTTCAGTCAATTTCTTCAGTGACAGAGACGTAGTTCTTCTGGTCACTGAGGACTTTGCTCTGACTGAGGAGTTAGGAATTCGCCAATGCGGATTGCCTACACTGTGAGGAACATGATAGCCCTGAGGAATTTGAGAGTCAAATTTCCGACCGTTGCTGTGCTGCGCGCCAGCTGTCCCAAAATATCTTATCCACCTAACGGTCATATCATTGAAGGGCATTTATGTCTTATCATGTCGGGCTGCTCCCTAGGCTATAAATAGCCGCCCCCTACAACCACTAGCTGGTTGGCTGCTCCGAGAGAACTTGACACTTGTCATTTGAGAGCAACCCATCCTCCGAGGACTTTGAGCGAAAATCATCAAGTGAGGAAAATCCAAAACCCAAACCCAAACACCTACAAACCCAAAGTGATTGAGCATCACTGAAGAGATTGATCCTGCGTGGATCCGACGCTTGTTACCTTTGAAGACTGTGCTTATTCTAGACGATTAGGCGTCAAGGTCTAGAGCATCCAAGAGGAATTGTGGATCGCCGAGTGACCGAGTTTGTCAAGGTTCGGAAGTCACCTGAAGACTTACCACGAGTGATTGGACGAGGACTGTGTGTCCTTAGTTCAAGGAGAATACGGTGAGGACTTGGTGTCCTGAGCTGCGTGCTCAGCGACTGGGTGTCCGGGACTGTGTGTCCTCGAGTTTAAATACTCAGCCGCTCCAACCAGATGTACAACTGAGACAGCAGTTGGAACTGGTCTACCAAATCATTGTCTTCACCAAGCTTACTGGTTCCATTTCCTCAACACTTTCATTTCCTCATACTGTGTTGTGTGTTTGTTCATATCTGTGTCTGAAGACTTTGACTGAAGACTTTCTCAATTTCCTCAGTTCAATTTCTTCAGTCTGTTTGTCTTCATCTTGTGCTATCCTGTGTTTACGCTTTCTGTACTCTGTGTTTGTCTTCATTTCATCATGATGACCATGCATGTATTCTGCTATGTTTACTTCTGAGTACTTATTCCGCTGCTAGTAATTCTTCATTAAGGAATTTGCTCACTGGCAAATTCCTCAGTGAAGAATTTCATAAAAATCGCCTATTCACCCCCCTCTAGTCGATATAACGCACTTTCAGACCGGAAGGCGATAAGCGCTGAGGCGGTGGACAAGGCTCGCGATAACCATAGCCATAGTTAACCTCGTCTCTCACGGTCTGTGTCTCCTGTGTCGGTGGTGGTGGTGGAGTGTGAAACACTGTCCACGAGAAGTAAAAAATGTTTGTAGCTTGGTCATCACCCTCGCGGTCGCCCTCAAAGTACGAAGCTCTACCACTAAGCATCGGTGACTGCACTGAATGCATGAACGGTTGCGACTGGTTGCCGCCTGCGGTAAAGTAAAACATGTAAAATTGATACAAATGCATGAACGAAGCACCACCACTAAGTATCAGTGACTGCTGAGAATGCAGGAACGATTAGTACACTATTGAAAAGAATGTAGTGAGTAGTGTTACCTAGTTCCATCTGCTGATGCCAGTAAGCGCTCCCTAGCTGTGAAGGAGGTGGCTGATGCCAGAAGAGCTCCCTGGCTGTGAAGGAGGTGGCTCATGCCAGGAAGAGCTCCCTGGCTGTGAAGGAGGTGGCTCATGCCAGGAAGAGCTCCCTGGCTGTGAAGGAGGTGGCTCATGCCAGGAAGAGCTCCCTGGCTGTGAAGGATGAGGTTCTGCATGGTGCACAGAGGGTCATGGTTCTGAACGGTGCACAGAGGGTCGTGGTTCTGAATGCTGTACAGAGGGACGTGGCGGACGATGTGCTGGAGGAGGAAGTGCAACATCCGAAGACCGTCTACACGTAATAGCTGCGTAAATCCCGCGTAGCTTGTCGGCAAGACACCTCAACCATGAGACGCCCTCTCGCGGTGGGATAGTTTCTCCCCTCTGAAAGCGCTGCATTAGAGCGGAAACCTCCTCTCGCGCCTGTACTGTCAAGTCATCCTGTACACGAAGAGTTAACCAATTATATCCTCGTTGTATGATAGACACCACGAATAGATAACCAAGCAAATATGTCCAGATTAACAAAAGACTTAACATATGAGAACCAAGGCACGTACCTCGTGGTGTCTGGTTCCCACAATAGAGGCAGTTGGGTACATATCGCTGGTGAGAGGGGCTTCGATCTGATCAGGAGCAGCTGATGGAACCAAGTAGATCCTCGTTTTATGCCGGTAATGCTGCAGATACAACCTGAACATTTCCCAGTTAAAGGGCCGAACCTCACCGCAGATATTTGTCGTAGCGGTAGTGTCTTCACGGCCTTCAGTATACCAGCATGTCTGTCATGAATGACACACACGTTTGGTCGGTCCTTCACAATGGCAATTTTCACTTGCCGGAGGAACCATACCCAGCTGGGAAAGTTCTCACCCTCCACAAATGCCATGGCAAGTGGGATGATTTGATTGTTCCTGTCTACACCAATAGCAGTAAGGATTTTCCCTCTATACTGACCGGTCAGGAATGTACCATCCACAAACATAACAGGAGGACAATGCCGGAAAGCTTTGATGCACATAGCAAAAGAGAAGAACACGCATTTCAACACCTTGAAATCTGGTATACTCAGCAACCTCATGTGTTGTACGTTCACATAAGTGCCGGGATTCCTCTCCTTCAGTATGCCAAGGAGATGGACAACATTATCATATGAGTCGAAGAACGTCCCAAACCTTTCCTCCATAGCCTTGTGCTTAGCCCTCCAAGCCTTCCCATAAGGAATGACATAAGTCCATCTGACCTTCACTGCTGTCTGGATGTGTTTTGCTTCCATATCTTTCTTCTCTACTATCTCTGTATACATGAGTTGCGCTATGAGACTTGAATTCAGGTTCGGATGCTTCACCAGCAGGTTCTTCCTCACACAATTATGTGGGACAACAATGGTGACAACCCAGTGGATGTCATCCTTCGGCACGTGCCCATGCACCTTCCCAGGACAACATGTTTCAACACATTCCACGGTATAGTTTATTGGACTTGATATGTGTGTCCAGAAAACCCTCTTTGTAGACATAGCCCACTTTATCACCGCATACTTCAATTTTTTCTTTGTATCAAACATAGCCCCTATTTGTACTTGGTTCAGATTATACTGCCATGGAGTCTCATTGCCATCGTTGACCGTAAGGCCGGTGGATATGTCCTACTCCCATGCAGAAGGAATCGGTACCTCAACTTCATCCTCAGAATTTTCAGAATCCAGTTCCTCCACCAATCCATCCTCGTCCTCTTCCTCCATCACCCTCTGCATTTCATCCCCTTCCTCATCCCCATCAGCAAAACCAGAACCAGCTAATATTATCGACTGACTACTCTGCCCAGTATCAGGACCACAAACATTGTGTGGCACGTAGTCTGACTCTTTCTCGGGTTGGCTAGCATCCACATCTTGTGGTTGTGACCCGGATAAAACAATATTGTTAGCCACTTCACTGCCTTGGCCGGGTTCATACCCACTGTAGAGTTGTACGGTATTCTCCGCCTTCGGCACAGGTTGCACAAGTGCATATGGGTGGATTCTTCGGTCTCGGCAGCGTCTTAACAGGGACAACCAATGCTGGCTCCTATCTACCGGCATCAACTCCCACTTGACATTTTTACAGGATTTGGTCCACAATGCATGAATACTGACAGAACATACTTCTGGATCCAGCCCGAAATTAGTTGTCAACCAGTACTTCAACTGTCTAATGTCTAGTCTGTCCGGGTCTGCTAGTGTCATGACGCCATTTTTAAACTCACTAAGATCAACCCCCAACTCATTATATCGAACATTACCAGCGCCGTAGTAAACAGTCAGATTTACTGATTCAGACATTTTCACCCGTCAGACATTGTCATCCTCTCATTAATCACAACGAACACTAATATTACCCGTTACACTAACTATGCACTAAAATGCCTCCACAAATATATTAACACTGCAATTTGCAATATGACTTATCTAAACTAATTAAAATATACAATTCAGAGAAAATTTGTGACGGCATGGTTATACCTTCGAAGCGTGTGTCCCTAGCTTCTTGCTCCTCTCTTTCACTCAGCTGCTCCGGCCACCTCGCGGAGTACTTGCACCACCGGACAACGGGAGCGCCGCCCCCTCGATGACCGAAGGCTCAACTCCGGCCACCCCCCAAGCCGCACCTCCTCCTCCTCACCACCACCTCCTTCCCAACCGCACCTCCTCCACCCCACCATGGCTCCTCCCTCCCAAACGCAGAAAAAACTATCCCATACAAAAAAACACCGTAGGCCGTTGGAGAATGCTATGATCTATCTATTCTGTGTCTTGGATGTGAAAATGGGTGCTGACGGTGTCCTGGACTAGGGGGTACTCACCACGTCATATCACGATCTGTTAGATTGGGCCGAGGACCCCCATGGCCGTATACTCATGGGCCAGTTCGGACAGTTGCCGCATACAAGGAAGATTCCACAAGACTTGGCGATCAAGACAAGGACTCCTCCCCACCGGCGTATTCGGTTAGGACTCTTGTTATCCTAGGCCTCTGGTGCATTATATAAACCGAGGATAGGCTAGTCGATAGATCATTATTATATGACTCATCATACCTCCAAGGTTTAGACCACAACATATGATCTTGAGGTAGATCAACTCTGTACTACACCCATATGAATACAATCAAAAGCAACATGTAGGGTATTATCTCATCAAGAGAGCCTGAAGCTGGGTAAAACCCCGTGTACATGTTACCATCGATCCTAGACGCACAGTTCGGGACCCCCTACCCGAGATCCGCCGGTTTTGACACCGACATTGGTGCTTTCATCGAGAGTTCCGCTGTGTGATTGACAAAAGGATCGATGGCTCGCCTGCAGATCAGCTGCGACTTCGGCATCTTCGTCACCAGCTCGACTGGTCACCTTGGTTCGACCAAGAATTGCACCCCGTGTTCGGATCACCATGTTCGGACGAGGGCCTTCATCAAACATCAACTACGATCTCTATCAAGATCACGGAGGAATCATCCTTGGAGCTCGGGGGCTCAACGTCAACATTTCCCTCAAGCGGCCGTGCTGTTTTTCTGGACGGCGAACTTGTGTCCGCCATCACTGCCTCCTCAAGTGTCGTTTTAACGATTTCTTCGGTGGAATTGTGCAGAATTGAGTCTACAACAACCCTGAAAAATTTCGTCGAGTTCCGATGGAGGAATCTCTGGCAATCCGCGATATGCCGGAGCCCTGTCAAATCTGGATGGGAATCTGGACGAGTTTAGGGCGTGGTGTCCAGCTTCTAGCTCGGACGTCCTTTGAAGATCCAACCGTTGATCGGCTGTGGAATTCCTATATCTACCACCCCTCCAAATTTCGGCTCGATCCGACCGTCCAAACTCCAGGAACCTTCCGATTAGTGCATCACTTTTCGGATCTGTTTTCTGCGCGAGAACGAATCCGACCCGAATTCATCTTTTTTACGAACGGGATTTCAGACATCCTTTTTGAAGGAAGTTTTGTATGGGATATTGTGTTTGGTTCCTGAACACATCCCACTAACTTTAAGATCTTTTGAACATGATCTTCAACATCATGCTGGTGTCAAACCAGTCCGGCAATATTACTCCACGTCTGTCGACCTGTGCTAAGACACGGCATCACTTTGTTGAGCCGAGCTCAACTTCTTTGAATTATCATCTCGGCAAGCTGAACAAGAGTCGGGCATCACGAAGGATAAATCATCACCAACATCGCCGCCCCACGGATTACACGGAGCGCGCATACCGGCATCGCCGCACGGTTGCTTCATCAAGCCGGCATCGACCACGTCATGACCTGCATCAACAGGGCCGCACTATCGCTTCTTCAAGCTAGTGTCCATCACGCCGACCTACTTCGACTCATCGGCTAACATCGGGGCTTCGACATCTCGGCTGGACCGGGGGCTTTGCCATCTGTTCATCAACCTACTCCGGACACTTCGGCGTCACTAGCCGACCAGCTCCGTCACGTTAGCTGGGCCGAGGGCTTTGCCTCGACGAGCCAACCTTTACCAGCATTTCCATGCCGTCGTTCTATCGCCCAATGGGCGTGCGGAGCGAGTCCCAATTTTGGGAATCACCTTCCTTCGGATTGCTACAACAAATAAACCAGGTGCTATTAATCCTAGTATTTTTTTGCTTGTTTGGGTTCATTTTTCCCACAAAATTATTGCTCTGGTTTGTCCATCATATGTACACAGGTCTATCAAATGGTGGCCGCATGAACGACGGTCGCATGGTGGTTCGGTTAATCCCTGTACATAGTCCAGCGAACGCCGCATCCGGAGCTCGGACCGACCTATGAATTCAGGCTTTGCCACGCCTTTACCGCATCATGCTGACGCCCTGCATCGACATTGACTTCGACGCCAGGCCATATTTCTTTTATTACTCACTTTGCATAAATTATTCATTATGCAACGATTTTTTTTAATTATCATTATTACTATTATCTCCGGTTTGCACTATTTTTTGTGCACAGGAAAATGATCTGGGGACTTCGGCATCACTCTGCCAGTCTGCATTGACCGTGCTATGTCACCACTTCGGCGCGTCGAGCTCTCCACGCCGCCACCTCGGGACCGGCTTGGGGGATGGAACCTTGCCCTGTATCAAGCTCGAACCTCGTCATCAATACCGAACACATCCACCAGCTAAGTCGCTTTCATGCTCAGAACTTTAATTTCTAACTTGTTTTCGGTTCGACCAAGCGTTATACTTTTTTGAAAAAAATTACTTGTAAATTTTTTTCCTTGTACAAATTTTGTTTGTGACGCATAAATTCAAATACCCCGATTTACTTGGGGGCTTCCTTTATGAAGCTTTTCCTGTTGCATATGATTATACTTGTACGGCTTCGTTCCTTGTTCGTGTATTACGCCACAATATGCACCATATTGACTTAAGCGATTTGCAAGCTGGGTTGCCTCGCTCCTGTGTTTACCCCTACGTTCCCGATTGTTCGGCTCGGGAGTAAGGGAGCACCTCTGCGATTGTCACGATCGGGTCGCCCGAGCCGGACCTTAGACTGGGTGAAACCGAAAGCTAGCGCTCTTATAGTTTTCAATGATGGTCAGCACACAACGGAAATCATGAGTACAAAAAATCTATTGCACAAGTCTCATAATAATAATGAGCACCGAAGAAAGGTATCGGTGGGGGTACTATTTTCTTCGAAGATGCTTCTTACACTTTGCAGTAATGTAGCATAAGTTTCCTGAGCGCGCTTTGTCTGTTACAGCCTTATGGCCTGATTGCCTGGTTATTGGAAACACCGTCGATATTCTCGACAGATGGAGTACATAACACTTTTCGGTCCTTGACCAAAGAGGGAGAAGCCGATGATCGATTAAGACGCGTTTAAAGTTCGGTTGAACATAGATATGATATAAGTACTTCGGTACATGCAATCATTCTTTTACCCAAGTCACTTGGGGGCTCTTAAATTTATATGAGCCGTTTTATGATAAGTGTTCTTCTTCTTAGTCGTTACAAAGTTTTTTTATTTATTATTATTATTATTATTATTATTATTATTATTATTATTATTATTATTATCTATCACTCCTTTTTTCGACACGAGCGTGTGGTCACTAGCCGGGGAGCCTAATTTCTCTCTCAAAGCCACTAGAGTTTAGTTTGCTAAACTGGCCTGATGAGAAGTACTCCGCCCTCGGGATAGGAGGTTGAAGCCATAGGCTGACCCGCTCGAAGTCTTGAGATAGGATGTATCATGTTAAAGCACGACAGAAGCACTTCTTTTTTTTTCTAAGACCAATTTTCGGATTGGCACCGAACACTTGATATTGTCCGGACGTCATGTTTTTACTGACGTTTCTTGGTTTTTCAAGCTTTTTGGCACTTTTAAACTATTTGTGCTTTTCCAGCATTAGTCTCGCAGTGCAACGCCGGACACCTTTTAGGGATTTGGCAAAAACATTCTCAGATATTGCTATATATGCATCGGTTTCGAATTGTGTCTTCGGTCAATAGTTGGGTTGCCCGGTCCCGCGCTTGCTTCCTACATTCCGTTTTGTTCGGCTAGGCGTGCAAAGGGAGAAACACTGCGATTGTGCTTCCAGCTCACATGGTTAAGCACCTCAGTGGAGAAAGCCGAAGACTGGCTGTCACAATAAACGTAAACTGGTCAGCGATCCGATGACTATGTTAAATAACAGGCCGTTCATAACATTGGCCGAAGTGTTTACGGCTTGACCTCGACTGTCACGGAACACTACCAGGGGCTATTAACTAGCCTCCCAAACTAAATCCTCGATATTTTGCTCTTACATTGAAGGTGAGGTTTCATGATCATGCTTAGCATGACAACCCAAAGAAAGGAACCGATAGCGGGGCTATTTTCTTTGGAAGACATTTCTTCTGTTAAACAGTAATATAACATATCTCTCTGCGCACCTTTGTTTATAAAACCGTATGGCCAGATTGCCTTGTTTGTCGTAAACCTTTGCCCTCATAAAGGCTTTATAAAGTAGGACAAACACTCCTCGGCTACTGGCCGAGGAGGTTGAAGCCGATGGTTGGTCAACAAAGTTTTGTACAATGCAGATCCGAGCATTAATGACGTAAAGTACTTGGATACATAGAGTCATTACACATAATTTGTGAGGGATATCAATCCTTAATACGGCCACCCGTGCCCGCATTAAGGCTCGGGGGCTACTAGGCTTCGGGCTTATTATTTACAAATATTAAAGGGGCACATCGATCCCCTGATCTGGTGTTGCCACCCGACCAGTGTCTCGGGGGCTATTGCATTGCTTGTCCAATGCAGAAAATTTTATGTCCAATATAGTTTCCGAGGAGATTTTGATCCTCGGGTTGGTCGGCCGCACCCAACCTGAGTCTCGAGGACTGAGCACGCCGCTTTTAGTGTCCCGAAGTATTCTGCCGAGCTAGGACTTGATCCTCAGGCCGATTTTGCAAATCGACCTGAGTCTCAGCGACTACTAGGATCAGCGGTCTTATGTCATCCTTCATGTACATCTCGGGTTTTAGACCGATACCCACCTTGAGGACTACTGGCTATATATCTCGGCAGAGAATAAATTGCACCGATCAAAAATATTGACAAAAATCGGCCCACATTCGGGGTGGTGCACCACCTCGGAAGCAGTCCGGCATAAAGCTCGGGCGCTAGTGGCTGGCTCCATAGAGGGCATTTTCGGCATTAAGCTCGGCTAAACTCCTTCAAACTTCTTTGAACCAAGGTGATTTACGACACCTCGGATACAGTCCGGCGTTAGAGCTCGGATACAGTCCGGCGTTGGAGCGCGGATACATAGTCCGGCGTTGGAGCTCGGATACATTCCGACATTAGAGCTGGGAAGCGGTCCGGCATTGGTGCTCGGCTGCAAAAGATACCTCGAATGCAGTCCGGCATTGGAGCTCGGACGCAAGAGGACACTGCCTCCCGGGAACAACTTCGAAACCCGAGGTGTGGCATAAAAATAAACAAGGCATTGATAAAGGCCGAAAACTTAAAGGGGCTCCTCGGATACCCAACGTGTAAACTCGCCGAATACATTTCGGCGATCCTCAAGATCGAAGATGAGAAGATTTGTTGAACCAGTTTTCAAAACCGACGACCGAAGATGAAGAACAGTTTGGAAGACTCGAGGAACGTCCTAATGTAACACCCCGGATGTAACTTGCCATATTTGTAACTCCAACTCTTGCCATTTTCGGCTATGTGATATGATATTCCCTCCGTGGTTGGGTTTTCCTCCTTTTGCATGTTGTTCGTGTCATGCATTTCATATCATGTCATCATGTGCATCGCATTCGCATACGTGTTCATCTCATGCATCCGAGCATTTTCCCTGTTGTCCGTTTTGCAATCCGGCGCTCCTATGTCCCCCGGTGTCCCCTTTTACCTTTTTCCGTGTGCGGGTATTAAACTTTCTCGGAATGGACCGAGGTTTGTCAAGCGGCCTTGGTATAGCACCGGTAGACCGCCTGTCAAGTTTCGGGTCATTCGGAGGTCGTTTGGTACTCCAACGGTTAACCGGGTAACCGTGAAAGCCTCTTTTGGGTTGCAGCCCAAAACCCCTCCAAAACAGCCCAATAACCCATTTAAGACACTCCCATGTCCATCGCCGTTCGATCACGATCGTGTGGCCGCAGACCGCTCTCCATTTGGAGCCTCCTAGCTCCTCCTACCTATAAATACACCTCCCCCTCCTCCATTTTCGGGTCCAAATCCCCCTAACCCTAGCCCCGCTCCCCTCCGTCGCGCCGGACGAATCGCGCCGCCGCCCCGGACCAACCCCGTGCCGCCACCTGTCCGCCGCCGCCGCTCGCCCCCGCCGGCCCGCGGGGCCCGCACCAGGCCCGCGCGACCCGGGTCCGCCTCCGCCGCCGCCCAGGGTCGCCCGCGCCCGCGTGCCTCCCACCGGCCGGCGCCCGCCGCCGCCGCCGCCCGGCCGGCGCTCGCCTCGCTGGCCATCTCCTCCGCGGCCGCCCCGCCGCCGTCCTCCTCTGCCCGACGCCTCCGGCGCCCCGCTCCGTCCGGGTCCGCCTCCGCGGCCGCGTGCGCCGCCGCCTTGCCGGGATCCGGCCGGATCCGGCCCGATCCGGCCCGGAGCTCCCTCGCCGGCATCCTCCCCGCCCGTTTCCGGCGAACTGCTACAGTACCGCGCGCGCCGGATCTGGATCTGGTTCAGGGTTGACTTTCCCTCTCCCCAAAATTCCACTAAGTCCCGATTGTTTTTGCATATTTCTTGCCATGTTCAACGCATCCTATCTCTGCATCCGTAGCTCCGTTTCGTGCGTGTAATATGTCAAATTGTTCGCCTCGATGAGTACATCATTTCATCTCATTGCACCATTTTAATTTGAGCTCATCTTGATGCCCGAAATGCTGTTGGAAAAGGGCTATGTGATGTTAGTTCCAGTTTATTATCAGAACAGGCACTTTTGTCATTTTTGCCATGATTGATGTGTGCACCCTAGGAACTTGAGCTCTACATGTGTTTTGAAATATGCCATGCCATCTTTACAGGGATGTATGCCATGTATTTTTTTGATCTATGTGGTGACTAGAACAAGCATGCAAACTAGGGATCTCAATGTTGCTGATTCCAGGGACTTAGTAATTTCACTAAGTTATTCCCTGCTGTTATTTTTATGCCATATGTTAATGTTGTTTCAGAGAGATCTATGCATATTTTGAGCATTATCAGTAAGGATGTTTTGGGCATATGGATGTTCTATATCCATACATGCCTTTGTTTGTAATTATGGAGTGCCATAGCTTGAGTCAATCGAGCTCTACTTTTGCTATAAAATGTTTCCTGGCAGATTGTCTACTTGTTATTCGATTTTGCCAAGCTTGTTGTAGTTGGTCCTTGCATGATATGATGTTATTCTTGTCATTTATAGCTTCTATGCCATGTCTTCTTGATGAGTGTAAGCTTAGTTTATCATGCAATGCTCTGTAGTGAGTGCATCGAGCTCTCGAACATGCCTACCCGTTATCTGTTTTTGACATGCCCAGTTTTCTGCTAAGTCTGGAAACTGTAGCGAAACTTGCTTATTTGACATGGGTGTTATTGTATTTTCTGATCCTTTCTGGCTTATGGTCAGTAAGAGACTTTTGTTAAGTGATTTTGAGTAGATTCATGCCGTGCCATAATTTGCTATGTTCTGTTCCTGTAGCATGTAGTTTTCTTGCTCTGAACATGGCTTCCTGATGTTAATTTCTGGCATGTTAGTATTTTCACTAAGTCTGTGAAGCTGTTATATTATGCTCTTTTGCCATGCTTGTTTGAACCTGTTGTGGTGTGATTTAGCCGTAGCTCAGTGTTCATCTTTTGTCAAGCATCTTGAGTAGATTACTGTCATATGCTTTGTTGCTATGTTTGGGTACAGTAGCTTAATTTCTTGTTGCGTGCTAAGTAGCATCATGTTGTTAATGGCAGATTCTAGTCATTCTTGTTTTGCTTGTCATTTGCAAACCGTGCATCCGTTTTCGGTGATCTTTATATCGATTTCAACCGAAATCATCTCATCTTTCCAGTGGCATACTTGGTTTTGCCAAGATTATGCCTGGTTCATCTTTTCCCTTCCGGAGCACGCATATGCATTGCATACCACATCTCGCATACCATGCCATGTTTTGCATCATGTTGCTTGCGCATTGCATCGTGATTGATGGTTGTCCCCTTTTCTTGTATTCTTGTCTTGGGTAGAGCCGGGAGACGAGTACGTGAACGAGGAACCTGTTGAGAACGCTTACGAGGATCAAGCTTTCGACAACTCTGAGAACATTGCAGGCAAGATGACCATACCCTCGAAATCACTTCTATCTTTGCTTGCTAGATGCTCGCTCTTTTGCTATGCCTATGCTGCGATACCTACCACTTGCTATATCATGCCACCCATATTGCCATGTCAGCCACTAACCATCCATGTCCTAGCAAACCGTTGATTGGCTATGTTACCGCTTTGCTCAGCCCTTCTTATAGCGTTGCTAGTTGCAGGTGAAGATGAAGTTTGTTCCTTGTTGAAACATGATTACTTTGGGATATCACAATATCTCTTATTTTAATTAATGCATCTATATACTCGGTAAAGGGTGGAAGGCTCGGCCTTATGCCTGGTGTTTTGTTCCACTCTTGCCACCCTAGTTTCCGTCATACCGGTGTTATGTTCCTTGATTTTGCGTTCCTTACATGGTTGGGTGATTTATGGGACCCCCTTGACAGTTCGCTTTGAATAAGACTCCTCCAGCAAGGCCCAACATTGTTTTTACCATTTGACCACCTACCACCTTTTTCCCTTGGGTTTTCGCGAGCCCAAGGGTCATCTTTATTTTAGCCCCCCCTGACCAGTGCTCCTTCGAGTGCTGGCCCGAACCGGACAGACTGCGGGGCCACCTCGGGGAAACTCGAAGTCTGGTTTTAATCGTAGGCTGACCTATCCGGATGTGCCCTAAGACCGAGATATGTGCAACTCCTATCAGGATTTGTCGGCACAATCGGGCGGCTTTGCTGGTCTTGTTTTATTGCTGTCGAAATGTCTTGTAGTCCGGGATTCCGAGATTGATCGGGTCTTCCCGGTAGAAGGAATATCCTTCGTTGACCGTGAGAGCTTATAATGGGCTAAGTTGGGACACCCCTGCAGGGTATTATCTTTCGAAAGCCGTGCCCGCGGTTATGAGGCAGATGGGAATTTGTTAATGTCCGGTTGTAGAAAACCCGAAGTTGATCTTAATTAAAACACATCAACCGCGTGTGTAACCGTGATGGTCTCTTCTCAGCGGAGTCCGGGAAGTGAACACGGTGTTGGAGTTATGCATGACGTAAGTAGTTTAAGGATCACTTCTTGATCACTACTAGCTTCACGACCGTGCCTTGCTTCTCTTCTCGCTCTCTTTTGCGTTGTTAGCCACCATATATGCTAGTCGCTTGCTGCAGCTCCACCTCATTACTCCATCCTTCCTATAAGCTTAAATAGTCTTGATCTCGCGGGTGTGAGATTGCTGAGTCCCCGTGACTCATAGATTCTATCACAACAGTTTCAGGTGCCAACGATGCCAGTGCAGATGATGCAACCGAGCTCACGTGGGAGTTCGACGAGGAACGTGGTCGTTACTATGTGTCTTTTCCGGATGATAAGTAGTGGAGCCCAGTCGGGTTGATTCGGGGATTTGTGTAGCATTTGGGGTATTTCTTCTTTCATTTTGGTTCCGTAGTCGGACCTTGAGTGTAACTTGAATGATGGATGTTTATTTATGTATTGTGTGAAATGGCGACTGTAAGCCAACTATGTATCTCTTTCCCGTTATTTATTACATGGGTTGTGTGAAGATTACCTCACTTGCGACATTGCTTTCAATGCGGTTATGCCTCTAAGTCGTGCTTCGACACATAGGAGATATAGCCGCATCGAGGGTGTTACACCTAACTTGAAGACCGGTTCAGGGGGCTGCTGACGGTGTCCTGGACTAGGGGGTACTCACCACGTCATCTCCTGATCTGTTAGATTGGGCCGAGGACCCCCATGGCCGTATACTCATGGGCCAGTTCGGGCAGTTGCCGCATACAAGGAAGATTACACAAGACTTGGCGATCAAGACAAGGACTCCTCCCCACTGGCGTATTCGGTTAGGACTCTTGTTATCCTAGTCCTCTGGTGCATCATATAAACCGAGGCCAGGCTAGTCGATAGATCATTATTATATGACTCATCATACCTCCAAAGATTAGACCATAACATATGATCTCGAGGTAGATCAACTCTGTACTACACCCATATGAATACAATCAAAAGCAGCATGTAGGGTATTATCTTATCAAGAGAGCCCGAAGCTGGGTAAAACCCCGTGTACATGTTACCATCGATCCTAGACGCACAGTTCGGGACCCCCTACCCGAGATCCGCTGGTTTTGACACCGACAGGTGCAAACTGGAGGAGATCGGCGCGGGCTTGTGAGGATATAGAGAAGAACGAGAGAGAGAGAGAGGAGGAAACATAGTGCGATCAGTCCAGAGGAAGGAGACGGCCGCGCGAGCCTTATTCCGACCTCTTCGCTCAACCCTTGGCCGAAAAGCTCTTCGGCCGCTCGCTGGCCGAAAAGAGCCCACTTCGGTCGCGCGTGGGCCGAAGCTACGATTTTCGGCCGACCCACCACCGGCGCCAACTCTTCAGCCCAACCGAGCCCTACTTCGGTCAAATCCTGGACGAAAAGTCCTTTTCGGCCAAACCCGGGCCGAAAACAAAGTGCTATAGTTTCCGAATTTGCTGCACAAAAAGTTATAGTTTTGAAAAAAATCTCTCGGACGCGCGGTTGCGGAACGGTCTAAACTCCGTATAAGCATGTATTGACGCTGAAACTGACCGGTGGGGCATTCTTGTCGGGGCCCACGTGGCATGCTCTTTCACAAAAAAGCCCCTTGCTTTACATTTAATCATGCAAATGCCCTTGTTAACAAAAAAAGGCCGACATTTTTTTTCCGGCAAAAAAAGCACCGCCGCCCGCGGAAGGATTCGAACCTAGTCGCCCGATTCGGGCGAGAGCGCGCACACCACCACGCAACTCTTCGACTTTCGATATTGTACAGGCTTATGTTCTTTATACAACGGTAGAAATTTTTTTCCGGAGCCGCGCTGATGCAGGGAATTCTTTTTCCAGGCAAAAAACTTGTCAAGGCACTGCGCTGGGATTCGAACCTGTGTTGCACCAACTGGCTAGCGCGCAACCACTAGGCAGCTCTTTGGCTTGTGATAATTTTCAGGCTTATAGTTTCTTATACTCTATGAACTATAGACACGTCCGGGCCTTTGTTGCCTGTATCGTTTTTTCTGTAAAATACACACTGAACATTGTTGTACAATATATGAACAATTTTTTATATACATTGAACATATTTTAATACACAATGATCTTGTTTTAATTATACGATGAATTTTTTAAAATATATGGTGAATTTTTTCAATATATATTGAACTTTTTTATATTATGCGATACTTTTTGACAATACTCACAGGTTATTATTGTATAAATACACACTAAAATATACTATATAATACGAGAAGAATATTTTTGTTATATATATTGAAAAAAATCAACATACAAAAATGTCACACAATAAAAGGTAAAAGAAATCCGAAAAAACACTTACAAAAAAACTGCAGCCGCACGCCTGAGAATCGGTCAGTTTTTTGTATGTGTTTTTATACAATAATATTCAGTGTGTATTATCCAAAAATATCGCATAATATAAAAAAGTTCAATATATATTAAAAACTTCATCGTATATTTAAAAAAATCACCATAAAATTTGAAAAGGTCATTATACATTACAAAATGTTCAATGTATATAAAACAATTTATCGTGTATTATAATATTATTCAGTGTGTATTTTCAAAAATAAACAGGCAACAAAGGCCCGGACGTTTCTATAGTTTAGAGAGAATAAAAGGTTACAATCCTGTGCCTCGCCAAAGAGTTTCGTAGTGGTCTGCGCGCTTGCCGCAAGATCGAATCGCTGCTTCGGCGCGGTTCTGTTTTTGCCGGAAAAAAAATTTCTACAGTATTAGTATGAAAGTCTATAAGCCTGGGAAATACCGGAAGTCAACGGGTTGCGTGGTGGTGTGCGCGCGCTTGCCCAAATCGGGTGAGCCTGGTTCGAATCCTTGCGCGGGCCGCGGCGCTTTTTCTTGCGCGACCCCGCCGCTTGCCGCCGGCGTCGACGCTGCAGAAAGCCAAGGCAGGGGGATGCGTCGCGGCGGGCGTCCGCCCCGCTCGAGCCCAGGAATGAGGCGAGCCGAATGGGGAATGGGGCGAGGCCGAGGTGTCTCGGTGGAGGACGATAAGGCGGCCGGTGTCGCGGCGGAGGACGGGCCTGCACCTTTCTTATGCATGTGTTAAATTTTAGATTAGATTTCAATTAATAGTCCCACCTTGCTCATGCGTTGCAAGATCAAGAAGCCAACAAAAGGAGGATGCGAGGTGCCATGTATTATGCGTCACCAATCGAAAATGAACAAAAGATGAGAGGTGCATAATAGAAAGAAAGGTCTCAGCTAAATTGCCATTTGAGCTAATAATCCTATAGAGAAGGAGAGAGCCGATCCGAAGATCGCAGCTAATTTGCCATACTGATTTGTACAGAGATGCATGGCTATGGTACAGAGATGAGCTCACAGAAGAGAAAAATGTGGGGGCTTTCACCGGAGGCAGTTTCGACACTTCCACATCCGCGACCACCGGCAAAAGAAAAGCACCACCACAAGACTGCCTACCGCGCCTCCGGCACAGGCGCCCCAGCCAGCCGCCCTCGCGCGTGCTGGCCGGCCGCCAGATCTGGCGAGCAACCGAGCCATGCACACCGGCCCCGTTGCCCCCAACCATCCACCCACCGCAAGGGGCTCCACTAGCATGGCACGGGGACTCCGCCCCGGCCCCCGTGCGCAGACGAGCAGGCCGGCACCGCCTCAGCCGTTGCAGCAAACATGCTGGCGCTGCCAGCCGGAAAGTGGCTGGCCATCCACCTCGACGGAGAAGAGGAGAACAGCGCTTGGATGGTTAGGTGGATGGAGAAGAAGGATTAGCTGCGTTGGGTTGGTGAGGTAGCAGGAGGACGAAGATGGAGGCGGAGCGGCGCCTGTGTGCTGGATGAGAGGAACGGCTATGTGTGGATAGTGGAGGGGGCACGCAGTGGGCGGTGAGATTATCTCGATGGGGAGTTTTGTGCCTGTTGCTTTTTTTAATCAAAACTGTACCAACTGGAAGCTGCTGAATGCGGACGTGCTCATCCGGGGGTCAAATTTGGTGTTTTGACCCTTTTTTCAAACAAAATCGGGATCAGACCCCGGTTCAAACTTTTTTTGAGATTTGACCCTTTCGCTACCGCCGTAGATCATGGCGGTAGGATGGTACAGGCTACCGCCAGGGGGAGGGGCGGTAGGTTAACGGCGGCCGCCGTCAGCCCCGTTGTGTGAGGCCACGCGGCGTAACGGTCGTACCGCCACATGACGTGGCGGTAGTCCAGCTAAGGCTACCGCCAGAAGGCTCGGCGGTAGTGCCGTAGGCTGTGCTTCGGTACTGTGACAAAGATGCCGTTTTCGCTGGCGGTACGGTACCCCAACCTACCGCCACGTTTCTTGGCGGTAGGGTCCTACACACATGCCTTCGGTACTGTGACGAAGAAACCGTAACCGCTGGCGGTAGGGTACCACAACCTACCGCCAACGGGCTTGGCGGTAGGATGCCTACACCTACCGCCGTCCCATTCGGCGGTAGGGTATGTGCCAGTCAACTTCTAAACTTGTTCTTTGTCTTATCAATCAAAAATAAATAAACATCACAACAAATATTGTTTGTAATTCAAAATAGGATGATCACACACATTATAGATAGCAAATTAACATTTCAAATAGTTTGAACATAGTTTGAAAGTAGCAATTCGACATCACCAACAAAGCTTGAAAGTACCAAATAGACATCACTAGCATATCATACAAGTTCTTGCTCACAACTAGTTGCACTAAACGATATCACCAACACGACCTATCACTTGCTCCTGCCCCTCTTAGCGGTACGCTCCTCGTTTCTCTTCGAGTGGGTTTCGTCCGGCTTCTTCGTGCGACGACGAGGAACCGGTTTCTGAAACGGGGATGGGCTCAAAACATCCTGGTGTGGATGAGATACCCTCTTCCCCTGGCTTGGCTGCGTCGGTTGAGGCCCGTCATTGTCGTCGTACTCTTCTGCGTCCTCCTCCTCCTCTTCTTCTGCGTCCTCCTCCTCCTCTTCTTCTGCGTCCTCCTCCTCCTCTTCTTCGTCGTCCTCTGTTTCTTCTTCCTCTTGCTGCTCAACAACGCGGGATGACGAGGCAACATGAGTAGAGGAAGCTCCGCCGGCGTGGCTTGATGAAGCAATGGCACGCATGGACCCTTCATGAGCAGGATCATGGACGTTGGCCGCGTGAGCGCACCCAAGCATACCCACTAGCTTACGACAACGGGTCATGAACTTCTGCAATAGTGAACAACCAAAAACATAATAAGGATCAACTCAAGCTTCTGCAATACTATAACATGGCTAAGGAGCTTGATGTTACCTTCATTGTATCCCTCATTTTGGTGTTGGATTCCACGGTTCCGGCTTCATACCAACTTGTCATTTTGAACAAACATGAACATATCAAGTCCAAATATAAATGAATCATATTCAACCAACATTCATCATTTATCATATATTCAACACATATAAATAATCAATGTAAATAAATTATTCACCAACATTCATCATTTATCGTATATTGAAACATGTAGAAAATTGCATATACATCATTCATCAGAATCCATCATATGACCATTTGTTCAAAAAAATGCATATACATATTTCAATCACATGTAAGCAACTACTTACAATCCCTCCAACATCAATCACATCACCACTTGTTCAAAAATAATGTTAATCTCCAACTACCTTCGTGATGAACTAGGGTTCATATCAAAACTACACATAATCTCCACAACTAGTTATTAGAGTTTATATTCAACTATATACATCATATATAATCAACCTAAGCAATCCTAGGATAAAACAAAGTAAAAAGATTGGTTTGTTTGCACCAAATAATGCATCAAATCGGAAGTGTTTCGAGTAGAACTAATTGGAGGGATTGGGAGAGCTTACTTTTCCCGTTTTGGAGCCATCTCGATCCGCAAAAATGGTGCCCAAACGAAGGAGATCAGAGGGGGGGGGAGTGGAGGGAATGAGAGAGAGCTTGTGCTCTCTGTTCTTGCGCAGCCCCGCGGCAAGGGGAAGAAGATGGGGGCGAGTTCGTGGGTGGGCCCCACGAGCCGGCCGCGCGGGCTTATAAGGTTTCAACTCCTACCGCCAGAGTCTACTGCGGCAGGGTTACAGAGCCTACCGCCGTGGGCTCTGGCGGTAGGGTGGACGGCAGGAGACGGTTCCGTTTACTTGGGGCTGACGTGGATAAGTGGGCTACCGCCGATCCCTTTGGCGGTAGCATGCACAGGCCTACCGCTGTGTAGCCTGGCGGTAGACAAAAGGGTCAGATCCCAAATTTTTTTCGAACCGGGGTCAGATCCCGATTTTGTTTGCAAAAAGGGTCAAAACACGAAATTTGGCCTCATCCGGGCGGCTGGAATGGGACCAGAATGTGGTGCGGATGTGCGTGCCTAGGCATTCCAGCTAGGATTGATGTAGTACTCCTGCTGTGGTAACTGCTGTGGTATTCCTGCTGATTGAAGTTTGGGGTAGTCTGTTAAATCGAATTGTTCAGAGCTATTCGTGGGTGTATATCAATCGAGGGATTGCTGTTGTTCAGTTTGATTCTTCTTTATCCCAATGCTGCAGGATCAAAAAAATGTACAATTTCGGTCGTTTTTCGTTCATATTTTGCCCATTTTTGGTCAAAAATTCAAAGTTTGAATTGTCCTTTACGTCCAAGATTTTCCGAAAAAAGTTCAAAATTCCAAATTTTGCCCATTTCGTTCAAGGGCGGTAAATTTTTCAAAAGGAAACACAAAACGTTGGTTGGATGCTATGCGTGCTAGCATCGATTACAGTTTTTTCCCGGGATGAGCACCAATTATAATTACTTGCTGTTGTTTGTCGTTACTGACATAATTTCATATTCAGGCGTACCACATCTTACGAATACATTATCAGATAAACTAATTAAAAGTGAGTAAATATTGGAAAGAAATATTTCTTAAGGTAGAAGATATTTACGGCTCATCGGTACTTGCTAACTATCAAGATATTCCTCAACTCTTGATGTCATCGATGTCGTTGGTGAGATAGGGAGGAGAGAGGAGGGATGAAGAGTAGAGAGAGTGCGACAAAGATGCTTCTTGCTCATGTCCTGTTTCGCCCCGCACGCCAGCTAGGGAGGAGTTCTTGCCTTTAGGACATGAAAATTGAAAAGGAGACGAACACCATTCATAGCTGGATAAGAATTAGGGCACACACGAGAAACTCAAAAATATGTTTCATGCCCGACATATAAATTATCCTTTTGACTACACCTTTTGTGATATGTAAAGTATTGCAACGACGTTGATTTAACTTATTCGGTTAAGGGCGTGTCGTATTTTTTACTTCCATTGCAATACACGGGCTCTTTTCCTAGTACATGCTTATACAGAGTTTAGATCGTTCTGCAACCGCGCGCCCGAGAGTTGGTTCTGACATGTAAAAATTATGAAAGTTGGTACCAATCTGCATGTAATGCCTCAATTATGGTACTTCCATGTAATTAACTCCATGAACACAAGGACGGAACAGTTGGGCTCAAATTGGACGCACTCAACATCCAGGGGGGCAACTGCCATTGGTGTGCATCGGTGCTATACAAACGGTTTTTAACCCCTTTCTGTGACGGCATTTGGAACTGTCACCAAGTGAGTGTGGGCGATAGGGGGTCCTTCCCACACAACCCAGAAATCGTCGGGGATAGGCCCTCTTGGGACATAGGCTGGGGCCATGTGCAATCGGGCGATGCATCATAACCCAATCATTTCCGTAGGTATGTACATCCCACATGGTAATCCGAGAAAAAAAATTTCGTAGGTATGTACATCCCACGTGGTGAATCCCAGAAAAACATTTCCGTTCGTATGTATATCACACACAGTCAATTCAAGGAATACGTTTTCGTTCCTATATACATCCTGTTGGAAATATTCCCTAGAGGCAATAATAAATTGATTATTATTATATTTCCTTGTTCATGATAATCGTTTATTATCCATGCTATAATTGTATTGATAGGAAATCAGATACATGTGTGGATACATAGACAACACCATGTCCCTAGTAAGCCTCTAGTTGACTAGCTCGTTGATTAATAGATGGTTACGGTTTCCTAACCATGGACATTGGATGTCGTTGATAACTGGATCACATCATTAGAAGAATGATGCGATGGACAAGACCCAATCCTAAGCATAGCACTAGATCGTGTAGTTCGTATGCTAAAGCTTTTCTCATGTCAAGTATCATTTCCTTAGACCATGAGATTGTGCAACTCCCGGATACCGTAGGAGTTCTTTGGGTGTGCCAAACGTCACAACGTAACTGGGTGGCTATAAAGGTACATTATAGGTATCTCCGAAAGTGTCTGTTGGGTTGTCACGAATCGAGACTGGGATTTGTCACTCCGTGTAAACGGAGAGGTATCTCTGGGCCCACTCGGTAGGACATCATCATATGCGCAATGTGACCAAGGAGTTGATCACGGGATGATGTGTTACGGAACGAGTAAAGAGACTTGTCGGTAAGGAGATTGAACAAGGTATCGATATACCGACGATCGAATCTCGGGCAAGTACAATACCGTGAGACAAAGGGAATTGTATACGGGATCGATTGAGTCCTTGACATCGTGGTTCATCCGATGAGATCATCGTGGAACATGCGGGAGCCAACATGGGTATCCAGATCCCGCTGTTGGTTATTGACCGGAGAATGTCTCGGTCATGTCTGCATGTCTCCCGAACCCGTAGGGTCTACACACTTAAGGTTCGATGACGCTAGGGTTATAAAGGAAGCTTGTATGTGGTTACCGAATGTTGTTCGGAGTCCCGGATGAGATCCCGGACGTCACGAGGAGTTCCGAAATGGTCCGGAGGTAAAGATTTATATATGGGAAGTCCTGTTTTGGTCACCGGAATGGTTTCGGGGTTTATCGGTAATGTACCGGGACCACCGGGAGGGTCCCGGGGGTCCACCAAGTGGGACCACAAGCCCCGGAGGGCTGCATGGGACAAGTGTGGGAGGGGACCAGCCCCAGGTGTGCTGGTGCGCCCCCCACCAAGGCCCAAGGTGCAAGGAAGAGGGGAAGGGGGCAAACCCTAGGGCAGATGGGCCCTAAGGCCCACCCTGGTGCGCCTCCCCCTCTCCCCTCCCCTTGGCCGCCCCTAGATGGGATCTAGGGGGCTGCCGCCACCCCTAGGGAGGGAACCCTAGGTGGGGGCGCAGCCCCTCCCCTTCCCCTATATATAGTTGAGGTTTGGGCTGCCCAAAACACACGAGTTTCTCTCCCTCTTGGCGCAGCCCTTCCTCTCTCTCTTTCTCCTCATATCCCGTAGTGCTTGGCGAAGCCCTGCAGGATTGCCACGCTCCTCCACCACCACCACGCCGTTGTGCTGCTGCTGGATGGAGTCTTCCTCAACCTCTCCCTCTCTCCTTGCTGGATCAAGGCGTGGGAGACGTCACCGGGCTGTACGTGTGTTGAACGTGGAGGTGTCGTGCGTTCGGCAGTTGGTCATCGGTGATTTGAATCACGACGAGTACGACTCCATCAACCCCGTTCACTTGAACGCTTCCGCTTAGCGATCTACAAGGGTATGTAGATGCACTCTCCTTCCCCTCGTTGCTAGTTTCTCCATAGATAGATCTTGGTGACACGTAGGAAAATTTTGAATTTCTGCTACGTTCCCCAAACAGTGGCATCATGAGCTAGGTCTATTGCGTAGATTCTTTGCACGAGTAGAACACAAAGTAGTTGTGGGCGTTGATTTTGTTCAATATGCTTACCGTTACTAGTCAATCTTGTTTCGGCGGTATTGTGGGATGAAGCGGCCCGGACCGACCTTACACATACTCTTACGTGAGACAGGTTCCACCGACTGACATGCACTTGGTGCATAGCGGGTGCCAGTCTCTCCCACTTTAGTCGGAACGGATTCGATGAAAAGGGTCCTTATGAAGGGTAAATAGCAATTGGCATATCAAGTTGTGGTTTTGCGTACATAAGAAACGTTCTTGCTAGAAACCCATAGCAGCCACGTAAAACATGCAAACAACAATTAGAGGACATCTAACTTGTTTTTGCAGGGTATGCTGTGTGATGTGATATGGCCAAAAGAATGTGATGAATGATATGTGATGCATGAGATTGATCATGTTCTTGTAATAGGATTCACGACTTGCATGTCGATGAGTATGACAACCGGCAGGAGCCATAGGAGTTGTCTTTATTTATTGTATGACCTGCGTGTCATTGAACAACGCCATGTAATTACTTTACTTTATTGCTAACCGGTAGCCATAGTAGTAGAAGTAATAAGTTGGCGTGACAACTTCATGAAGACACGATGATGGAGATCATGATGATGGAGATCATGGTGTCATGCCGGTGACGATGATGATCATGGAGCCCCGAAGATGGAGATCAAAAGGAGCAAAATGATATTGGCCATATCATGTCATTTTTTTGATTGCATGTGATGTTTATCATGTTTTATACATCTTATTTTCTTAGAACGACGGTAGTAAATAAGATGATCCCTCATTAAAATTTCAAGAAGTGTTCTCCCCTAACTGTGCACCGTTGCTACAGTTCGTCGTTTCGAAGCACCACGTGATGATCGGGTGTGATAGATCCTTGCGTTCACATACAATGGGTGTAAGACAATTTTACACATGCAAAACACTTAGGGTTAACTTGACGAGCCTAGCATGTACAGACATGGCCTCGGAACACAGAAGACCGAAAGGTCGAGCATGAGTCGTATAGAAGATACGATCAACATGAAGATGTTCACCGACGTTGACTAGTCCGTCTCACGTGATGATCGAACACATCCTAGTTGACTCGGATCATGTAATCACTTAGATGACTAGAGGGATGTCTATCTGAGTGGGAGTTCATAAGATGAACTTAATTATCCTGAACATAGTCAAAAGGATTTTACAAATTATGTCGTAGCTCACACTATAGTTCTACTGTTTAGATATGTTCCTAGAGAAAATATAGTTGAAAGTTGATAGTAGCAATTATGCAGACAGTAAAAGGCTTATGTCCTTAATGCACCGCTCAGTGTGCTGAACCTCGAACATGGTCTGTGGATGTTGCGAACATCTGACATACACGTTTTGATGACTACATGATAGTTCGGTAATGTTAAATGGTTTAGAGTTGAGGCACCTAAGACGTGTTTTTGAAACGTCGCGAAACATATGAGATGTTTCGAGGGCTGAAATTGGGATTTTAGGCTCGTGCTCACGTCAAGAGGTATAAGACCTCTGACGATTTTCTTAGCCTACAAACTAAGGGAGAAAGGCTCAATTGTTGAGCTTGTGCTCAGATTGTCTGAGTACAACAATCATTTGAATCGAGTGGGAGTTGATCTTCTAGATAAGATAGTGATGTTTTCTCCAAAGTCATTACCACCAAGCTGCTAGAGCTTCGTGATGAACTATGATATATCAGGGACATATATGATGATCCTTGAGGTATTCGCGATGTTTGACACAAAAGTAGAAATCAAGAAAGGAGCATCAATTGTTGATGGTTGGAGAAACCGCTAGTTTCAAGAAGGGCAAGGGCAAGAAGGGATACTTCATGAAACGGCAATTCAGCTGCTGCTCTAGTGAAGAAACCCAAGGTTGAACCCAAACCCGATACTAAGTGCTTCTGTAATAAGGGGAACAGCCACTGGAGCAGGATTACCCTAGATACTTGGTAGATGAGAAGGCTGGCAAGGTTGATAGAAGTATATTGGATATACATTGTGTTGATGTGTACTTTACTAGTACTCCTTGTAGCACCAGGGTATTAGATACCGGTTCGGTTGCTAAGTGTTAGTAACTCGAAATAAAAGCTACGGAATAAACGGAGACTAGCTAAAGGTGAGATAACGATATGTGTTGGAAGTATTTCCAAGGTTGATCAAATATCGTACGCTCCCTCTACCATGGAGATTGGTGTTTGCGTTGAGCATAGACATGATTGGATTATGTCTATCACAATACGGTTATTCATTTAAGGAGAATAATGGTTACTCTGTTTATTTGAATAATACCTTTAGTGGTCTTGCACCTAAAATGAATGGTTTATTGAATCTCGATCGTAGTGATACACATGTTCATGCCAAAAGATAGTAATGATAGTACCACCTACTTGTGGCACTGCCACGTAAGTCATATCGGTATAAAACGCATGAGGAAGCTCCATGTTGATGGATCTTTGGACTCACTCATTTTTGAAAAGTTTGAGACATGCGAACCATGTCTATTGGTGTATATACATGAAGAAACTCCATGCAAATGGACCGTTTGGACTCACTTGATTTTTGAATCACTTGAGACATGCAAATCATACCACATGGGCAAGATGACTGAAAGCCTCGGTTTCAGTAAAATGGAACTAGAAAGCAACTTGTTGGAAGTAATACATTTTGAATTGTGCAGTCCAATGAGTGCTGAGGCGTGTAGGAGATATCGTTATGATCTTACTTCACAGATGATTTGAGTAGATGTTGAGTATATTTACTTGATGAATCACGAGTCTGAATTATTGAAAGGTTCAAGTAATTACAGTGTGAAGTTGAAAGATCGTCGTGACAAGAGGATAAAATATCTATGATATGATCATAGAAATGAATATCTGAATTACGAGTTTGGCACAGAATTAAGACATTGTGGAAATTGTTTCACAACTAATACAGCCTGGAACACCATAGTGTGATGGTGTGTCTGAACATCATAACTGCACCCTATTGGATATGATGCATACCATGATGTCTCTTATCGAAGTACCACAATAATTTATGGGTTAGGCATTAGAGACAACCACATTCACTTTAAATAGGGCACCACGTAATTCCGATGAGATGACACCGTATGAACTATGGTTTAGAGAAACCTAAAACTGTCATTTCTTAAAAGTTTGGGGCTGCGACGCTTATGTGGAAAAGTTTCAGGTTGATAAGCTCGAACCCAAAGCGGATAAATGCATCTTCATAGGACGCCCAAAAACAGTTGGGTATACCTCCTGTCTCAGATCTGAAAGCAATAAAGGATTCTTTCTAGAATCGGGTCCTTTCTTGAGGAAAAGTTTCTCTCGAAAGAATTGAGTGGGAGGATGGTGGAGACTTGATGAGGTTACTAAACCGTCTCTTCAACTAGTGTGTGGCAGGGCACAGGAAGTTGTTCCTGTGACACCTACACCATTTGAAGTAGAAGCTTATGATAGTGATCATGAAACTTCAGATCAAGTCACTCCCAAACCTCGTAGGATGACAAGGATGTGTACTACTTCAGAGTGGTACGTAATCTTGTCTTGGAAGTTATGTTGCAAGACAACAATGAACCTACAAGCTATGGAGAAGCGATGGTGGGCCCGGATTCCGATAAATGGCTCGAGGCCATAAAATCCGAGAGAGGATCCATGTATGAAAACAAAGTATAGACTTTGGAAGAACTACTTGATGGTCGTAAGGCTGTTGAGTACAGATGGATTTTAAAAGGAAGACAGACAATGATGGTAAGTGTCACCATTGAGAAAGCTTGACTTGTCGTTAAGGTGTTTCCCGACAAGTTCAAGGAGTTGACTACGGTGAGACTTTCTCACTCGTAGCGATGCTGAGAATCTGTTGAAATTATATTAGCGATTGCTGCATTATTTATGAAATCTTGCAGATAGGATGTCGAAACATTGTTACCTCGACGATTTTCTTGAGGAAAGGTTGTATGTGATACAACAGGAAGGTTTTGTCAATCCTAAAAGATGCTAATAAGTATGCAAAGCTCCAGCGATCCTTCTGAGGACTGGAGTAAGCATCTCGGAGTTGGAATGTATGCTTTGATGAGATGATCAAAGATTTTGGGTGTATACAAAGTTTATGAGAAACTTGTATTTCCAAAGAAGTGAGTGGGAGCACTATAGAATTTCTGATGAATATATGTTGTTGACATATTGTTGATCAGAAATGACGTAGAATTTCTGGAAAGCATATAGGGTTATTTGAAAAGTGGTTTTTCATTGGAAAGCCTGGATTAAGCTACTTGAACATTTGAGCATCAAGATCTATAAGGATAGATCAAAACGCTTAATGGTACTTTCAAATGAGCACATACCTTGACATGATCTTGAAGGTGTTCAAGATGGATCAGTCAAAGAAGGAGTTTTTGCCTGAGTTGTAAGGAATGAAGTTAAGACTTAAAGCTCGACCACGGCAGAATAGAGAGAAAGGACGAAGGTCGTCCCCTATGCTTAAGACATAGGCTCTATAGTATGCTATGCTGTGTACCGCACCTGAAGTGTGCCTTGCCATGAGTCAGTCAAGGGGTACAAGAGTGATCCAAGAATGGATCACAGGACAACGGTCAAAGTTATCCTTAGTAACTAGTGGACTAAGGAATTTTTCTCGATTATGGAGGTGGTAAAAGAGTTCGTCGTAAAGGGTTACGTCGATGCAAGTTTAACACCTATCCGAATAGCTCCAAGTAGAACAGTTATTTGGAATAGCTCCAAATAGAAACGTGGTAGCTACATCTAGGAGATGACATAGAGATTTGTAAAGCACACACGGATCTGAAAGGTTCAGACCCGTTGACTAAAAACCTCTCTCACAAGCAACATGATCAAACCTAAAACTCCTGGGTGTTAGTCACATGGCGATGTGACCTGTGAGTGTTAATCACATGGCGATGTGAACTAGATTATTGACTCTAGTGCAAGTGGGAGACTGTTGGAAATATGCCCTAGAGGCAATAATAAATTGATTATTATTATATTTCCTTGTTCATGATAATCGTTTATTATCCATGCTATAATTGTATTGATAGGAAACTCAGATACATGTGTGGATACATAGACAACACCATGTCCCTAGTAAGCCTCTAGTTGACTAGCTCGTTGATTAATAGATGGTTACGGTTTCCTAACCATGGACATTGGATGTCGTTGATAACGGGATCACATCATTAGAAGAATGATGTGATGGACAAGACCCAATCCTAAGCATAGCACTAGATCGTGTAGTTCGTATGCTAAAGCTTTTCTAATGTCAAGTATCATTTCCTTAGACCATGAGATTGTGCAACTCCCGGATACCGTAGGAGTGCTTTGGGTGTGCCAAACGTCACAACGTAACTGGGTGTCTATAAAGGTACATTACAGGTATCTCTGAAAGTGTCTGTTGGGTTGTCACGAATCGAGACTGGGATTTGTCACTCCGTGTAAACAGAGAGGTATCTCTGGGCCCACTCGGTAGGACATCATCATATGCGCAATGTGACCAAGGAGTTGATCACAGGATGATGTGTTACGGAACGAGTAAAGAGACTTGTCGGTAACGAGATTGAACAAGGTATCGATATACCGACGATCGAATCTCGGGCAAGTACAATACCGTGAGACAAAGGGAATTGTATACGAGATCGATTGAGTCCTTGACATCGTGGTTCATCCGATGAGATCATCGTGGAACATGCGGGAGCCAACATGGGTATCCAGATCCCGCTGTTGGTTATTGACCGGAGAACGTCTCGGTCATGTCTGCATGTCTCCCGAACCCGTAGGGTCTACACACTTAAGGTTCGATGACGCTAGGGTTATAAAGGAAGCTTGTATGTGGTTACCGAATGTTGTTCGGAGTCCCGGATGAGATCCCGGACGTCACGAGGAGTTCCGAAATGGTCCGGAGGTAAAGATTTATATATGGGAAGTCCTGTTTTGGTCACCGGAATGGTTTCGGGGTTTATCGGTAATGTACCGGGACCACCGGGAGGGTCCCGGGGGTCCACCAAGTGGGACCACAAGCCCCAGAGGGCTGCATGGGCCAAGTGTGGGAGGGGACCAGCCCCAGGTGGGCTGGTGCTCCCCCCTACCAAGGCCCAAGGCGCAAGGAAGAGGGGAAGGGGGCAAACCCTAGGGCAGATGGGCCCTAAGGCCCACCCTGGTGCACCTCCCCCTCTCCCCTCCCCTTGGCCGCCCCTAGATGGGATCTAGGGGGCTGCAGCCACCCCTAGGGAGGGAACCCTAGGTGGGGGCGCAGCCCCTCCCCTTCCCCTATATATAGTTGAGGTTTGGGCTGCCCAAAACACACGAGTTTCTCTCCCTCTTGGCGCAGCCCTTCCTCTCTCTCTTTCTCCTCATATCCCGTAGTGCTTGGCGAAGCCCTACAGGATTGCCACGCTCCTCCACCACCACCACGCCGTTGTGCTGCTGCTGGATGGAGTCTTCCTCAACCTCTCCCTCTCTCCTTGCTGGATCAAGGCGTGGGAGACGTCACCGGGCTGTACGTGTGTTGAACGCGGAGGTGTCGTGCGTTCGGCACTTGGTCATCGGTGATTTGAATCACGACGAGTACGACTCCATCAACTCCGTTCACTTGAACGCTTCCGCTTAGCAATCTACAAGGGTATGTAGATGCACTCTCCTTCCCCTCGTTGCTAGTTTCTCCATAGATAGATCTTGGTGACACATAGGAAAATTTTGAATTTCTGCTACGTTCCCCAACACATCCCACACAGTCAATCCAGGGAAAACGTTTCCGTTCGTATGTACATCCCACACAGTTTTATATATACGCTCGTGTGTGAAAGGTGTAACTATCACACATGCTATGCCTTGGTTAACTGTTTGTTTTCATTAACCACATCACACACGATTTGATGTAGAAAACTGTGTGGCATTGGGCTATCCATCACAAGTGCTTTTACTGCCAGAACCGTTTGCAAAGTTCCATGACCGTCTGTTTTATTTTTATTTTTGCCTGTAATTTATTATTCGAATTGGAAATTTTGAAATATGAAACGTGCAATTCAAATTCTCAGCACAATGGTTCAACAATGAATCCATAAATAAAATCGCCAGTACAATATGTTCAGTAATTACAGGATTAGGCAACAATTAACTATGATGAACCACAATATTTAAAGGCGGTAAAGGTGAAGAGACAAGTGTAAATCATTTTGACTGCCAACGGTGTTGAAGAAGCGGAATGCCCATAATGTGCCTTCCTGCATGCCATAGGCACAAACCACTTTTATCCAACCCCTTGTGACGATTGCCCTCCCATCCTTCACCGCCTTCAGGAAGACTTCTAGAGCATTATCATGGTAGCATGAATTATATACTTTAACCTTAGTTGCCTCCACTCTGGTCATGTAGTTTGCAAGGTAATCATCAGTAAATATCTTCGGAAACCACTGAAAAGAGAAAAATATCAGATATCGAGGTCTAATAGAGTAACTTGTTGTGGGCAGGGGGAAAGGCAACACATTACTTACCATCCTAAAGTTCACTGTTGTCTTGGACAAGTGTAAATAAAGAGCTTAATTCCAATCACTCGTTTCTTTCGCCTAACAATCTTTCTTAGTTTCGTCACTTGACGCTTGTTCATGAATATCTCATTGCCCCATACGCAAAAGGGATCGAATTGTGGATCAGTACCGCTCATATATGTACCTACAAGTAACCAGTAAATGTTAGAAGCTAAACTGAGATTGCACAAATGATGTAAAATACAACTACCTATGTTCCTAAGTACAAGTATTTTTTTGAGATTTCAATATGAACTACATACAGATGTATATAGAATTATAGATATAGTTTAGATTAGAATCTAGATTCACTCATTTTTCTCCTTATGTAGTCTATATTGGAATCTCTAAAAATATTTATATTTAGGAATAGGTGGTGTATAAGACATGGGATGCAGCTAACCTCGACGGCAAACAACAACATCGCCCATTGTAGCCCTGTGTAAGTACATGGAAAGCCAATGTTAACTACAATAGGGTTAACATCTACCAACAATAGCAAATGGTAATAAAACGGTAGCATCTGTAGTGATATCTTCATTTCAAAAGAGTAGCGCAGTAGCAAAGGGACGGATTAAAAAATGGATACAATTGTTAATTGCAACATGCTTAACAACATCCTAATTCATGTTTTGTAAGTTTGTAGCCATTGGAATACAACTCTTTAAAAATGGATAAAATTGTTAATTGCAACAGGCTTAATGGCCATTGAAACCGGTACTGATAAAAATGCAATCGATAGAGTTAAACATCACATGGCAGGTGCTGCCAGAGCAGATAATGGCCCAGTTGTAAGGTAGGGAAAATAGCTAAAACGTGATAGGCATGTTTACTATAACATGCTTAATACATTGACCATACAAAACATAGCCATTAATTGCAACTGGTATTGGTAAGATTGAACTGGTGAGTACATACTTGGTAAGTCCTGATAGGTAGTTGCTGGGGCACTTCATCTTGGCCAGAGCCTGTCGTGGTTCTAACTCTGACAGTAATGTAGGGGGTAGGTATGGAGAGGCAAGATCTTAGCTATGGAGTAGTTGTAAGCACACGAGGTTTACGAGTTCAGGCCCTTCTCAGAAGAAGTAATAGCCCTACGTCTCGGAGCCCAGAGGCAGTCGACTGGATTATGTGTGTATGAATTACAGGGGTGCGAACCCTTTGCACTGAGGAGGGGGGTGGCTTATATAGAGTTCGCCAGACCCTTCCGGCCCTCAATTATGCAGGGTTTTAAGTACATTAAGGCTGGGCGTTACTGGTAATGCCTCTAATAAAGTGCTATGATGACCATAAAAGCTACTAAATGACCGACCGTTAGTGTGCAGAGTGGCTTTAGGTCTCCTGGCCGTCGAGTGGCCTGATCTTGGTCGAGTGGTAGGCTTCACGGTCGAGTGTCTTCGAGTCCGTCGAGTGGAACACCTCCAAGTCGATTGAAAGGTGACTTCTTCTAGGGATGCCCTTGGGTAGGGTAGTTAGGACAGGTCCATGACCCTACCCTAGGTACATTGCTTCATCATTAGCCCCCGAATGGGTCGAGGTTTTAGTGGGGAAGGAGTTGAGAACTTCTCCGGCTCATTTTTTTCGTGTCATGAGCATATCTTGTTTCGGATCAATGAACCCGGGCGTTGTTACCAACTTCTTTTTCAGTCGCCTTGATCCATTCTTGGTTTTTGTCGAATGAGTTTATTTACTTGAAGAGCTCCGAGTGACAGTGTGGAGGAGATCTTCCGTCTGTCACGTTGCTCTACCGCTCGCAGATTTAGCGGGATTCAAATTTTGGGAGGCTGCAGTAATCGGATGGGATAGAGCAGGGCCGCCTCGATCTCCACGCCACCTTTTTCGCCACGTATCGCGCGCGCGACTATTGCGGGATTTGACAGGATCGCTTGGGCCTACCAGTCAGTCACTCGGAAGTATCCTCATATAAGGCACCGGACCGGGGTCTTTGAACAGTGCGTTCTCATTTCCTCCTCTTCCCCTCAGACTCCTCCGCCGCGCTCGCTCTCGCCCCAGTGCTGCTGCTCCGTACGCGTCTCGCCGGCGACGATGGGGAAGGAGAAGACAGTGGCCCTAGAACGGGCGAAGAAGGCGACGGCGAAGGCGAAGGCGAAGGCGACCAATCGGGGCGGGTCCTCCTCGAGGACCGGTCTGCCGAAGGGCTGGATCCAGGGCGACTGGATCCGCTCGACGATCCGCCAAGAAGACCTCGACGACCTGGCCAACGGAGGACTGATCCCCCATGGATCGACGAGGCTTCCGGGGAAGGAATCCGAGCCGCAGCCTCGGGAGGGTGAGTGCGTTCTCCTTGGCACTCACGTCGATCGGGGGTTTTCTCTGCCTCCTCACCCTTTCTTTCGGGGATTCCTGGATTTCTTTGGGGCACAACTGCACCACTTCACTCCCAATACCATCATGTACCTCACCGCTTTCGTGTCTTTGTGCGAGAATTTCTTGGGTTGTCGGCCTCACTGGGGTCTTTTCAAGCACATTTTCACCTGTCGCTCTCAGACGGTGAAAAAGGCCAATCCGAGTGACGAGAGAACACAAGTGATTCAGATGTGTGGGGGTCTTGGGGTTCAGATGAGAGGGAAAAGTTCCTTTCCGGCCATGATCCTTCCCGACTCAGTCCGTGGATGGCAGTCGACCTGGTTTTACTACAAAGGCCAGCCGATGCCAGGGCAGTCGACTGGACTCCCTCCTTTTTCCATGGACCGAGTTAACAAGCCCTCCTCTTTGAAGGTGATCCCGGAGGAGAAAGCGCAGGTTAAGGTGCTGGTCGAACGAGTAGTTCAGCTTATCCACGACGGGGTCACTGGCATGGATCTCCTGGAGGTCTTCCTCCGGCGACGCATCCAGCCGCTTCAAGCTCAAGACCATCCGATGTGGATGTATTCGGGAACTGAGGACACCACTCGGATCCACCCGGAGGAGGTCGAGGATGACACGCTGGAGGGGTGGTTGACGGGCATCACCGGAAACAGGGACAACCCCAGGGGAGCCAGGAGAGTTCTTCCATTCGACCAGTCCCATGAACCAGACAAGGTTCGATTCTGAACTTCTGATTATGATCTGGATTCACTCGCGCGACTGTTTATGCTGCGTCGACTGACTTTTTTTCTTCCTGCTTTCTTCCAGGCCCTTACCAACATGTACTCAATGCCTAACGGAGAGCAAGAGCAGGACCCGGAAGGAGAGGCGAGCGGTGGCGATAGTGGCGACTTGCATTCTAATGGGGAAGGGGACGAGGAAAGTGACGACTCAAGTGACAAAGAAGAAGTCGAGTCACCTCCGCGCAGGGAGAGGCGATCCAGGATTGACCAAGACCGGCCGAGCGCCCGTGAAAAGGCGATTGCTCAGACTGGCCAGTCTTCAAAACGTCCTCGGACATCTTCGCCGACTCCGACTGAAAAAGCGACAAAGCAGCCCAAAGTTGCGGAGCAGAAACCTCGGAAGGCGCTGCTGAAGATCAAGATTGACATTCCCGTCGCTTCTGCATGAGTGTCTCCCTTTGTATTCACTCGACGCTCCGTGCCGTTTATTTTTTCTTGATTTAACCAGTTGAACTTTGGAACTAGCAGCGTGCTACTTCCGGGACTTCAGTTTACAGGGATGAGGATGAGGCAATGGAGGATGCAGTCACTTCCAATCTGGGTATGACTTCTGACATTCTGTCTTCATTTGATCGACTCAACTCTAATATATACCATTGGGTGATGTAATTTTGGTGATTGATCTTTGAACAGCTCCTAACGTTATTGACCTCCCCAATGATGACGATGAAGAGCCTGAGAGAACTTTGACAAGGAAAAATAGGAGAGCTCCTGCAGACAAGGTGCCATAGTCGACGCCGATAGCGGAACCAGTCGTTCAGGACGCTGGTGATGCCAATCGGGCTTCTGTTACCTTCGCCGTACCATTGTCGAGTGCCCTGCCTTCTTCGTCGATTGCTCAAGCTCATGTCGATCCACCTTCAGTTTTTGCCACCCATCATGTCCTAGAGGACGAAGTGAGTGCTCCCAGGGAGGCCATACGCCAAGCAGGTATTATGATGGAGAAGATGAAAACGGTGCGGGATACCAGTCAGGCTGCCTATGACGCCAACTCGGCTCTCCAAAGCAATGTTCAGGTTAGCCGCACGTCGACTGATTTTCTTGACTTGCTCTGTTAGGATATGGTACCTGGAGAACTCTCTTTCCAAGGATCCTTGTATCTGTACACCCGCTGGGTGTTTCGAACTGTCACTGATCAAATCCATACCTTGCGCTGAATTTTTGTTGTTTCAAGTTTTAGACTAGCGGGGGCACGCCGAGTGCACCCACTGGGTGTAGTCCCCGGTGGACTGCTGGCAGTCGACTGTAGTCTTTATACTGTGTTGCTTCACTCGACTTTCTTCACTCGGTCTCGTCAGGCCATTCTGAATGGAATATTGGAACCAGTGGGGGCACGCTGAGTGCACCCACTGGGTGTAGTCCCCGAGACCATGGTCGACTGCTGGCAGTCGACTATGGTCTGAAGAGCTTGTTTGTTGCTGTCTTTTCTTCTATCTTTTTTTTGCACTTGTGCCGAAAAGGTCTCGCCGAAAGTTAACTGAACCAGTGGGGGCATGCTAAGTGCACCCACTGGGTGTAGTCCCCGAGACTACGGTGGACTGCTGGCAGTCGATTGTAGTCTTAGTATTTATTGTCTTTGTAGTTTTCCTCTGTAAATAACTCTTCCTCCCCGATTGCAGAAATCTTGTGATCTTGGAGCTCGCTTTGCTGACTTGGGGAAGCAGCAGATCCAACTCAACCTTGACTTGGAACTGGCCAAGATAGAGCTGCAGAAGTCCAAGGACGATGCCAATGGTAAGGCGGTTCTGTCGACTGGTTTGTCTTAAGTTTGGATTTCCTTCCATTCTTTCTGAATTAAGCATCATTTCTTTTCAGAAAAACTGAACCAAGCTCTGGCAAAGAAGGATCAAGACCTGGCTGTTGCTCAGAAGGAGGCTGAAGATAAACCTGCTATGGCTGAATAGAAACTGGTTTCAGTCAGCCAATTGGAAGAAGAGAACGCCAATATAGCAGCCACGTCAATGAGCCGGTGAACGCGCTGCGTCATGTGGCGACGCTCGTCGCCCTCGAGCTTGTCCAGCTCGTCTGCTGCCGCCTGGGCAGCTCGTATATTCTCCGCAGGCATGGCTTACACTGGGCGATCCGCCCCGAAGACGCTGGCGATGGTAGCGCCACGCTGCCGGACCATGCCAGCGCGGCTCGGCCCGCCAGGAGCTGGCGTACCGCCAACAGTGCGGTCCATCTCATGCTGGTAAGCCTTTGAGAGGCGTCTCATACTCGCCAACTTCTTGGCACTCTTGACAAGCTAGACACGGCGCGCTTCCAGCGTCTCGGCGTCAGCATCATCTGGGATGGGAGCGGTCAGGTCTTGCAATGCTGCCTCGAGCGGGTCTCGAGCACCGTCCCCGCCTGAGTGCTCACCATGCCTGATGACAAGCACCTCTGTGACGGTGCTTCCGCCGCTGTCCGCGTGAGGAAGCGGCTCGTCATAGACCACCACGTTGGCGGGGAAGGCATCTAGGGATGCGGTGTCGGAATAGACAAGCATCGGGTCGGTGGAGCTGATCGACGACAAATCCGTCGCCGGCTAGCTGCTGATCTGGAGCTCGTCGACGAGGCTGAGGGGGGCGACTCTCGGGGCCATCTGTGCCCACGTCGGATGCGGGCTCGTCGGAGAGGCGAATCTCACCAACAAGATCGAAGAGGCAGCTCGCCGCGCAGGCGACCTCCTCGCCGTGCAGCGCGTCGGTGCAGACGCCGTCTGGCGTGCCGGGCTGGCTGCGCTCGCCAGGAAGGAATAGGGTTCCTGTCCAGAACAGGTCTCCGGACGATGCTGCACCTCGCCCCATGGTGTGCGCCAAATGTCGGGGGTTGGATGCGACATATGCCAATGGATGTCTTATCATGGTGGGAGCGAGTAGAACATCGCCGGTGCCCGGAAGCGGGATGAGGCGTAGACACGAACGCTGGCGTACTTTACCCAGGTTTGGGGCTCTCCTTGGATATAACACCTCTAGTCCTGCTCTGCGGGGTCTCCGCATGATCATAAGGCACAAGTGAGTACAATGGTGCTCCTCGAGCTGTATGCTAGTGGTGGAAGAAAGCAGGGCTAGCTCTCTCCTCTCTCTCTCTCTATGTGTGTGTGTAGTTCTAACAGGTTGGGACCCCTTTGCATGGGTGCCCTGGGGGGTTTATATAGGCCTACCCCCAAGGATACGATGGTAATCTAGCCGGGTGTAGGTCCCAGCTGTCAGCATCTCTGGTCGCCGGCTTCTCCGCCAGCTGCTGGGGCCCGCCGCCTGGTGGGCCCCGCCGTCTGGTCTGGTACGGAGCCAACAGTCCGCTTCCGCCGCTTGCGGGTCTGGTCGGCAACTTGTTACTGTTGCCATATTGCTAATGATGCATACTTGGTCAGGGTGGCATGGCTACAGTCCTGCCGCCTGGTGGGAGATCACTATAGCCACACCATGTCTTGTCTGGTTAATGACGCACGAACCCCGAGGGAGGAGTAGGCCGCCTGCTAGAGGCCGACCTCCCTTGGGTCCGACTGGTTCAAGCTCTACTGTCTCCCGGGCTCTCGCTACCTGGTAGGGCCCACCCCCCGCAGGCCGTATCGACAGGCCATCGTGGGAGCAGGGCTTCGCCTGACAGGGCTGACGTCAAGGATGGAGTGGAAACAGTGCCATGCCATGCGGAGATCTCTGCCTTACAGGGCACTGTGGCCGCGCCGCGCCCTGGATATAGGGGGTGGGCTAGACTGTAGCCACATCCCGTCTTGTTTTCTTAATGGGGGCACAGACTTTGAGAGAGTCGTGGGCCGCCTACTAGGAACCGACCTCTTTGGAGGCTGCCTGCTAGGAGTCGTCCCGTCTTGGGGCCGTCTTCTGATGCTTGGCCGTCTTCCGGCAGCCGGCCACTTGATCAGCCGGCCACCAAAAGGCAGCACCTCATCCTTGATGCTTGAGGGGCGCAGCCGGCCCTGATGTCTTGAAATGTTCAGGGACTCGGGTTAGGCTACCCGTGGCCCATTACTCCGACACGGGGTTCGGGGGAGGAGCTCAAAGCAGTTGCAGCACACGTCTCAGCGGGCTCGGGGAAGGCCCGACGGTGACGTGGCGTTGCCGGCGATCTCGGGCGCTGGAGGTTGAAGACAACTGCGATGGCGGCGTTGCAAGGGCTCCCGCGGTGCGTTGCTTGGTGACGAGGAAGAGGTGGTCGAGGCGGAGCTCTTGGGAAGCTCCAGGGGGCGAGGGAGAGGCGATAGCCATGGCTACGGTGAGCGACGGCGACGGTGGTGCTCGGGTGGTTGCATGCAGGAGAGACAGAGGAGGAGATAGGAGGATTGGACATGCCAGAGGGGTCCGGGGTGATGTGTGGCGTCGTCCAGACGCGTCGGGGGCAGCGGTGGTAAGTAGGAGGTGGCGGGGCGCGTGCTCGCTCGCGGCGGCCACGCGCGCGCTGTCCTCCTGGCGGGAGGTAGGTGGTGACTGGCAGACGCCAGTGGGCTGGGCGTCTGCTGGGCCGCCAGGTAAGTCCAGGTGAGGTTCCTCTCTCTCTATCATTTCTTTTATGTTTTATTTTTTCTGTAATTTGTTAGATTTGATTTGAAGCATCAAATCATTTAGAACTTTTTGTAAATTTTTATGTGAGCTCAGGAAAATAGTCCAAGGCCACATGCAATCTTACAAAAATTATTTGAACTTTATCTCTTATATAACAGAAATAAGTCCAACTCAAATATGTTATTGATTTAATTCATAGGCCCAAAATAAATATTTAAAATCCTCCAAAAATATTGGTTTGAATTTTATTCTTGCCAATATTTTTCAAGGTTTAACAGGAACATTTTCTTGGGCTTCTTTGAGAAGATTTTAATGTTGATCATTTTTAAAAGATTTCTGAGGCCTTGAAAATTCCTCAATTCAAATTTCATTTGAATTTAAACATGATGACATGAAGATCAAGCAAAGACAACAGGGGCTGAGCTAGGGCTGTGACAACTCACCCCCACTAAACAAGAATTTCGTCCCGAGATTTAAGACGCGAGGTAAGAAGACAAGGGGACACAAAGCTAACACGATCTTCATGATCCAATTGCCCTGCTCAAAGATGTTGTTCCATTCATCATCTTTGTCTTGACGTCTTGCTCTGAGAATTCCATTCAACATGATAACGAGAAAGAAGGGTAACTCTAAAAGAATCGATCTCCTCAAAGATCGAGCAATTGATAACCATCTCATAGAATGAGACGTAGGAACATCTCTTGAGCTGAGATACAACACATATCGAGAGGGATGGAAACAAACAGATGACGAAGGTTCAATTTGGTGGGCAACAAATCCACGCTTGGGTAAGATGTTGTACAGTCTCGACGTAGCGAGGAGATAATTGCCATGATTCCATAACGGGACACCTTGGGGGAGGTGGCTAGTATAATTATTCCCTTAAGTGGCAAAAAGAATTACTTTTGATACATGAATCGTTGAGACTCTTTATGCCAGGCTAGGGCAATTCACAAACGATCGTTTGAAGGAATCCGAGGGAATGACATACTCAGACTAGAATGGATAATGTGGACTACCTTGTTGAAGACAACGCAATGGATGATTTTTTCTTATCGTCGGAGATGGATGGGACCCATGGTAGGACCACTTTTGAAGATGATCTGGAACAACAATTACTGAAAGGGAAGCCCATGCAAAATTGGCACAATGGCGGTGCAAGCTGGGAACAAAATGCAAATGTTGGGAATGATCGAACCATAATATTTGCCTGAGATTTAGATCTGGTTGGTAATGGAATATTTCAGACAGCATGTCTGGAAAAAGAAAGGTAGCAACACAAATCGACGAGATGACGTTGCGAGATTCTCGGGAAATGGACTATGGTAGTAAGCTCCAAAACATGAGCTGGTTCTGCTAAACACATGTGAACACGCTGTCCCAGACAAGCATGACCACATAGTCGTCTTACAATGAAACACTACCGAGTCCTAGTTGGGAACTATCATCAAGGATATAGAAGTCCTTGCACAAGTCATATGATTAGCTCTTATGAAGAAACTTCTTCTCCTTGAACAAATCAGCCAGTGGCTTGGTGTGCTAGGGAATACATATGGAATGGAGGTAATTAATCTACCAAACCACGAAATACTTTGCACATGCATGACTGACTTGGGATGATTCCAGAGGAAGCAAAACAAACTTTCTCAAATCCACGGCGGCAACTTGCACGAAATGCACGTTTATTAGAGAAAGTCACTTCTTTCATCCAAACATAGGCTTCATGAAAGGGACACGATTATAATGCTTACAAAAGTTTCCAACACTAGCTTGATGTTCAACATGAATCATGGAGGAGACAAGATGCTGCTGATGGGCTCAATAGCAACTCATCGGAATTTCCATATCACTGGAATTCCACCATTATGTGAACAATGTCACTACTAGGGAAAAGCCTAGCAGCAGCGCGGGTTTTTGGCCTATTAGTAGCGCGGGGGCCGGCGCTACTAATAAGGCGCTACAGCTAACGTATAGCAGTAGCGCGGGTGCCACCCGCGCTACTACTACGTCCGTTAGTAGTAGCGTGGGTAAAAACCCGCGCTACTACTAACCCGTGCTTTGAAAAAATATTGAATTTTTTTTTGAATTTTTTGCCCGAATTTTCAAATTTCTGAATTATTTTAAGCTCTAATCTCTAATCACCCTCATCATTCCAAATCATCTAACTTCCCGGACGGTCAGCCATCCTCTCACTACTCCAGCCTGAGCACGATTAACTTCCGGGTTCTATTCTCCCTCGATTCCATGTCTGTAGTTGTTGTTTTCCTAACAATAGTAAGATGTCAATCCTATTAACCCTCGGGAGTTTAGCTTGAGCATGAAGTCACACATTTCACTGTTTGAGTTTAAAACTATTGTTCTATAAAACAATAATTATTTAGTAACACTAATATTTCTTGAATAAGGAGTTTGACCACATTTTGACCAAAGTTTGACCATAGTTTGACCAGATTTGACCAAAATTCAAAAAAAACTGAAATAGTTATTTAGTAACACTACTATTCTTGTATAATTATTTAGTAACACTAATACTTCTTGAATAAGTAGTTTGACCACAATTTGACCAGATTTGACCAAAATTAAAAAGAACTGAAATTTGAGCATAACTTTTTTCCTTTTAGAATCTGAGGATTCTAAAAATTTGCAAACAGGCCGTAGGTGGTCTCCATCGGATGCGGATTTTTGTGCTGAACATTTTGATATATTATACTTTTTTTCTGACATCGTATGCAAAAGTTATAGCCGTTTTACATTTTCCCTACACTTTTTGCAAAACATGTCCAAATTTAAGTTCTTAAATTTTCCTAACTAGTAGATGTAGTAACATAACTACATCTCGAAGGATTTTAATTTTCAAATTTTTATCATTTCCTTTTTCTTTTTACAAAACCGAAAAGGCGATCCACGGGGGGGGGGGGGGGAGGTAGAGTTTCAAAAATGGGACCTTTAGTAGTAGCGAGGGTTTTTACCCCTCGCTACTACTATGGCATGTCCCGAAGGGGCACGGTTGAGACCTCTTAGTAGGAGCGAGGGGTAAAAACTTAGTAGTAGCGCGGGTTTATAACCCTCGCTATTACTATGGCATGGCCCAGGGGCACGGTAGAGACCGCTTAGTAGTAGCGAGGGTTAAAAACCCGCGCTACTACTATGGCATGTCCTGCGGGGCATGGTAGAGACCTCTTAGTAGTAGCGAGGGTTAAAAACCGGCGCTACTGCTATCAACTTAGTAGTAGCGAGGGTTAAAAACCCGCGCTACTAGTAAGTAGCAGTAGCGAGGGATATAAACCCGCGCTGCTAGTAAGCGTCTGTGTATAAGCTTTTCCCTAGTAGTGTGTGATAGTATTGGTCAGACCAAAAGATGTAATGGTGTATGCTCGAGGGATCAACCACAAGTAAGACAACATTACGAACATCGTTGGTTCTGATTTGATTTGAGGATAGCCCTCACTCAAATCAAAGTTTGGACAAGACAATAGATCCAACAACTAATCACAAGGATCAATTCGATGTAAATATCATCTTTCTTCAATGCACACACACACACACACGACATCCCTTTATGATGAACTAAGTCGGACAAGCTTCCATCTTCCAACTCTCCAAGTTGTTGTTTAGCTCAACCAACTAGTTCAGGGGTATCTGACATAGATTCTTGGAGAAGGGTGGTTTACAAGAACCCAACTCCATCACAGGCTCAACATAACAGTCAGGGGACAACCTGGTGATACTTCCGAGAAGATATTCAGAAAAGCATGAACCATCGATATGTTATTAAGCTCGAGAACAATCTTACTTTTCAGGCCAGATGATGTGATCAAATAAGAAAGGATTGACACAATCCCAACTCTTGATCGAAGACTGCACCAGGGAAAATGGACTAGGTAACACGATCAATCTTAGAATGATAATTCAATAACCAACACACTAAGAATGAAACTATTGTCCATTAACTACCGAGCAACGTGGTTGCTAGGAGTATTGATTTCACACATCATGTCACTTGTTGGTATTCCGGTTACAAAAACAGGGGGACCGAGGAATGAACAACCATGGCGAGAAGTATCACTGCATCAAGAATTCATAAGAGATGGTGCAATTCACATGACAATCCTGACATAAAGGGGGTAATACTCCAAGGTAGAACAGAACAGAAGCTCGATTAACATTCTTGATCTGGGGAATACAACTACTTTGACCAGTCCAAGAGATGGATGAGGTGCTGGAGTTTGTTTCTCCTAGTCATTCCAGAATAGAATGGCTTGACGGACCACAAGAGTAAAAGTCATCGATGAACACGAATGCTCACATACCCTTGACTATTAATTGATTGATGATGGTCAAACTACGGCTGAAGAAGGACAACTCAAAGGAACATATAACTTTCTGAGTTGTGGATGCATGGATTAGTATGTCGAGCAAAGTTCAACATTTCTTCCGGATAACCCATGCAGAAAAGTAGGACTGGCAGAGTCACAATGTAGAATGGAGAACTCATCGAGAGCACTCTTATTGTGATCCTTCCGTTCAGAGAACGTCTGCCTTGGCTGGTTCATGGTATTGGAAGAAGGAAATACCACGGACCTCGAGGACTATCGTAAAGGTTACTACTATCCTAAACAAACTAGCAAACACTATCAACAAGAGGCTTAGGGTGAATCTCGGGTTCAAGAACCTAGGAATGGAATGACTACTAATTAAATGGCATCAGGGGTTGATTTCGAGAATGATGCCCAGAATCATCACACTAGGAACACAAAACATGTCTAGATTACTAGGTGACTCCCGAAGACACCTAGGGTCATAAGAATAGCTCCAACATATATGTCGAGGCAATAGAGTACCTCAACTCACCGATTAGTGTGCTTAATCTAGCCCAAAAGAACGTCGGGAACGGAAAATAAGTGGGTTGCAAATGCATCAGACTATTTATAAACCTGGGATGACTCAGACATCATAACGGCTGTAAATGCTCAAAAAGATTTGAGACATCCTGCAAAATAGTGGCATGACCACTCAACATCACAATATCCAGGTTCTGAGGCCAGCTATGAACATAAGGAAGTAGTAGAAACTGAACTGAGACTTGAATCCATCAATCCTATAAGTCTATGGATTAGTAACACGTGATCCCGTTAGAAAGAATAGAAAGGCTAGTTCCTTAACCCCCGTAGAAGAGAAGAGGATGACTCAGATCAGAGGGGCATAAGGTAAAGGAGTAAAAAGAGCCTTACGTTCCCTCCCACAATCAATTCCCTTACATAACTAAAGCATTTCTAGACTCAACTTCGACCAGTTTGGCTTGGTAATCCTATAGGTAGTCAGGCTCTGATACCAAAGCTGTCAGGACCCCGATCCTAATTCACACCGATCTAGCATGTAACACATCATATCACTTTGCAGCCTCACGCACGGTATTCCCACGGGTGCCACCTTACCTGGCCCGGGACCGTTTGCGCCTTTTGCCTCACGTATATGATAGTGTCGCTAGCATCCATATGACAAAGAACCCGGGCCAACATGACTAGTCGTGAATCCAAAGTGGCACTAACTTACAGGGACATGCATACATGACCCAGCAACGAACGTGTTGGTCATCAACGTATGAACCCAAGTCATAACAAGCTACAAGGACTTAAACGAACAATGCGTGACATTTCCCCGAAGGGACAGACACAGGAACGAAGGACACATGCTGGCCAGCCTAAGTGTTCCGGAGTAGTAGCAAGCTACCATGGCTCATTGGAAGCACTAGGAAACATTTCCCGGTAAGAGAGGATACCAAGAATAAACAACTAGGTTGTCGGACCCCACACATACCAAGCATTTCAATAACATACACACAATATGCTCGATATCTGCAAATACAACATGGCATCACAACAAAACTCTACGACTCAAAGTATTTATTCATTAGGCTCCGAGGAGCCAGCTATTACAAACATGGGTCTGATGACCCAGCATTCAAGTCATACAAGCAATAAGCACATGCAGAAGCTTAACTTGTTTGAGTACAGACAACTACAAATGAAAAGGCTGAGAAGCCTGACTATCTAGAAGACCCTACGGAGGGCACAAGATCGTAGCTGAGGTAACAAGCTAAACGTCGATGTCCACGCGGAACTACTAGTGAGACAAAAGTCTCTCTGCAAAAACATAAATTAAGCAAACGTGAGTACAAATGTACCCAACAAGACTTACATCAGAACTAGCTACATATGCATCAGTATCAACAAAGGGGGTGGTGGAGTTTAACTTCAGCAAGCCAGCTTTGATTCGGTGGCTATCCTAAACTACGACTGCAAGTAACTCTTTTGAGGTGGCGCACACGAGTCCACATATTCACCATATCAATACACCACTATGGATCCGCTCCCGTCTCCCTACGAGAATGCCATCCATAGCGCTCACGCTTATCTTGCGCATTTTAGAGTATCCACTTTCACTTGTCTATGAACTGTATAGGAAACACAGAGGTCCTTTACCATGGACGCGGCTATTCGAATAGATGATGTTAACCCTACAGGGGTGTACTTCTTCACACACGCTCTCACCACTTATCGCCGTTTACACGACATGTACTCGACAACCTTCAAGCGGAAGCCCAGCAAGGGTGTCGGCCACGACCTGACTAACCACACAAGTCCCTAGTCCAGGTTTACCGCCTATTGAGGTTCCATCTGCAGGGAGTCTAGCTAAGGTTTCCACTATGGCCCCAAACGATGTGTGCAGGGTTTCTGGGGCACCAAATGGGTGTCCCGGTACACCGTGCCACCTTCCTACCGCATCACATCCCACCCCTCGGGTCAACGCTGCGCACGGCCTCCAGCATACTACAAACACCAGAAACTACTTGAAACTCCAGGACAGAGGACAGAGGTGGTTAATAAGTCGAGAGGGTCCATTGGTTTCAGGCCCAACGCGTGGTAGCAGCTGTTCATGGATCACAAACACAGAACTCAGTTCCTGAGGACGGTTTCAATGAGACAACCAACCATGTACTCCTACATGGCCTCTCACCGCTACCTTTACCAAATCGTGTTCACACACTTAGCTCACACACAGTACGACATGTTCATCACCATTCCAATTCATCCCCGATGAATCAGACCTGACTCAACTCTAAGCAGTAGCAGGCATGCCAAACAAGCATGAATGAGTAGGCACATCAGTGATCAAACAACTCCTACTCATGCTAGTGGGTTTCATCTATTTACTGTGGCAATGACAGGTCATGCAGAGGAAATGGGGTTCAACTACCGCATCATGTAACAGATGAATCGTTGTTGTCCTAAGGCAATAAAAGAGAGCAGGAGCGAGAGAGTGGGATTGTATTGGAATGAACAAGGGGGTTTTGCTTGCCTGGCACTTCTAAAGATAGTATAGTTCATCATCGGTGTCATCGATCTCATCATCGGAACCACGTCTATTGAGATGGGACAAATACCGGCAATAGAGAAGGAACACAATCAATGCAATGCGACAATATGGTGCATGATCATGACATGGCAATATGCTGTTGTCTGAACTAATGCAGCTAGCAATGATTTAAATGAAGTTGGTTACTAGACCATGGCAATCTACTTCACAATAAATATACGGCAGGATATTTTAGCAACAAATCGGCCTTGGCATGCCATCTCAGCTAAGCAGATTGAGTGCAGAACAGGGCAAGGAAGCTTCTTAAGCAGAGCATATTGACAGTAAACTACTTCGGCAAATAGTGAGATTTTTAGCGTCTATCAGCTAACATTCAGCGCTACACCGACATGAACGGGGCCTCAATCTAGAATGCGCGTACCGTGGGAGAAGCTGACCGCCGTGCGTCTCCACACGAACGTAGCTAGCGGTGGCGGCGCTGACCGCCGTGCGCCTCCACAAGAACGTAGGCAGAGGTGGCGGCGCGGCTAGAGGACGGCAGTCTACGAGAGCGTACTGTGGGAGTGAGAGGATCGCCGAACCGCGGCGCCGACGTATCGGCATGGCGGGGAGGGCGGCTTTGGTGGAGCGAATGGAGTGGAGGCGGACAAGGGGGAGGGGGTTTGGTGAATATTATTGGCTAGTTGGCCGAAGGGCGGTTGAATCAGATTTGGGGGGAATTTTTGGGTGTGGGGGGGGGGGGATTTTCACGCGGTGGGCGGGGGGAGTTTGGCGCATGGTCGGTTTCCCCAAGTGCAGTCCCACGTGTTAGTGAAGAGGCAAGCCGAAGCGCGTTCCGTTTGCGTGAGCCGTGTGCAGGACCGAATGTGTGTGGGGTGCAATGCGACCGCGACAGGAGTGTTGTGAGTGTACCGCATTTTTTCCTTTTAAACTAGGTGCTTCGCCCCCTAAAAAAATCTATTGCTTCCCGCGATCCATCGATACTACTACTAGTAATCCGGTAATCCCGACTAAAACGGCGCGGCCGGGTCTTTTCCCGCGCAATATGCTGGGAGGTTGGCTTAGTTGGGTTTTTTAGGACGAGTAATGCTACACCTACGTAATCCCAGTTACGTAATTAACGTAATGTGACACGTGTGAGCTGTTGATTGTAGATTGGGGGAGGGAGGGGCCCACCACCATGAAAATCAGGGGAGGAGAGATAGAGGCTGAGGGAGTCCTGGATTAGGGGGTGTCCGGGTAGCCGGACTCCTGGACTATGAAGATACAAGATTGAAGACTTCGTGCCGTGTCTGGATGGGACTTTCCTTGGCGTGCAAGGCAAGCTAGGCGATGCGGATATTCAGATCTCCTACCATTGTAACCGACTTTGTGTAACCCTAACCCTCTTCGGTGTCTATATAAACCGGAGGGTTTTAGTCCGTAGGACAACTACAACATACAACAATCATACCATAGGCTAGCTTCTAGGGTTTAGCCTCCTTGATCTCGTGGTAGATCTACTCTTGTACTACACATATCATCAATATTAATCAAGCAGGACGTAGGGTTTTACCTCCATCAAGAGGGCCCGAACTTGGGTAAAACATTGTGTCCCTTGTCTCCTGTTACCATCCGCCTAGACGCACAGTTTGGGACCCCCTACCCGAGATCCGCCGGTTTTGACACCGACAGAGGCAATTTATGTTAACCCTTTCGTAGGTTCCCATAGATGTAGAAAGATGTGTCCGATCCTGCAATATAGGCCGTCCGATCTATATCTAACGGATAGGAAGGAAACTATGACAATTTACCCGCACTCCTCTCCACATTTGCAGATAAGGCTTTCACTCGTTCATCCTTTTCTCCCACAAGATCTTGATCTTCCGTGCAACACACGGGCATCTTGCTAGTACTCCTACAATATGTATATTATTGTGAAAGTTCATATACACCGGCCCAGATTAATGCAAACACGGCAGATTTTCATTACATTTCGAACTTTTATAGGACAAAAAATAAAAGAAACCCGACCCTAAACCTATTCTACGGCGGCGACCGACATCCTCCATCTGTGATCTCCATGTACGGGGGCGGGGTTCAAGACCCGTGAAGTGAAGGTGCGGTCTCCGGCGAGGAAACTAGGATAGCCCTGGCCGGATATCCGCGGGGACTTGATCTTCGACGGATTCGAGCCACAGCCAAGCGCACCGCACTGTCTTGATGGGCATGATCTAGCTCTGCCGCCGAACAGTGTCCTGGAGGCCGCACGCGCATTGTTTTCGATCCTTAATTCGTAGCCTACTGCGCCGATCGAGGATGAGTGGTTGGACACCACCTTAGGGGCTGCAACCTCAAAGGCGATCGAGCCGAATACTAGCCCCGCACCCCGCAAGGCCCGTGACTCCGAGGAGCCGGATTCCTCTCCGGACTCCGAGCCCTCCGCGCACTCGCCGATCGAGTCCGATTGGGCGCCGATCATGGAGTTCACGGTCGCGGATATCTTTCAGCACTCGCCCTTCGGCAACATCCTGAAGTCGCTAAAGTCTCTCTCTTTATCAGGAGAGCCCTGGCCTGACTACGGTCAGCAAGGTTGGGATACGGACGATGAAGAAATTCAAAGCCCACCCACCACCCACTTCGTAGCCACTCTCGACGACTTAACCGACATGCTCGACTTTGACTCCGAAGACATCAACGGTATGGACAATGATGCAGGAGACGACCAAGAACCAGGACCTGTAGGGCACTGGAAGGCCACTTTGTCATATGACATATATATGGTGGACACTCCAAAAGATGGAGATGGCGATGGAATAGCGGAGGATGACGCATCCAAGAAACAGACCAAGCGCCGGCGTCAGAAGCGCCGCTCTAAATCCCTCCAAAGCAAAAACGGTGATTCCGGCACGGGAGATAATACTACTCCGGATAGCGCTGACGAACACCCCCTCCAGCAAGATTCGGCACAGGAGGATGGAGAAGCCAGCCCTCATGAGAGAGTGGCAGACAGAGAGGTTGAGGATGATAATTATATGCCTCCCTCCGAAGACGAGGCAAGCCTTGACGACGACGAATTCGTCGTGCCAGAGGATCTCGCCGAACAAGAGCATTTTAAACGCAGGCTTATAGCCACGGCAAGCAGCCTCAAGAAAAAGCAGCAACATCTTAGAGCTGATCAAGATTTGCTAGCTGACAGATGGACTGAAGTTCTTGCGGCCGAAGAGTATGAACTCGAACGCCCCTCCAAGAGTTACCCAAAACACAGGCTGCTACCCCGATTAGAGGAGGAAGCACCTAAACCTACATCACCAGTGCATGACGTGGCCAACCGACCACCTCGTGGTTGTGACAGAGAGGCCTCTCGGCCTTCTACTCAAGCCGTGCTCCGGCGCCGCTCAAAACATACTAAGGCACGGGAAAATGCACCAGACCTGCGAGAGATACTGGAGGACAAGGCAAGGCAAACAAGATCGATCTACGGATCGCGCGGGCGCCCTACGGCACATGACGGGGATTGTCACTCCAGACATAATAAATCCGGCCAGGCCGAACACAGTAGACAATGCTCATTGGAGCTGCGTCGCGATATAGCCCAATATAGAGGCGCCGCACACCCACTATGCTTCACAGATGAAGTAATGGATCATTAAATCCCTGAGGGTTTCAAACCCGTGAACATCGAATCATACGATGGCACAACAGACCCTGCGGTATGGATCGAGGATTATCTCCTTCATATCCACATGGCCCTCGGCGATGATCTACACGCCATCAAATACCTCCCGCTCAAACTTAAGGGACTGGCCCGGCATTGGCTTAACAGCTTGCCAGCAGATTCAATCGGTTCTTGGGAGGACTTGGAAGCCGCATTTCTCGACAATTTACAGGGTACCTATGTGCGACCACCGGACGCCGATGACCTAAGCCACATAATTCAGCAGCCAGAGGAATCGGCCAGGCAATTCTGGACACGGTTCCTAACAAAGAAAAACCAAATAGTCGACTGTCGGGACGCAGAGGCCCTAGCGGCCTTCAATCATAATATCCACGACGAGTGGCTTGCCTGGCACCTTGGACAGGAAAAGCCGAAATCTATGGCAGCCCTCACGACACTCATGACCCGCTTTTGCACGGGAGAAGACAGCTGGCTAGCTCGCAGCAACAACTTAACCAAGAACCTTGGTAATTCAGATACCAAGGACAAAAGTGGCAGGTCGCGTCGGAACAAGCAAAAGCGCCACGTTAACAGCGACAACAACGAGGATACGGCGGTCAATGCCGGACTCAGAGGCTACAAATCCGGTCAGCGGCAAAAGCCATTCAAAAGGAATACTCAGGGCCCGTCCAGTTTGGACCGAATACTCGACCTCTTGTGCCAGATACATGGCACCCCCAAAAAGCCAGCCAATCACACCAACGGGGATTGTTGGGTGTTCAAGCAGGCAGGCAAGTTAAATGCCGAAAATAGAGACAAGGAGCTGCGTAGCGATGACGAGGAGGAGCCCAGACCGCCGAACAATAGTGGACAAAAGGGTTTCCCCCCACAAGTGCGGACAGTGAACATGATATACGCAACCCACATCCCCAAAAGGGAGCGGAAGCGTGGGTTACAGGACGTATATGCGATGGAGCCAGTCTCCCCAAAGTTCAACCCATGGTCCTCCTGCCCGATCACCTTTGATCGAAGGGACCACCCCACTAGCATCCGTCATGGCGGGTTCGCCGCATTGGTTCTAGACCCAATTATTGACGGATTTCATCTCACAAGAGTCCTTATGGACTGCGGCAGCAGCCTGAACCTGCTTTACCAGGATACAGTGCGGAAAATGGGCATAGATCCCTCGAGGATTAAGCCCACCATAACGACCTTTAAAGGCGTCATACCAGGTGTAGAGGCCAACTGTATAGGCTCAGTCACACTTAAAGTGGTCTTCGGATCCCCGGATAATTTCTGAAGCGAGGAGTTAATCTTCGACATAGTCCCGTTCCGCAGTGGCTATCACGCACTGCTCGGGCGAACCGCATTTGCAAAGTTCAATGCGGTACCGCACTACGCATACCTCAAGCTCAAGATGCCATGCCCTGGAGGAGTAATCACGGTCAATGGAAACACCGAACGCTCCCTCCGAACGAAGGAGCACACGGCGGCCCTCGCAGCGGAAGTTCAAAGCAGCCTCTCCAGGCAGTTCTCCAGTCCGGCCGTTAAAAGGCCGGACAATATCAAGCGCGCCCGGAGTAACCTACAACAAGACCGCCTGGCACGTTTTGAGCAGGCGTAGCAATGCGGCCCCAACCCCAGCCCTCGCGAAACAGTGAAACCAGTGCTTCGCGTACATAACTACGCTCTTGAAATACCATGGGCACAGGGGGAGGGGCACCATCACAGCACGCCCACAACACGACTTAAATCGCACTAAGGTGCTGCTGAATTCTTTTTTTATTTTTCTCTTACTTTCAGGACTCCATACTTCGGACGACCTGTTCGGCAATCCAACTGCCGCACAAACGATGCAAGATCCAGGAAAGCAGACAAGCCATGCCGCATTATGGAACTCCCAGGTGGTCTCTATTACAAGAAGTATACCTGTTTTACATACAATTCCGCGGCCTGCCCCTGGACAGGACATGTTAAATAAGTCCAACTTTTTTCTTATCGCACTATTTGTATCGTTCTGCTTTGATCGCAGCCCTTCCATAAACAATGCATAGCTTTTGTCTATTTTTTGCATTACTCTCTTTTTGTATATATGTTTATTAATAACATGTTGCACCCGTACACTGTGGTACGGAAAATACGCCAGGGGCTTCAGTACCCCTCAATATGGTGTGAGAAGTCCGAACACTTTCACAAGTGCGGCACCCGGAACTTATAGCATTATATGCATTGGCTCCGAATCATGATTTGGGTCAATAGTTGGGTTTGCCCGGCTCCTATGTTTTGGTGCCTTACGTTCCGCTATATCGGCTAAGGTAGCACTAGGAGAACTACTGCGATTGTGCCCTAGTTGAGCTGGGCTGAGCACCTCAGTAGAGAAAGCTAAAACTGACTGTCATGATGAGGCGCGAGACAGGTCGCTGTTCGAGAGGGTTTTTGAGTCCTTACAGACTTATGCCGCTTAGAGCGAGGAACCGGCTTTATCCGGCCAAGGCGTGGATAGCACCCCGAACACGGTCTTCCGAATACTAGGGGCTTCGCCGAAATTTAAAGTTATAGAGTTCTATGGCTAAGTGAGAGTGTTCAAGCATTATAGTCCGATTGCCTTGTTCGTTGTGCTGAGCGCCACCCTCGAAGGACCCAAACATGGGAAAAAGAGCGCTCAGGTCTATCCCGAACACCCCAGCACTAGTGGCATGAGGGCAGAAGCCGACGACTGGCCATCTCTCAATTTTTGATAAACGGCCGCACAGAAAGTAATATTTTAAATTCAACAAGCATTGCTTAGCGCAAATGAACAAGTTTTCAGCGCACAGGTCAATACGAGCGAGTTTACTCAAAAATTACATCCCTGGTACATTCATCCGCCATAAGGCGGGCACCCTTCAGTACATTCTTATAATAGTTCTCGGGTTTGCGATGCTCTTTCCCCGGCGGTGGCCCGTCCTTCACAAGCTTCTCACCGTCTAGCTTGCCCCAGTGCACCTTAGCACGGGCAAGGGCCCTCCGGGAACCTTCGATGCAGACGGAGCGCTTGATAACATTGAGCCTTGGACAAGCCTCCACCAGCCGCCTCACCAATCCGAAGTAGCTCCCAGGCAGGGCCTCTCCAGGCCACAGCCGAACTATGAGGCCCTTCATGGCCTGTTCGGCCGCCTTGTGGAGCTCGACCAGCTGCTTCAGCTGGTCGCTCAGGGGCATAGGGTGTCCGGCCTCAGCATACTGAGACCAGAACACCTTCTCCGTCGAGCTGCCCTCCTCGGTTTGGTAGAATGCGGCGGCATCGGATACGCTACGGGGAAGATCTGTGAATGCCCCTGGAGAGCTCCGGATTCGGGTAAGTAACAAATAGCTTACTTTTATATGTCTGCTTTTCATAAAGAATGCCTTACCCACCACTATCTTTTTCACTGCATCCAACTCCTGAAGGGCCTTCTGGGATTCGGCCTTGGCAGACTTGGCAGTCTCGATGGCCGCCGCGAGCTCGGAAACTCGCGTCTTCGAGTCAAGCTCCAAACTCTCATGTTTTTCATGAGAGCCTGAAGCTCTTGCCGCGCCTCGCCGACCTGCGCCTCAAATTTATCTCACTCGGTGCGCTCCGTGGCCGCTCTCTTTTCGGCCTCGGACAACGCCTGCTTGAGGGTCGCCACCTCAGTCCCCAGCAATAAGCAGCATAATCCTGTCATTTCTTGCAATTTCATTTTTTATATATTTTTCTATAAGGTATCTCTTACCTTCATTCTCCTCGAGCTGCCGCTTGGCAAGGCCAAGCTCTTGCTCGGACCGCTCGAGGCCCTGCTTCAGGGCACCCACCTCCGCAGTCAGTGTGGCGGTCGCTAGCAGCGAAGCCTGCATACGCATATCGACTCTTTTTTTGTTAGACTCCGGCGAAATTTGTTAGAACCTCTATTCGGCTTTTCTTTCCGAACGCCAAACAGAGCATCAGGGGCTACTGTCTATGCGGTAATATCTTTACATATTTTTTACTTACCTCGAAGCCTATTAGAAGGCTAGCACAAGCTTCAGTCAGTCCGCTTTTGACGGCCTGAACCTTCTGGATCACCGTACTCATGATTGTACGGTGCTCCTCGTTGATGGAGGCGCCCTTAAGCACCTCCAGTAGATTGTCCGGCGCCTTCGGTTGGACGGAGGCCGCCGGCTCAGTAGGCTTGCCCCTCTTAGAAGGAGGTCGCCTGCCGCAGTCCAGAACCGTTGAGGATTCCGGCGCGGTGTCCAGCGCAAAGCCGGACTTGGAGCCCTGGGGGGTCTTGTCCCCTTTACTCCTGGAGTCTGGGAGGTCGCCTCGCGGCTCTTCCAGGACCACCTCCTCTTGGCCCACAACTTGTTGCGATGCCACTTCGGCGTCGTCCGCGGCGTGGGGGGAGGCAGCGGGCGGAACTGAATTCACGTCCGATGAATCCAGGGAGCCGCTCGACGACTCGTCGAGCCCGTCCTTAGGCGGGCTGCATGATTATACTCGACATTAGGGAAAGCTATGCAACAAAGGAATATCATGAGTCACTCTGGTATCTGAATACTTACAATTCCGCTGGGCGCTTAGCCCTGTGCGGCAACTCCTCTTCGCCCTCGTCGGCGTCGTTGGAGTAGTCCGGAGGGAGGGTCTTCCCCTTCTTGGACCCTTCGTCCTCCCCCATTGGGGTCCTCTTCTTTCCTCCCCCCGCTGGAGGGGGAGAGGATTCTTCTTCCTCCTCCTCGTCTTCACGGGAGGAGTGCGTCTCGGATTCGTCGGATGATGAATCCGACACCTCCAGATGCCGGGCACTCTTTCGAGTCCCTGTGGTCTTCTTCTTGACCTTCTTCTCCGGCACCACGTAAGGTGCCGGAACCAGCAGCTTCGATAAACGAGCATCGGCTGGGTCTTCGGGCAACGGAGCCGGAGAGTCGATCTATCCGGACTTCGCCTGCCAATCCTGTCAAAGGTAAGGGAGTTCAGATCCCGCATAGAGTGAAACTATGAGAAACAAATGTCCTGTAGAAGGTAAAGATAACTCACCGCACTAGCTGGATGCTGCGTGCTGAATCCGCGATCCTCGGATGCGGATGCGGGAGCCTCGGCACCCTTGAATAGCACCTTCCAAGCGTCTTTGTACGTCGTGTCAAAAAGCCTGTTCAAGGTTTGGTGCTGCGCCGGATCGAACTCCCACAGATTGAAGGCCCGTTGTTGACACGGGAGGATCCGGTGGACGAGCATACCCTGGACTATATTCACAAGCTTGAGCTGCTTGTTCACCAGGGACTGGATGCATGTTTGCAGTCCGGTCACCTCTCCCTCGTTGCCCCATGACAGGCCCGTCTCTTTCCAGGACGTGAGCCGCATAGGGGGTCCGGACCGGAACTCGGAGGCTGCGACCCAATCAAGGTCGCGCGGCTCGGTGATGTAAAACCACCCCGATTGCCACCCCTTCAGGGTCTCCACAAAGGAGCCCTCGAGCCAAAGGACGTTGGCCATCTTGCCCGCCATGGCGCCTCCGCACTCCGCCTGGCTGCCCCGCACCACCTTCAGCTTGACGTTGAAAGTCTTGAGCCAAAGACCAAAATGGGGGCGGATGCGGAGAAAGGCCTCGCACACGACGATAAACACCAATATGTTGAGGATGAAGTTCGGGGCCAGATCGTGGAAATCCAGGCCATAGTAGAACATGAGCCCCCGGACGAATGGGTGAAGAGGGAAACCCAGTCCGTGGAGGAAGTGGGGAAGGAATACGACCCTCTCATGGGGCCTTGGGGTGGGGAGGAGCTGCCCCTTTTGAGGAAGCCGGTGTGCGATGTTGTTGGACAAGTATCCGGCCTTCCTTAGCTTTTTGACATGGCCCTCCGAGACGGAGAAGATCATCCACTTGCCTCCCGCTCCGGACATTGCTGGAGAAGGTTGAGGTGGGAAGTGCGGGCTTGGGCACTGGAGCTCGGGTGCGCAGAAGATGGATAGGCAGAGGAGGAAGAAGGCGTAGGTAAAAGGTGGATCCTTATCCCCTTATATGGGCGGATGCGGCTACGCGTCCCCACCATCCTGGTAAAACTTGCTTATCTCCCAAGCGCCGTGATAAATGGCGCGGTTGGGTTACCCACGTCCGTATTGATGAGAATCCCGTAAATGGGGGACACAATCTCTGCTTTGACAAGACGTGCCAAGGAAACCGCCTCACAAAACGCGCTGAGGTGGGGAAGCAAAAACGATTCGAATAAAGGCTTGGCCGTAGTGTGATGTCACGCTACGGAATACGTCAGCAGATTAGATTTATGTTAATATTATTCTCTCTATGGCAATATGTGGAAACTTATTTTGCAGAGCCGGACACTACCCTTAGTGTTTACAATATTTTATGAAGAACTTGGAGGAGGAACCCGCCTTGCAATGCCGAAGACAATCTGCACGCCGGACTCGTCGTCTTTGAAGCCTGGTTCAGGGGCTACTGAGGGAGTCCTGGATTAGGGGGTGTCCGGGTAGCCGGACTATATCTTCAGCTGGACTCCTGGACTATGTAGATACAAGATTGAAGACTTCGTGTCGTGTCCGGATGGGACTTTCCTTGGCGTGGAAGGCAAGCTAGGCAATGCGGATATTCAGATCTCCTACCATTGTAACTGACTTTGTTTAACCCTAACCCTCTCCGGTGTCTATATAAACCAGAGGGTTTTAGTCCGTAGGACAACTCCAACATACAACAATCATACCATAGGCTAGCTTCTAGGGTTTAGCCTCCTTGATCTCGTGGTAGATCTACTCTTGTACTACCCATATCATCAATATTAATCAAGCAGGACGTAGGGTTTTACCACCATCAAGAGGGCCCGAACCTGGGTAAAACATTGTGTCCCTTGTCTCCTGTTACCATCCGCCTAGATGCACAGTTCGGGACCCCCTACCCGAGATCCGCCGGTTTTGACACCGACAGAGGCAATTTACGTTAACCCTTTCGTAGGTTCCCGTAGATGTAGAAATATGTGTCCGATCCTGCAATATAGGCCGTCCGATCTATATCTAACAGATAGGAAGGAAACTATGACAATTTACCCGCACTCCTCTCCACATTTGCAGATAAGGCTTTCCCTCGTTCATCCTTTTCACCCACAAGATCTTGATCTTCCGTGCAACGCACGGGCATCTTGCTAGTACTCCTACAATATGTATATTATTGTGAAACTTCATATACACTGGCCGAGATTAATGCAAACACGACAGATTTTCATTACATTTCGAAATTTTATAGGACAAAAAAATAAAAGAAACCCGACCCTAAACCTATTCTATGGCGGCGACCGACGTCCTCCATCTGTGTTCTCCATGTACGGGGGCGGGGTTCAAGACCCGTGAAGTGAAGGTGCGGTCTCCGGCGAGGAAAAGTAGAACACGGGAGACGGACCGACCAGTTGGCACACCATGCCCTGCCGCCTCCCATGCCCTACTCATCCTCGGAGGAGTCCCCGACCTCGGCGGTGCCGGACGTTGGACGACGGCAAGTAGGACGCGTGGCTGACGGTGCTCCCGTCGCCGGCCACCAGCGTGGCCACCGATTGTACGGCGACTTGAGCGAGGGCGGCGACCTTGAGCTCCATCCCCGAAGACAAGCTCTCCCGCAGAGCGTTCGCGCTTGCGGTCATGGCGGACGTGGTTCCATGTAGGAGGACGATGCCCTATGGTGTGGAGGTTAGCTGGGCGTTGCCGCTTTAAGTAGCGTATTCCGGTGAGGCCAAGCGTCCGGGTGCGTCATTAAGTCGCCGGAGTTGTTCCTCGGGCACCGACCCTCTTAATGACGACATACGAATGGACGACATGAATGCGGGCAGCTGGCGCCGGCTAGGAACGCAACGCGTGACGGCACGAGGGACGAGGGTTTTGGTGTGCTAGGGTAGTCAGCTGCGGTCGTGGCAACGTTGGAGATGCCCTTTGCTCACATGCAATCCCCGCATGTCATTGAAAAAGCAAGACGACTCGGCACGGTCTCAGGTCCAGAGGATGCAGTTGGCCGCGCTACACCACTCCGTGGACGCGTCGCGGCGCCCCGTGCATCCTCGACGAGCCGGGTGTTGGGGTGTGTTTGGATTGTGGCCAAAGTGCACCTTGCCAAAATTTTGGTCATGACCAAAAGATTGGTCTTTGTTTGGATGGTTGCCATTTTTTTAGCATGCCAATGAACTCTAGCCAACTCTAGTTCATTTTTCTTGCCAATGTCGGCCAAATCATGGGAACCAATACCTCAACCAAAATTTTGGTCATGACCAAAATATTGGTCTTTGTTTGGATGGTTGCCATTTTTTGGGCATGCCAATGAACTCTAGCCAACTCTAGTTCATTTTTCTTGCCAATGTCGACCAAATCATGGGCAACCAATACCTCAACCGAAATTTTGGTCATGACCCAAAGATTGGTCTTTGTTTGGATGGTTGCCATTTCTTTGGCATGCCAATGAACTCTAGCCAACTCAAGTTCATTTTTCTTGCCAATGTCGGCCAAATCATGGGCAACCAATACCTCAACCAAAATTTTGGCTACCCAATGCTTTGATGGGGCAACCTTGGGCACAAACAAACATACCGTTGGTCGTGCCACGGCACTAACGCCACCCTCGGCAAACTGAAACCGACCGTGTCTAGCGACGATATGAGCGTGTCGCTCACCGCGGTCGCCGTGTCCAGAGGCGGTGCTGGAGCTGCGCCCCGTTGTTGGCCCCAATGAACCACATGAACGGTTGTCGGTGGCGAGGAGGTCGTGGGCCAGCTCCTCCATTGGACTAGTGTGCCCTACGTCGTCCCGACGGGTGTGCCCCACATGTCTGTTTCCCTGTTTTCCCGGCCATATTCGAGCGTCAGTGCTCCGCGTTGCGCATTAGGCCTTTCACTATGTAGGCCAAGCGAGACAACTTATTGTTTATTAGAGCCGTTCAAGTATAATCATGTGGCATTTGCTTATTTCTCATTCCTCTCCAACCCTCTTCTCCATCGATCATGTCGCCCTCCAGTCGAGTTCATCCTCCCACATGCCTCATTTGAACATTCCGCCAAGTATCATTCGCATGTACCCACCCTAGTCCTCTTTCAATAGATCTCTGGACCCCGAGATGAAATCGAGAGGGAACGAGTTGGGGCACGTGATACCTAAGGCGGATTCAAAATTTTGAACCGGTGATCATTGCATCCGCATATCATATATAAAGGGTATTCAATGTTCGTTTCGTTTTTAAAGAGTAGTTTACATATAAGTTTTATGTGTAGTCAAAGTATATCTACTTTGATAAAAAAAGGTATCAACATTCAACAACACCCAATCAATATTGTTAGATTCATACGTACTCCTAGACTTGTACTCGAGATGGTTTCCAATTTGACTATTGACAAGATTAATAGTACATGAGATGTATAATGTGAAAATTATATCATTGGAAACTCCTTTCACATACGAATTTGACCGTATGCATTGTGTAAGTTGCATGTCATATATTATTACTCTAACATTTGGTCAAAGTTCGCATCGAAAAACGCATTAGACCCTGTATGCTTTGTGTAAGTTGCATGTCATATATTATTACTCTAACATTTGTGTAAGTTGCATGTCATATATCATTACTCTAACATTTGGTCAAAGTAGTATAGTGGAAGTGGATCCTCTGACGTAGGTATCCCTGCCTTACCCTCCCTTTCAGTCACTTACTGGCGGACCCCATGCTTGCTAGGCCCCGCATGTCAGTTACTCAATGGGTTCGGCCACGTCAGGGGATCCTCGTCCGTAGTAATACTCCCTCTGTTTTTAGTTACTCCGCATAAAACGGAGGGAGTGGTGGTATAATAAATGACGCGAGCGGGGGAGGGGGAGGGACGTCGGTTTGCTCTCAACTGCGGCCCCACAAGCGAGCGAAAACGCAAGACGAAGCGCGTTCCATTCGGTGAGTGATGTGGAGGGTCCAGCGTGCTGGGCTGCAACGCAAACGCGACAAGAGTGATGTACAGTCAAAACCGATTGACCGGTCGTCACCGGAACCACTATTCACACCAGAACCTTCGCTGCTCGGCCTACGCCAGCCACTGCCCTAAAACCACACCAAATCTCCAGCCCATTCCCCCACCTTTCGATCCCCTAGCCTGCATCAAGCGTCCCCTAGTTCGCCGGAAAGCCATGGTGCGCCGCAAGATCACTTACTACAAGATGCTGACGCCGGAGCGCCGCGCAGAAATCACGGCGGAGGTCGGCGCCACAGACCTATGTTACCAAGCTCGCTTTGTTGCGGGCCAATCCCCGAGTTCTCTGGAGCGAAGCTACGAGGAGGAGGAAGCCGATCCAATGTTCATGGCGGAGGTCGCGGCGCAGAAGGCCCCCGATGGGTATGAGACGATGGACGTCGACTTCGTGCCTGTGTCCGAGTCCCGCATGGTGCAGGCGGACTAGCGGTTCAACATGGCGATACTAAAGGAGGACCGGGAGGCAGAGGCTCAACTCGACGCAGAGCGCGCGCATGCCGCTGCCATCGAGGCTCTACTGCATGCGGAACCGGATGTCGTGGATGTGAACCGGGCGGCGGAGGCTCAATTTGAGGCGGAGCGCACGGATGCTGCTGCCATCAAGGCCCTCCTGCAGGCGGAACCAGACGTCCTGGACTTGAACCAGGCGGCACAGGCTTGACTCGACGCAGAGCGCGGGGATGCCGCTTGAGGGAGTCCCAGATTAGGGGGTGTTCGGGTAGCCGGACTATACCTTCAGCTGGACTCCAGGACTATGAAGATACAAGATTGAAGACTCCGTCCCGTGTCCGGATGGGACTTTCCTTGGCGTGGAAGGCAAGCATGGCGATAGGGATATTCAAGATCTCCTACCATTGTAACCGACTCTGTGTAACCCTAACCCTATCCAGTGTCTATATAAACCGGAGGGTTCTAGTCAGTAGGACAACTCCATCATACAACAATCATACCATAGGCTAGCTTCTAGGGTTTAGCCTCCTTGATCTCGTGGTAGATCTACTCTTGTACTACCCATATCATCAATATTAATCAATCAGGAGTAGGGTTTTACCTCCATCGAGAGGGCCCGAACCTGGGTAAAAACATCGTGTCCCTTGTCTCCTGTTACCATCCAGCCTTGATGCACAGTTCGGGACCCCCTACCCGAGATCCGCCGGTTTTGACACCGACATTGGTGCTTTCATTGAGAGTTCCTCTGTGTCGTCACTTTTGGGCTCGACGGCTCCTTCGATCATCAACGATGATGCGGTCCAGGGTGAGACTTTTCTCCCCGGACAGATCTTCGTCTTCGGCGGCTTTGCTCTGCAGGCCAATTCGCTTGGCCACCTGGAGTAGATCAAAAGCTACGCCCTTGGCCATCAAGTCAGGTTTGGAAGCTTAAACTACACGGCATACATTCGCAGAGATTTGATCTTCGACGGATTCGAGCCACAGCCAAGCGCGCCGCACTGTTTCGAGAGGCATGATCTAGCTCTGCCGCCGAATAGTGCCCTGGGAGCCGCACGCGCACCGATTCCCACCCTTAATTCGGAGCCTATTGCGCCAATTGAGGATGAGCGGTTGGACATCACCTCGGGGGCTACGATCTCAAAGGCGATCGAGCCTAACGTCAGCCCCGTGTTCCGCACGGCCCGTGACTCCAAGGAGCCGGATTCCTCTCCGAACTCCGAACCCCTTGCGCCCCTGCCGATCGAATCCGATTGGGCGCCGATAATGGAGTTCACCGCAGCGGACATCTTTCAGCACTCGCCCTTCGGCGACATCCTGAACTCACTAAAGTATCTCTCTTTATCAGGAGAGACATGGCTGGACTATGGTCAGCAAGGATGGGATGCGGACGATGAAGAAATTCAAAGCCCACCCACCACCCACTTTGTAGCCGCTGTCGACGATTTAACCGACATGCTTGACTTCGACTCCGAAGACATCGACGGTATGGACGACGATGCAGGAGATGAACAGGAACCAGCACCTGTAGGGCGCTGCAAGGCCACCTCGTCATATGACATATACATGGTGGATACTCCAAAAGATGGAGATGGCAATGGAACACCGGGGGATGACACCTCCAAGAAACAGCCAAAGCGTCGGCGCCAACGGTGCCGCTCTAAATCCCGCCAAAGCAAAAACGGTGATTCCGGCATGGAGATAATACTACCCCAGACAGCGCCGAAGAACACCCCCTTCAGCAAGATTCGGCAGAGGAAGATGGAGAAGCCAGCCCTCATGAGAGAGCGGCGGACCGAGAGGTTGAGGATGATAACTATATGCCTCCCTCCGAAGACGAGGCAAGCCTCGACGACGACGAATTCATCGTACCATCAGACCCTGCCGAACAAGAGCATTTCAAACGCAGGCTTCTAGCAACGGCAAGCAACCTCACGAAAAAGCAGCAACAACTTAGAGCTGATCAAGACTTGCTAGCTGACAGATGGACTGAAGTCCTTGCGGCCGAAGAGTATGAACTCGAACGCCCCTCCAAGAGTTACCTAAAGCGCAGGCCGCTACCCCGATCAGAGGAGTTAGCACCTACATCACCAGCGCATGACATGGCCGACCGGCCACCTCGCGGCCGCGACAGAGAGGCCTCTCGGCCCTCCACCCAAGCCATGCCTCGGCGCCGTTCAACTAAGGCACGGGAAAATGCGCCAGACCTGCGAGACGTACTGGAGGACAAGGCAAGGCAAACAAGATCGATCTACGGATCGCGCAGGCGCCCCACGGCATGTGACGGTGATCTTCATTCCGGATACAATAAATCCGGCCGGGCCGAACCCAACAGACATAGCTCCTTCAAGCTGCGTCGTGATATAGCCCAGAATCGAGGCGCCGCACACCCACTATGCTTCACAGATGAAGTAATGGATCATAAAATCCCAGAGGGTTTCAAACCCGTAAACATCGAATCATATGATGGCACAACAGATCCTGCGGTATGGATTGAGGATTATCTCCTTCATATCCACATGGCCCGCGGCGATGATCTACACGCCATCAAATACCTCCCGCTCAAACTTAAGGGACCGGCCCAGCATTGGCTTAACAGCTTGCGAGCAGACTCAATCGGTTCTTGGGAGGACCTGGAAGCTGCATTCCTCGACAACTTCCAGGGCACTTATGTGCGACCACCGGATGCCGATGATTTAAGCCACATAATTCAGCAGCCAGTGGAATCGGCCAGGCAATTCTGGACACGGTTCCTAACAAAGAAAAACCAGATAGTCGACTGTCCGGACGCAGAGGCCTTAGCAGCCTTCAAGCATAATATCCGTGACGAGTGGCTTGCCTGGCACCTGGGACAGGAAAAGCCAAAGTCCATGGCAGCCCTCACGACACTCATGACCCGCTTTTGCGCGGGGGAAGACAGCTGGCTAGCTCGCAGTAACAACTTAGCAAAGAACCCTGGTAATTCGGATACCAAGGACAAAAGTGGCAGGACACGTCGAAATAAGCAAAAGCGCCGTGTTAGCAGCGACAACAACGAAGATACGGCAGTTAATGCCCGATTCAGAGGCTATAAATCCGGTCAGCGGAAAAAGCCATTCAAAAAGAATACTCAGAGCCTGTTCAGTTTGGACCGAATACTCGACCGCTTGTGCCAGATACATGGCACCCCCGAAAGGCCAGCCAATCACACCAACAGGTATTGTTGGGTGTTCAAGCAGGCAGGCAAGCTAAGAGCCGAAAACAAAGACAAGGGGCTGCATAGCGATGACGAGGAGGAGCCCAAGCCGCCGAACAATAGTGGACAGAAGGGTTTTTCCCCACAAGTGCGGACGGTGAACATGATATACGCAACCCACATTCCCAAGAGGGAGCGGAAGCGTGCGCTACGGGACGTATATGCGATGGATCCAGTCGCCCCAAAGTTCAACCCATGGTCCTCCTGCCCGATCACTTTTGATCGAAGGGACCACCCCACTAGCATCCGTCATGGTGGCTTTGCCGCATTGGTTCTTGACCCAATTATCGACGGATTTCATCTCACAAGAGTCATCATGGACGGCGGAAGTATCCTGAACCTGCTTTACCAGGATACAGTGCGGAAAATGGGCATAGATCCCTCGAGGATTAAGCCCACAAAAACGACGTTTAAATGCGTTATACCAGGTGTAGAGGCCAACTGTACAGGCTCAGTAACACTTGAAGTGGTCTTCGGATCTCCGGACAATTTCCGAAGGGAAGAGTTAATCTTCGATATAGTCCCGTTTCGCAGTGGCTATCACGCCCTGCTCGGGCGAACCACATTAGCAAAGTTCAATGCGGTGCCGCACTACGCATATCTCAAGCTCAAGATGCTAGGCTCTCGAGGAGTAATTACGGTCGACGGAAACACCGAATGCTCCCTCCGTACGGAGGAGCACACGGCGGCTCTCACAGCGGAAGTACAAAGCAACCTTCTTAGGCAATTCTCCAGTCCGGCCGTTTAAAAGCCAGACACTGCCAAGCGCACCCGGAATAACCTACAACAAGACCGCCTGGCACGTTCTGAGCAGGCGTAGCAATGCGGCCCCAACCCCAGCCCTCGCGACATAGCGAAACCAATGCCTTGCGTACATCACTACGCTCTTGAAATACCATGGGCGCAGGGGAAGGGGCACAATAACGGCAAGCCCAAATTACGGCTTAAAACGTACTAGGGGCTGCCGAATTCTTTTTTTAATTTTCTCTTACTTTCAGGACTCCACACTTCGGATGACCTGTTCGGCAATTCAACTGCCGCACAAACGATGCAAGATCCAGGGAGGCACACAAGCCATGCCGCATTATGGAACTCCCAGGTGGTCTCTGTTACGAGCGGTATACCTGTTTTGAATACAATTCCACGGCCTGCCCCTGGCCAGGACATGTTAAATAGTCCAATATCTTTTGCTTATCGCACCACTTGTATCATTCTGCTCTGATAGCAGCTTTTCTATAAACAATGCATAACTTTCTGTCTGTTTTTTGCATTATCCTCTTTTTATATATATGTTTATGACATGTTGCACCCGTACACTGTGGTACGGCAAAATGCGCCAGGGGCTTTAGTACCCATAAATATGGCGTGAAAAGTCCGTACACTTTCACAAGTGCGGCACCCCGAACTTATAGCACTATATGCATCGGCTCCGAATCATGATTTGGGTCAATAGTTGGGTTTGCCCGGCTCCTATGTTTTGGTGCCTTACGTTCCGCTATATCGGCTATGGTAGCACTAGGAGAACCACTGCGATTGTGCCCCGGTTGAGCTGGGTTAAGCACCTTAGTGGAGAAAGCTAAAACTGACTGTCATGATGAGGCAAGAGACCGGTCGCTGTTCGAGAGGTTTTTCGAGTCCCTAAAGACTTATGCCGCTTCGAGCAAGGAGCCGACTTTGTCCGGCCAAGGCGTGGATAGAGCCCCGAACTCGGTCTTCCGAACTAGGGGCTTCGCCGAAATTTAAAATTATAGAGTTCTATGGCAAAGTGAGAGTGTTCAAGCATTATAGTCCGATTGCCTGGTTCGTTGTGCTGAGCGCCTCCCTCGAAGGACCCAACTATGGGAAAAAGAGCGCTCAAGTTTATCCCGAACACCCAAGCACTAGTGGCATGGGGGCAGAAGCCGATGACTGCCATCTCTCAATTTTTTTTGATAAATGGCCGCACAGAAAGTAATATTTTAAAATTCAACAAGCATTCCTTAGCGCATATGAACAAGTTTTCAGCGCACAGGATAAACAAGAGCGAGTTCATTCAAAAATTACATCCTTGGTACATTCGTCCGCCACAAGGCGGGCACCCGAAAGAACATCCTTACAGTAGTTCTCGGGCTTGCGATGCTCCTTCCCCGGCGGTGGCCCGTCCCTCACAAGCTTCTCACCGCCCAGCTTACCCCAGTGCACCTTTGCACGGGCAAGAGCCCTATGGGCACCTTCGATGCAGACGGAGCGGTTGATGACCTCGAGCCTTGGACAGGCCTCCACCAGCCACCGCACCAGCCCGAACTAGCTCCTATGCAGGGCCTCTCTGGGCCACAGCCGAACTATGAAGCCCTTCATGGCCTGTTCGGCCGCCTTGTGGAGCTCGACCAGCTGCTTCAGCTGGTCGCTCAAGGGCACAAGGTGTCCGGCCTCAGCATACTGTGACCAGAACACCTTCTCCGCCGAGCTGCCCTCTTCGGCTCGGTAGAATGCGACGGTGTCGGATACGCTGCGGGGAAGATCTGCGAATTCCCCTGGAGAGCTCCAGATTCGGGTAAGTAACAAGTAGTTTACTTTTATACTTCTGCTTTGCATAAAGAATGCCTTACCCGCCGCTATCTTTTTCATTTCCTCCAACTCTTGGAGGGCCTTTTGGCCTTCGACCTTGGCAGACTTGGCAGTCTCAAGGGCCACCGCGAGCCCAGACGCTTGCGTCTTTGACTCAAGCTCCAAACTCTCATGTTTTTTCATGAGAGCCTGAAGCTCTTGCTGCACCTCGCCGACATGGGCCTCAAGTTTCTCTCGCTCGGTGTGCTCCGCGGCCGCTTTCTTTTTGGCCTCGGACAGCGCCTGCTTGAGGGTCGCCACCTTAGTCGTGGCCCCTACAATAAGCAGTACAATCCTGTCATTTTTTGCAATCACATCTTTTTTATAGGCACTTTTTTGTAAGGTATTTCTTACCTTCTTTCTCCTTGAGCTGCCGCTTGGCAAGGCCGAGCTCTTGCTCGGTCCGCTCGAGGCCCTGTTTCAGGGCACCCACCTCCGCAGTCAGTGCGGCGGTGGCTAGCAGCGAAGCCTGCATACGCATATTGACTCCTTGTTGTTAGACTCCTGCGACATTTAATAGATCCTCTATTCGGCTTTTCTTTCCGAACGCCAAACAGAGCATCAGGGGCTACTATCTATGCGGTTATATTTTTACATATTACTTACCTCGAAGCCTGTTAGAAGGCTAGCGCAAGCTTCACTCTGTCCGCTCTTGGCGGACTGAACCTTCTGGATCACCGTACTCATAATAGTACGTTAGGGAAAGCTGTGCAACAAAGGAAGGTCATGAGTTACTTTGATGTCCGAACTTACGATTTCGCCGGATGCTCGGCCCTGTCTGGCCGCTCCTCTCCATCCTCTTCGGCGTCGGGGGAGTAGTACGGCGGAGGGGTCTTCCTCTTCCGGGACCCTTCGGCCTCCCCCATTGGGGCGGCCTTCCTTTTCTTTCCTCCCCCCGCTGGAGGGGGAGAGGTTTCTTCTTCCTCCCCCTCATTTTCATGGGAGGAGAGCGTCTCGGACTTGTCGGATGACGAGTCCGACACCACCATATTACGGGCACTCTTTCGAGTCTCCGTGGCCTTCTTCTTCTTGGCCTTCTTCTCCGGCACCACATAAGGCACCGGAACCAGCAGCTTCACTAGGAGAGCAGGGGCTGGGTCTTCGGGCAAGGGAGCCGGACAGTTAATCGATCCAGACTTCGGCCGCCAAGCTTGTCAAAGGTGAGGGAGTTTAGATCCCGCATAGAGTCAAACTATGAATAAACTTAACATCCTGTAAAAGGTGAAAATAGCTTACCTCGCTAGCATGACGCTGCGAGTTGTATCCACGGTCCTCGGAAGCGGATGTGGGGGCCTCGGCGCCTTTGGTTAGCACCTTCCAGACGTCTTCATACGTCGTGTCGAAGAGCCTGTTAAGGATTTGGTGCTGCGCCGGGTCAAACTCCCACAGATTAAAGTCCCGTTGTTAACACGGGAGGATCCGGCGGACGAGCATGACCTGGATTACATTAACAAGCTTGATCGGCTTGCCCACCAGGGACTGGATGCATGTCTGCAATCCGGTCACCTCTTTTTCGTCGCCCCACGATAGGCCCGTCTCTTTCCAGGACATAAGCCGCGTGGGGGGCCCGGATCAGAACTTGGGGGCTGCGATCCATTCCGGATCGCGTGGCTCGGTGATGTAAAACCATCCTGATTGCCACCCCTTTAGGGTCTCCCCGAAGGAGCCCTCGAACCATAGGACGTTGGCCATCTTGCCCGCCATGGCGCCTCCGCACTCCGCCTGGCTGCCGCGCACCACCTTGGGCTTGACGTTGAAGGTCCTGATCCAGAGGCCGAAATGGGGGCGGATGCAGAGGAAAGCCTCGCACACGACGATAAACACCGAAATGTTGAGGACGAAGTTCGGGGCCAGATCATGGAAATCCAGGACGTAGTAGAACATGAGCCCTCGGACAAATGGGTGGAGTGGAAAACCCAGTCCGCGGAGGAAGTGGGGAAGGAACACTACCCTCTCATGGGGCCTTGGGGTGGGGAGAAGATGCCCCTCCTCGGGAAGCCGGTGCGCGATGTCCTTGGACAAGTATCCGGCCTTCCTTAGCTTTTTGACATGGCCCTCCGTGACGGAGGAGGCCATCCACTTGCCTCCTGCTCCGGACATTGTTGGAGAAGGTTGAGGTGGGAAGTGCGGGCTTGGGCGCTGGAGCTCGAGGGCGCGGAAGATGGATAGGCAAAGGAGGAAGAAGGCGTAGGTAAAAAGGTGGATCCTTATCCCCTTATATGGGTGGATGCGGCAGTGTGTCCCCACCAGCCTAGTAAAACTCGCTTGCCTCCCAAGCGCCGTGATAAATGGCGCGGTTGGGTTACCCACGTCCGTATTGATGAGAACCCCGTAAAGGGGGACACGATCTCGGCTTTGACAAGATGTGCCAACGAAACCGCCTCGCAAAACGTGATGAGGTGGAGAAGTAAAAACGATTCGAGTAAAGAACTTGGCCGTAGTGTGATATCACGCTGCGGAATACGTCAGCAGATTAGATTTGTGTTAATATTATTCTCTCTATGGCAATACGTGGAAACTTATTTTGCAGAGCCGGACACTATCTTTGGTGTTTAAAATCTTCTTGAAGAACTTGGAGGAGGAACCCGCCTTGCAATGCCGAAGACAATCTGCGCGCCGGACTCGTCGTCATTGAAGCCTGGTTCAGGGGCTACTGAGGGAGTCCCGGATTAGGGGGTGTTCGGGTAGCCGGACTATACCTTCAGCCGGACTCCAGGACTATGAAGATACAAGATTGAAGACTCCGTCCCGTGTCCGGATGGGACTTTCCTTGGCGTGGAAGGCAAGCTTGGCTATGCGGATATTCAAGATCTCCTACCATTGTAACCGACTCTTTGTAACCCTAACCCTATCCGGTGTCTATATAAACCGGAGGGTTCTAGTCCGTAGGACAACTCCATCATACAACAATCATACCATAAGCTAGCTTCTAGGGTTTAGCCTCCTTGATCTCGTGGTAGATCTACTCTTGTACTACCCATATCATCAATATTAATCAAGCAGGAGTAGGGTTTTACCTCCATCAAGAGGGCCCGAACCTGGGTAAAAACATTGTGTCCCTTGTCTCCTGTTACCATCCAGCCTTGACGCACAGTTCGGGACCCCCTACCCAAGATCCGCCGGTTTTGACACCGACACCGCTCTCATCGACGCCCTCCTGCAGGAGGAACCGGATGTCCTGGACTTGAACCAGGCGGCGGAGGCTCGACTCGACGCGGAGCGCGCGGATGCTGCTGCCATCGAGGCCCTCCTGCAGGCGGAACTGGATGTCCTCGTCTTGAACCGGGTTGTGCTCTCGTCCGTGCAGAGCGCCCGCACGCTCCGCTTGAACGAGTAGCTGGAGGCCGAGGACAACCATGGTGCGGAGACACACGTCGGCAGCGACGGTTGGTTCGCGCCGGCAGCCAAAGACGACGAGGCCGTATCTTTCCGCGAGCAGTGATAGTTTTTCTTTATGTTGTTGTTTTCATGGATAGTTTGTTGTGTAAAAACATATATTTGTTATGCAAGTTGCCTGACTTGGGTCAGTCTACCATTTCAGGCGGTTGGATGAATATCCTACGTCTCCTAACCCTTCTTTCCTTCTTCCTCATCTCTTCTTCTTCCCCAACAGACCACAACACGGGCCGTACGGATACTCCCCAACATGCGGTTGGATAAACATACTCTATGAACGAAAATTATGTGTCAGCGATAGGATGGCTGAGTTTGGCGTGTTCACATGCGACAACACGTGTCAGTGAGGGTGCGTTTCCTTGGTTGGGTTTGCGGCGTGCAGGAGCGACTGTGTGAGGGTGCGGTACGACCGCGGCGTGCAGGACTGACCATGTGAGGGTGCGGTGCGACCGCGATAGCCGTGCGCAAGTGTACCTCCTTCTCATTTTGAAAACTTTAGGAAAGCTTGGCAAAAATGTGTGGTGAAGTTTGGCAATGCAAGGCCTAGACCCAAACAGGATAAGTACGTACATACTAGGAGTACTAGTGTTTAAAAAGAAAGGCTGGGTTTTCCTTCGCGGGATTTAATCGATACAAATCCTCGTTTCACGTGTCAATTAATGCATATTTTCTTCTCCAAAGACCAAAGAGCTAACCATCTCACTCCTCATCGCTTGATTAATGCAGTGCCATGCAAACCAACCTTCTCACTTCTGCATGCATGCAGGAGATATTAATGTCCTTGGTTGCTAACCCCATCAATTTTGCCTCGATTAGTGTTAGTGGCCCTTTCCAAATTGTAATTTTGATATACTGACCTTGTGTACAAAAAAATGGAGGTAGTAACTATATTTGACTTCCTTCCCCATTGCGGTGACGTCGACGATATTTTTTTTGGTGGTTTGGCAAAGTGTGTTCGACGGAGAACACCATTTAGGGAGACCACGGTAAGTCGTTCACAAGCACTACTAGGGAAAAGGCTAGCAGCAGCACGGGTTTTAGGTGTATCAGTAGCGCGGGGACTGGCGCTACTAATAAGGCGCTACAGCTAACACGTACCAGTAGCGCATGCTCACCCGCGCTACTGCTACACAAGTGTAGCAGTAGCGCGCTTAAAGGAAGCTCGCTACTGCTAATAGCTATAGCGCCTTCTCCTGTGCGCGCTACTGCTACTACCGCGCTGCTGCTAACTTTTCTCCACTCGCTACTGCTAATTTTAGTAGTTTTTTGTTTTTTTCGGCATATTTGTTTTGTATTTGAACAGGCTTTATAGAAGAATCTTTAGCACATACAGATGTCATCATGATACACATACAAATGCCTGCGAGACCACAAATGTAATCATAGCATATACATACAAATAGTCTTGTCATAATCATCATCCAACACAAAGTGGTATCTTGTTATCATCTTGAAAATAGCAATACATGCAAGTCTCGAATACTTGCAACTACTACGTCATCCATCTAAACAAAGGTATACGCGAGAAGAGCTATCACTATGAGTGAGAGCGGAACTATGCAGTACATGAGATGGCGGTTACGAGTCCTCTCTCGCGCTAGTGTGAACCTCAAGTAACTAGCTTCTCCTTCTTGTCTGCTTTTGAAGCCTTTATGGCTGGCATCCGAGAACCCATTCACTTGCGCCTGACACTCATGCCACTCGTTGTACACCACCGAAACCTTCCCTTTGTACACGACATAGCAGTTCCATCTCGCCATCAAGAAACTAGGTGCCTGTTAGAGATGCATGTTCATGAAGAGGATGTACAATCATATATATGCAACAAAATATACTAGAGAACACCGAAAAAGAAAGGGTTAGCAACTAGATGCAACATACAGTATGCAAATTAATTAACTAGAGGTACGCAGGTCATCGTACGCAAACTAACAAAGTAGCGTTACGCAAGTTCGGCAGGGATCATGGACATCACAAAGTTTCATCGCTACAAATAGTATACAAGTTCAACCGACACATATCATCATCATCGGCATCATAAATCACTAGAAGTTCCATCCTTCCATGTCGTCAAGGATGGACCCTAGCTTCTTGAACGGCATGAGGTCTAGACGTTGCATGCCTATGCGAGTTCGGACGTCAGCTCGCGATATAGGGCCGTGGTGGAACATCCCGTATCGACGACTTCTTTCATGATGATCGTCGCAATGTCACTTTAGATGCGAAAGAAGTCATCTCTAAGTTTATAATCCGCTTATCCATGAGATTCTAGCCACTTGTGGATATGATCATCATTTCTGCTTCTCATGCGAAGCTTTGGGTGATTCGTGTTGAACTGAATCATGAGATGGAGGATGTAGAATCCATCCTTCTTGCTTGGTTTTGGGACATGGATGCAGGAGAAGTTAGTTTTATGCGCGAAACCCATCTTCTTGTTCCTTTGTTTCATTATCTGCATGTGGCCACCTCTAAAGCTGAAGCCTTGGAGAGCATCATCTAGAATATTCATTATGTGGGTGTAGTCTTTTTTCTCGTAGTCTCTGGAAGGGTCAAAATACACGGCGTGGGAGACTTGCGGGTAAAGAACGATAAGGACAGCGCGCCCGTTGCTGCGGGGAAAAGACACCTCAAATTATTCCGCATAGAGAGAGAAGGAATGATTGAAATGTATGAAAGGGTTGTTCGAAACTGACTTACTTTGGATGATAAGGCACGAGGACAATTTCCCGGTCCTTATTCTGTACCATGAAGTTTTGGAGGTAGTCCCTAGCAGTTTCACGCTGAAAGTCGCCGAGACTCAAGAAAGACTCGTGCATGTAGTACGGATCCACCACATAGATTTGCGAGACTTCTTCACTCTTCATGACGGAGCTCATATGTAGCGCAAAAAGGCGGACGATTGTAAAATCGAGCCGCCTTGTCAGAAACATCTCAAAGATATGGTCAAACCGCAGGAAGAACACCTCCGTGGGCCGTGTCTCGATGTTGCACTTCCCCTCAGGCACACGAGCCGTGTATGTCGGATATCCTGGATCATTTGAGGCTAGTAGGCTTTTCTCAGTCGACAACACATGGTCGTGCAGTCTCCTGAGATCCCCTGATAGTGCCTCCAGCGGTTTCGGCGGTAGCATCGGCTCGCCCGTGAGATGAAACATGGCCGCACCTTTCACGGGTACACGCTCTTCAGAATGCATCGTCTGGCTGCTATGTGCTCTGGCTTGTTTGGAGGCAGCTATCTTCCCTGATCTCTTTCTCTCCTTTTTCTTGGGCACACCTTCTAGACCCTTCCTTAACCCCTGCCCCAGTGTTCCCGGGCTAAGTACTGTACGACCCTCGCGCCCGGATAGTTGAGCCTGTGTTGAGGCGGCATCTTCAGGCATGTCCTGTGAGGATTTCATGAAGAGAGACTTTTTGCAATCCCTGCTACGACCTTCCTGCCCGGGCATAACATCCATATCCTCATTAGCAAGCTGATAGCCCGATTTGTCATATGGTTGACTCATCAATTCTGTGTCACAGTCATATGCGTTTGTATTGAGGGAATCCATAGGGTCGACCTCCGTCTCATCATCCATTCTCTGTTCTATAGGACAAATTACATCAGCCAACACTATTGCACCCCCTTCATCATGTCGTCCGCCGCTCTCCGGCACTACAGGAGCTGGTAATTGCGTTGGCGGGGTGGTGGTCTCCGCACATGCTTGTTGATGTGTGGTTATTGGTGTTCTCTCGGCCGGCTCCAAATGAATAAGATTCTTCAGCCATAGCAGCACCCAACCCTTGCAGCTTCCAATCCGTGGCGGGGTCTCGTCGTCCGCTCCCACATCCTGTACTGGAGGAGGCAAATCCTCGTGCCCCGATTTCACACTGGACAAGCTAACCCTGAAGTGCCCAGTAGGGATCGGCTGGTTGTGGAACGTGGGTTGCAAGGGGTCCATTATCATCCCCTTACCCTCGGGGGCACGCTGTCGGCCTTGACGCGCCCGAGGGTCTGACGAGGCCATCGAGACATCATCGGGTGCTTGGTTTTGCGGCTCTCGGGCGGCTTACCATGGTGGGGATTGCATCGTGAGGGTGGCCCCTCCCGCACGACCAGCCACACGAGCTGTCGTCTTTGCCTGGGAAGGCCGTGGCATTCCAGCCCGCTGTGATCCTTCCGCCTCGGCAAAACCAATCAGACTTTGGATGGTAGCTCATCACTCATCCAACTGGTCTGCCGCCGGTGGAAATCTCAACAATAGTTGGGCTCGCGCCATGGCCTCTGAGGCAGTGCTTGTGAAAGCACAAGTGCTCCCTGGGTGGTTTTGGTAATTAATGTCAACATATCTCTTGTTGGACTAACACTTTTACCTAGTATGTTTCAGATAAGTTCAACAATGAAGTGGCATGGACTAAAGGATGTGGAACCCCTTCAAGATGCTAAGGACAAAAGATTGGCTCAAGCTTTAAGAACAAGACTCTACATTTTATATTTTTGTGATCCAAGATCACATTGAGTCTATAGGAAAAGCCAATACTATCAAGGAGGGATGAGGTGTTGCTTAATGAGCCTCTTGCTTCATGTGCTTAGTGATATGCTCCAAAACCCTCAACTATCTTCCCACATCCACATTTGACCTAAGCCAAAAATCAAACTCGGCCCCACCGATTCTTTCTATCCGGCGCCACCGAGTTTCACTTGTCATAGCCACTGCCACAAACCCTAGCAAATCGGTTTCACCGATAGGGATCTCGGTCTCACTGAGATGGGATCGTAATCTCACTGTGTATGTCCATTGCCAAAATCAGTCTCACCGAGTTTGAGCAATCGGTACTACCGAGATTACAATGCAAACTCTCTGGTTAGCTTATTACCAAAATCGGTCCCACCGAGTTTGTGTAATCAGTCTCACCGAGTTTGCCTGACCAACTCTCTGGTTAGCTAATTACCAAAATCGGTCCCACCGAGTTTGTGTAATCGGTCACACCGAGATTACGCTATGCCCTAACCCTAACCATATCGGTCCTACCGAGTTGCATCTCAGTCCCACCGAAAATCCTAATGGTCACTAGGTTTGCTAAAATCGGTCCGACCGAGTTTAACGATTCGGTCCCACCGAGTTTGGCAGATTGTGTGTAACGGATAGATTTTATGTGGAGGCTATATATACCCCTCCACCCACTCTTCATTCGCGGAGAAAGCCATCAGAACACATCTACACTTCCAATACACATGTTCTGAGAGAGAACCACCTACACTTGTGTTGAGCTCAACATATTCCATTCCTACCATATGAATCTTGATCTCTAGCCTTCCCCAAGTTGCTTTCCACTCAAATCTTCTTACCACCAAATCCAAATCCCGTGAGAGAGAGTTGAGTGTTGGGGAGACTATCATTTTAATCACAAGAGCAAGGAGTTCATTATCAACACACCATTGGTTACTTCTTGGAGAGTGGTGTCTCCTAGATTGGCTAGGTGTCACTTGGGAGCCTCCGACAAGATTGTGGAGTTGAACCAAGGAGTTTGTAAGGGCAAGGAGATCGCCTACTTCTTGAAGATCTACCGCTAGTGAGGCAAGTCCTTCGTGGGCGACGGTCGTGATGGAATAGACAAGGTTGCTTCTTCGTGGACCCTTCGTGGGTGGAGACCTCCGTGGACTCGCGCAACCGTTACCCTCCGTGGGTTGAAGTCTCCATCAACGTGGATGTACGATAGCACCACCTATCGGAACCACGCCAAAACATCCGTGTCTCAAATTGCGTTTGAATACTCCAAACCCTTCCCTTTACATTCTTGCAAGTTGCATGCTTTACTTTCCGCTGGTCATATACTCATTGCATGCTTGCTTGATATGTATTGCATGTGTTAAACTTGTGCCTAAACTCCACCTAAACTTAAGAATATTGAAAACTGCAACTTTTGGCACTTAGTGTCTAATCACCCCCCCTCTAGACACCTCTTCTCGATCCTTTCAATTGGTATCAGAGGTTTGGTCTCCATTGCCTTGGTTTAAACACCTTTGGAGGAAGATGGATGTGTCTACTTTAGGGAGTCTTAGACATAGAGTGCCCATTCTTGATGGAGAGTATTTTCATGAGTGGAAAAATGAAATGCTTGAGATTTTCAATGAATATCATTTGAACAAGTACATTGCTAGTCCTTGTGCACCTCATATTGATCCTTCGCACCCTACCCTAGATGAAGATATTGACATGATTCGCAATCTTAGAACTATTGAGCTCATCATTAGAGGATTGCCCAAAAATTGGTGTTTGTCTGTTTGAGCTTACCAATCTCATGCATGCTAAAGGAAACATTGGAATCATTAGCGATATCATATTCGAAGCTATTAGAATTCATAAAGGTAACCATTGTGATGATCATTTATCTAATGAATTACCCTCTCTAGGAATTGATCAATCACAAGATGATAGGATACTATGATGAAGATGATGATAGTGACTATGATCTTGATGATGCAATGATGCATTTTGGTCTTATGGCAAATTTTCGTGGCTACATGGCTGGAGGAAAGGAATGGGTCCTTGATAGTGGATGTACTAATCATATGACCGGAGATGAAGAGATGTTCCGTGAGCTTGCTAAAAATGACGGCCCTCGAAAATATGTCACCTTTGGTGATAATTCAAAGGGTGAGGTGGTTGGCCTTGGTAAGGTGGCCATCTCACATGATAGCTCCATACAAAATGTCATGCTTGTTGAATCCCTTGGATACAATTTACTTTCAGTTTCTAGACTTGCGGATTTTGGTTTCAATGTCCTATTCACTGAAGTAGATTGCCAAGTGTTTCGTAGAGACAACCATAAAATGGTCTTTACCGGTATACATAGAGGAGATCTTTACATTGTTGATTTCACTAAAAGGGCTCAACCTAAAACTTGCTTAATTGCTAAATCTTCTAAAGGCTGGTTGTGGCATAGAAGACTAGGTCATGTTGGAATGCGAAATCTTGATAAGCTTATTAAAGGTGATCATATCCTTGGAATATAGGATGTCGTATTTGACAAGGATAGACTCTGTAGTGCTTGTCAAGCAGGGAAACAAGTTGGAGGAAGTCACCGCGCAAAGAACATCATGACCACAAGAAGACCACTCGAGCTACTTCACATGGATCTCTTTGGACCAAATGCAGACAAGAGTCTTGGTGGTAACTCATTTGGTCTAGTCATAGTTGATGATTTTTCAAGATTTACGTGGGTGTTCTTTCTTGATGACAAGTCGCGGGTCCAAAAGATCTTCAAAAACTTTGCTAGGAAGGCCCAAAATCAGTTTGACGTGAAGATCAAGAAGGTTCGGAGCGACAACGAAACGGAGTTCAAGAACGCAAATGTGGACACCTTTCTTGACGAAGAAGGGATTTCACATGAGTTCTCGGCTACATACACACCTCAACAAAATGGAGTTGTTGAGAGGAAGAACTGGACTCTTATCGAGATGGCAAGAATGATGCTTGATGAGTACAAAACGCCAAAGCACTTTTGGGCGGAAGCGGTTGAGACAACTTGTCATGTAACAAATCGCTTGTATCTTCACAAGCTACTTGGCAAGACGGCATACGAGCTCCTCACCGGTAACAAACCCCAAGTTGGATACTTTCGAGTATTCGGCTCAAAGTGCTACATTCTTGATAAGCATCGTCGTTCTAAATTTTCTCCTAAATCTCATGAAGGTTTCCTACTTGGTTATGGCTCAAACTCTCACACTTACCGTGACTACAACAATTTCACCAGAAAGGTTGAAGAGACGGTAGATGTGAAGTTTGATGAATCTAACGGCTTGCAAATAGAGCAATTACCAATTGATGTAGGAGACAAAGACCCTTCGGAAGCAATTCAAGACTTCCCCATTAGCAAGATTCGTCCAACAGAAATGAAGGAGAGTACCTCGTCTGTCCAAGTGGAAGCTTCTACCTCACGACAAGGTGAACCAAGAATTGATACAGAAGCATCCACAAGTGGGACACACCAAGATGAAGAATACGAGGAAGTACACCAAGATGAACATCAACAACCTCCTTCTCCACCACGACAAGAGAACGACAACGTCAACAATGAAGAAGGCCAAGAAGAAGAGCAAGATGAAGAGGATGTTCCAAACCGACCCAAGCAAAAGCTTTCACGAGTTCGAGCAAGAATTGCCAAAGATCATCCCGTCGAACAAATCTACAATGATATCCAAACCGGGAGAATTACTCGCTCTAAAACTCGCTTAGCTAACTTTTGTTAACATTACTCATTCATTTCTAAAATTGAACCTATGAAGGTTGAAGAAGCATTGAAGGATCCGGATTGGATAAACGCTATGCATGAAGAGCTACACAACTTTGAGAGAAATCAAGTATGGACATTGGTCGAGAAGCCCGACAACAACCACAACATCATTGGTACCAAATGGGTGTTTCGCAACAAGCAAGATGAAGATGGACAAGTGGTTCGCAACAAAGCACGTCTCGTCGCCCAAGGCTACACATAAGTTGAAGGTATGGACTATGGTGAGACATATGCTCCCGTTGCTACACTTGAGTCCATTCACATCTTACTTGCCTATTCTAATCACCATGATATCACCTTGTACCAAATGGACATTAAAAGTGCTTTTCTAAATGGCAAAATTGAGGAGGAAGTTTATGTTAAGCAACCCCCCGGATTTGTCAATCCTAAGAAACCTAATCATATTTACAAAATTCACAAAGCTCTTTATGGTCTTAAACAAGCTCCTAGAGCATGGTATAAATGTTTGACCAAGTTCCTTACTGGAAAAGGCTTTGAAATTGGTAAAATTGATTCGACTCTTTTTACTAAAAGGGTTGATGGAGAACTATTTATGTGCCAAATTTATGTTGATGATATCATATTTGGTTCAACTAACCCTCTTTTTAGTGAGAAGTTTGGAAAGCTAATGTCGGAGAAGTTTGAGATGTCTATGATGAGTGAACTCAAATTCTTTCTCGGTTTGCAAATCAAGCAAACTAAGCAAAGTACATTTGTCTCACAAACGAAGTACACCAAAGACTTATTCAAGAAGTTCAATATACAAGAATGCAAAGGTATGACTACATCCATGCCTACTAGTGGACATCTTGATTTGACCAAAGATGGTGAACTGGTTGATCAAAAAATTTATCGCTCTATGATTGGTTCATTGCTATCTCTATGTGCCTCTCGTCCTGATATTATGCTAAGTGTGTGCATGTGTGCACGATATCAAGCTGCTCCTAAAGAATGTCATCTTAAGGCTCTGAAAAGGATAGTGAGATACTTAATCCATACACCAAATTTTGGCATTTGATATCCTAAGAGGTCCTCTTTTGATCTTGTTGGCTACTCCGATTCGGACTATGCCTCCACTTCGGGTACTTGTCAATTCCTTGGTAGATCTCTAGTGTCTTGGTCTTCCAAGAAACAAAACTCGGTATCCTTATCCACCGCCGAAGCGGAATACATTGCCTCTGGTTCATGTTGTGCTCAATTACTTTGGATGACCCAAACTCTTAAAGATTATGGGATATATGTGAAACATGTTCCATTGCTATGTGACAATGAAAGTGCTATTAAGATTGCTCACAATCCCGTGCAACACTCTCGAACTAAGCACATTGAAGTTCGTCATCATTTCATTCGAGATCATGTTGCCAAAGGGGACATTAACCTTAAGCATGTTCGCACCGATAAGCAATTGGCAGATATATTCACTAAACCACATGATGAGAAAGTGTTTTGCAGGTTAAGAGGTGAATTGAACATCATTGATGCTTCAAACATGGAGTAGGAACTCCATTTGATACATGTGAGGCATGAGCCTATGACTAATCCTTGATATTTCTCTTATGATGCTATTCATATGTCTTGGATATATTTGTACCTTGCATGTTATCTAACCCGTGTAGGTACTTGGTTGGATCTAAATCTATGAGATTGCAACTCACTCACATCTTGAGCAATCTCTACATCGCCAAGTGTCTACTCAATGGTGGTTGAAGACAAGGAAGCACAAAGCCATTCAAACATATCCTTTGACAAATTCTATGTTAAATCCTATAATTGTCATTTTGGATACACAAGTGATCTTTCCTGCAAGACTAACCCATGTAGGTAGATGAACTCAAACTCCAAATGGTGCTCCCAACTCTTGATGAACTACATCAACCTTGAGCTACCTGTCGGGGATATACCCCGCGGTATGACCCGGCTGGATGTATAAGCCACCAGACTTGGTGACTCACTAATGACCCGCCCTGACTGGACGACACACTAAGTGACCCGCCCGATCCTGGCGACTTATGGGTGACCTGGCAAGCGGATCAGAGGAGCGACAAGACCCAGGGGCCCAGGAGGCTCAAGGCCCAGAAGGTCGGCTTACGTTATGGTAGGCCAGCTTAAGGAAGAAGGCATAAGGAATATTTCCTTTACGAGGAAGCAAGACCCGTACTTGTATCCGACTTGTAATAGAGAATAAGTTAGTTCTAATCCTAATAGGACTCCACATGTAACCCGCCCCTCTAACTTATATAAGGAGGTGCAGGGCTCCTCAAGAGGGACAGGCAAGAAGAAAGAATCTCTAGGGCTAGATACAAAAAGCTGGCTTACCGGCGACTCTCTCATGATCATAATGAGACCTAGCCCCAAACAGCATGTAGGGGTTTTACCGGATGATGTTTCCCGGGCCCCGAAGCTGTCTAAATCCTTGTCTTTTGTGTTGCGTCTCTCGTCCCGATCAACGCCTCTCAAGCTACCGCCTAGATGTGTTGGCCTTGCGACTAAGTCTTGGCACTAAGGACATCTGCCGTGACAAATCCACGACAGTTGGCCACCACCGTGGGGCTAGGCGCACGGTGGTGTTGAGTTCTTGGAGGGACTTCTTCAGGGATCAAGAAGCTCGCGATGTGTTGAATGAGAAAGAGCTGGCGCAGAAAACGTCATCACTGACGAATAGTCAAAACAGCGTGTACAACATTAAAAGTACAAAAGAAATTAGGGTTGCGATCGATTCCGCCCCTGCTATCTCGCAAGTCGCCGAGGCGGACAATTTTCTCATTATTAATGCTGATCTCTACTACGGGCGTGTGAGTCAGACTACAATGTCCAATTGCGTGGTGTTTTGGTTTTTGCCAAAATCAATTATGACCCGGACGAGGAGTCAGACCGGCCAGGGTTGACCCACGTCCCCGAATCCGAGTTACCGCCACGGTCTCGTCGAGACCGCTCCGCCTTCGCCGACCCGGTCGCCTGGCCTCCGAATTGCTTTGTCCTCGAGTTGCCCTGGCCTCGCCTCCGTCTTGCTCCCATCGTGGCTCACCGTGTCACGCCTTTGTCGTGGCCTCGCCCTGCAGGCCGGTGTGTTTTCGCCGCCATGACGCTGCGCTTCACTACGAGCGGCCTCGCTTCACAGAGCCGCTCGTCTCCTCCGCAGATGAGGTTGCATCCACACCTGAGACTACCGAGGAACAACGACCGTTAGGATGCCAAGGTGAACTCTTCCAAAACAAACGCGACCCGGAAACGGACAGAAGTTGCAGATTTGATCCTCCACCACGCCACCGGCTCACCTTGTGGCTCCTCCACCGCGAGCTGCGCCTTGGCCGCAACTGCGGTCTCCATTGGCCGGCGTGGCTAACCCACATCCACCTGCCTTCGCCACTCGCCTCCGCAGCGCTTGCCTCGCTCCGAGTCGCCGTTACTGTAACTGGGCTGCTGTGTCCGCGCTGCCTCTGCCGCGGCTGTGTTGTCAATTGCTACATCGGTTCTTATGGCCAAACTGCAGGAGCACTACCAAGATAATTAATAGCAGCAAAGGACGAGCGCATGCACAAGACTGCAGAGTGCTTGAAGAAAATGAGAATTATCAAGCTACACACAAGGAAGTTATAGGAAGCCAAATTCAAGAGTCAAGGGAAGAAAAGTTACTACTAACATGTGGATCCCAAGGAAAAAAGGATCCAGAAACCCCCACGACCTAGAAGCGATTCAAGTCACGAGTTCAGTCTTTGCGGACGGGGGGCTCTGGCCTCTGCCGGGTTACCATCACCGCTGCGACGCCTGCACTGGCCGACCCGCTAGCCGTCTCGCGCCGCTCCAGATGGTGCTGGGTCACTGCTGCCGTTCTGCCGAGGCCCTGCCCGCAAGCGCCCCCATAGCTGCATGGTTGAGTCACCCGAGCCAGTTGGGCCTTCATCGCTGCCTTGACTCAGTACTGCTGCTCCCCGCGCGCCGGCTCACCACTGCAGTCAGCTCCTGCCGTCCGCTCGCGCCGGCTTACCGACCACGCCCGCGGCCTTGCTCCTCTTCTGCCGGGCCCGATCTTAAGCCGCCAATGCGCTGCCTCCGTCCCCATTGACCCGCATTGCTGCCGCGCTGAGTTGCCGTTCCTACCTCGAAATCGCCACTGGCGTGAGCCACCGCGAGTCGCGGCCTCCCCTCACCTTGCCTTGGCTCTGCCTTGAGCTGCCACTCCGCTCGGACTCGTCTCCGCCGTCGCCTGCTGCCTCGCCTCTATGCTGCCGCGCCTCGAGTCGCCCCTGCTTGGTTTTGCCTCTGAGCCGCTGCCCCCAGGCATGCTGGTTGCCGCCTGAAGAAACGAAAGATGGGGAGCTGATTGGACGATTGACAAAGAAAAACAAAAAGAGAGATAAAAAAAGGGTGGATGTGGGTTAAATCATCATTCACGTTGCTGTCGGGCTCCATATACAGTTGAATTATGGACGTGCAAAGATCATTGGTCATCCCGATGCATCAGGTGATATCTTTCCGCCAAATTTTATCAACATGTTAATTCGTCTGAGAATAATTACTTGGACATGTAATATCGTTTGGCAGGACAATTGTTTATTACAGATGAGGCATTATACTGCGGGTATGGAGCACACACGGGTAATGTGTTGCAGCGACGTTTTCGTCCATGCCACACTACCCGATGAATAGACGTGCGCAAGTTGCCGCCCCTGTGGCCCGGTCTACATTTACTCACTACGTTGCTGCCGACTCTCCCGCCCGCACCAGCTTACAACGCCGTGGCCGTCTCTCGCGACCACGCCGGCTTACAACAAGGAGGACAACTTGCCCGTCCGCACCGGCTTACAACGCCATGACCGGTTCATCTGTGTGTGCCACTTTAGATGTTGCAGTCGTATTTACCGTCCATTTCTCACAGCCTGATCTACATCAACACACCGGGCCGCGTCTGTCTGCGTGAGCTGTTCATTGAGTATGAGCAAGTCACTACTTGGGAAGCCCGGTTTCTCTTCCAACAATTTTGAGGCAAATTATCATATATTATCAGCCGCCGACTGCACTGGATGGTTCAATGGGCAGGCGCACAAGTCGCCGCCACTACAGTTTGGTTAACTTCAAACAACCAGTTGGAAGGAGCCATTGGCCGAGTTGCTGACACGGCTCATACGGGATCATTTATAACCCGCCGCAGTCACCTCAACCTTTTGTGGGTTCACCTAACGCTATCACCGCCAATGATATACACCTCTGTTGTGGTCAAATATGGAGAATCTCAAGCCAACTCCTCGAGTCGTCTTGAGACTCGGGGGCTACAATGGTATGACTCGGCAGAACTGGCTGGTTTCAATACATTCAAGAATTCCGAGTCATTGGAGGGAAAATAACCCGGCCCCAGAGATTACTGCTCTATCAATGAAAATTTAAAAAGCCGTCAGAAAAATTCCGGCTCACAATGATGCTTCCGGTTTACCATCCGGTTCAAGGGAAATTTATCTACCACAAAGCTTTGAAGCTCTCAAATCCGGTTCAAAATCCGGCTCAAGGTAAATTTGTCCCTCACAAATTTTTGAAGCTTTCAAATCCGGTTTAAAGTTCCGGTTTAAAAGAATTAATCTCTCGCAAGTTCGAGTTCTAAGAAAAATTAAAGGTTGCCAAAAATGGCTTGCTGCCATGATGCGCGGTTCAAACATGAATATCCTGCCTTACGGCTTATCTTATTATGGTCACTTGGGGGCTTCCTACTCATCGGGCATGGCTATCAGTACCCTCTTGATCGGCGCAATGCCAAAACTTATATGGTCACTTGGGGGCTTCCTGTTCAAACATAGGTCGTATTCGAACCAAAGAGAACATAGCTGTCGATACCCTTTTGATTGGTAAACTGCCGAACACACTTGGGGGCTTCTTGATCGTATCTGAATCATAGCTCAACCCCTTTGGGAATCGACGTGGATCGTATTCGAATCAGCGTCGCTAAACAACTCTTAAGGTCATTTGGGGGCTTCCTGTTCAAACATAGGTCGTATTCGAACCAAAGAGAACATAGCTGTCGGTACTCTATTGATCGGCAACGCCAAAGCCACTGGGGGCTATATGATCGTATTCGAATCTTAGCTTAACCCCTTTGGAACGGTTTACTGACCGTATTCGAATCAGAAGCCTCAAAATTTTGTCTGTCTCTTGTACAGTTTTTTGCAATCGCAGTTATTTGACTTTGTCTTGAGACTTTTTGGATCATATTTGAAAGCATCTAGGGAGTGGCTTTGATTCCACCGGCTTAACCTTGATCAACAGAGTTGTCAACACATAACAAACATCATATGTGCCGGGTTTACAGAATTGGGTTCTAACCCTCATTGTCCGGGTCACATAAACCGGCGCTATCATTCAAAGGATCATAGGGATCTTGTGATCTACTTGTGTGAAGGATAAGACTACATTTGGGTGGTTACCCGCCCTGGCTTTTGACGTTAGGTCGCCAGGGCATATGTTGCTTAAACTCTATGCAGGATTTACAGAGCTATGACTTACATAAATGATCAAGTTCAAGCCCATCATCAAAGATTGAAATTGGTGTCTCAAAAGGGTTATTAATTCTTGATTTTCTCAAAGGCTATAAGCCACCGGGTTACAAAAATTCCGGCTTACAATGAATGCGCATTAAGTCGTCATCGGCCAAGAGCCGCCAGGTATTTAAACTCCGGATTTACTTGTCAACCGATGAGGTATTCAAATCTTTAATAGCCAAAACTGGCTGGATTTTCATGATGATATTGAATGATTGAGGTTTTCATACTGGATTACATTATTCAAATCTTAAATAGCCAACATGGCTGGATTTCTATTGTGATTATCAATAACCAGTGTTATATGATTGTGGTTTTCAAAGTCGCTTTAGCGCAACGGCTATTATTTTTATCAATGGGCATGATTTATTTTACAATGGAGGAAATAGTCCCGAGTCGCTGCAGGCTTATGACCCGGCACTTGGGGGCTACATTGTTCAAATCAAGATTACATCGAATATACAAGTCCCATGTCACTGCCAGCATGCACCATGGCACTTGGGGGCTAATGCAAAGTCATTTTTTGCTCAACTTATTGAAGACCCGACTCATCACATTCTAAATGAGCCGGCCCTTGGGGGCTATCAATTGCTCCTGTCAAAACTTCAAGGTATACAAGCTTGAGTCCATTATATTGAAAGATCCACTACTCAGTTGGTAGAGTACAAAGCTCTTCACCTTATGGACGTGGGTTCAAGCCCCATGGTGGAGATTACATCATATGATGTTATTATCAATGAGTTATATATAAAGTCCCAACTCAGTATTATCTTACTGAGCCGGCCCTTGGGGGCTATACGTCACCGCTCAAGTCTACATCATCATATTTACAAAAGTCCCTACTCATTACTGCTTATATGACCCGACCCTTGGTGGCTATACTGGTTGAAGTTTTTATGGGCATCAGGCAATTACAAGTCCCAGGTTGCTGCAAGCATGACAACCCGACACTTGGGGGCTACAGGTAATATGGATATAAGGGAGAAAAAAAATCTTTAAATTCTCAGTTTTGAGCAAACCAGATTGACCCGGTATCTGCAATAATTATGACCCGGCGTCGGTATCAATTATCACTCCACATCATCTGTTTATAACCCGGTGATTTTGGTAATGATAAATTGGCAAGATATACATATTCAAGCCGGCTGAAAATCAGATAAGTATTTCAAGACCAATATTTTTTAAAGCCGGAGCTTTGGAGGCCGACTCAAGTGGAGTATTCTTCACAATATTTCTCTGCGAGAAACCAACTTCAGCAAATTGAACATGAAGCTGGCCTATTGACCCGGACTTTCCAGAAGGAGGAGATGACAAGGACTTAAGGATGTTCAAGTGCCGGCTTACAAGAATATTTAACCCAGAGTACAACCTGTCAGTTTATTCTTGTGTTTATGTTGTAGATCAGTTTTACATGGATAAATCCAAATTACATTTGGGGACTAATGTCGGGGATATACCCCGCGGTATGACCCGGCTGGATGCATAACCCACCGGACTTGGTGACTCACTAATGACCCGCCCTGACTGGACGACACACTAAGTGACCTGCCCGATCCTGGCGACTTATGGGTGACCTCGCAAGCGGATCAGAGGAGCGACAAGACCCGGGGGCCCAGGAGGCTCAAGGCCCAGAAGGCCAGCTTACGTTATGGTAGGCCGGCTTAAGGCAGAAGGCATAAGGAATATTTCCTTTACGAGGAAGCAAGACCCGTACTTGTATCTGACTTGTAATAGGGAATAAGTTAGTTCTAATCCTAATAGGACTCCACATGTAACCCACCCCTCTAACTTATATAAGGAGGGGCAGGTCTCCCCAAGAGGGATAGGCAAGAAGAAAGAATCTCTAGGGATAGATACAAAAAGCCGGCTTACCGGCGACTCTCTCATGATCATAATAAGACCTAGCCCCGAACAGCATGTAGGGTTTTTACCGGATGATGTTTAACGGGGCCCGAAGCTGTCTAAATCTTTGTCTTGTGTGTTGCGTCTCTCGTCCCGATCAACCCCTCTCAAGCTACTGCCTAGATGCGTTGGCCTCGGGACTAAGTCCTGGCACTAATGACATCTGCCGTGACAAATCCACGACACTACCCACACAAGTTCAACTACATGAGCAAGATCGATACCACCACCCAAGGTATGTTATTCCATCTTAGAGAAGCTTTACTCCAAGTCATGAGCCAAAGCAACTCGACAAGATGTGAATACATCAAGATGCTTAAACAAAAAATGGTAATCCCATTTTGAGCTTAAACGACGAGTATGACCTATGATCAAGTGCTCTCACTTGACTCCTAAGTCATTATACTCTAACATAGGTGACTTTGTCGCCGCCCAATTCTAGATGAAGTTCTCTTGTGTTCTTTTCTGTGTTATTGCATTTCTCCCTTGCATATTTGTTTCCCCTTCTCAAACAAAAAATACTTCATCTAGATCTTTAAGTTTCTTTTCTTTTTGTTATGCATTTTCTGCATCCAATTCATTGCAAATCTTTCAGTTAATTCCTTGCAAATCCTTTTGAGATCTTACTTGTCTAGTGAGCTGAGATGACAAGTGGTTCCACTCTGATGAACTCGGTCACACTGGTTTGTTTTCTTTGGTCTAACCGAAATCTTTCGGTGCAACCGAAGCACACAACTTGGAGTCACCGATTTCATCACAGGAAAACCAACTTGCCACTCATTCCTGATTTCTATTTTGCTCCAGCTCCACTCAATGATTCTTTTCCTCTACCAGCATCATGTTACACATGCTGCTTTGCTCTGTGACTCAAGGACCAACCCATTTGTATCACATGTCCAGAAGACCCTTCTTGGAAATTGATGTCAAAGGGGGAGAGAGAGATCACATCAAAGCTTAATCTTTCCTATAGGGGGAGAAAAAGAGAATACTCAGGGGGAGAGGAAGTAATATCATCAATGACCCCAAATGCTTGGTGTTCAAGAGGAGACAATATGTCACATGTCTTTAAGAGGGGAAAGACATGTTTACTTGTTTGCTTGCTTTAGCTCAAGCTCTGCTGTTTATTTTCTATTGCTCTGATTTTCTGTTCCCTATCTTCTTCCAATATCTCATGTTAGATTCAAGGGGAGCAAGACATCTAAGGGAAGGAAATCTCTGATCTTATTGCATATTTTTATCTTTGGGGACATGTCTATATCCAATGCAGTACTTAGTACTCACTCTACATGTCATCCCAGTCTTGGTTCTCTTGTGGTTTCTTTTGTTTGCTCTGGTCAGTAGGTGTATCTGTGTTATCTAACCTTGTTTGCGCAGGTTCATCCCATTCTAAGCCAACTCAATACCACAAGGTAAGTACATGCATCACAGTCATGTGAATGAGAAGTTCTTGCTGATGTACATACTGTTTGCAAGAAGGACTCATGAGCATGAAGGTACATTTCTTATACTCACACCATTTTCTCTGATGCAGATAGCCAAGATACATGTAACACATTGCTTACTCTGTCATGCTTATGCATTCACATGCGCCTATATTCAATATTCATATGATTGCATACATGTAGGGGGAGCCTATGCATGTTACATATCTTTCCAAAGCTTTACTTGCTATTCTCTATATCTTTATTTAAAGCTTTGATGTATGTTGTCATCAATTACCAAAAAGGAGGAGATTGAAAGCACAAGTGCTCCCTGGGTGGTTTTGGTAATTAATGTCAACATATCTCTTGTTGTACTAACACTTTTACCTAGTATGTTTCAGATAAGTTCAACAATGAAGTGGCATGGACTAAAGGATGTGGAACCCCTTCAAGATGCTAAGGACAAAAGATTGGCTCAAGCTTCAAGATCAAGACTCTACATTTTATATTTTAGTGATCCAAGATCACATTGAGTCTATAGGAAAAGCCAATACTATCAAGGAGGGATGAGGTGTTGCTTAATGAGCCTCTTGCTTCATGTGCTTAGTGATATGCTCCAAAACTCTCAACTATCTTCCCACATCCACATTTGACCTAAGCCAAAAATCAAACTCGGCCCCACCGATTCTTTCTATCCGGCGCCACCGAGTTTCACTTGTCATAGCACTACTAGGAAAAGGCCTACTAATGGCGCACTGGTTTTGCCTACTAATGGCGCATTACCAGTGCGCCATTAGTAGCACACCACTAGAATTCTTTACTAATGGCGCACCACTGGTGCACCATTAGTATCTGGTATACTAATGGCGCACCAAGCAGTGCGCCATTAGTATGTAAAACCATGCGCCATTAGTGTGCCTCCCGGGGGGCCATACGTAAGCATGTGCTTTGTCATACTAATGGCGCATTCTGTGCTGATGCGCCATTAGTATCCTTTGGCATACTAATGGCGCACCTGGTGGTGATGCGCCATTAGTATGAATATTTGTTTTTTTTACTTTTCTGATTTTTGCACAGGTTACAAAATATATTATTGGACAGAATGTAGACAGCAGCACACAACAACATCAGATTCATCGAATACAATAGAAGATTAGTCTCCGAATACAATTCATCATATTAGTCTCCGAATTCAAAAGACCGAACAAAGATAAAACATTACAAGTCTCAAGACCGCGAGTATCGAGTTTGTCTTCACATTACAAGTCGATATCGATCATCTAAACTACCATCACATAGAAGAGAGCTATGGTCATCATGATGAGCATCATCGCGATCAAACTGGTCTTTATCCGGTTCCTCCAATGCTCCCTCCTCTCTCCCGCTAGATAGCGGGCGTATCTAGATTCGGCCTCCGCACTAGTGGTGTACCCTTTGTAACTGTTACCGCTGAAACGGTGAACCTGTCTCTGACACTCCTCCCAGTTGTCGTAGACTCGGGGAACCTTACCCTTGTACACGACATACGACGGCATCTCTATGCACAAGCCAAACAACAAACAATACATAAGCAATATGTAAGTATGCAACAAAAGGGTCGGAAGAGAAAGTAAGACATTAATAGCACGATTCATGGTCCTACTAGTAAATAGCATCGATTACATCTAAGTTGAACGACTGTCCAAACCAAAGAGACATACGAATTCATTAAAGTATAATTACAACATGAGCCAATCAATGTTTCAGAACTACACATCACTACTTTCGACTCGACTCATCGGACATGAGCATGGATGAAGCCGTCGTCTGTCGTGATGGTCATGAAATCGCGGTTGTTGTCACCCTGCATTTGTAGCGTTTCATCTATCTCACTGTTGGACGGTTGATATCTGAGGAAGAACTGCCCCGAGGTATGAAGGACATCTTGATGGATGATGTCCGCAAACTCCGACTGGATGCGAAAGAATTCTTGTCTGAGGTCCGCGTCCTGGACTGCCGACAAGCTCGCGGCCAAAACTTTGAGATTATCTGGTAGCAGAAGTTGATGATGGTCCCTTACGATCGCCCGCATGTTATGGAGGGAGTAGTAGGCATCCTTCTGACCGCCAGGCGGCTGCTTGACGCAGCAGAACTTCGTATTGTGTGAGAACATGTGCTTGCCGTACTTACGAACTGCCCTGGTGAAGGTGCCTCCAGATTTGGCGTAGCCGGGGAGAACATCATCAAGAACTTTCTTGACATTTGTGTAGTCTATCTTGGAGTTATGGTTCGGGTCAAAATACGTGGCCATGGAATATTTCGGGCTTAAGAGGATGAGTGTGCAATGTGTGTCACTGCACAGTACACGGAATGTTAGAAAAAAAAGAACGATCGAAATCTAAGAAATCATATGTTACGGGGTGGTTAAGGGATGACTTACTCGGGAAAGTAAGCCACAAGGAAGTTATCCTTATCTGGGTTTGCCAGAATGACGCCTTCGAGGTGTGAACTCGCAACTTGGCGGTCCCCAGCGCTGCTCAAGTGCTTGGCACGCATGTAGAAGGGGTCGACTATCACGATGTCCGGGGTCTTGTCTCTAATGATCCGCATCTCCATGCTCAGCGAAAACAACCTAACAAAGGTGTAGTGCAGCGGATGAAGGTTAAACATAGCAAAGATTTCATCAAACCGCAGGACGATCGTACCGCTGATGTCGCCATCCACAAAGCCCATGCCCTCTGGCACCTTGGCCATGAAAACCGGGGATTGCCACATCCTTCTCTCTGAGACGCCGCTTCTCCAAAGAAAGAACACTGTCGTGCAGACTCCGCATAGCACCGGTTGCAGCATTCAGCATATTTGGCGGTAGCATCGCCCTACCCGCCACATGCACCCTCCTCGAGATATCCTTTGGTAAAGGTGGCCCGTCCTGAGCACGGATCAAACTCGGTGCCGGCTGGCTCGCACCGGCGCCCTTGTTAGTCTTTCGTTTCCGTCCCTTCTTCTTGATCTCCTATAATGGGAGCGAGTTCTGCTCACAGACCGCCTTCTTGAGCGTGTTGGGGCTGATAATATTTCACACCTCAGCTATCTGAGGCTCGGTGAAGGCAGGAGCTGGAGGCGTGTCCTGAGAACTGAACGCCAGACGACGCCTGTTGCAATTAGATTTCTCCGCCGTACCAGCTAGATCGCGGTCGTCTTGGTTGGGTTCTTGAGAAAGAGGCCCGCAGAACTCGTCAGCGTACCCATGTTCGACAAAGTACTTATCAACTTTGGTAAATGTACTGTCGTCGTTGTCGTCGCCGTCCGGATCCTGTGCCATAGGGCTGTCCGGATCCTGTACCATAGGGATGTCCGGCAGGTCCGGTAGCGTTGCGGCATTCTTGCCATGGCTTGGCGCCGGCACGACTGGCGGTCTTGTCTGTGGGGTGGTGTCCCCCGCCCCCAAACGAATCTGGCTCTTTGGCCAAAGCAGGGGCCAGTTTACGCAGGCGCTGAGGATCATCTCATCTTCTACGTCAGCCCCAGCGGGTCGAATCGGAGGTAACAGCTTGTCGCAGCCTGGCAGCACCCGAACCACATCAACCCTATACACTATGGGTGGCATCAGATTACCGTGGAACATGGGGTTGCCCGGTTGAACAATTCTGCCCTTGGCGACATCGACCAACTCGGCGCCCACAAAGTGCAGAAGAGAGCAAGGAACGTCGGCGGTGCCCTGCGAAAACATGTACAGGGCGTCAGGGACGCCCAGTCAAAGGCAAGGAGATGAAGTCATCGGCCGAGAGGCTTAGTTACTGTGATGCCGTCGAGCTCAGCTAATGTCGAGGCACCGCCAACGACAGGCGTGCAACTGACGGAGGGGGCGCTTGCTGGCGAGGTGCCGGCCGGCGTACACCCGGGTGCATTAAGCTCCAATGCCCGTGCTGGCTCCGGAGACACGAATACCGCCTCCGCCGAAGACACCAATGGCGCCGCCGCCGGAGACACCAATGGCGCCGCCGGAGACACCAATGGCGCCGCCGGAGACACCAATGGCGCCGCCTGCGCGCTGTGCGAGTTGCTGGTCGTGAAGCTGGGAACCGGGGGAGGCCCCTGTTGGCCGCCCGCAATCCACGTCGTCAGCCCATGAATCAATGTAGGCACCATGGCGTTGAGCTTCGTTCCCAGTTGTTGTTCCACTTGCTCTTGGAAGAGCTCCGGAATCCGCGCCACTTGTGCCTTGAGTTCTTCAACCTCGCGCGTCTGGCTTTCCGAGCTGGTCTTTTTCTCCTTCCGCACACCAGTGGTATAGTATGACCCCCATTTTGTGGACAAGCTTTTGCCGGCCACACGACCAGCTAACGTTGGCTTAGTGAGCTTATCCTTGTTTTTCATTATGTTCAACACCCTATTTAAAGGGGTGTCGAAAGGGGAGCTCTGAGACGACCCTGCGCTACTGCTTTCAGTGTCCTGCGAAAGGAATGTGAACCATTTAGAAATATTGGGGATTAATTAGAGTGCAACCACATGGAGCTAATTACGCAGGGGTGTATTCCTTACCAGAACAAGCTCAAGCGCCCTGGTCTTCGGATCCGTGGTAAGCTCCTTTGTTATCGGGTCCTCCTTCTACCGGGCCCTGACATAGTTCCTGGTCTGCTTGTCACCGCTGTATTTCTCGAAGCGGGGCGGTAGGCCTTGCTCGGCACGCTCTGCGTCCTCCTTGTCCCATATAGGCTCCGCCACTCTGTAACCGCCGGGACCGAGTTTGTGTTCCCCTAAGTTCTACTCCCGCATTTCTTTCCCCCACTGACTTGATTCGGAGGTTGCACTGCTCTCACACTTGATCTTGAACTCCTTGTACTCATTTTTGCTCATCAAAGGATATTTCGCCTTGATCTTCTCATAACTATCACCTTTATCAATCATTCTCTTCACCGCGCTTCTCCAAGTAGACTGGGCCATGCTCATCTTCGTGAGGGCGGCATTGTTCACTTTATTCCCTGAGAGGCGTGTGTTTTCAAATTCGGCGGGGAACTTGTATCGTTCGTGGAGCTTCATGAAGAGGAGGTTGCGCAAATTCCCTCGGTCCTTATGCCTAAGGTTCTCGGTGTTGATCGAGACGGTGCTCCGGAGAATGCACCCGAGCTGAACCGAGTACCCCTTGACTATATGTTTGGGCTCCGTTGGATTCCCGTCGGAGTCCACTTGAGTGAATTCCTCCTTGAGGGTGCAGAGCGCATTCGGGTGTCGGTCCTTCCTTTGCTTCTTCGGTTGGCTGCCATCTGTGTGTGCGCCGCCATCATCAGTGGTGGCATCCTCGGCGGCACCATCCTCGGCTACCATCTGTGTGTGCGCCGCCACTCCTCGTACACGGGCGTTTTCGGGGTTCGGTTTCACCATCGAGCAGATCCTTGCGTTTCCTCCACGGGTCATCATCGCGAAGCCACCTTCGATGTCCCACGAACACGATTTTCGAAGACCCGGGATCTCTATCTAGCTGGCGATACGTTGTGTCATCCATGCACCTTACGCATCCAGAAAATCCATGGACTACCTGCCCCGCGAGATATCCGTAACCGAGATAGTCGTGCACCGTCGTGAGCAATGCGGCTCACATAGGGAAATATTCTTTCTCTACGGCGTCCCATGTATTGGCTGGCGTTTTCCACAGTGTGTCTAGCTCCTCCTTCAGCAGCCCCATATACAGATTGATGTCGTTCCCTGGTTGTTTCGGCCCTTCAATTAGCATACTCATGTGAATGTACTTACTCTTCATGCACAACCAGGGGGGAAGGTTATACATCCACACAAACACAGGCCAGGTGCTATGTGTGCTTCTCTGGCTACCAAACGGATTGACTCCATTGGTGCTCGCGCCCAGCACGATGTTCCTTGGATCCTTCCCAAATTCTGGGTATTCGAAGTTCAACGCTTGCCACTGGCTCGCATCCTTAGGGTGACTCAGCATCTTGTCTTTTTATTTATCTCTGGATCATTTCAGTCATCTTCCCGCTTCTTCTCCTCCCTATCCGTGTGCCAACGCAGGAGCTTTGCTACCTTAGGGTCCGCGAAATACCGCTGCAGACGAGGAGTGATCGGAAAGTACCACACCGATTTTTGAGGAGCTTTCTTCCTCTTCTTGTATCGAGTGACGCCGCACACTGGACATATGGTAGACTCCGCGTGCTCTTCCCAATAAATGATACAATTGTTCATGCACACATGGTATTCCACGTGCGGTAAATCCAAAGGACACACGATTTTCTTCGCCTCCTCGAAACTGGTCGGGCACTTGTTCCCCTTGGGAAGACGTTCATGCCAGAATGACATGTTCTCGTCGAAGCATGCGTCGGTCATTTTGTGTTTTACCTTCATCTCCAGAGCCATGAGCGTTACTTTCAGGCGGGTATCCTCGGGCCTGCATCCTTCATACAATGGAGTAACCGCATCTATCTCCAGTTGATCCAGCTTGGCTTTCTCTCGGGCGGCAGCAACTGCGTTGTCCGTCTGCTTGAGAAGCAGCTCTTGAATATGAGGGTCCTGCACCCAACCTCCATCGTCGTCTGCTCCGACATCTTCATCTTCATGATCATGCCCTTCATCTTGATCTTCCTCATCATCATGTACGACATCTTCTACATGATGACTGTGTACAACATCACCGTCGTGATCATGTCCTGGAGATTCTTCGTCTTCTCGCCCGCCCTCGCCGCGGTGGTACTTGTCTTGTTGCCCTTCCTCATTTCTTGCCCGGCCCCATGGACGACTTCATAGTCATCTTCATCACCTTGCCACTGATAGCCATCCATGAAACCACGCAAGAGCAGGTGGTCCCGCACCTGCCCAGAATCCGGGTCCGCAATAAGGCTCTTCAGCTTGCATCTTCGACATGGACATCTTATCTCCGTCTCGTTCTTTTGAAGCATCTCGGCCTTCGCGGAGCTCAAAAACCTATTCATGATGCGTTCAGTCATCGTGCGGACCATGGTCGCCTACGGGGTAGAGCAAAACAATATTTTAGAACCAAGAAAAAATTTGGCATGACCTTCCCTAAAAATAGGACCAAAAAGAATGCATAGTGCCAAAATTCTCGCCGAAACGGAAATGAATCAAAACATTCTGGCAAAATATTGGCAACTATCGCATTTCAAACACTAACATATATGAAACACCACAAACACATGCAACACCACAAACATACATAGATCTAGCTAGGCCACAAAAAGTGCATGTGCACGTTGTTGGAGCGAGCTAGGGAGAAAAAAAGTAGATCTACATCATGAAGATAGCTTTCCCCTTACTTACCTATCAAAAAAAGGTAACTTGACCACTTAATTTTGATGAATCTATGGTGGAAATGAGGTGAGGAGGAGGAGGCAGCCGAAAGCTTGGAGAAGGAGGTGGAGGGAATGAAGTGGGGAAAGTGAGTGGGTAGGTGTGGGGCTGTCCAAAATATCTTGTTGGGGTCCCAGGTTACTAATGGCACACCACCCGCAAATGCGCCATTAGTAACCCTGGTTACTAATGGCGCACCTGCAGGTGGTGCGCCATAGTAGTTTTGCAAAAAAGTAAAAATAAATAAATATATATACTAATGGCGCACCGGGTAACAGTGCGCCATTACTAGTTTAAACTAGTAATGGCGCACTGTGAAACGGTGCGCCATTAGTAGTTTTGGAAAAAAAGAATAAAAAAATACAATAATGGCGCACTGTCTTCCTGGTGCGCCATTACTAGTTAGAACTAGTAATGGTGCACTTCGACCTGATGCGCCATTAGTATGTATGGAAAAATGGAAAAAAAATTAATACTAGTGGCGCACCCTGTTTCTGGTGCGCCATTAGTGTCTTCCACACTAATGGTGCATCACCAACAGGTGCGCCATTAGTATAAAGTAGTGGCGCACTACTTCCATGGTGCGCCATTAGTATCAATCCTATCTATAGCCCTTTTCCTAGTAGTGTAGCCACTGCCACAAACCCTAGCAAATCGGTTTCACCGATAGGGATCTCGGTCTCACCGAGATGGTATTGTAATCTCACTGTGTATGTCCATTGCCAAAATCGGTCTCACCGAGTTTGAGCAATCGGTACTACCGAGATTACAATGCAAACTCTCTGGTTAGCTTATTACCAAAATCGGTCCCACCGAGTTTGTGTAATCGGTCTCACCGAGTTTGCCTGACCAACTCTCTGGTTAGCTAATTACCAAAATCGGTCCCACCGAGTTTGTATAATCGGTCACACCGAGATTACGTTATGCCCTAACCCTAACCATATCGGTCCTACCGAGTTGCATCTCAGTCCCACCAAAAATCCTAATGGTCACTAGGTTTGCTAAAATCGGTCCGACCGAGTTTAACGATTTGGTCCTACCGAGTGTGGCAGATTATGTGTAACGGTTAGATTCTGTGTGGAGGCTATATATACCCCTCCACCCACTCTTCATTCGCGGAGAAAGCCATCAGAACACATCTACACTTCCATTACACATGTTCTGAGAGATAACCACCTACACTTGTGTTGAGCTCAAGATATTCCATTCCTACCATATGAATCTTGATCACTAGCCTTCCCCAAGTTGCTTTCCACTCAAATCTTGTTTCCACCAAATCCAAATCCTGAGAGAGAGAGAGAGAGAGAGTTGAGTGTTGGGGAGACTATCATTTGAAGCACAAGAGCAAGGAGTTCATTATCAACACACCATTTGTTACTTCTTGGAGAGTGGTGTCTCCTAGATTGGCTAGGTGTCACTTGGGAGCCTCCGACAAGATTGTGGAGTTGAACCAAGGAGTTTGTAAGGGCAAGGAGATCGCCTACTTCGTGAAGATCTACCTCTAGTGAGGCAAGTCCTTCGTGGGCGACGGCCGTGATGGAATAGACAAGGTTGCTTCTTCGTGGACCCTTCGTGGGTGGAGCCCTCCGTGGACTCGCGCAACCGTTACCCTCCGTGGGTTGAAGTCTCCATCCACGTGGATGTACGATAGCACCACCTATCGGAACCACGCCAAAACATCCGTGTCTCAAATTGCGTTTGAATACTCCAAACCCTTCCCTTTACATTCTTGCAAGTTGCATGCTTTATTTTCCGCTGCTCATATACTCATTGCATGCTTGCTTGATATGTATTGTATGTGTTAAACTTGTGCCTAAACTCCACCTAAACTTAAGAATATTAAAAACTGCAACTGTTGGCACTTAGTGTCTAATCACCCCCCCTATAGACACCTCTTCTCGATCCTTTCAGCTTGGCATAGGTGATGATGACGTAGATCGTACACTACTAGGGAAAACCTTATACACAACATCTTAGCAGTAGCGCTGGACAAAATAGTGCGCTACTGCTACTTAGTAGTAGCTTGTTTAATTAAACCGCGCTACTGCTACTACTTAGGAGTAGCGCATGCTAGGAAAGCGCGCTGCTGCTAAGTTTGTACTGGGCGCAGATGGCTAGCCCCACTTAGGAGTAGCACGTATCTGCAACCACCGCTACTGCTACGCTCCATAGCAGTATCGCCTATTTTGAAAACGCGCTACTACTTACTTGCCTTATCCTCACCACATGCCCAACCCTCTCACTCACTCTCCCTCTCACTCACTCTCGCCTGCGCCGAACCCGCCGTCCACCACCGCCGCCATGCTGCTCCTCCACCGAGGTACTCCCTCCGTCCCTCCTCCTCCCTCCTCCTCCCTCCTCCAGCCGCCCTCCTCCCACCGCCCCTCCCTCCTCCTCCTCCGGCCGCCGCCTCCCTCCTCCTCCTCCGACTGCCCCTCCCCCTCCTCCCCCCGCCCCTCCCTCCTCCGATCCCACCGGCCTCCTCCCCCTCCTCCTCTCTCCTTCCTCCTCCCTTCCCCTCCTCCCTCCATCTCTTTTTTGCTATTTTTACTGTAGTTTTTTTACTATTGTATAATGTAGTTTTTTACTGCTTTTTAGTAAGTGTTTAAAACAATTAGTAAGTAAATTAATAAAACTAGTTGAACTAGTTTATTTTTAGTAAGAACTAGTTGAATTAATAGAACAAATGTATTTTTAGTAAGAAAATTAATATAACTAGTTGAACTAGTTTATTTTTAGAACGAACTAGTTTATTTTTATTTATAGTAAGTTTATTTTTAGTAAGAACTAGTTGAATTAATAGAACTAGTTGAACATGTCACATTTGTTGTTATTTTTTTAGGTTATTTATAGTATGATACTATTCGGGGTGTATTAGTGATAGCTTATAGGGTTTTTGTTTTTGTAGAAATCTAGGAGCCCCTCCATCATCCGCGCTGTCGTCCCCGTCACCGACCCCCTCCAACCTCGAGGTGAGGCCAGCCAAATCTCCATGTCAATATGAGTACTATAAGATATGATGTAGATAAAATACTATATATCTTGTGTTGCTCAAATAGGATATGTGGTTGCCCAAGTGGCCGGTCATGTTTGCAGGTTACACCTCCGAGTGGCCTATGTTTTGCCGGAGTGTTGATTAATTTCCGTTCTGGCAAATTTCAGGCGCTTGACATGTCCTTTTTAGCAAAGGTCATGCCGGAATTTTCCGTGAATTTTGGCATGACTTGTGCTAGAATATGTAGGAAATATCGAGTGGTCTGGGATTTCTAGAAAGATAATTAAACGATATTTCGGGTTGACTTTAAGTCCGTCGAGGCCAAAGAATCCCGAATGTTGTCCTGGGGATCGTTTCTCCTTCTTCTCCTTGTGCTAGACCTTTGTTATACACTAGGGGAAGGAGGAGTAACGACCATCACTGACGGTCGCAAATGTCAGAGAGGAATCAGTGAGAGGACGAAGAATCCCGACTGTTGTCGTGGGGGTCGCTTCTGATTCGTTCCCCTGTGCTAGACATTTTGGTGTAATGCCCTTGGGAACGAAAGGAGGAGTGACCATCACCAACGGTCGAATGTATACACCACGTGAGTTGAGAGTTTTCAAGAAAAGACTCGACTAACTGATAGTCAACCCGTGATGAATAATAATGATCTAATTTAATTTTTGTAGTACATATATTTAATTGTACAAGTTTAATCTTTGAATTATGAACATAGGAAATGTCGTACTCAGACGATAAAGTCTCCCGGGGGAGTGCTCCTGGTGCAACGACGACCGAGGTCCGTGCGACGGGGTGCCCTCACCTAGACGAAGATTGACGCTTCAACATTAAGCTCCAGGAGACCTTCGATGTTGAAATGGTACGGAACGACGACAAGTTTTTTGTAATTAAGCACGACTTCAACTATTTCAACGTGTAATTTTCATCTTTTACAATTCAACTAGCTTATCCCATGCCATGCAAGACGCTATGTATTGGAGAGGATGGGTTTTAAGACCATGAAAATTTTGAAACAAAGAAAATACAGCTAAGGACCCATCATGATATGGATTTTGAAGTAAATCTGTACAATTCTCAGAGCGTAACCCATTTTGGTTGCCAAAATTGGGAAGCACTTTGCATGATGTATGGTTTTTTTATGAGGATATGATTGTCACCATGGATCTTGGTGATCCTGACATCGAGCAAGACAATATGGACATTTGGGTCCTTGTTGATACGCTTCCGATTCTACCTCTATGTGAGTTTCTCAAACATAGTTATTAACTAATTTATATTGTTTATTTCAAAATAGTTGATAGCTTATTTCCATTGACAGCTTATTTTCATTCTTCAAACAATGTGCGGAAGATGGTAGACAAAACCCACTACACCGATGGCACCAAAATAACTTATGAGGAGAAAAATCATCTGATCGCATTTTGTAAACTTGAGAATTACAATACCCATTATCATACTCCTCCAAATTATGGTCAATACGTGCCACTAGTGCACGTGTTGAACCACCGTAACTTCCATGGAGATGCCCTGGTAAGATTTTTACTATTACGACATCCATGCATCTTTTGCATACTTCTAAAACTAGTACATCATTGCTAACTATGAAGTTATTAGTATGTTTTTCAACAGAAAATCCCGATGGATTGTGTGCCTCATTTGATGTATCAGAATGGTCGCCTTGATGTTTTGAACATACAGCCAGGTCATCCTATGAATCTCACCTGTCCATACTGGATTTCTAAAACCGGTGAACACATGATAATCAAAGAATGGAAAAAATGTATGGACAGTCGTAAGGATGTTCTTGGAAGCAACATTGTGCGAAAGGCAAGAACTGGAGACAGGATAATCTCCATTCTCCTTAATGGAGAGTTAGGGGCTATCTTGTTTTATGCCATTTTACCTAAGAGAATATAGTAGGTCCTAAGAGAATGTAGTAGGTCCTATGAGGTACAATATGTTTATGAGAGTTGATTATGAGGAGTAGTTGTGATTATGACTAGTGACCAACTTGCTATGTGATGTCTCATTGTTGAAAACGATGATCATGAGGAGGTGTTATATGACAATGATGTATTATGAAGATAAGTCGTTAATGATATGATGATGATATTTATTATATCACCGAGAGGAAGAACCGCAGATTAGTTTCAAGTGGATGTCCATCCACTTGAAACTAGTCAACAGTTCTTTCTCCCAGTGATGTAATAACTCATTATGATGTAAAAACAATCTCTAAATTGCTGCGGTATGAAAACTTGTATGAAGTTGTATGAATACAACATGAAATAGAAAAGAATACGGAATAATAGTAGTAGCGCGTGCTGGGAGAAGCGCTACTACTAATTACCAGTAGTGCTCATTATGGAAAGTGCTACTACTAAGTTGACATAGCAGTAGCGTGGTCTAACCAACGCTACTGCTAACCTTTAGCTGTAACGCCTTTTCTAGTAGCGCGGTTCCCCGCGCTACTGATAAACCCGCGCTACTGCTAGGGTTTTCCCTAGTAGTGGTAGTGTCACTTGGCTCCCGATGTTGCCGGTGGCGACCGCGTGGCGCCCTTGCTACTGTGAACCAGCCGTTTGGATGGCATGGTGACGCGACAGAGGCGCCTGAGGGCCAGCGGCTTCGTTGGGCACAGTAGCTGCATTAGCCCGCCCGGAGGTGGCGCGTGCCCTATGGTCGCGCCCATAGCGGGGACGAACAGAGGGTTGCGATTCGCCCCAAAACGAGCATCATCACTGCGGCTGTGCCCGTTGGCGAGGAGAAGGGGTTCAGGCGGAATGATCCCTCCATCCGTACCTCATGGAGCATGGCCATTGGGATGTTGTTGATGTTGTCCTTCCCCGGTGCCTCCTGCTCCTGTTTCAGCCACGGGGGAGGTGGCGAGCCGCCTGTGCTGACCATGTCCCCCGCAGCATCCACACCCTCACGAGCCCCCCATTCCCCGTGATGTCGGTGGTCGCGGGCAGTGGAGCCTTCGAGGTGGACGGGTGATTTGCAACCCCGGTCTTCCTTTTGGGCGCCATAGTCGATGACACCGTCGAAGATGAAGATGATGCGCAGTGTACGCTCTCGGGTTCGTGGAAGTGATCCCCTACCTGGCCCGCCAAAGATGTTGTGGGAAACCACGGTCACCTATGGGGCCATTAGCCCCTTTTGGTTCGGCGGGGGGATGGGCACGTTGCACAAAGAGCAGAGAAGCGTCTTCGGCCGCCGTGAGGCGTAAAACCCTACTCCTGCTTGGATTGCTGGTGGATATTGGTGATTGACGTAGCACACTCGCCCGGCAAGGTTGCTCTGGGGGCGAGAGTGGCTACACGCGTATGAACATGCGAGGGTCTAACTCCTTCTACGGTCGCCATGGGCCCCCTTTTATAGATTAAGGGGTCACCACAGTGGAAAGTCAGTCTTTACGTACTGATTAGATATGTAACAGTGCTATCATACCTAACTCTGCAGGCTCACAGAGCGCATTAAATGCGTCGCTCAATGTCACATCACACCTCGCTCGGCAGCATTGCCAGGCTATTTTGCGATCTTCACACCTGCTTGTTTGACACGTCTCAGGACGGGTGTCATATGGAGGTGTTTGTTGTTGGAAGTGTCTATCATGTGGCAAAAAACAGCCACTTAGTCACCTTGGAGCTCGACACCACTTTGATTAATGACTTGCGTCACTTGTGAGGTGGAGCGGTGGAGTGGCTTGCCCCCGCCAGCCCCCGACAGGCCTGCCAGGACGATCTGGGAGCTTGCTTACGGGGCTAAACCCAACCTTGTTGGGCTCGCCTGCCCGACAAGGTAGGTCCTTCCCTTAGTGATGCCTTGTTCCTCTGGCTCACCTTGACCTTCTCGACTTGCACTTGGATCCTTCAAGGGAATTGATCCTCCTTGCTTGGTCTGATCTTGGTCTTGTAATCTTGTCTCCGGGCCTGTGCACAATCCGTGCAATGGGCCCAGGGTCTATTGCACCGACAATTGGTAATACTTGTTAACTTGGGTCACCACAAGTTGTGAATCTCCTCGAAAGACCAGTACTTGATTCCCAATTCTGCGGCAATCCTGAGCCCGGGAAGGATCCCTTCATACTCTACTGTATTGTTGGTCCCCTCCTGAAAGGATCGAGAAGAGGTGTCTAGAGGGGGGGTGATTAGACACTAAGTGCCAAAAGTTGCAGTTTTTAATATTCTTAAGTTTAAGTGGAGTTTAAGCACAAGTTTAACAAACACAATACATACCAAGCAAGCATGCAATGAGTATATGAGCGGCGGAAAGTAAAGCATGCAACTTGCAAGAATGTGAAGGGAAGGGTTTGGAGTATTCAAACGCAATTGGAGACACGGATGTTTTTTCATGGTTCCGATAGGTGGTTCTATCGTACATCCACGTTGATGGAGACTTCAACCCACAGAGGGTAACGGTTGCACAAGTCCACGGAGGGCTCCACCCACAAAGGGTCCGCAAAGAAGCAACCTTGTCTATTCCATCATGGCCGTCACCCACGAAGGACTTGCCTCACTAGCGGTAGATCTTCACGAAGTAGGCGATCTCCTTGCCCTTACAAACTCCTTGGTTCAACTCCACAATCTTGTTGGAGGCTCCCAAGTGACACCTAGACAATCTAGGAGACACCACTCTCCAAGAAGTAACAAATGGTGTGTTGATGATGAACTCCTTGCTCTTGCGCTTCAAATGATAGTCTCCCCAACACTCAACTCTCTCTCACAGGATTTGGATTTGGTGGAAAGAAGATTTGAGTGGAAAGAAACTTGGGGAAGGCTACAGATCAAGATTCATATGATTGGAATGGAATATCTTGACCTCAACACAAGTGTAGGTGGTTCTCTCGCAGAAAATGTGTATTGGAAGTGTAGATATATTCTGATGGCTCTCTCCCCGAATGAAGAGTGGGTGGAGGGGTATATATAGCCTCCACACAAAATCTAACCATTACACACAGTTTGCCAAACTCGGTGGGGCCGAATGGTTAAACTCGGTCGGCCTGATTCAGCAAACCTAGTGACCGTTAGGATTTTCGGTGGGACTGAGATGCAACTCGGTAGGACCGAGATGGTTAGGGTTAGAGCATAACGTAAACTCTGTGTGACCGATTACACAAACTCGGTGAGACCGATTTTGGTAATAAGATAACCAGAGAGTTGGTCAGGCAAACTCGATGAGACCGATTACACAAACTCGGTGGGACCGATTTTGGTAATAAGCTAACCAGAGGGTTTGCATTGTAATCTCGGTAGTACCGATTTCTCAAACTCGGTGAGACCGATTTTGGTAATGGACATACAAGAGATATTACAATCCTATCTCGGTGAGTCCGAGATCCCTATCGGTGAAACCGATTTTCTAGGGTTTGTGGCAGTGGCTATGACATTTGAAACTCGCTGGCACCGGATAGAAAGAATCGGTGCGACCGAGTTTGACTTTTGGTTTAGGTGATATGTGGATGTGGGAAGGTAGTTGAGGGTTTTGGAGCATATCACTAAGCACTTTGAGCAAGCAAGCCATTAAGAAACACCTCATCCCTCCTTGATAGTATTGGCTTTTCCTATAGACTCAATGTGATCTTGGATCACTAAAATGTAAAATGTAGAGTCTTGATCTTGAAGCTTGAGCCAATCCTTTGTCCTTAGTATCTTGAAGGGGTTCCACATCCTCTAGTCCATGCCACTCCATTGTTGAACTTATCTGAAACATACTAGGTAAAAGTGTTTGTCCAACAAGAGATATGTTGACATTAATTACCAAAACCACCCAGGGAGCACTTGTGCTTTCAATCTCCCCCTTTTTGGTAATTGATGACAACATACATCAAAGCTTTAGATAAAGATATAGATAATAGCAAGTAAAGCTATGGAAAGACATGTAACATGCATAGGCTCCCCCTACATGTATGCAATCATGTGAATGTGGAATAGGAGCATATGAATGCGTAAACATGACAGAGTAAGCAATGTGTTACATGTATCTTGGCTATATGCATCAGAGCAAATGATGTGAATATGAGAAATGTACCTTCATGCTCATGAGTCCTTCTTCCAAACAGTATGTACATCAACAAGAATTTCTCATTCACATGACTGAGATGCATATACTTACCTTGTGGTCTTGAGTTGGCTTAGGATGGGATGAACCTGCACAAACAAGGTTAAATAACACAGATACACCTACTGACCAGAGCAAACAAGAGAAACCACAAGAGAACCAAGACTGGGATGACATGTAGAGTGAGTACTAAGTACCACATTGAATATAGACATGTCCCCAAAGGTAAAGATATGCAATAAAATCAGAGATTTCCTTCCCTTAGATGTCTTGCTCCCCCTGAATCTGCATGGGATATTGGGAGAAGATAGGGAACAGAAAATCAGAGCAACAGAAAACAAACAACAGAGCTTGAGCTAAAGCAAGCAAACAAACATGTCTTTCCCCTCTTAAAGACATGTAACATCTCTCCTCTTGAACACCAAGCATCTGGGGTCTTTGATGATATTACTTTCTCCTTGTTGAGAAACTCTCTCCCCTGAGTATTCTCTCTTTCTCCCCCCTATAGGAAAGACTAATCTTTTATGTGATCTCTCTCACCCCCCTTTGACATCAATTTCCAAGAAGGGCTCTTCTGGACATGTGATACAAATGGGTTGGTCCTTGAGTCACAGAGCAAAGCAGCATGCCTAATATGATGCTGGTAGAGGACAAGAATCATTGAGTGGAGCTGGAGCAAACGGAAATCAGGAATAAGTGGCAAGTTGGTTTTCCTGTGATGGAATCAGTGACTTCGAGTTGTGTGCTTCAGTTGCACCGATAGATTTCGGTTGGGCCGAAGAGAACAAACCGGTGTAACCGAGTTCATCAGAGTGAAACCACTTGTCACCTCAGCTCACTAGACAAGTAAGATCTCACAAGGATACGCAAGGAATTAACTGAAAGATTTGCAATGAATTGGATGCAGAAAATGTAGAACAAAAAGAAAAGACAAGAAAAGATCTAGATGAAGTTTTTTTTTTGAAAGGGGAAACAAATATGCAAGAGACAAATGCAATAACACAGAAAAGAACACAAGAGAACTTCATCTAGAGATGGTCGGTGACAAAGTCACCTATGTTAGAGTATATTGACTTAGGAGTCAAGTGAGAGCACTTGATCATAGGTCATACTCATCGTTTAAGCTCAAAATGGGGTTACCATTTTTCGTTTAAGCATCTTGATGTATTCACATCTTGTGGAGTTGCTTTGACTCATGACTTGGAGTAAAGCTTCTCTAAGATGGAATAACATACCTTGGGTGGTGGTGTTGATCTTGCTCATGTAGTTGAACTTGTGTGGGTTGCTCAAGGTTGATGTAGTTCATCAAGAGTTGGGAGCACCACTTGGAGTTTGAGTTCATCTACCTACATGGGTTAGCTTTGCAAGGAAGAGCACTTGTGTATCCAAAATAACAATCACATAGAATTTGCCAAAGGATATGTTTGAAAGGTTTCGTGCTTCCTTGTCTTCAACCACCATTGTGTAGAGACTCGGTGATGTAGAGATTGCTCAAGCTGTGAGTGAGTTGCAATCTCATAGATTTAGATTCATCCAATTACCTATATGGGTTAGATAACATGCAAGGTACAAATATGTCCAAGACATATGAATAGCATCATAAGAGAAATATCGAGGATTAGTCATAGGCTCATGCCTTACATGTGTCAAATGGAGTTCCTACTCCAAGTTTGACGCATCAATGATGTTCAATTCACCTCTCAACCTGCAAAACACTTTCTCATCAAGTGGTTTAGTGAATATATCCGCCAATTGCTTATCGGTGCGAACATGCTTAAGGTTAATGTCCCCTTTGGCAACATGATCTCGAATGAAATGATGATGAACTTCAATGTGCTTAGTTCGAGAATGTTGCACGGGATTGTGAGCAATATTAATAGCACTTTCATTGTCACATAGCATTGGAACATGTTTCACAAATATCCCATAATCTTTAAGAGTTTGGGTCATCCAAATTAATTGAGCCCAACATGAACCAGCGGCAATGTATTCCGCTTCGGCGGTGGATAAGGATACCGAGTTTTGTTTCTTGGAAGACCAAGACACAAGAGATCTACCAAGGAATTGACAAGTACCCGAAGTGGACTTTCTATCAACCTTGTCTCCGGCATAGTCCAAATCGGAGTAGCCAACAAGATCAAAAGAGGACCTCTTAGGATACCAAATGCCAAAATTTGGTGTATGGATTAGGTATCTCACTATCCTTTTCACGGCCTTAACATGACATTCTTTAGGGGCAGCTTGATATCGTGCACACATGCACACTCTTAGCATAATATCGGGACGAGAGGCACATAGATATAATAATGAACCAATCATAGAGCGATAAACCTTTTGATCAATCGGTTCACCATCTTTGGTCAAATCAAGATGTCCACTCGTAGGCATGGGTGTAGTCATACCTTTGCATTCTTACATATTGAACTTCTTGAATAAGTCCTTGGTGTACTTCATTTGAGAGACAAAGGTACCTTCCTTAGTTTGCTTGATTTTCAAACCGAGAAAGAATTTGAGTTCACTCATCATAGACATCTCAAACTTCTTCGACATTAGCTTTCCAAACTTTTCACTAAAATGAGGGTTAGTTGACCAAATATGATATCATCAACATAAATTTGGCACACAAATTGTTCTCCATTAACCCTTTTAGTAAAAAGAGTAGAATCAATTTTACCAATTTCAAAGCCTTTTTCAATAAGGAACTTGGTCAAGCATTTATACCATGCTCTAGGAGCTTGTTTAAGACCATAAAGGGCTTTGTGAAGTTTGCAAACATGATTAGGTTTCTTAGGATTGACGAAGCCGGGAGGTTGCTTAACATAAACTTCCTCCTCAATTTTTCCATTTAGAAAAGCACTTTTAATGTCCATTTGGTACAAGGTGATATCATGGTGATTAGCATAAGCAAGTAAGATGCGAATGGACTCAAGTCTAGCTACAGGAGCATATGTCTTACCATAGTCCATACCTTCAACTTGTGTGTAGCCTTGGGCGACGAGACATGCTTAGTTGTGAACCACTTGTCCATCTTCATCTTGCTTGTTGCGAAACACCCATTTGGTACCAATGATGTTGTGGTTGTTGTTGGGCTTCTCGACTAATGTCCACACTTGATTTCTCTCAAAGTTGTGTAGCTCTTCATGCATAGCATTTATCCAATCCGGATCCTTCAATGCTTCTTCAACCTTCATAGGTTCAATGCTAGAGATGAATGAGTAATGTTCACAAAAGTTAGCTAAACGAGTTTTCGAGCGAGTGATTCTCCCGGTTTGGATATCATTGTAGATTTGCTCGACGGGATGATCTTTGGCAATTCTTGCGCGAACTCGTGAAAGCTTTTGCTTGGGTCGGGGTGGAACATCCTCTTCATATTGTGCTTCTTCTTGGCCTTCTTCATTGTTGACGTTGTCGTTCTCTTGTCATGGTGGAGAAGGAGGTTGTTGATGTTCATCTTGGTGTACTTCCTCGTTTTCTTCATCTTGGCGTGTCCCACTTGCGGATGCTTCCGTATCAACTCTTGGTTCACCTTGTCGTGAGGTAGAAGCTTCCACTTGGACGGATGAGGTACTCTCCTACACTTCTGTTGGACGAATCTTGCCAATGGACAAGTCTTGAATTGCTTCCGAAGGGTCTTTGTCTCCTACATCAATTGGCAATTGCTCTACTTGCGAGCCGTTAGATTCATCAAACTTCACATCTACCGTCTCTTCAACCTTTCGAGTGAAATTGTTGTAGACATGGTAAGCGTGAGAGTTTGAGCCATAACCAAGTAGGAAACCTTCATGAGATTTAGGAGAAAATTTAGAACAACGATGCTTATCAAGAATGTAGCACTTTGAGCCGAATACTCGAAAGTATCCAACTTGGGGTTTGTTACCGGTGAGGAGCTCGTATGCCTTCTTGCCGAGTAGCTTGTGAAGATACAAGCGATTTGTTGCATGACAAGCTGTCTCAACTGCTTCCGCCCAAAAGTGCTTTGGCGTTTTGTACTCACCAAGCATCGTTCTTGCCATCTCGATAAGTCCTCTCAACAACTCCATTTTGTTAAGGTGTGTACGTAGCCGAGAACTCGTGTGAAATCCCTTCTTCGTCAAGAAAGGTTTCCACATTTGCGTTCTTGCACTCCGTCCGTTGTCGCTCCGAACCTTCTTGATCTTCACGTCAAACTGATTTTGGGCCTTCCTAGCGAAGTTTTTGAAGATCTCTTGGACCTGCAATTTGTCATCAAGAAAGAACACCCACATAAATCTTGAAAAATCATCAACTATGACTAGACCAAATGAGTTACCACCAAGACTCTTGTAGGCATTTGGACCAAAGAGATCCATGTGAAGTAGCTCGAGTGGTCTTCTTGTGGTCATGATGTTCTTCACACGGTGACTTCTTCCAACTTGTTTCCCTGCTTGACAAGCACTACAAAGTCTATCCTTGTCAAATATGACATCTTTTATTCCAAGGATATGACCACCTTTAATAAGCTTATCAAGATTTCGCATACCAACATGACCTAGTCTTCTATGACACAACCGGCCTTTAGAAGTTTTAGGTTGAGCCTTTTTTAGTGAAATCAACAATGTAAATATCTCCTGTACGTATACCAGTAAAGACCATTTTATGATTGTCTCTACGAAACACTTGGCAATCTACTTCAGTGAATAGGACATTGAAACCGAAATCAGCAAGTTTGGAAACTGAAAGTAAATTGTATCCAATGGGATTCAACGAGCATGACATTTTGTATGGAGCTGTCATGTGATATGGCCACCTTACCAAGGCCAACCACCTTACCCTTTGAATTATCACCAAAAGTGACATATTTTCGAGGGCCGTCGTTTTCAGCAATCTCAAGGAACATATCTTCATCTTCGGTCATATGATCAGTACATCCACTACCAAGGACCCATTCCTTTCCTCCAGCCATGTAGCCGCGAAGATTTGCCATAAGACCAAAATGTCTCATCACATCATCAAGATCATAGTAACTATCATCATCTTCATCATAGTATCCATGTTCAACATCATCTTGTGATTGATCAATTCCTAGAGAGGGTAATTCATTAGATAAATGATCATCACAATGGTTACCTTCATAAATTCTAATAGCTTCGGATATGATATCGCTAATGATTTCAACATTTCCTTTTAGCACGCATGAGATTGGTAATCATAAATAGATAATCACCAAAACTAGGATCACTAGAGTTCATCTTACTCAAATCAATAGACTTATGGAGAATTTCATTTAATTTTTCAAGGAATAATCTAGAAATCATTCCTCAAGAAATTTCCATATAGTATAGGCACAATCAAGAGTAGGCAAACTAGCAAACAAATTTTTGGGCAATCCTCTTATGATCAGATTGATGGTTCTAAGATTGCGAATCATGTCAAGATCTTCTTCGGGTGTGGGATGCAAGGGATCAATATGAGGTGCACAAGGACTAGCAATGTACTTGTTCAAGTGATATTCATTCAAAATCTCAAGCATTTCATTTTTCCACTCAAGAAAGTACTCTCCATCAAGAATAGGCACTCTATGTCTAAGACTCCCCAAAGTAGACACATCCATCTTCCTCCAAAGGTGTTTAAACCAAGGCAATGGAGAGTGTCGGTGTCAAAACCGGCGGATCTCGGGTAGGGGGTCCCGAACTATGCGTCAAGGTTGGATGGTAACAGGAGACAGGGGACACTTTGTTTTACCCAGGTTCGGGCCTTCTCGATGGAGGTATTAATGATAAGGGTAGTACAAGAGTAGATCTACCACGAGATCAAGGAGGCAAAACCCTAGAAGCTAGCCTATGGTATGATCGTGTATGACGATGGTTGTTGTATGTATGTTGTATATTGTCCTACGGACTACAACCCTCCGGTTTATATAGACACCGGATAGGTTTAGGGTTACACAGAGTCGGTTACATGGGGAGGAGATCTTGAATATCCGCACGCCTAGCTTGCCTTCTACGCCAAGGAAAGAACCTTCCGGACACGGGACGGAGTCTTCGGTCTTGTATCTTCATAGTCCTGGAGTCCGGCGGGAGATATAGTCCGGCTATCCGAACACCCCCTAATCCAGGACTCCCTCAGAGACCAAAGCTCTGATACCAATTGAAAGGATCGAGAAGAGGTGTCTAGAGGGGGGGTGATTAGACAGTAAGTGCCAAAAGTTGCAATTTTTAATATTCTAAAGTTTAAGTGGAGTTTAAGCACAAGTTTAACAAACACAATACATACCAAGCAAGCATGCAATGAGTATATGAGCAGTGGAAAGTAAAGCATGCAACTTGCAAGAATGTAAAGGGAAGGGTTTGGAGTATTCAAACGCAATTGGAGACACAAATGTTTTTGTCGTGGTTCTGATAGGTGGTGCTATCGTACATCCACGTTGATGGAGACTTCAACCCACGGAGGGTAACGGTTGCACGAGTCTACGAAGGGCTCCACCCACAAAGGGTCCACGAAGAAGCAACCTTGTCTATTCCATCATGGCCGTCGCCCACGAAGGACTTGCCTCACTAGTGGTAGATCTTCACGAAGTAGGCGATCTCCTTGCCCTTACAAACTCCTTGGTTCAACTCCACAATCTTGTTGGAGGCTCCCAAATGACACCTAGCCAATCTAGGAGACACCACTCTCCAAGAAGTAACAAATGGTGTGTTGATGATAAACTCCTTGCTCTTGTGCTTCAAATGATAGTCTCCGCAACACTCAACTCTCTCTCAGAGGATTTGGATTTGGTCGAAAGAAGATTTGAGTGGAAAGCAACTTGGGGAAGGCTACAGATCAAGATTCATATGATTGGAATGGAATATCTTGACCTCAACACAAGTGTAGGTGGTTCTCTCTCAGAAAATGTGTATTGGAAGTGTAGATATGTTCTGATGGCTCTCCCCCCGAATGAAGAGTGGGTGGAGGGGTATATATAGCCTCCACACAAAATCAAACCGTTACACACAGTTTGCCAAACTCCGTGGGACCGAATGGAGCATATCACTAAGCACTTTGAGCAAGCAAGCCATTAAGCAACACCTCATCCCTCCTTGGTAGTATTGGCTTTTCCTATAGACTCAATGTGATCTTGGATCACTAAAATGTAAAGTGTAGAGTCTTGATCTTGAAGCTTGAGCCAATCCTTTGTACTTAGCATCTTGAAGGGGTTTCACATCCTCTAGTCCATGCCACTCCATTGTTGAACTTATCTGGAACATACTAGGTAAAAGTGTTAGTCCAACAAGAGATATGTTGACATTAATTACCAAAACCACCCAGGGAGCACTTGTGCTTTCACCTCCTCTCAGGGAAAATGCATCTGGACGGCACACTTTAGGTGCTCTCCACTGGGAACAATGAGAAGCACGCCAGCCCCTGCACCTTGTAGGTAGAAGGCACCATCAAAATACATGATCCATTTTGGGGCGCTTCCTTGCCGGGGATAACTATTTCCAGTATTTCTTCATCAGGTGTTGACGTCCATTCTGCAATAAACTCTGCCAATGCCCTGCTCAGAATCGTTTATGTGCTCCCAAACTTTAGGCCAAAGTTGGATAACTCCAATGCCCACTCCACTATTCTACTGGTAGCCTCTGGGTTTCGGAGTATCCTTTGTAACGGGAAGTGGGTGACAACCGTGATCTCATGAGCTTGGAAGTAGTGGCGCAGTTTCCTTGAGGCCATGACAAGACCAAAAATCAATTTTTGAACGCCAGAATACCTGGATCTAGCCCCTTGCAACAGGGAACTGATGAATTATACTGGGCACTGCACCACCTTCTTCCTTGCCGCGTCCTTGGGGTTGTCTCCGTTGTCGTGCTCCTCTTTGTCCTGATCAACATCTGGCCTTTTCGGGATACTCTCTCTGTCCTCCCTGAGCGGGACACTTGCTGAGGCTATTATCTCCTCCACTTCCTGCTATGCCACTAATGCTGCACTAACCACTTGATTAGTCGCTGCCATATTCCTGCGAGTTAGTTGAAGAGGGAACATAGCCTGTGATCGCGTCGGTTACCCAGCTGCTGATTGTTCCACAAGAAGACGAAGGAACTGAGGATCTGATGAGGTGACATGCGCGGAGCGGGCCACGAGCCAAAGCTTGATCTCTCAGGGTTATCAGCGTTGCAGGGATGGACTCGAGCACAAGCATCATGCAGATATGCGGAGCTATTGTCGCGGGGTAAACAGGGGATCGATCAGCAACGCAGGATGCCGCGAGATGTAATGAAGCAAGTGATAATCATGGGGAACTCATGCAAGGAGACAAGCTAGTTTGAAAAGATGCAAGGAACGACACACGCCACCGGGACGAACCCGAGTGGCCTAGGGATGATGCAGCCCGAGGGGCACCCGCAATAGAGTAAACTATATATGCAAAAAGATACATGCCGTAGGGATGAGCCCGTGCGACCTGGGAATGATGCAGTCCGAGGGACGCTCCCAGCTGAGTAAACCGGAAAATATCACCTGGTACCATTGTCGAAGGGGTGTTGAAGTAGCTGGAGGTGTGCGCTGAAGGGGTCGCTCCTCACGAGCCACGAGGGCCCTCAGCCTCAGGAGGCTCTGGGGGCTCGGGTGGTTCCTTGAGGACCGTTGCCATATCCGCTAGGACTGCGTGATGCCTGGCCTCCTGAGCTACCAAGATGCTCTATAAGCGGCGCTGGAAGGTGATAGCCACATTCGGCAGGCCAAAGGGCATGCGAACATAGCTATGAGGGGGACCCTCGCACCGGCCAACTTGCAAAGGCCAGAAGCGCTCCTGAGATGCGGCCCTATTGAGCCCTGGAATGTCGATGCAGACGCGCAGCCCACCGTCCTCACCAGGATGGGTAGCTGCGCTGGGTGGTGGGCGGCGGTCGCCGCGTATGGCCCTTGCCTCCTGAAGCTCCTGGGTGGTCTTGGTGATGAACTCCTGAGCACCAGGCACTCCTTGCGTAGTGCCTGCTTGGGGGAAGCGTGCGGCGGAGCACGGCTCCACATGGTGCCTGAGCACCTCCCTCGTGATGTTGGCGAGGTCTGAGGCCCTCCAGAAGAGAGCCCCCGAGCTTTGCCCGAGGAGGGTGTCGGGCGCGCCTTCCTATGCGAGGGAGGGAGGTGGCCCATCTGTGGGCGCAGGTCTTGAGGTGGTGCTACTGGAGATGCCACTCTCTTCAGGCCCTTGGCGGAGTAGATGCTTCTTATTCTTAGGGATGGCCTCAGGAGGGTACATGGTGCCTTTGTTGTCGGGGTCCTCAACCGCAGTTACTTGGAAGGCGCGCTCGAGGGAGCACAGCGCATCCTTCTCTTCACAGGCGACGACGATGATACCGCCGGTCCCTGGCATCATGAGTACATTGTACCCGTGATGGGTCACCGCCATGAACTTGGCCAGAGCTGGATACCCGAGGATGGCGTTGTAGGGCAGGAGAATGTGGGCGACGTCGAAGACAATGAGCTCTGTGTGGTAGTTATCACGTCCGCCAAAGGTAACAGGGAGTCGGATCTGCCCTATCGGGGTGGTGGAGCCATCGGTCACTCCTGAGTAGGGCTTGGTTGGCTGTAGCTGATCGTAAGGCACCTGGAGGCGATCGAACGTCTCGACGGATAGGACAATGAGCTCCGCGCTGCTATCGATGAGGGTCTTGGTGACTTGGACGTTGCTGATGACAGGCGAGCAGAGCATAGGGAGAGCGCCAGTGGTCGCTGCGCACTTGAGCTGGTCGGATGAGCTAAAAGTAATGGCGTACTTGCACCACCTGATCGGGCGTGTGGCCTCAAGCCTAGGGAGAGCCGCGTTCACCTCTCGGGCGAACAACTTGAAGATGAGTTGGGAAGCTGGGTCCTGGGCACCGCCCAAGATGCAGGCGATGGCGCACGGCTCTTGGAAGCCCCCAGCCCCCTCGTCCTGATGGTGGTTGTCGTTCCTCCTTGGCGGTGGCGGCAATGGAGGGAGGACAGCATTGCCCTGGGCGCCCTCGAGGCCCGTCCAGGCGCCCTCGCGAGGCCTGTCCTACCAGCGGTCCTCCCGAGGCCGGTCGCGCGACTCCTGGCGGGGGCCGCAGTCGTCCCAGCGTACTCTGCTTCTTCCTCCTCCTCGGCCATAGCCCTAGTTGTTGCGCTCGGGCCGTCAACCGAAGCGTCCGTCACGGATGGCCCTGAGCTCTTGGCAGTCGTTGGTGTTGTGATTGTGTACGTTGTGGAAGGCGCAGAACGGACAGCTGCTCTTGGACGACTCGGGCTGGTCCCGGCCGTGCTTCATCTCCGGCTCGATTGCGAGCACGGCCACTCCCTTACGCTTCATGTCCTTGGCCTTGGCTTTCTTCTCTTCTGGGTCGGACAGGGAGCTCGAGGAGGGAGAGGCACCCCTCCTCAGCTCTGGCGCACTTGGTCGCCATGTTGAACATCTCTAAAGTCGTGCACATGTCTTCATGGATGGCGAGCTCCTCCTTCATCTTGACGTCGCGGACACCGTCAAAGAATGCTGAGATGATGGCCTCGTCCGTCACCTTGGGAATCTGGAGGCGAACTTTGTTGAAGCGATGGATGTACTTCTGCAGGATCTCTCCCGTCTGCTACTTGATGCGGCGCAGGTCACCCTCGGCCAGCGGGCGGTCGCGAGTGCCCTGGAAGTTGGCGATGAAGCGGTCACACATCTCACCCCAGGAGGAGATTGACTCCGGGGGAAAATTCAGGAGCCATGAGCGAGCACCATCTTTGAGAGCCATGGGAAACCAGTTCGCCATGACCTTCTCATCATCGTTGGCCGCCTTGATGCTCAGCTCATAGAGCTATAGGAACTCTGCAGGGTCGGGGGTGCCGTCGTAGCGCGGAGGCAGGTCTGGCTTGAACTTGCCTGGCCAGACGATGCTGCGCAGCTTAGGAGTGAAGGCGCGACAGCCTGCTGTGGCCACCTACGCCCGTCGTGGGGGCGGAGCTTGGAATTGGTGTCCTCGCGCTGCCACCGCGGGTGGCGTGCGGTCTTGACGCGGCGGCGCTGGGAGTGGAGGAGCATTTTCTCGCGGTCGGGGAACTTCTTGGCAGCTTCCTTCTTCGCGCGCGGGCACCCGGCACAGCGGGTCATGCCGAGGGGCCGCGCGCCTTGGTGCGAGGACGCTGTCTTGGTGCGGAGGTGGCGGAGGCGCTCCGTGAGCTACATAGCCCGCAGCTGGGGGAGGGCGAGGCAGGGAGAGGGATGGTACGGGGGAGCCGCCAGCGGCGCTGACAAGCTCGGCGATGCGGTCTAGCCAGTCCTCGTGGAGATTGTCGACTGGGTGGTAGCGCAGGAGCTCGCATGCCATGAGAAGCACGGCCTGCGCATCCGTGGGCGTGTGACGAGCGTGGGATGATGAGTCGGCCGGAGTTAGCGACGGGGTGGCAGTGCGGCCATCTCGCTGCACAGAGGGGTGCAGCAATGATGCTTGCTGCTCGTTTCCCGCCGGGCCGGTGGCAGCGTTGGCGGCGGGTGATGGAGAACAATAGGGAGGCCCGCCGATAGGGGCTGTCTGAGTGACACGAGCGGCCAGGGCGGCCCGGCGCTCAGCGCGGGCTCGGTGTGCGTCCGCCATGGATGTGGTGGAGCAGTGGAGCATGGATCGACAGAAGAAAAGCTTCAGTGCCCCCCTACCTGGCGTGCTAAATGTTGGATTACGGGTTCCGGCAAAACCCTTGAGGTTCGAACTCTGGGGTGCGCACGAAGATCTCTCTCCCCAAGCCCACTCTCACCGCGATTCCAAGGCCTAGCTCGCCAAACCCAAGGAACAAGAGACACAAGAGTTTATACTGGTTCGGGCCACCGATGTGGTGTAATACCCTACTCCAGTGTAGTGTGGTGGATTGCCTTGTGGGCTGAGCTTGAACAAGTACAAGGTAAGAACAGCCTCAGGAGGAGAGGTGTTCTTGGGCTCTATGAGCTGGTGAAGGTTCCGATCCCCTTCCTATGGTGGTGGCTAGTCCTATTTATAGAGGCCCTGGTCCTCTTCCCAAATGTTTAGGCGGGAAGTGATCCCACAACGGTCAATTCGAAGGGGGACAGCTAGTACAAGCTATCCTGACAAAAGGTGGTCTTCGCCTACCAAAGGCTCTGGTGGTGACGCCATCGTGGGCTCCGCGGTGACCTCCGTCCTGCTGTCTTGCCGGTCTTTGTCTCGTTGCACCGATATGGAAACCTTTGCCTGATGCCTTGGGACTCCTCGCCTGCGCCTGCCCCTTTAGCACCTAAGAGGCAACTGGTACTCCGCGCCTGCTGGCACCCGCCTGGCCTTGGTCGTCACGGCTCAGGTCACGGAAACCTCACGAGGTGCACCCTGCCTTGATATCTTTGCTCCTCGCGAGCCTGCCTAGTGAGGTTGCCCATGAGGAGGTCTTGTGTCGTCTGCCTCATGAGGCTTGGCCCCTCGCGAGGGTCTTGAGTGTTTGTCGATGAAGATGGGGCCATACCAGGCCGCTTAGTGGAGCCACGCTGCGGGCCGCAGGCAGGCAAGTCTGGGGACCCCCGTTCCCAGGACGTCGACAGCGTCCCGTAAGATATGTTAAGTGATTAACATAACAACTACATGTGCATATTTGTTGGAGTAAATTACAGGGGAGGGAAGGGGTGGAAATATTGCTGGTCACAACGGATTGGACGAGCATGGGGGGAGGAGAGTCATGCATGCAGATTTTTTCCACACGGGGTGGAGTGGTGGGACTGCGGGAGGGAGAAGGAGAGTCAAGCAGGCGTTCAGATTTCAAGGTGCACTAAATTATTGCATGCGATGATTAAGGCTGGCCATAGTGGTGGTAATGTGGTATCTTACTAGCTGGTATCATGCACATGGGAATAGAAAACATGTTGATGTGGCAAAGAATTAAAGAAGAGAGGGGGGTTAGAGTAACATAGGTAGATACTGTATCATGTTAAATACTATGCTACTTTGTGTCATGCATGGCACTATAAAGGTAGTCTCGTATCATACACTAGCATCATGCACATGGTACTAGTATATGATACTTTCTACTATGAGTATCCTAAAGAGGATATTAACTAATATCTACTCTCTGCTCCTATAAAAAGCAGAGTTGGTGATGATGGTGTGCCTGCCATCCTGCAATATAGGTCGTCCGATCTATATCTAACGGATAGGAAGGAAACTATGACAGTTTACCCGCACTCCTCTCCACATTTGCAGATAAGGCCTTCCCCTGTTCAGATGTTCCGTGCAATGCACGGGCATCTTGCTAGTGCACGTAAAAATCTTTGTCATTTACTAGTGTTCATGCATGCATGCAATGCGATAATGCATTGGTAAACACATTTTTTTGTGAAGAACGAGAGCATTAATTGAGTACTTTTGCAGACTACAAAAACTATTCCATCGCCTCTATCTTGGTAAAAGTAGGTGAAAATTTTGAATCGAGCCTTTTAAACTAGAAGGGAGGTAGTAGTACTCTAATAGCTAACCTTGTTGTGATGACTAGATAGGACATGGCACGCACCTGGATGGAGGAACTAGTCTGCATTGTGCACATAAGTTTTGTCTGAAGTCAATGTACCTCTACTTTGACCAAAATTATAGAAAAATGTATCGACATTCACAATGTCAAATCAATATTTTATACTCATTATAAAACGTAGTTTCATAAAATGTATATTTGGTATTGTAGATATTGATAGTTTTAGTATAAATTTGGTCAAAAACTTTGCAAACTTTGACTTGACACAAATCTTATGCGGAGTAAAAAGGACCAGAGGGAGTATCATGCATGCGGAGTAGGCAAAAAAATTGCTCATTTATAGCCGTCCGAAGTCTCAAAGGGCGCGACCGTGCGAGGGAGGCGAAGGTCGTGGGAGGCAGGACGGTTGACGGAATTAAGTGAAGTTACATGCACGCGACGGCATGGCGTGCGAACACACATAAGCTATATCGTCAGGCCTATGATATGGGTCTAGTACACATGACATCTAGTGGGTCCCGCATCATCTACCTTGGTTGGTGAGATTTTTAAATTGAGCCCAATAAACCGGAAAGGAGGTAGCAGTACTCGAGAACTCTTTGGGGCCATGCGGCCGTTTATCCACTGGGCAAGCTACCACCCCACGCCGTTCGCACGCCCTACTCGTCCCCGTCTTCTACCTTACAATAGTTCGCTCCCAGTCGTCCCATCCTTTCACATTACACCAGTTCAACTTCTCCTAACCCGCCTCCAAAATCCAAGGCCTCCCAAATCTCCATGATCGGCGGTGAGTACAAGGTTAGAGTCATCACCGGCGATGAGTTCATTGTTATCTACACCCGTAGATCCACGACGGTGGATGATGCCTTGCTCGCTTCCTATGCATGTTCAAATGTTCAAAGGATGAGTGGGTCGCTGGGCTAGATGTTGAGTACACCATAGTCCTGGAAAGCGAGAAGATTCTAAAGGAGGCAAAGAAGAAGAAACCCGCCGTGATCCAGGTTTGTGTACATAACGTATGCTTGGTCTACCACATATTCCATGCAGACGTTGAGTGCCAGGATTTTAAGAACTTCCTCAAGGACGAAATAGTGAATTCTTTACTTTAGACTTTAATTAGGAACTACAGGAGTGTCCTGGGTCGGATAGGCCTTGTTGTAGGCCAGCCCTTCGATCTCCAGAAGGCAAGCCTGGTGTCCTCCTCTCAGTCTTCAATGCTGACCCTGGCAGCAGCCATGATTGATCCTTCGTACGTTCAACTGAAGAAACCTCACCACAAGTTTCATCATCCATGGGAGTCGAAGACAATAGATGAAGATCACATCCTACACGCGGCAATGGATGCCTACCTTTGTTTAAATATCTACAAGGGCTGGACGAAGAAGTAGAGCTTAGTGTCCGGTTCAAGCAAAGAAGCATACGAGTGTTGGGTGTGGAACACAGTTCATCGGAAAAAATGGATCGTGCCAGGGGTTAAACGGATGGCAGGGGTGGGGGAGCATGGCGGCGGCATGTGGTTCAGGAGAGGGCAGGGCGGCGGTGGCAGGCGGTTAGGCGTGTGGCGGGCTGGCGGCTCGATGCCTGAGAGAGAAGATGAACAGTGCCTCAATTTCGGAGGTTGAAGAAGCCCTTCTAGCCATCCATGTTGCATCCAACGGCTCATAAGAGTCGACTGACCCAAACTGCTCCTTCAGATTGCAGGATCCATGTGGCATTCAAGGTCTCGAAGGTAGATTCCGCGTCCGCACCCAGTCTGCAGGCTCGGCGCTGCTACCTCTTGAGCACTGTGTTGGTTTTCCCTTGAAGAGGAAAGGGTGATGCAGCAAAGTAGCGTAAGTATTTCCCTCAGTTTTGAGAACCAAGCTATCAATACAGTAGGAGACCACACGCGAGTCCCACGCACCTACGCAAACAAACCAAAACCTCACAACCAATGCGATAAAGGGGTTGTCAATCCCTTCACGGTTACTTACGAGAGTGAGATCTGATAGAGATAATAGGATAATATTTTTGGTATTTTTATGATAAAGATGTAAAGTAAAATAAACGGAAATAGAAATAGCAAAGTCTTGGAAGATTAATATGATGGAAAATAGACGCGGGGGCCATAGGTTTCACTAGTGGCTTCTCTCAAAATAGCATAGGTATTGCGATGTGTAAACAAATTACTGTCGAGCAATTGACAGAATTGAGCATAGTTATGAGAATATCTTGGTATGATCATGTATATAGGCATCACGTCCGTGACAAGTAGACCGAAACGATTCTGCATCTACTACTATCACTCCACACATCGACCACTATCCAACATGCATCTAGAGTATTAAGTTCATAAGAACAAAGTAACGCATTAGGCAAGATCACATGGTGTAGAGGGATAAACTCAAGCAATATGATATAAATCCCATCTTTTTATCCTCGATGGCAACAATACAATACGTGCCTTGCTGCCTCTGTTGTCACTGGGAAAGGACACCGCAAGATTGAACCCAAAGCTAAGCACTTCTCCCATTGCAAGAAAGATCAATCTAGTAGGCCAAACCAAACTGATAATTCAAAGAGACTTGCAAAGATAACCAATAATACATAAAAGAATTTAGTGGAGATTCAAATATTGTTCATAGATAATCTTGATCATAAACCCACAATTCATCGGATCTCGACAAACACACCGCAAAAGAAGATTCCTTCAAATATATCTCCAAGAGAAACAAGGAGAACTTTGTATTGAGATCCAAAGAGAGAGAAGAAGCCATCTAGCTAATAACTATGGACCCGAAGGTCTGAAGTAAAATACTCACACATCATCGGAGAGGCTATGGTGTTGATGTAGAAGCCCTCCGTGATCAATGCCCCCTCTGGCGGAGCGCCGGAAAAGGCCCCAAGATGGGATCTCACGGGTACAAAAGGTTACGGCGGTGGAAATAGGGTTTCGGCTCCTCTCTGATGTTTTCCGGGTATATGGGTATATATAGGAGGAAGAAGTACGTCGGTGGAGCAACGTGGGCCCCACGAGGGTGGAGGGCGTGCCTAGGGGGGTAGGCGCGCCCCCTACCTCGTGCCTTCCTCGGTGATTTCTTGATGAGGACATCAATACCATTGTTACACCCACAGCCCCTACTGTTACATATAATGGACCAATTACTAGAGCTCGCGCACGCCAATTAAATTACCAGGTACTTTCGTTTCTTGGTAATGATTCTAATGTTCATGAGAATATGATGCTGCCTAAATTGGATACATTTGTTTTGCTTACAAATGAAGGGCCTAGCTTGGAGAAGGATGAACATTGGAGCAATATCAAGCATGGACTTGATGGCATGCGCAAGGGGAACAAGAACGGAGTGAATGAAGCCACCATAAGGAGTGAATGAAGCCTTGGACGAAATATACAAGATGCCACTTCATAAATTTCGTCCAGAGGCTATTCTAGGTGCTGCGTCACCTTATTATTGGGCCAGGCCCATGTAATTTAGAAATACATAAGTATAGGCTGTTTTTAGAGTCCGTATGTGTGGGGAAACAAGAGATAGGGTTGGTTTCGGACCCCTTCCCGAAGGGCCATGAAATTCCCCCCTCTTCCTCCATATATACAGCCCTTAGGGCACCGTTTAGACTTTGGGTTTTGTTTAGATCAGAAGTTCGCCATAGCTGCAACTTCGCGTACTTCGTTTGTGTTCAACGACCAGACCAAGGCATCACAGAACCCCACCTTCATTAATAAAGCTTTCCTCTTTTATTCGCAATATCCAGATTGCAATCTTAGTTTCTTGCTTGTTCTTCGTTTGCTCGCAGGAAATAGACCCTCGTGGTCAGGTTGATCGTGCTCCGGCGTGGTCAATAACCCCTCGGAAGTTGGTTTAGCGATTGCTAAGGCGCGACGTCTTCGCACGTTCGTAGTCGGATCCTCAAAGTCGACTCCCACAGAAAACGATTGCTATCTCATCGAAACATCGGGACACCTTTGCCTCTATCAAGTGGTATCAGATTTCCAGGTTGCTCGGTGAGATTTTACAGTTTTTCATAGTTTAGATCGAGTCTGTTCTTTATACCTATAGTCCACGAAAAAGCCAAAAAAAATTAGGGTTAGTTCATCCCATCTGAACCAATCTGAGCCTTTGCATAATCTTTTCTGTATTTGCTTTGTTGAATTTGCGGTTGCATCGTCGTGTCAAGTTGCTGGTCTTAGCGTTTAGTCCTTTAGAGTTTCGAGTTCTGTTAACAGGTTGTCACGTCGCCGCTGCCATATATCACCATCGCATCACCATCATCGCCGCTGCCATATACCACCACCACATATTCACCGCCAATCCGAGTCCATATACGCCACCACATATCCGCCGCCATCACACCACTCCGAGTACACCTGCAACATATATCCGCCACCAGTCCGATTTCCACCAGATTCATCTCCGCCACCAGTCCGAGTTACACCAGATTCATCTCCGCCACCGGTCCTATTCCGAGTCCAGTATTTTGTTACTCTGTTTTGGATTTCTTGATCACGCCATACTCCGAGCCGTGACAGAGAAGGACTCCCCAACTTTCGTGCTACCCGCAGAAGAAAAATAGTTCCAAACTCAAAAAAAAAAGTCTGGAAAATTCTGGCTAGGCAGTTTTTAGGCCATTTGTAGACTTTTTCGAAAAAAAATTGTTGCGGAGCAAAAAAAAAGAGGGAAAAAAATGCAAAAAAAGTGAAAAAAAGAAAAAATTTCAGAGTGTGCTCCTCCCTTGTTTACGTGCAGCGCCATGATTTTGTTAGTGTTCTATGCTCGCGTCTCTAGTACGGTCTAGTCTAGGACCAGCACAGTACCGTCGTTGAGCGTTTATTCAACTTTGCATCTCTGAATTGATTATTGCTGACCCTTTTTGCTACCATATTATAAGCCTTCCCAGCTCCACATACATCTACATCGTGCGTTTGACTCTGCCTGGTAATCGCTCTATCCAAGCTTTGAGAGTTTTGACTACATCGGTTGCCGATCACCGCCTGCTGCTGGGTAAGAACTGGTAAGAATTTGAGATTTGCTTGACGGATTTGTGACTGTTCACCACACCACCACCACCACTTCCTAGTAGTCTGTAGAATCATATTCTTGTGTGTTTCTATTGCTACTAACCATGGCAGGATCACAAGCCGATGAGACTGACTGGGAGAACATGACAAACAAAGCGTTACATGATAAGTTTCAGCAAATGATGAGTGGACAGGTGGAAGATGTGCTAAATAGATTTGAAGAGGCCATGGAGAAGATAGATGGCATTGAGAAGGCGTTCGAAACAAAGCTCGATAACAAGTTCAATGAATTGCTCGCGCGTCTACCACCACCACCACCGGCTGCACCTAACGCACCTCTACAACAGCAACAACGACTACCTCCTCATCGCGAAACAGCCCTCCGCCGAGCGACCCGTGTCCCTCTTCAGCCTGGCCAAGCTGCTGGTGCTGCTGTTGATACTTCTGTGGCTCCTGCTGCTGATGTGGGGGAGGATGATTATGTGGGAGATTATGAGGATGAGGTTGATGAAAATCAGAACTACGTGCAACCACCAGCACCACATCCACCAGGTCGTCCACATGCAAATAATGGTAATGTTAGGGCTCCCCCTCAGGTACGAGATCATGACCATCTCCCTAAACTGAAATTGAATATTCCACCATTTGAGGGTAGATATGTTCCTGATATATATCTTACTTGGGAGTTAGAAACTGAACAACGATTTACATGTTTACAATATCCTGAGGAGAGACGTGTTCCTGCTGCTATTTGTGCTTTCACTAGCTTTGCATGTGTTTGGTGGTCTGAACATTGTAGATTATATCCTGTTCCAGCTACTTGGACTGCTTTGAAAACTGCTATGCGTACTCATTGGGTTCCACCATATTATCAACGTGAATTACTTCAAAAATTGCAGCGCTTAAGACAAGGCAAAAATTCGGTAGAAGAATATTATCAGGAATTACAAACTGGTTTGATTAGATGTGGTATTGTTGAGGAGAATGAAGCTATGCTTGCACGTTTTCTGGGTGGATTAAATAGATAGATTCAGACCATTCTAGACTATAAGGATTATAATAATATCTCTCGTTTATTCCATCTTGCTTGTAAAGCTGAACGTGAAGTGCAGGATCGACAGGCATTGGCGCGAACTAACTTTTCTGCAGGTCGACCTTCATCATGGACACCACGTGCATCATCTACTTCCACACGTTCTGCTACACCGGCACCTCCATCGGCTGCCACCTCCAACCGTGATACAGTAAAGCAGGCACAATCACCACTATCTGCCAAGAGCACACCTTCTGGGCCCGCAAAGAGCTCTTCTTCATCCATGGCATCAACAGGGCAAACACATGATATTATTTGTCGACGTTGCAAGGGTGGAGGTCATTATGCGAGAGAATGCCCATCTAAGTGTGTGATGATTGTTACTGAGGATGGTGGGTATGAGTCCGCTAGTGACTATGATGAGGAGACTTTGGCTCTTATTACACATGAAGAACACGGAGGAGATGATTCTGATCATGAGATGCAATACATGGCTGCTGAAGATGCTGACAGGTATGAATGTTTAGTTGCTCAACGTGTTTTGAGTGTGCAGGTTACACAAGCTGAGCAAAATCAGAGGCACAATTTGTTCCATACAAAGGGAGTTGTGAAGGAACGTTCTATTCGCGTCATCATAGATGGACGGAGCTGCAACAACTTGGCTAGCATGGAGATGGTGGAGAAGCTTTCTCTCACCACACGACCACATCCACATCCTTACTACATCTAATGGTTCAACAACAGCGGCAAGGTTAAGGTAACACGTACTATTCGTGTGCATTTTAGTATCTCTACATATGCTGATTATGTTGATTGTGATGTGGTACCTATGCAAGCATGTTCCTTATTACTTGGTAGACCATGGCAATTTGATAAAAATTCTGTACACAATGGTAGAAACAATCAGTATACTCTTGTTCATAAGGATAAAAATATTACTTTGCTTCCTATGACTCCTGATTCCATTTTGAAAGATGATATTAATAGAGCTAATAAAGCAAAATAGGAGAAAAGTAAGAGTGAAAATCAGATTGTGGCAAAAGAATTTGAGCAACAAATGAAGCCTAATAATAAACCATCTACTGTTGCTTCAGAAATTAAATTGAAAAGCGCATGTTTACTTGCCACCAAATCTGATATTGATGAGCTAGATTCTAGCAAATCCGTTTGCTATGCTTTTGTGTGCAAAGAGGCATTATTTTCATTCGAGGACGTGCCTTCCTCTTTGCCCCCTGTTGTCACTAACATTTTGCAGGAGTTCGCTGACGTCTTCCCACAAGACGTGCCACCGGGATTACCACCTATTTGAGGGATTGAGCATCAAATTGACTTAATTCCCGGTGCATCGCTACCCAACCGTGCACCATACTGTACCAATCCAGAGGAGACGAAGGAGATTATGCGTCAAGTACAGGAGCTGCTCGACAAAGGTTATATACGCGAATCTCTTAGTCCTTGTGCCGTTCCTATTATACTAGTGCCTAAAAAGGATGGTACGTCGCGTATGTGTGTTGATTGTAGAGGCATTAATAATATTACTATTCGTTATCGTCATCCTATTCCTAGGCTAGATGATATGCTTGATGAATTGAGCGGCTCTACAATACTCTCCAAAGTTGATTTGCGTAGTGGATACCATCAAATTCGTATGAAATTGGGAGATGAATGGAAAACAGCATTTAAAACTAAGTTTGGTTTATATGAGTGGTTAGTCATGCCTTTTGGGTTAACTAATGCACCTAGTACTTTCATGAGACTGATGAACGAAGTTTTACGTGCTTTTATTGGACGATTTGTGGTAGTCTATTTTGATGATATACTGATTTATAGCAAATCCTTGGAAGAACATTTGGAACATTTACGTGTTGTTTTTAATGCTCTACATGATGCACGTTTGTTTGGTAACCTTGGGAAGTGCACCTTTTGCACCGGCCGAGTGTCTTTTCTTGGCTATGTTGTTACTCCACAGGGAATTGAAGTTGATAAAGCCAAGATTGAAGATATTGAGAGTTGGCCGTAGCCCAAAATGGTCACTCAAGTGAGGAGTTTTCTTGGACTCGCTGGTTTCTATAGGCGTTTTGTGAGAGATTTTAGCACCATTGCTGCACCTCTCAATGAGCTTACAAAGAAGGATGTGCCTTTTGTTTGGGGTACCTCACAGGAAGAAGCCTTCACGGTATTGAAAGATAAGTTGACACATGCTCCTTTACTCCAACTTCCTGACTTTAATAAGACTTTTGAGCTTGAATGTGATGCAAGTGGAATTGGATTAGGAGGTGTGTTATTACAAGATGGCAAACCTGTTGCATACTTTTCTGAAAAATTGAGTGGGCCTAGTCTGAACTATTCTACTTATGATAAAGAATTATATGCTCTTGTTCGGACTTTAGAGACATGGCAACATTATTTATGGCCCAAAGAATTTGTTATACATTCTGATCATGAATCTTTGAAACATATTAAAAGTCAAGCTAAACTGAATCGTAGACATGCTAAATGGGTTGAATTCATTGAGACTTTCCCTTATGTCATTAAACACAAGAAGGGTAAAGAAAATGTTATTGTTGATGCTTTGTCTCGTCGCTATACTATGCTTTCACAACTTGACTTCAAAATATTTGGTTTGGAGACCATCAAAGATCAATATGTGCATGATGCTGATTTTAAAGATGTAATGCAGAATTGTAAGGAAGAAAGAACATGGAACATGTTCGTTGTTAATGATGGTTTTGTGTTCCGTGCTAACAAGCTATGCATTCCTGCTAGCTCTGTTCGTCTTTTGTTGTTGCAGGAGGCGCATGGAGGAGGATTAATGGGACACTTTGGCGTGAAGAAGACGGAGGATATACTTGCTACACATTTCTTTTGGCCAAAGATGAGACGGGATGTTGAGCGTTTTGTTGCTCGCTGCACTACATGTCAAAAAGCTAAGTCACGACTCAATCCTCATGGTTTATATATGCCTTCGCCTGTACCTAGTGTTCCTTGGGAGGATATATCTATGGACTTTGTTTTAGGTTTACCTCGAACAAAGAAGGGGAGGGATAGTATATTTGTTGTCGTGGATAGATTCTCGAAAATGGCACACTTTATACCATGTCATAAAAGCGATGATGCTGTTAATGTTGCTGATTTGTTCTTTCGTGAAATTATTCGCTTGCATGGTGTGCCAAATACTATTGTTTCAGATCGTGATACTAAATTTCTTAGCCACTTTTGGAGATGTTTATGGGCTAAGTTGGGGACTAAACTGCTTTTTAGTACTACTTGTCACCCCCAAACTGATGGACAAACTGAAGTAGTCAATAGAACATTGTCTACTATGCTTAGGGCTGTTTTGAAGAATAATAAGAAAATGTGGGAAGAATGCTTGCCTCATATTGAATTTGCTTATAATCATTCATTGCATTCCACTACTAAGATGTGCCCTTTTGAAATTGTGTATGGTTTCCTACCTCGTGCACCCATTGATATGTTGCCTCTTCCATCTTCGGAGAAGGTTAATTTTGATGCTAAACAATGTGCTGAATTGATCTTAAAAATGCATGAGTTAACTAAGGACAACATTGAGCGTATGAATGCTAAATATAAACTTGCTGGAGATAAGGGTAGAAAACATGTTGTCTTTGCACCTGGAGATCTTGTTTGGTTACATTTGTGTAAGGATAGGTTTCCTAATTTGCGCAAATCAAAGCTAATGCCACGTGCTGATGGTCCATTTAAGGTGTTAGAGAAAATAAATGATAATGCATATAAACTTGAGCTGCCTGCAGATTTTGGGGTTAGTCCCACTTTTAACATTGCAGATTTGAAGCCTTATTTGGGTGAGGAAGATGAGCTTCTGTCGAGGACGACTTCATTTCAAGAAGGGGAGGATGATGAGGACATCAATACCATTGTTACACCCACAGCCCCTACTGTTACATATAATGGACCAATTACTAGAGCTCGCGCACGCCAATTAAATTACCAGGTACTTTCGTTTCTTGGTAATGATTCTAATGTTCATGAGAATATGATGCTGCCTAAATTGGATACATTTGTTTTGCTTACAAATGAAGGGCCTAGCTTGGAGAAGGATGAACATTGGAGCAAGAACAAGCATGGACTTGATGGCATGCGCACGAGGAACAAGAACGGAGTTACAAGTGATGATTTCAGGACTTTGAAGCCACCATAAGGAGTGAGTGAAGCCTTGGACGAAATATACAAGATGCCATTTCATAAATTTCGTCCAGAGGCTATTCTAGGTGCTGCGTCACCTTATTATTGGGCCAGGCCCATGTAATTTCGAAATACATAAGTATAGGCTGTTTTTAGAGTCTGTATGTGTGGGGAAACAAGAGATAGGGTTGGTTTCGGACCCTTTCCCCAAGGGCCACGAAATTCCCCCCTCTTCCTCCATATATACACCCCTTAGGGCACCGTTTAGACTTTGGGTTTTGTTTAGATCAAAAGTTCGCCATAGCTGCAACTTCGCGTACTTCGTTTGTGTTCAACGACCAGACCAAGGCGTCACAGAACCAAACCTTCATTAATAAAGCTTTCCTCTTTTATTCGCAATATCCAGATTGCAATCTTAGTTTCTTGCTTGTTCTTCATTTGCTCGCAGGAAATAGACCCTCGTGGTCAGGTTGATCGTGCTCCGGCGTGGTCAATAACCCCTCGGAAGTTGGTTTAGCGATTGCTAAGGCGCGACGTCTTCGCACGTTCGTAGTCGGATCGTCAAAGTCGACTCTCACAGAAAACGATTGCTATCTCATCGAAACATCAGGACACCTTTGCCTCTATCATTTCTTTACATAGACTCCAAGTCCTCTGGATCACGTTTGTTCCAAAAATCACGTTCCCGAAGGTTTCATTCCATTTGGACTCCATTTGATATTCTTTTTCTGCGAAACACTGAAACAGGCAAAAAACAGCAATTTGGGCTGGGCCTCCGGTAAATAGGTTAGTCCCAAAAATAATATAAAAGTGTATAAAAAAGCCCAATAAACATCCAAAACAGAATATAATATAGCATGGAACAATAAAAAATTATAGATACGTTGGAGACGTATCAAGCATCCCCAAGCTTAATTCCTGCTCGTCCTCGAGTAGGTATATGATAAAAACTGAATTTTTGACGTGGAATGCTACTTAGCATAATTTTCAAAGTAACCCTCTTAATTGTGGTATGAATATTCAGATCCGAAAGATTCAAGATAATGGTTTATTATTGACATAGAAGTAATAATACTTCAAGCATACTAACTAAGCAATTATGTCTTCTCAAAATAACATGGCTAAAGAAAGTTATCCCTACAAAATCATATAGTCTGGCTATGCTCTTTCTTCATCACACAAAATATTTAGATCATGCACAACCCCGGTTTCAGCCAAGAAATTGTTTCATACTTTAGAATTTTCAAACTTTTTCAACTTTCACGCAATACATGAGCGTGATCCATGGACATAGCACTATATGTGGAATAGAATATGGTGGTTGTGGAGAAGACAAAAAGGAGAAGACAGTCACATCAACTAGGCGTATCAACGGGCTATGGAGATGCCCATTAACAGATATCAATGTGAGTGAGTAGGAATTGCAATGCAACGGATGCACTAGAGCTATAAGTGTATGAAAGCTCAACAAAAGAAACTAAGTGGGTGTGCATCCAACTTGCTTGCTCACGAAGACCTAGGGCAATTTGAGGAAGCCCATCATTGGAATATACAAGCCAAGTTCTATAATGAAAAAATTCCCACTAGTAAATGAAAGTGATATCATAGGAGACTCTCTATCATGAAGATCATGGTGCTACTTTGAAGCACAAGTGTGTTAAAAGGATAGTAACATTGTCCCTTCTCTCTTTTTCTCTCATTTTTTCTTTTTTTTCTTTTTTTAGTCCGGAATCTCATCCCGACTTGTGGGGGAATCATAGTTTCCATCATCCTTTCCTCACATGGGACAATGCTCTAATAATGATGAACATCACACTTTTATTACTTACAACTCAAGAATTACAACTCAATACTTAGAACAAAATATGACTCTATGTGTATGCCTCCGGTGGTGTACCGGGATATGCAATGAACCATGAGTGACATGTATGAAAGAATTATGGATGGTGGCTTTGCCACAAATACGATGTCAACTACATGATCATGCAAAGCAATATGACAATGATGGAGCGTGTCATAAATGAAGCGGTGGAAAGTTGCATGGCAATATATCTCGGAATGGCTATGGAAATGCCATAATAGGTAGGTATGGTGGCTATTTTGAGGAAGGTATATGGTGGGTGTAATGCACCAGCGAAAGTTGCGCGGTACTAGAGAGGCTGGCAATGGTGGAAGGGTGAGAGTGCGTATAATCCATGGACTCAACATTATTCATAAAGAACTCACATACTTATTGCAAAAATCTACAAGTCATCAAAACAAAGTACTACACACATGCTCCTAGGGGAAGGGTTGGTAGGAGTTAACCATCGCGTGATCCCGACCTCCACACATAAGGAAGACAATCAATAAATATATCATGCTCCAACTTCATCACATAACGGTTCACCATACGTGCATGCTACGGGAATCACAAACTTCAACACAAGTATTTCTCAAATTCATAATTTCTCAACTAGAATGACTCTAATATTACTACCTCCATATCTCAAAACAATCATCAAGCATCAAACTTTTCTTAGTATTCAACGCACTCATAAGAGAGTTTTTTTACTAATGTTGAATACCTTGCATATTAGGATTAATTTCCCGATTAAAGAAAATTACCATGCTGTTTTGTAGGACTCTCAAAATAATATAAGTGAAGCATGAGAGAACAATAGTTTCTATAAAACAAATCCACCACCGTGCTCTAAAAGATGTAAGTGAAGCACTAGAGCAAAACTATATAGCTCAAAAGATATAAGTGAAGCACATAGAGTATTCTAATAAATTCCGAATCATGTGTGTCTCTCTCAAAAGGTGTGTACAGCAAGGATGATTGTGGTAAACTAAAAAGCAAAGACTCAAATCATACAATACGCTCCAAGCAAAACACATATCATGTGGTGAATAACAATATAGCTCCAAGTAAAGTTACCGATGGACGAAGACGAAAGAGGGGATGCCTTCCGGGGCATCCCCAAGCTTTGGCTTTTTGGTGTCCTTGGATTATCTTGGGGTGCCATGGGCATCCCCAAGCTTAGGTTCTTGCCACACCTTTTTCCATAATCCATCAAATCTTTTACCCAAAACTTGATATCTTCACAACACAAAACTTAACAGAAAATCTCGTGAGCTCCGTTAGCGAAAGAAAAAAAAACACCACTTCAAGGTACTGTAATGAACTCATTATTTATTTATATTGGTGTTAAACTTACTGTATTCCAACTTCCCTATGGTTTATAAACTATTTTGCTAGCCATAGATTCATCAAAATAAGCAAACAACACACGAAAAATAGAATCCATCGAAAACAAAACAGTCTGTAGTAATCTGTAACTAACGCAAACTTATGGAACGCAAAAAATTCCACCAAACTAGAAGTTATGGATATTTTTTTTATTGATCTACTGCAAAAAGAATCAACTGAGAATCACGTTCCTGTGATTTATGAAAAGTAATCTCGTGCGCGCAAAGTTTCTGTTTTTTACAGCAGGATCAAATAACTATCACCATAGGTTATCCTAACGGTTTTACTTGGCACAAACACTAATTAAAACACAAAAGAGAATCTAACCAGAGGCTAGATCAAATATTTATTCCTAAACAGAAGTAAAAAAAACTAAAATAAATTTGGGTTGCCTCCCAACAAGCGCTATCGTTTAACGGCCTTAGCTAGGCATAAAAGCAAGGATAAATCTAAGTAGTGCCATAGTAATAAGATAGATCACTAAAAATCATTTCATATTCTCTACGTTCAGCCGCAAGTTTTCTTTGAGGCAAGCAAAAGTAATCAAAAGGGCTAAATTTAGTAGGACAGGAGTCCCCAAGATCAATTTTGGGAGGTATAAGTCCCTCCTTCGGCCCTTCATATTGCACAACCAATTCATAATTATAAGCATTCTTTTGGCAAAATTTCATGAGCCTATACTCGAGAGAATATCCTAGCTCACTATTTCGAATAGCAAAATCATCATTAATTTTGGAAATTCTATCAACTAGAATATTGGTAGGAACCTTTTTTCTAAGGTTTTCATTAAAAGCAGCATAGTCTAAAGATTGAAAACGCATTATTTCCTCTTGATCAAAGAGGATTGCCTCTATGGGAGGACGACCAGCATCCACCCTATAGTGCGCGAAGATGTCTTTGGCCAGTTTTATTATAAATCTGAATTCATGTGCCAAAAAGAAAGTAGCAGCGCGCTTCAAAGAAGAATGCTCAATATTAGAAAATTCTAGAAAAATCCTTTGTATGCATGGATGCATGTGCATAAATTGCCTTTCAAGTTCAACTATAAGCATGTCGATAGTGTCCGTGAGACTACTAGTTGTATGGAGAATAGAACCACCATAGAAGGCAAAGCACCGGCACAAGTGAAGATATCTTGAATAACCCCTTTTCCAATAATATTACCACTACCGATTCAGAATTTTTTTTGTATGTAAGATAGGGGTTTCTTCAGCAGGAGCATCAGAATTTTCAATGTTATTATTATTGTCCATATCGACAATAATTTCCCCAAATTCGGACATAACGGCAGAAAATGCGAAGAGCAAGTGAAAGAGAGAGGCGAACGGAAGAGAGGGCGAATAAAACGGCAAGGGTGAAGTGGGGGAGAGGAAAACGAGAGGCAAATGGCAAATAATATAATGTGAGGGAGATGAGTTTGTGATGGTTACTTGGTATGTCTTGACTTGTGCGTAGACTCCCCGGCAGCGGCACCAGAAATCCTTCTTGCTACCTCTTGAGCACTGCGTTGGTTTTCCCTTGAAGAGGAAAGGGTGATGCAGCAAAGTAGCGTAAGTATTTCCCTCAGTTTTGAGGACCAAGGTATCAATACTGTAGGAGAACACGCGCGAGTCCCACGCACCAACACAAACAAACAAGAACCTCGCAACCAACGCGACAAAGGGGTTGTCAATCCCTTCACGGTCATTTACAAGAGTGAGATCTGATAGAGATAATAGGATAATATTTTTGGTATTTTTATGATAAAGATGCAAACTAAAATAAACGGAAATAGAAATAGCAAAGTGTTGGAAAATTAATATGATGGAAAATAGACCCGGGGGCCATAGGTTTCACTAGTGGCTTCTCTCAAAATAGCATAAGTATTGCGATGGGTAAACAAATTACTATCGAGCAATTGATAGAATTGAGCATAGTTATGAGAATATCTAGGTATGATCATGTATATAGGCATCACGTCCATGACAAGTAGACCGAACCGATTCTGCATCTACTACTATTACTCCACACATCGACCGCTATCCAACATGCATCTGGAGTATTAAGTTCATAAGAACAGAGTAACACATTAGGCAAGATGACATGATGTAGAGGGATAAACTCAAGAAATATGATATAAACCCCATCTTTTTATCCTCGATGGCAACAATACAATACGTGCCTTGCTGCCCCTGCTGTCACTGGGAAAGGACACCGCAAGATTGAACCCAAAGCTAAGCACTTCTCCCATTGCAAGAAAGATCAATCTAGAAGGCCAAACCAAACTGATAATTCCATGAGACTTGCAAAGATAACCAATCATACATAAAAGAATTCAGAGGAGAGACTATGGTGTTCGTAGATAATCTTGATCATAAACCCACAATTCATCGGATCTCGACAAAGACACTGCAAAAGAAGATTACATCGAATATATCTCCAAGAGAAACAAGGAGAACTTTGTATTGAGATCCAAAGAGAGAGAAGAAGCCATCTAGCTAATAACTATGGACCCAAAGGTCTGAAGTAAACTACTCACACATCATCAGAGAGGCTATGGTGTTGATGTAGAAGCCCTCCGTGATCAATGCCCCCTCCAGCGGAGCGTCGGAAAAGGCCCCAAGATGGGATCTCACGGGTACAGAAGGTTGCGGCGGTGGAAATAGGGTTTCAGCTCCTCTTTGATGTTTTCCGGGTATATGGGTATATATAGGAGGAAGAAGTATGTCGGTGGAGCAACATGGGCCCCACGAGCGTGGAGGGCACGCCCAGGGGGGTAGGCGCGCCCCCTACCTCGTGCCTTCCTCGTTGATTGCTTTACATAGACTCCAAGTCCTCTGGATCACGTTTGTTCCGAAAATCACATTCCCGAAGGTTTCATTTTGTTTGGACTCCGTTTGATATTCTTTTTCTGTGAAACAATGAAACGGGCAAAAACAACAATTTGGGTTGGGCCTCCGGTTAATAGGTTAGTCCCAAACATAATATAAAAGTGTATAATAAAGCCCAATAAACATCCAAAACAGAATATAATATAGCATGGAACAATCAAAAATTATAGATGCGTTGGAGACGTATGAGGCGCGGGCGCGACCGGCTTCCGCCGTGACAGCCACCATGCGCGCCTCCTCCGTGCGGGCGGAGACGACAATGACATGCTAGCTCCTTCTCGCCGGCATGCTAGAGCACGCGCTCGTCCTCATCTTCGTACGTTGCGTGTATAAACGCTGCTCCACCAGCTGCTCACGTGCTTGGCAGCGCGGCGGCATCGCGAGGAGGGACTGGAGACGACGTGAGCGGGCGAGACTTCGGCTTCATGGCATAGGGATGGTGGCGACACGATGGTGATTGGCGAGAAGTGGTTGGCCGGAGCAGGCGGGCGCCGGCATGCGCAACGGCGGCGGCGGCATATTGATGTGTGCGCATATGGGAGCTTAGTTTAGTTTTATATAGGGTTGGTCAAACTTAAAAGAACACCACACTAGTACACATAAACATTATACTGAGACAACGCTTATATTAGTTACCACAACAACGATACATAATCTTGTGCAAGCGCGTGCACCGCGGCCGCGCGGTCGATCGAATGGTGCATCACCGTGTCGCGCTCAAAGGACATCCATCGAACCTTTTAGTGTGTGTGTGAAAACAATCCCCAAATATTACACAACTTTTTTTCCTTGAAAAGTTCTTCACGCTACAATATCTCCATATATTGGAATTTAGCTTCAGTACATGTTTATTTGGATTTAGATGTTTTAGGTGCGCCCTAGTTTTTTTAATACTTATTTTGTGTGTGTGACTGAGAGAGAATGTGTGCATGTGTGCATATGTGTGTTGTGGCGGAAGTGCAATGTGGAGACGGTGTGCATGTGATAGAGACATAGAGAGGTGTGAATGTGCAAATGATCATGCATGAGTGCGACATAGAGAGATGCTGATATGTTATGTATACATGAGAGAACGGTCTTCTATTTTGTACTTGTGTGTGTGTGTGTGTGAGAGAGAGAGAGAGAGAGAAGTATCCGTAACACAACAACCATCTCTCTCGATTCATCCGTCCCTCGCACGATCACATGTAACACATGCATCAACGCACACATTTTGACACCCTCACCCGACCCCTGCCCACCTCATGGCCCGCACGTCGCTCTCTATCTCGCACGCACAATCTCTTTGTGAAAACCCTATTTAGCATGTAGCTTTATGTCACATACACACACATTCTCTCCATAGGTTTGATTTCTCTCAATATCTGACACACACACACACACACACACACACACACACACACTGCACACACACACACACACACACACACACACACACACACACACACACTGCACACACACTCACCCCTCCCCCGAGCACACAATTCATCCTCATCCAAGGTTATATGGAGACCACTCTCGCTTGTGCTTCTCTGCACCCTAGCCTGCACACCACCTCAATCCTCAAAGAGGGCATCGAGGAGATCGAAGACGGTGACCACACTTCACTTGAGAATGCGGGGCCATTTTGAAACAGGATGATGTGAAGACGGCTGACTGACTCCTCCCCCCTCTCTCTCCTGCAGAAAATAACCAATACATCTCTCTCCCGCACAAAATTATCAATCCCTCAACCCATGACATCATTCCCCTCTCGTCCATGTTTTTCCAGCTCTCTCATCAAACCTGTTGTCACTTCTCCTTCCACGTGTACAAAATCCGGATGCACACACATCTCACATACATTACATGTCTCCATCTTTCTCACAGACCCAACTTCTTCCTCTCTCTTTCTCTCTCTATCTCTCTCTCTCTCGTTAGGTTTGTCTCCTACTCTCTCGCCCACATACATACAATCTTTCCCACCCTATCTGCTCCATCTTCGCAAGCTCTCTCTACACGTTTCATTCACACATGGGATGTGTTCAAAATGTTGCTTTTTATAATGGATGATGTAGAGTTATGGTTGGTTTTGTTGCATCCTACAAAGTAATAACTATGAAATGCATTTAGATTTTCATTTGACTGGGATTATGTGGGTTTGAGCATATTGTGAAGTACTATACCCCTCGTATACATCTTGGAATTCAACAAAGATTCTAACTACTGAATTGTATAGACCATTACATTCGAAGTCAGTAGCCTAATATATTTATTTCATGATTACAACAAATGATTAATTCACTACAAACTAAGAAAACAAATGTGTACTCCCTCAATTTTTATTTAAGTCCGTGTATTAGCATTGGTCAAAGTCAAGTTTTGTAAACTCTCACAAAGTTTATAACAAAAAATACTAACATATACAATAAGAAATAAATACCATTAGATTAATTAATGAATTTACTTTCACATCATACATATTTGTTATGGTAAATGTTTATATTTTTCTATAAACTTGGTCAAACTTTAGGAAGTTTGACTTCGGTAAAGCCTAATATGTAGAGTTAATAAAAACGAAGGGAGTACTAGTAGTTACTAGTACAACTAACTATACTAGTACTACTCCCTAGTTGCTTAGCCCAATCTCCCGCGACCCTGATTCAAGCAGTGCGAAGTTACCATCATACCCTTCGGAACATGCCTACGGATGACCCTTGGTAGGCGGTTGTTTTGGTAATTCTGGTTCACCCTACCCAGCCAACCCCACCCCGGCACCCAAAGTAGTACACCTGAATACTCCCCATTTTCTATCCCCACCGCAAAATAGACTTCTCGACGGCTTCACAGCCTTCGTACTCCTCCCCTTCTACATTGGCGCACTCGTCCACCGCAGTGCATCTGCCTCATCGATGACATCGTACACCGCGCTGGAGCCGGTCCACCGTCGTCGTCGTACATGGAGCCTCTTCCCCGGCACCGTCTTCCACGGTCTTAGATCTGCTTCCCGGAAGCCGACGTCAAGCGCAGAAGCACCACCGTCGTGGACAATGAACTGACTCCCGTTGCCGACCATGATGCACATAGGCCGTCGTGACCATCGTACTCCTCCTCGATTGGTAATGTGTGTATTGAATCTTGTAACGCCCCGAATTCAATGTGCCAGGTGTCTTTTAGTTATTCACCGTCCTTGTCATGTCATTTGCTTGCGTGTTGCATTTTGCCATGTCATCATATGCTTTGCATCATCATGTTTTTTAAAACTTGTATCCGGTCTTTTCCTCCGTTGTCCGTTTCGTGTTCCGACACTCTCACTCGCACTCGTTGCACCTCTCAGACCTCGTTTCGTGAGTGGCATAAAAATGTTCTCGGAATGGGATGAAACTTGGCGTGCGGTGTTGTTATAGAGTCGGTAGACCGCCTGTCAATTTTCGTTCCATTTGGAGGTCGTTTGACGCCCTAACGGTCATACGTGTAACCCCGAAACTCCTCTCTCTTTGCAGCCCAGCACCCCTTCTTAACGTCCCATTAGCCCATCCAAACCCCCTCCATGCTCTCGGTTATTGGATCATGATCGTGTGGGCGAAAACCGCTCCCCATTTGGACTCTCCTAGCTTCCTCTACCTATATATATGTCCCTCTCCCCCAAAAATCTTGGATGAAATAGACCCCTAACCCTAGCTTATTCCTCCTCTTGCCGCCGGACATGTCCGCGTTGTCACCGGACGCGTGCGCCACCGCGCCCGCAGCCACTCACACCGTGCCACGTGGCCTGCAGCCTGTCCTCCGCCGCCGGCCCGTGCGGCCCACGGGGAGCCTGTAGGACCTTGAAGTAGATGTGTCTAGAGGGGGGGGGGTGATTAGACACTTAGTGCTAAAGATGCAGTTTTTAAACTTTTTCGGTTTAAGTGGAGTTTAGGCACAATTTCAACATACACAATACATATCAAGCAAGCATGCAAAGAGTATATGAGCAGCGTAAAGTAAAGCATGCAACTTGCAAGAATGTAAAGGGAAGGGTTTGGAGAATTCAAACGCAATTGGAGACACGGATGTTTTTCCCGTGGTTCGGATAGGTGGTGCTATCCTACATCCATGTTGATGGAGACTTCAACCCACGAAGGGTAATGGTTGCACGAGTCCACGGAGGGCTCCACACACAAAGGGTCCACGAAGAAGCAACCTTGTCTATCCCACCATGGCCATCGCCCACGAAGGACTTGTCTCACTAGCGGTAGATCTTCACGAAGTAGGCGATCTCCTTGCCCTTACAAACTCCTTGGTTCAACTCCACAATCTTGTCGGAGGCTCCCAAGTGACACCTAGCCAATCTAGGAGACACCACTCTCCAAGAAGTAACAAATGGTGTGTTGATGATGAACTCCTTGCTCTTTTGCTTCAAATGATAGTCTCCCCAACACTCAACTCTCTCTCACAGGATTTGGATTTGGTGGAAAGAAGATTTGAGTGGAAAGCAACTTGGGAAAGGCTAGAGATCAAGATTCATATGGTAGGAATGGAATATCTTGGTCTCAACACATGAGTAGGTGGTTCTCTCTCAGAACATATGAGTTCGAAGTGTAGTTGTGTTCTGATGGCTCTCTCCATGAGTGAAGAGGAGGTGGAGGGGTATATATAGCCTCCACACAAAATCCAACCGTTACACACAATTTACCTATCTCGGTGGGACCGAATCAACAAACTCGGTCAGACCGAAATAGTAAACCTAGTGACCGTTAGAGATTTTCGGTGGGACTGACATGCAACTCGGTAGAACCGATATTGTCAGGGTTAGGGCATAACGTAATCTCGGTGAGACCAATTACACAAACTCGGTGAGACCGATTTCGTAATTAGCTAACCAGAGAGTTGGTCAGGTAAACTCGGTGGGACCGATTTGCTCTTTCGGTGAGACCGAAATGTTACAAAAGGGAAACAAAGAGTTTACATTGCAATCTCGGTGGGACCGGTCCGCTCTTTCGGTGAGACCAAAAAGTTACGAAAAGGAAACAGAGAGATTGCAATCCCATCTCGGTGAGACCGAGATCCCTATCGATAGAACCAATTTGGTAGGGTTTGGCAGTGGCTATGACAAGTGAAACTCGGTGGCGCCGGATAGAAAGAATCGGTAGGGCCGAGTTTGGCTTAGGGTTTAGGTCATATGTGGATATGGGAAAGCAGCTCAGGATTTTGGAGCATATCATTAAGCACACGAAGCAAAGAGCTGATTAAGCAACACCTCATCCCTCCTTGATAGTATTGGCTTTTCCTATGGACTCAATGTGATCTTGGATCACTAAAATGTAAAATGAAGAGACTTGAGCTTGAGGCTTTAGCCAATCCTTTGTCCTTAGCATCTTGAAGGAGTTCCCACATCCTTTAGTCCATGCCACTCCATTGTTGAACTTATCTGAAACATACTAGATAGAAGTGTTAGTCCAACAAGAGATATGTTGACATTAATTACCAAAACCACCTGGGGAGCACTTGTGCTTTCAAAGCCTGCCCCGGGCCGCCCAGGGCCCAAAGCCGCCCGATCCCGCGCGCCGAGCGCGCCTGCTTCGCCTCCCGATCCAGCCCCGCCGCCGGTCGTCATCTCCGTCGCCCCTCGTCGGAGCTCCGCCGGGATCTCGCCGGAGACCTCCAGTAGGCCCGCCCCGTCCCTCTCCCTTCCCTTTCTCTCCTCTACTCTCGCTCTCCCTCACGATCTCTCTCTCTCCTGTTGTCTACAGGGAGTCGCCCCTCCATGGCCGCCATGGATCTCCGCGCCCGGGCGCCACTGTCCACCATCGCGGTCGGATCCGGGTCCCCATGCCCGGATCCACCCATTCCCGGCCTCCCTGACCCTCGCCGTAGTCCCACGCCTCCACCCCGCTGGTGTTGACTTCCATGCCCGCAGTTGTGTATGAGAGGAGCCAACCCCGACCTGCCAGTTTTTTTCGCGAGGTGTCCCTGAGATTCAAACTTCATGTGTCCATGTTAGACCCATCATAACTTCATGCATATTGCTCCGTTTTGCATGTATGATATATTGAAATGTTCACTGTGAGATGATCTACATTTCGTTCCACTGCGCCATGCTTGTTTGAGTTCGTCTTGATGCCCTAATCATCATGGAAGAGTGCTATATGATGTTGACCTGCTGAGACTGTTATAACTTGCTGTTTTGTCATTTTCTTTGCATTTTGTGTGTGCATCCTATGAGCATGATTTTTGTGTGCCTTGTGGTGAGCGCAACAGGTTTTAGAATTGGGCTACTTGCTGTTACTATTTTACTAGTCTGAATCTGTTATATCATGTTGCTAAGTTTATTTGATGCTACCATCGTATCCATGCATAATCTGGAGATGCCTAGTTAATATGTTTTGATTTACATGTTATTCTCTATCATTACATGACTTTTGATGCCTGATATATGTCATGTAGAATATGTTTTCATTGCCATGAACATGCCTAAATGATGTTCCAGTTTTTCTGTTAACTTCATGATGCCTTGTTGCGAGCTTGTTATTGATTGATCTATGCCTCTTTTGGAGTTGCTCCTATTACATGAATTGAAGTATGCTATGAGTAAATTATCCACATCCCAAGTTTGTTAATGTTAGAATTCATATGACCTCTGTTCCAAGCTTGTCAATATGCTATGCTGATGTTGCTGTTTTACACTTCCTGAAACTGTTACAACTTTCAATCTTGCCATGATGTCTTGAGCACGATCTAGTGGTTTCTAGAGATAGCTCCGTGTTCATGTTGTGTAATGCTTTACCTTTACATCACTTCCATGCCATTTGTTTTCATGTTGGGGTGCTGTAGCATATTTTCTTGATGCTTGCAAGATGCCTATTTGCTGTTTTGGACAGCTTGTCCTTTAAAGTTGTTTCATGTGTATGTGTTGAACCGTTGCTCCGTTTTGAGTGTGCTCTATATGGAACTTGCTAAGTTTTGCATGTACCTTCGTATTACCTTGTTGCATCCATGTTTTGAGGTGTGTGCTTGATGTTTGAATGCATTTTGCTTCAATGCCATGTTTAACTTGTTTTGCTCATATCTTCTAGGCGGTAACTCCGAATTAAACGAACTTTATATGTAACTTGACTAGAAATTCGCGTAGATTGTCTTGGCCCTCTATAAATTGATGTTTAACCACTTTTGTGTGCCTTGTTTGGCTATGTTACATCTTTACTCAGCCCCTCTTATAGCATTGCTAGTTGTAGATGTAGTTGGAGGTTGTTCCATGTTGGGACATGGATATCATGTTTATGTTGGGATATCACAATATCTCTTACTCATTATTTTGATGCATATACTTACCTTGTAGTCTTGAGCTGGCTTAGAATGGAATGAACCTGCACAAACAAGGTTAGATAACACAGGTACATCCACTAGCCAGAGCAAACAACAAAAACCACAAGAATACCAAGACTTGGATGACATGTAGAGAATGAGTACTAGGTACCATATTGGATTAGACATGTCCCCATGAGTAAAGATATGCAATGAATTTGAGTGATTTCTTTCCCTTAAATGTCTTGCTCCCCCTGAATCTAATATGAGATATTGGGAGAAGATAGGGAACAGAAAATCAGAGCTAAAAGATATAAATGGATAGAACTTAATGTATATAAGCACATATGAACATGTGTTTCCCCCAAAAAGACATGTGGCATCTCTCGTCTTGAGCATCAAGCATCTGGGATCCTTGAGTATTCTCTCCCCCTGGAGATCTCTTTCTCCCCCTTAATGCGTTCTCCCTTGTAGGTGATAAGTAATACTTTCTCCCTTGTAGGTGATAAGCTTTGATGTGATCTCTCTCTCCCCCTTTGACATCAATTTCCAAGAAGGGCTTTCTGGAATCTGTCGAATGGGTTTGGTCCTTGAGACTCGGCACAAAGCAATGGATAAAACTGTGATGCTTGTACAGGACAAGATTCATTGAGTGGAGCTGGATCAGAAGAAATATAGAACAAGTGGCAAACTGTTTTTCCTGTTGTGAAATCGGTGGCACCGAGTGGCATGTGTCGGTGGTACCGAAAGGATTCGGTTGGACCAAAAACTACAACTCGGTGAAACCGAGTTCATCATAGAGAAAAATATTTGTCACCTCAGCTCACTAGTCAAATAAGATCTCACAAAGATTTGCAATGAATTAACTGAAGGATTTGCAAGGAATTAGATGCAGAATATGCAGAGCAATTGAAAAGAAAAGAAAGTAATTAAAAGATCTAGATGAAGTTTTTTTTGAAAAGGGAACACAAATATGCAAGAGAAAAATGCAATTACACAGAAAAGAACACAAGAGAACTTCATCTAGAGTTGGGCGGTGACATAGTCACCTATGTTAGAGTATATTGACTTAGGAGTCAAGTGAGAGCACTTGATCATAGGTCATACTCATCGTTTAAGCTCAAAATGGGGTTACCATTTTTCGTTTAAGCATCTTGATGTATTCACATCTTGTTGAGTTGCTTTGACTCATGGCTTGGAGTAAAGCTTCTCTAAGATGGAATACAATACCTTGGGTGGTGGTGTTGATCTTGCTCATGTAGTTGAACTTGTGTGGGTTCTCAAGATTGATGTAGCTCATCAAGAGTTGGGAGCACCACTTGGAATTTGAGTTCATCTACCTACATGGGTTAGTTCTTGCAAGGAAGAGCACTTGTATATCCAAAACTGACAATCATAAAGCTTAACATAGAGTTTGTCAAAGGATATGTTCAAATGGTTTCGTGCTTCCTTGTCGTCAACCACCTGTGAAGCCCCGAGACCGATGTGCCAGTTGTCCTCCAGTTATTCGCTGTTTTTGCTTTGTCATTTGCTTGCGTGTCGCATCTTGTCATGTCATCATCCGCATTGCATCATCATGTTTTCAAAACTTGCATCCGTCCCGGTCTCATTGTTCTCTCCGTTGTCCGTTCTGAGCCCACACACACTTGCACGCGCCCGCGGCATGTCCGAAATATTATTTTATAAGTGTCCGGAAAATGTTCTTGGAATGGGATGAAAGTTGGCGTGCGGTGTTGTTTTGTTGTCCGTAGACCGCCTGCCAAGTTTCATCGCATTCGGAGTCTGTTTGACGCCCCAACGAATAACTATAGCGGCAGTATAGCCGGTCTAACGTCGGACGTTTTTGGTCTCCGGAAACCGTGCCGGGTTGCATCTCTCCCCTCTTCTCTCAGACCAACCCGTTCTTCACAATCCGCCAGACCCAACCTAACCCCTCTCGTCAGCCGCGACCCTCCTCGCGCGTGTGTCCGAAAGCTGCCCCGGACCCGACCCGGACAGTCGTCACCGTTGGATCCGGATCATCCCCAAACGTCTACAAAACATCTTCGTTTTGTCAATTGGGCTCCCTAGTCTATTTTTCCCGACCGTCCGATTTCGATCGGAGCATCGGATTAGCCCCTAACCAAAATCCAGTGCTATGTATATATAGACCAATCCTAGGCAGCAACCCTAGAACCTAGGGCTCTTGCCCCATCCACCCATCGCCGCCGCCGCACTCAAATCCTTCCTCGGGATCCAGATCCATTTCCTCTGTTTCTTCCCACCACACCAACCCGAGCCAGCCACCTCTCTTTCCACTCCTCGCCCAAGCCCCGAGCTCCTCCTCGCCCCCGTGTTCGCCTCTAGCCCAGCAGGACGGCCGCCGCCGACCTCCTCCGTTCCGTCCCGAACCTGCAGCCAGCAGATGAGCGCCATGCCCTTCCCTTCTTCCCCGTTCCCTCTGGTTCCCTCTCTCACCTGATGCCTGTCTTCTCCAGGAAGCCCGCAGGAGCATCCATGGTTGTCCCCGTCGTCGTTGCATTTCCCTCGCCTCCCCGCAGCTCCACCTGCCGGCGAGACTCGCGGCTCCGTCACCGGCGAGTCCCTGCCGCGTCGGCCATCTTCTCCCTTGACTCGTTCCGCTCATCTGCAGAGGTCGCGAGGCAACTCTGCTGCATCGAGCCGCTGCTCGTTTCCGCTTCCAGCCACGCCACCACCCGTTCGGTCCTCCTCTGCTTCGAACCCACCGGCGACCTCGACCTTCAGGACACCCCGACATGCCCGCGTGCCCCGAGGGGAACGCACGAGGCTGTCCTCCTCGTCCCCGCCGCCGTTTGCCTCGCCGCCGACCAGGAACGGCTTCGTCCCGCTCGTCCCTTTCCCTGCCCTCCTTCTCTCCCTTCTGCTCCCTCCTCTCACGTATCTCTCTCTGAACCAGGACACAGCCGCCATGGCCCTCGGTTTGAAGCTCCACGCCCGTCGCGGCCTCTCAATCCCCGCCATCGCCACGGCTGCCCTAGCCGGCGCCGTTGTCGCAGCCGTCGTCTTCTCTGTCTAAACAGAGAAGCTCGACCCTGGGCTATCTCTTAGAAGGCTGCGCCCTTTTTCTATCAATAGAAGCCATAGCAGCACATTGGTTCGCACCTTGCTGCTCCAGTCAAGGGATCTGGGGTTCAAATCCCAGCTTCCCCGATTTTTATTTTTCATTATCGTTTTAGTTCTGTTCTGATGATGCTCCTGCGCGCACGTTGCCGTGCGTGCTCAGTCATGGCCACAGAGCAATCCATCTATATCTGCGTGTTCACTGTGTTCGATTCAGAGCAGTTCGGGAAAATGGTTCTTCTATTACGAAACCCATCTAATATCACGTATCCATTGTAGTTGAACTGGTTAGCAATTCCTGTGCACCTCCAGGAGGTCCTGGGTTCGAAACCAAGCACAGCACTCCCCTCTTTTTCCCTCAGTTTATATTGCTTTTGCCTGCACACACATTCAGCCGCTTGGGCCCGATTCCATTCTGGGCCGATGCACTGCGTTGCTTCTGGCCCAAGTATGTTTTTGTTTTGTTTTGTTGGTCTATCATTTTCCAGTGCATGCATAATTTCAGAAAATGCCATCATTTTAAATTGTTAATAACTAAAAATCCATGCATCGGATTAAAACAAACTTTATATGTAAAATGTTTAGTTTTTCATCTAGTTTCATAATATGCCACTTTCATCCATGTTTGAAATGATTAAAATGCTGTTTGTTTAAATTTGCATAAATGGCATGTTAAAATGATTTAATTCATAACTAAATAACCGTGCATCGGATTAAAATGTTTTATATATGTAAATGGGATAGAAAAATGCATATATTAACTTGGTGCACTTTGTTTTACTGCTTAACAACAATAAAATATGCTTTAGGACAGAACAGTACCAAATCCAAATGTGCATATGAGGAGTTTCCGGAATTGTGGTTTGTTATTTTCGGCCTCATTTAAACCTGCCTAAATAGTTAGTTTACTTATGCTTCCCCTCTTGCCATGTTTAACAACATTTAATTTTGTTGCTTATATAAACGGGAGAGAACTAAGTAATTAAATGTGGTGTTTTGTCAATATGCAACTCGTTGCATATTGAGCTCCACTTAATTTGTAGAATTGTGTGTTCCACTTTGCCATGCCATGCATCATTAAACCGGACATGCATCATACTTGGTTGTGCATCAGTTTATATTGCTTTTGCCTGCACACACATTCAGCCGCTTGGGCCCGATTCCATTCTGGGCCGATGCACTGCGTTGCTTCTGGCCCAAGTATGTTTTTGTTTTGTTTTGTTGGTCTATCATTTTCCAGTGCATGCATAATTTCAGAAAATGCCATCATTTTAAATTGTTAATAACTAAAAATCCATGCATCGGATTAAAACAAACTTTATATGTAAAATGTTTAGTTTTTCATCTAGTTTCATAATATGCCACTTTCATCCATGTTTGAAATGATTAAAATGCTGTTTGTTTAAATTTGCATAAATGGCATGTTAAAATGATTTAATTCATAACTAAATAACCGTGCATCGGATTAAAATGTTTTATATATGTAAATGGGGTAGAAAAATGCATATATTAACTTGGTGCACTTTGTTTTACTGCTTAACAACAATAAAATATGCTTTAGGATAGAACAGTACCAAATCCAAATATGCATATGAGGAGTTTCCGGAATTGTGGTTTGTTATTTTTGGCCTCATTTAAACCTGCCTAAATAGTTAGTTTACTTATGCTTCCCCTCTTGCCATGTTTAACAACATTTAATTTTGTTGCTTATATAAACGGGAGAGAACTAAGTAATTAAATGTGGTGTTTTGTCAATATGCAACTCGTTGCATATTGAGCTCCACTTAATTTGTAGAATTGTGTGTTGCACTTTGCCATGCCATGCATCATTAAACCGGACATGCATCATACTTGGTTGTGCATCATGCCATGTTCATGTGTTGGTTGTTTACTATGTTGTGTGTTTCTTTCCGGTGTTGCTTCTTCGGGTTGATTCCGTTATCATCGCGTTTCTGAGGACCCGTTCGACTCCGTCCTTTTGTCTTCTTCATGGACTCGTTCTTCTTCCTTGCGGGATTTCAGGCAAGATGACCATACCCTCGAAATCACTTCTATCTTTGCTTGCTAGTTGCTCGCTCTTTTGCTATGCCTATGCTGCGATACCTACCACTTGCTTATCATGCCTCCCATACTGTTAACCAAGCCTCTAACCCACCTTGTCCTAGCAAACCATTGTTTGGCTATGTTACCGCTTTGCTCAGCCCCTCTTATAGCGTTGTTAGTTGCAGGTGAAGACGAAGTTTGTTCCTTGTTGGAACATGGAGTTGTTGTTCCTTGTTGGAACATGTTTATTTGTTGGGATATCACAATATATTTTATATTATTAATGCATCTATATACTTGGTAAAGGGTGGAAGGCTCGGCCTTATGCCTGGTGTTTTGTTCCACTCTTGCCGCCCTAGTTTCTGTCATATCGGTATTATGTTCCCGGATTTTGCGTCCCTAACGCGGTCGGGTGATTTATGGGACCCCCTTGACAGTTCGCTTTGAATAAGACTCCTCCAGCAAGGCCCAACCTTGGTTTTACCATTTGCCTCACCTAGCCTTTTTTCCCTTGGGAGTCGCGCTCTCGAGGGTCATCTTTATTTTACCCCCCCGTGCCAGTGCTCGTCGTGAGTGCTGGTCCAAACCGTCAGCCGCCGGTGGCTACCAGGGGCAACTCTGGGCTCGCCTACCGGAAGTTTGGACAATCCGATGTGCCCTGAGACCGAGATATGTGCAGCTCCTATCAGGATTTGTCGGCACATCTGGGCGGCTTTGCTGGTCTTGTTTTATTACTGTCGAAATGTCTTGTAGCCGGGATTCCGAGACTGATCGGGTCTTCCCAGGGAGAAGGAATATCCTTCGTTGATCGCGAGAGCTTATCATGGGCTAAGTTGGGACACCCCTGCAGGGTTTGAACTTTCGAAAGCCGTGCCCGCGGTTATGTGGCAGATGGGAATTTGTTAATGTCCGGTTGTAGAAAACCCGAAGTTGATCTTAATTAAAATACATCAACCGCGTGTGTAACCGTGATGGTCTCTTCTCGGCGGAGTCCGGGAAGTGAACACGGTGTTGGAGTTATGCTTGACGTAAGTAGTTCAGGATCACTTCTTGATCATAGTTGTTCGACCGTGCTTTGCTTCTCTTCTCGCTCTCTTTTGCGTATGTTAGCCACCATATATGCTAGTCGCTTGCTGCAGCTCCACCTCACTACCCTGTCCTACCTTTAAGCTTAAATAGTCTTGATCTCGCGGGTGTGAGATTGCTGAGTCCTCGTGACTCACAGATACTTCCAAAACCAGTTTGCAGGTGCCGTTGATATCCGTGCAGATGACGCATCCGAGCTCAAGGAGGAGCTTGATGAAGATCTTGTCTATTGTGTTGTTTCATTTCAGTTGATCAGTAGAGGAGCCCAGTTGGGACGATCGGGGATCTGTGTAGCTTTTGGGGTAGTCTTCTTTTATTTTGGTTCCGTAGACGGACCTTGATTGTATCTAGTTGATGTAATGCTTTATTCATGTATTGTGTGAAGTGGCGATTGTAAGCCAACTATGTATCTCTTTCCCTTATGTATTACATGCGTTGTGTGAAGATTACCTCACTTGCGACATTGCTTTCAATGCGGTTATGCCTCTAAGTCGTGCTTCGACACGTAGGAGATATAGCCGCATCAAGGGCGTTACACCACCGTTGTGTAGAGACTTGGTGATGTAGAGATTGCTCAAGATGTGAGTGAGTTGCAATCTCATAAAATTAGATTCAACCAACTACCTACATGGGTTAGATAACATGCAAGGTACAAATATATCCAAGACATAAGATAGTCATCATAAGAGATATATCATGGATTAGTCATAAGCTCATGTCTTGCATGTATCAAATGGAGTTTCTACTCCAAATTTGAAGCATCAATAATGTTAAATTCTCCTCTCAACCTACAAAACACTTTCTCATCAAGTGGTTTAGTGAATATATCTGCTAATTGCTTGTCGGTGCGAACATGCTTAAGATTAATGTCACCCTTAGCAACATGATCTCGAATGAAATGATGACGAACTTCAACATGCTTAGTTCGAGAATGTTGCACAGGATTATGACAAATTTTGATAGCACTTTTATTGTCACAAAGCAATGGAACATGTTTCACATAGATCCCATAATCTTTAAGAGTTTGGGTCATCCAAAGTAATTGAGCACAACATGAACCAGCGACAATGTATTTCGCTTCGGCGGTGGATAAGGATACCGAGTTTTGTTTCTTGGAGGACCAAGACACAAGAGATCTACCAAGAAATTGACAAGTACCCGAAGTGGACTTTCTATCAACCTTGTCTCTGGCATAGTCCGAGTCGGAGTAGCCAACAAGATCGAAAGATGCCCTCTTAGGATACCAAATGCCAAAATTTGGTGTATGAATTAAGTATCTCACTATCCTTTTCACAGCCTTAAGATGACATTATTTAGGAGCAGCTTGATATCGTGCACACATGCACACACTTAGCATAATGTCGGGATGTGAAGCACATAGGTATAACAATGAACCAATCATAGAGTGATAAACCTTTTGATCAACCGGTTCACCGTCTTTGGTCAAATCATTATGTCCACTAGTAGGCATGGGTGTAGGCATACCTTTGCATTCTTGCATATTGAACTTCTTGAATAAGTCTTTGGTGTACTTCGTTTGAGAGACAAATGTAACTTCCTTAGTTTGCTTGATTTGCAAAGTGAGAAAGAACTTGAGTTCACTCATCATAGACATCTCAAACTTCTTCGACATTAGCTTTCCAAACTTTTCACTAAAAAGAGGGTTAGTTGATCCAAATATGATATCATCAACATAGATTTGGCATACAAATAGTTCTCCATTAACCCTTTTAGTAAAAAGTGTGGAATCGCTTTTTCCAATTTCAAAACCACTTGCAATAAGGAACTTTGTCAAGCATTTATACCATGCTCTAGGAGCTTGTTTAAGACCATAAAGGGCTTTGTGAAGATAATTGGCAAAAGAGGCGATCTCGCCTATCAACTTGAGCTTCCCCCCAACTTTGCAAATGTGCACGATGTGTTCCATGTGTCGCAACTTCGCAAGTGCTTCAAGACACCTGAGCGCACTATCAACTTCGAAGAGATTGATCTTCAAGAAGATTTGTCTTATCATGAGCACCCCATTGCTATCCTTGAAGAAACCAAGCGCAAGACTCGCAACAAGTCAATCAAATTCCTGAAAGTGAAGTGGTCGCATCACTCCGACCGAGAAGCCACCTGGGAACGCGAGGACCACCTCCGTTCTGAATATCCAGAGTTCTTTCAGTCCTAGATCTCGGGACGAGATCCTCTCGTAGTGGTGGAGTGTTGTAACGCCCCCGATGTAACTTTCCATAATTGTAACTCCAACTCTTGCCATTTTCGGCATTGTGATATAATATTTCCTCCGTGGTTGGGCTTCCCTCTTGTTGCATTTTGTTCATGTCATGCATTTCTTATCATCTCATCATGTGCATTGCATTTTCATACGTGTTCGTCTCATGCGTCCAAGCATTTTCCCCGTTGTCCGTTTTGCAATCCGGCGCTCCTATGTCCCCCGGCGTCCTCTTTTACCTTTTTCCATGTGCGGGTATTAAACCATCTCGGAATGGACCGAGGTTTGTCATGCCGCCTTGGTATAACACCGTTAGACCGCCTGTCAAGTTTCGGGTCATTCGAAGGTCGTTTGGTACTCCAACGGTTAACCGGGTAACCGCAAAAGCCTCGTTTGGTGCAGCCCAACACCCCTCTCTAAGTGGCCCAAAACCCATCTAAGTCTTTCCCATCGTCTCGGTCGTTAGATCGTGATCGTGTGGGCGAAAACCGCACTCCATTTGGAGCTTTCTAGCTCCTTCTACCTATAAATATGTGCTCCCCTCCTCATTTTCGGGCAAACCCTAGTCCATTTCCTCCCCCGCCGCCGCCGGACAAAAATCCGGGCAGCGGACACGTCCGCGCCGCCGCCCCGGGCCAACTACGCGGCGACACGTGGCGCCCCAGGCCCACTTTGCCGTCCGCCGCCGCCGAAGCCCGCGGGCCCAGATCCGGCCCCCGCGGCCCGCGCCTCCCTCCGTCCGCGCCGTGCCTCCCCGCCGCCCGCGCGTCGTCCTCGTTGCCGGCGCCGCCCTGCTCCGCCGCTTGTAGCTCCCCGCCGACCGGTCCGAGCCACCCCGGCGCCGCCCTGCTCCGCCGCCCTTCGCCCCGCTCGCCGCCGGCGAGATCCCGGCCGGGGAAGGTCCCCGCCGGCCGGATCCGCCCCACTGCCGCCCGGATCCGCCGCCCGAGGCCTCCTCCGACCCCTCTGGCGCCCCTCCTCGTCAGGTCCGGTGAGACCTCGCCCGACCCGACCTCGGTTCGCGTGCCAAACGCGCCGGTTGACTTTCTCCTCGCCCCCTCAATTTTTCCCTAAGTCATTTTACTTTTGCATCATCAGCTCCTGTTCTACATGCCATAACTTTGCATCCGTGACTCCGATTCGTGCGTATAATATGTCAAATTGTTCGCCTCGAGGAGTACTTCATTTCATTACATTGCATCAAATTCATTTGAGCTCATCTTGATGCCCTAAATGCCATGGGAAGAGTGCTAGTTGATGTTATCTCCTGTTTATTATCAGATCTTGCACTTTTGTCATTTTTGCCATGATTGATGTGTGCATCCTATGAGGTTGAGCTTTACATGTATTTTGTAATATGCCATGTTACCTTTCCAGAGAATTTTGCCATGTATTTTTGTGATACTTGTGGTGGCTAGAATAAGCATGCAAACTAGGGATGATGATATTGCTGATCTCAGAGACTTAGTGATTTCACCAAGTCCCTGACTGTTGTTATTTTCATGCCATATGTTCTTGTTGTTTACGAGAGATCCACGCATATTTTGAGCATGATAAGTAAGGATGATTTGGGCTTATGGATGTCCTCTATCCATTCCTGCCCTTGTTGGTATTTTTGGAGTGCATTAGTTTGAGTCAATCGAGCTCTACTTTTGCTTGATATCGTTTCCTGGCAGATTGTCTACTTGTTATTCAATTTCGCCAAGCTTATTGTAATTGATCCTTGCATGTATTATTGTTGTTCTTGCCATGATTATTTACTATGCCATGTCTTCTTGATGAGTGCATGCTTAGTTTGTCATGAAAGGCTTTGTAGTGAGTGCATCGAGCTCACGAACATGCCTACCCGTTATCTGTTTTCTGCCATGTCCAGATTTCTGCTAAGTCTGAAATCTGTAACGAAACTTGCTGTTTTGACTTGCTTGTTAGTGTATTTTCTGGTCCTTTCTGGCTTAAGATCAGTAAGAGACTTTTATCAAGTGCTTTCAATAGATTCATGCCATGCCATAATTTGCTATGTTCTGAACCTGTAGCATGTTAATATCTTGCTCTGAACATGCCATCCTGATGTTAATTCCTGACATGTTAATATTTCACTAAGTCTGTGAACCTGTTATAATATGCACTTTTGCCATGCTTGTTTGAACCTGTTGTGGTGTGTTTTAGCCATAGCTCAGTGTTCATCTTTTATCGAGCATCTTGAGTAGATCGCTGTCATATGCTTTGTTGATATGTTTGGGTGCAGTAGCTTAATTGTTTGTTGTTTGCTAAGTTGCATCATGCTGTTAATGGCAGATTCTAGTCATTCTTGTTTTGCTTGTCATTTGCAAACCGTGCATCCGATTCCGGTGATCTTTATATCGATTTCAACCGAAATCATCTCATCTATCCAGTGGCATACTTGGTTTGCCATGATTATGCCTGGTTCATCTTTTCCCTTCCGGAGCGCGCATATGCATTGCATACCACATCTCGCATATCATGCCATGTCTTGCATCATGTTGCTTGCGCATTGCATCGTGGTTGATGGTTGTTCTCCTTTGCTTGTTTTTCTTGTCTTGGGTAGAGCCGGGAGACGAGTTCATGAACGAGGACCCTGTTGAGAACGCTTACGAGCATCAAGCTTTCGTCAACTCTGACAATCTTGCAGGCAAGATGACCATACCCTCGAAATCACTTCTATCTTTGCTTGCTAGATGCTTGCTCTTTTGCTATGCCTATGCTGCGATACCTACCACTTGCTATATCATGCCACCCTTATTGCCATGTCAGCCTCTAACCATCCATGTCCTAGCAAACCGTTGATTGGCTATGTTACCGCTTTGCTCAGCCCTTCTTATAGCGTTGTTAGTTGCAGGTGAAGTTGCAGTTTGTTCCTTATTGGAACATGGAGATGTTGTTCCTTTTTGGAACATGATTTACTTTGGGATATCACAATATATCTTGTTTTACTTAATGCATCTATATACTCGGTAAAGGGTGGAAGGCTCGGCCTTATGCCTGGTGTTTTGTTCCACTCTTGCCACCCTAGTTTCCGTCATACCGGTGTTATGTTCCCGGATTTTGCGTTCCTTACACGGTTGGGTGATTTATGGGACCCCCTTGACAGTTTGCTTTGAATAAGACTTTTCCAGCAAGGCCCAACATTGCCTTTTACCATTTGCCACCTAAGCCTTTTTCCCCCGGGTTTTCGTGAGCCCGAGGGTCATCTTTATTTTAACCCCCCCGGACCAGTTCTCCTTCGATTGCTGCTCCAACTAGAGCCCTTTGTAGCGCCACCTTGGGGCAACTCGAGGCTTGGTTTTAGTTGTACGAACTGCTCATCCGGATGTGCCCTGAGACCGAGATATGTGCAGCTCCTATCAGGATTTGTCGGCATAATCGGGCGGCTTTGCTAGACTTGTTTTATTGCTGTCGAAATGTCTTGTAGTCCGGGATTCCGAGATTGATCGGGTCTTCCCGGTAGAAGGAATATCCTTCGTTGACCGTGAGAGCTTATCAAGGGCTAAGTTGGGACACCCCTGCAGGGTATTATCTTTCGAAAGCCGTGCCCGCGGTTATGAGGCAGATGGGAATTTGTTAATGTCCGGTTGTAGAAAACCCAAAGATGATCTTAATTAAAATACACCAACCGCGTGTGTTACCGTGATGGTCTCTTCTCGGCTGGAGTCCGGGAAGTGAACACGGTGTTGGAGTTATGCATGACGTAAGTAGTTCAGGATCACTTCTTGATCACTACTAGTTCCTCGAACGTGCTTTGCTTTCTCTCCTCGCTCTCTTTTACGATGTTAGCCACCATATATGCTAGTCGCTTGCTGCAGCTCCACCTCACTTCCCCCATCCTACCTTAAGCTTAAATAGTCTTGATCTCGCGGGCGTGAGATTGCTGAGTCCCCGTGACTCACAGATATTATCACAACAGTTTCAGGTGCCAACGATGCCAGTCCAGATGATGCAACCGAGCTCACGTGGGAGTTCGATGAAGAACGTCGCCGTTACTATGTGTCCTTCCCAGATGATCAGTAGTGGAGCCCAGTCGGGTTGATTCGGGGATCCTGTTAGCATGTGGAGTTTTTCTTCTTTTAATTTGGTTCCGTAGTCGGACCTTTGAGTGAACTTGTATGATGGATGTTATTTATGTACTTGTGTGAAGTGGCGATTGTAAGCCGACTATGTATCTTTCCCCCTTAATTTATTACATGGGATTGTGTGAAGATTACCTCACTTGTGACATTGCTTTCGATGCGCTTATGCCTCTAAGTCGTTCTTCGACACGTAGGAGATATAATCGCATCGAGGGCGTTACATCAACCTGTGATGAAGACAGAGTATCGAGGCGATTCGCCTCGGGAGCGCCTTCCTCCCGCGCGCCGTCAATAGCCACGCCGGAATACGCGACCGGGGCCTCAGGAGCCTCGGTCCCAGGTGCTAAGAGTAGCTGCACTGCCCTCCGCCTCAGCGGCGCGGGCCTCGGGAGCTGCCCCTCAGGAGCATCACCAGGCGCAGCCACCTCATCGGGAGCCCTCTCGGCCTCTGCGATCTCCTGCCTCCCAACTCCACCACTCGAGGAGGATTCGCCTTGGCCGACAGGAAGGACGGTCACCACCACAGGATTCTCGCGGGGCCCTAGGAAGCCAGCAGGGCGCAGCCCCCATTCATCAAAGGAAGGCATCTACCTCACGAAGTCGTCCCTGTTATGGCAGAGATACAGCAGGGCCCCTCCGTGCTGAATGTTGCCCGGGTTGGGGTCGCCAGTCAAGGCCAGAAGCACCGTTCTTAGCGCCCAGGGCGTTAGATCTTCCTCCTGAAGCCTCATACGATCACCAAGCCCGCTGAAGGCCCACATTCGGCGGGAGTGACGCTGGAGAGGAGCAATGCGACGCAGCAAGAACTCCTTCACCACCTTGTGCACTGTCACGCCTAGCGATTTCAGGAAAGTGAAGTGGCGCCAGACGAAGGCGAGCCGGGGGCTCACGAGTGTCTCCTGGCCCCAGCCCGAATTGGGCATAGCAGGCGAAGTCGGCTTCACCAGCAGGGGGCTGGGCACCCCGACATCGACGTATAACCATCGCTACCGGAACCCGGGCGAAGGCAAAGGAAGCTCGAAATCGATCCCTGAGGCCGCTGTTTCAGACGCGGCGACGAAGCTCACGCATGCGGAACATTGAGTGGGGTCAGCAAGGCGAAGGGAGAAGAACTGGTGCAGCAAGGCGACGGAGGGAGCAATGCCCATCATCGCCACGCAAACGAAAGCGATGACTGAGAGAAGTGCGATGGATTCAGGACCCAGATGCATCATATGGATCTGGTAATGGGAGAGGACGGCATTGAAGAAATCAGAAAAGGGGGGAACCAGACCCGCCAACAAGGCGTCGGCAAAGTAATGGACCTCAGTGATTATCCGGTCCGTGGGGAAGCGAGACGTAGGCCAGGCCGTCGTCCTCCTGCACTCGTTGAAGGTGGTGGCCAGAGCCGGGCTGAGCTTACCCAGGCACTTCAGATTGAGTATGGTCGACCGCCCGACGGCGGGGGCAACCAACGGCAGCGGGCGAGATGGAGGCAAGGGTTTCTTCCCTTTCTCCTCCTTCGTCGGAGCCATGGAGATGGAAGGAAGGAGGGAGATGCGAGATTGGATTGAAGGAGGGAGCCGGAGTCTGAGGGGAGGAAGAGTAGGAGGCGCTCGAGCAATGTGAAGGGGAACGGCTGTGTACAACTGCTAGTTTCCTAGCCAAGCGCAAAATAAGGGAGCGTGGGGGAACAGTGCCGCCCACATCCAATCAACCGCCACGCGGCGCCCGAGGCAACAGGCTGTTAGGGCCCGCGGCGCTTCGCCCCTGCCCTTTCGCCCTTCAGCACGGTCAAGTCCGAGCGCGCCTTGGGCCCGGGGGCTACTGTCGGCGTTCTGGGAACGGGGGTCCCCAAACTTGCCTGCCTGCGGCCTGCGGTGTGGCTCAAAAGGGGGCCCAGCACAGCCCAGCTTCATCAGCACGAGGCCCAAGACCCTCGCGAGGGGCCAAGCCTCGCGGGGCGGACGACACGGCTCTTCCTCAGGTGCGGCCTCGTCAGGCTAGCTCGCGAGGAGGCGGAGAGATCAAGGCGAGTACCTCACGAGGTGCCCATGACGCAAGCCATGACGACCAAGGGCGCCAAGCGGGCGCCAGCCCGCACAGTGCCCCCCCTTTCCTCTTTGGTGCAAAGGGGGCAAGCGCAGGCGAGAGGATCAAGCAAAGGCACCCATTTCGGTGCAATGAGACCAAGACCAGTCCAACGGTGGGATGGAGGTCATCGTGGAGCCCAGGACGGCGTCACCACAGGGCCTTTGGCAGACAAGGACCGCCTTTAGTCAGGATAAGTGTACTGGATGTTCCCCTTCGAATTGGCCAATTGTTGGCACACTTCCCGCTCAATATTTGGGAGGAGGCCCAGGGTCTTTGCCTATAAGTAGGACACGCCACCCCTGGGTAGAAGGGCGAAAAACCGGGTCAATCATCAAGAAACCAGCAAGCAGAGAACATGAGAGAGAGAGAGAGAAAAGGGCGGTTAAACTCTCCTTGCAGTTCATCGTCTGAGCCAAGAGCAGGCCCTCGCACGGCTGTTCTTCCCTGTACTGTTCATCATCATCAGCCCAAGAGGCAATCCACCCACCACAAACTAGAGTAGGGTATTACACCACAACTATGGCCCGAACTAGTATAAATTCTGTGTTCCTCGTGTTGTTCTTTCAATAGTTTAGATCCTCGCGGGACGAAGAGGTAGAGGGCATAACCTCCGTGCGCACCCCAGAGTTCAAACCTTAAGGGTCTGCCGGAACCCGTGATCCGACAGCTGTCAACTCGGAGTACACGGGCACCGACGCCTTCGTCACGTATTTCCAGTCCTGCCGCCTCGTCTTCCAGCTCTTCCGCCGTCATCATCATCACCAGCCTCTCGACGGGGTGTTCTCCTGGTGCCTTCTGCTGCTCGTACCTCGCCTAGGCGCCCCTTTTGCCATCTTGCTCTGTCTCCTGAGGAGAGGGACAAGAAAGGGATTACGGGTACCATATCTCTTTTTAGTTTGTAAGCCTTCAGGCCTTAGTAGATTTTAAAGCTCGTAACCCCCTTGCTCATGTTTTTCATTCTGTATGAACTGTACCTGTATGGGATGTTTTTAAATGAAAAGGGGTGTTTGCCGGGTTCTCTGTGCGTGAGTGAGGCCCACGCCAAGGAACGAGTCTTGTTATTTTTAATATAAACATTGTCGCCCGGCAACAGGCCTTGCCGTCCCCCTTAATTCGGTCGACCAATCTCACGCTTTCAGCGGAGGCGGAGGCGAAGTAGAGTTAGGCCCCTAATTTATCACCTTCCTACCGCGGCCGCAACCAACTTCTGGCCCAGGGGTTTATTCTTGGGCACGGGAAAGAGGGGAGCATGGTATTCTAGAAATAAACGAGGTTTCATACGTCCCAATTCATATAGAAATGCATGGCAGGAGATGAATGAATTATCTGACTTTTCAGCCCCCGGCAACCTTGGCTTGCCGGGGTTGGATCCTTGTGTCTTCAGCCCCCGGCAATTTTGGTTTGTCGGGGTCGGAGCGCCGGTCCGTTCTCTTTTTTTCGAGTAGCTTAGTAGAAGTGCCCACGTGCCCTGCGAACCAAAGAGGACAGAAAGACGCATACTCGACCTCTAGGCTAGGGGTTAGTCGCTGCTAAGCCCTATCAACCCTAACGGAGGGGGAGACCCAACCTAGCATGCATGCTATAACTTAGGGCGCCATCGCTTCATTTATTTATTCTCAGGGTTTGCCCCTGGCTTTGTACAAAGGGTTACATGCCTTGCCCGCAAGGCTTGTACAAAAGGTGGCTTGCCGGGGGGCCCGGCAAGCCGCGCCTTATGGGTAAAACTTGTGAAGATGCTCGATGTTCAAGGAATTGCTCACCGGAACAGCATCTTCGGTCTCCAGGCGGACTACGCCGGGCCTGGTGACCCGTATTACCCGATAAGGGCCTTCCCACTTTGGCGCCAACTTGTTGGTATTCTTGGCCGATTGAACGCGCCAAAGAACAAGGTCGCCTTCCTCAAAGCTTCATGCATGAACCATGCGGCTATGGTAGCGGCGCAAGGCTTGCTAGTAGCATGCTGCTCTCACAGCCGCCCGAAGACGATCTTCCTCAAGGAGCGTTGCGTCATCTTGCCGCAATTGCTCTTGCTCAAGCTCGTTGTAAGCGAGCACTCGAGGTGACCCGTATATGAGTTTCGTGGGGAGAACTGCTTCTGCCCCGTATACCAGGGCAAAGGGTGTCTGGCCGGTGGCTCGATTTGGCGTCCTCCTGATCGACCAAAGAACCGTCGACAACTCATCTATCCAACGCCTTCCACTCTTGTGCATCCTGTCAAAGGTCTTCGTTCTCAGGCCTCGCAGTACTTCAGCATTTGCCCTCTTAGCTTGGCCATTGCTTCGTGGGTGAGCAACGGAAGCGAAACAGACCTTGCTGCCGAGGTCTTGGATGTATTGCATGAAGGTGCGGCTTGTAAACTGCGTGCCGTTGTCGATGATGACCCTGTTGGGTACACCAAAATGGCACACTAGCCCCTTGAAGAACTTGATGGCTGACTGGGTTGTCACCTTTCTCACTGCCTCCACCTCCGGCCACTTTGTGAACTTGTCGATCGCAATGTACAAGTACTCAAAGCCCCCGACAACACGGGGGAAGGGGCCCAGTATGTCGAGCCCCCAGACCGAAACTGGCTAGGAGAGAGGAATGGTTTGAAGGGCTTGCGCTGGTTGATGAATCTTCCTCGAATGAAACTCACACGCTTCACACTTGGTTACTACTCTCGTTGCATCTTGGAGGGCAGTGGGCCAGAAGAAACCTTGCTGGAATGCCTTGCGGGCAAGGGCTCTTGACCCTATGTGGGATCCACATATGCCTCCATGTATCTCTGCCAACAGCCCCAGTCCTTCCTCCCGGGGGATACACTTCAATTTCACACCGTTCGGTCTTTTTCTGTATAGGACGTCATCAACGAACTGATACATAGCAGACCGACGGGCTACTTTCTCCGCTTCTTCCTGCTCTTCAGGAATTTCCCCTGCTTGGAGGAATCAGACGGTATGATGTGCCCATGCTGGAGCCTGAGGCTCGACGGCAAGGACTAAAGGCATTTCTTCCGCCATAGGAGCAGCTGCCTCTACGGCAACAGCTTGACGCTCTACCAGAGCCGGTCGTCCTATGGCCGGCTCAGCGTCTTCGACAACATCCTTGCCGGCGGCTCCGAGGAGCTCAGTGTTGGTGTACAAAACTAGGGGCACATCTTTTGCACCCCTTTACTTGTGCACGGGCAGTCAGAGCCGCGCCACGACCACACCAAGCAAAGCGAGGGAGGTAAGCCAAGGTAGGACCGAAGCCCAAGACAAAGCAAAGCAACGACAAGGACTAAGGCCACAAAGATCAGATGGATGGAGCAGGTTTCCCCGGCAAGGGCCTTTGCCAGGGCAGCCTCAGCAGCCCCAGCAAGACCCTTGCCGGGGCAGCTTGGCCATGCCAGCCGAGCGAGCCACCCTCGAGCCCACCAACATTCGACAAAAGCATTGGGGCAGGGCTCGGGAGGCACCTCTCTGGTGGCATGCAGATCTTTGTGAAGACAAAGAATAGTCAAAATCAAATGAGGATAGGAAGGCAGCCATCCTCACCGAAGAAACCCACAAGACCCCCGGCAAGATCCTTGCCGGGGACGCCTGCGCGCCATGGCAAGACCCTTGCCGGGCCACCCAGCATGGCCCTCGCCAAGGACGCCGATGAGGCCACCACCAGGCCCACGTCAGCCAAGTCTCCGCTGCCATTCACATGCAGTTGCCAGCCCGACCAGCTGGGCACGCACCTGCGTGGCGACGTTCGGCCTCCACGCCAACTCAGCAAGCACCTGCGTGGCAACATGCAGATCTTCGTGAAGGCTCCACCACCGCGCTAGCTTTGTTGCCTGCCTGCCTACATGGCACCGCACGCACCGCTGGCCAGGGCGCATGTCGAAGTGAGGAGGAGCAGCGACGGACGGCACGGGCCTTGCCCCCGTCCCCGAAAAAGCAAGGGGACACCTATGCGATGCATTAAATGCATCTTGTCCTATAATACGAGGGATAACCTCGCAACACTATACCCTTTCCACCTCCTGTATGCCACTGTGGCGACCCCTTTTCCTATAAAAGGAGGCACAAGGCGACCAGGAGAAGGATTCAGCTTTTTGGAGCTCTTACACCCCGTAGCTAGCTCAAGAACCCAGAATACATCCACCAAAGCAGGACTAGGGTTTTACGCATCCTCGCGGCCCAAACCTGGATAAACGAACCGCGTGCTATTTGTTAGACCCGCTCTTCTCTCAATCCCGCGCCCCGCTAACCATAGTAGGGATTCTTGTGATCCCATAGGTGTCGTTTCCCACCGACATCTTTGGTTCACCAGGTAGGGGGCGTAGTTGTGAGAATCGGTTTTAGCAGTTAAGTGAGCGTTTCTTCATGGCGATAGCTCTAAGAGAAGAAGGAGAGGGAGTCGAAAGATCGACGCCGGCGCGACTACAAGCAGAAGCTAAGCCACACCGAACCCTGACTGCTTTCTTTCCTTTTTATATGATGTTATTTCCCTCGGAGATGTAGCGCCTTTGTATGGAAAACCTGCACGCCAGGGGGCTCTCCCGCTATCAGCAACGCCCTTGCCCTGTTTCGAGTCTGCTGAACAGCTCAAGCAGCTTCGTCGAGAGCGGTGGGGTAGCCTTCCGTGATTGACAACGCTCTCGATTCTGACTCGAGTCAAGCTCGATTGTTCGAGCGGCCGCGTTAAGAACGGTAAGGTGGCTTGCCCGGCGGCACACATACCCGGCAGGCCAATGGGGATCCGTCCCCAAGACGCCGCCTTGGGCTTCCGCGTCGGCGAGCCTGCCCAGTTGGCGTCGGGTGCGTATACAAAGGGAAATTGAACAGGGAAATAACATGCATAGTACTAAAAATGCTGCAGAGTTATGTTACATCAAATTTTTGCCGCGGTTCTAACTAGAGATAGCAATTGTCTTGGTAGTTAACCCGCAGCAGCAGTAAGGGACGGGATGCCTAATCCCGGCGCTGGCCCTCCACCCTCAGAATTCCACCGACACGGCTGATGATGGGCTTGATGCGCTTCCTGAGCGGCGCGAGGTCGACATCCTCCGGCAAGTTCTATAGCACGGCGTCGAAGTCGAGGTCGGGGTACCATTGCACCATCTAGGTGAGAACCTTCGTCATGGCGCCTTGACAAAGCATCCGGGACTCCTCGGCCAGTGAGGCCGCCCGGTTGGCGTGGAGCTGTTCCAGAGCATGGACGACCTTCTCAAAGAACAAGGTCAGGCTGCAATAGGCGCTCACGCTCCGCTCTTGGACAAACCTCACGTCCGGCATCCCCATGGTGGCAAACTGCGAGGCGGCCTGGTTGGCGACGGCGGCAAGGCGTTCGAGCCAACGGTTCTCACCCGCCACATGATCGGCGAAGTTGAGGCCCTCGTTCTCCCGCAACTGCTTCTCATATTCCAGCGCCTTGGCCAGGGTTCCCTCTCGAGTCTTGGCCTCCTCCAGCGCCTCCTCAAGACCGTTCAGCTTCAGCTTGAGATCCCCGATGGAGTTGTTGGCCTTGGCAAGCTCCCCAGCTTTGCTGATGACCGTGCCCTGTGCCTCCGTCAGAGCACCATTGAGCGTGTCCTTCTCCTAGGACAGCTTCAACGCTTGCTCCTTCAGCTCGTTGCGCTCCTCCTCCAGCTCCTTCACCTTTGTCGGGACCCCAATTCTAAGTCACACCGATCTAGCATGTAACACCTCATATCACTTTGCGGCCTCACGCACGGCATTCCCACGGGTGTCGCCTTACCATGGCCCGGGACCGTTTGCGCCTTTTGGCTCACGTATATGATAGTATCGCTAGCATCCATATGACAGAGAACCCGGGCCGACATGACTAGTCATGAACCCAAAGCGGCACTAACCCATGGGGACAGGAATACATGAATCAACTTTGAGCATGTCGGTCAGCAGCGTGTGAATCCGGGCTGTAGCACTGGGCTAACAGGACTCCGGTAACCCGGGCTAGGCAGGACTCCGGATTTCACCGCGTGACATTTCCCCGAAGGGACAGACACAGGAACAAAGTGAAACACATGCCGGCCAGTCAAGTGTCCTGAACAATAGTGCTGGGCTAGCAGGACTCTGGTGAACCGGGCTGTAGCGGACTACTATGGCTCAAGGAGGCACTAGACTACATTTCCCCATAAGAGAGGCTGACAACGATAAACAACTAGATTGTCGTATCCCACACATAGCAATACATGTTACACGTACGCATAACATGCAAGTATGTGCTGTACAACATGGCATCACAACATAACGCAAACTCATATAGATAAAGGCCCAGAAGAGCCACATAGCATTAAATGCAAACATGGGTCACATGACCCATCATTCAGAGCATACAAGCAACAAGCGGAAGCATTACATGTCTGAGTACAGACAACTACAAAAGAAAAAGGCTGAGAAGCCTGACTATCTACAAGACCCTCCCAAGGTACAAGATCGTAGCTGATGTAACAAGCTACTCGTGAAAGTCCAAGCGGAACTACTAGTGAGACAGATGTCTCATCTGCAAAACATAAATAAAGCAAACATGAGTACAAAGGTACTCAACAAGACTTACATCAGATCCTAACATACATGCATTTGTATCAATAAGGTAATGTGGGGTTTAGTTGCAGCAAGCCAGCTTTGACTCAGTGGCTATCCTAATCTACGACTAGAAGAAACTTCTTTGAGGTGAAGCAGCACACACGAGTCCACTAATCACCACATCAATACACTACTATGGATTCATCCCCGTCTCACTACGAGAAGGCCATCCATAGCACTCACACTTATCTTGAACATTTTAGTGTATCCACTTCAAGTTGTCTATGTACCACGTAAGCATCCAAGAAGTCCATAACCGAGGACACAACTATTCGAATAGATCATGATAACCCTGCAGAGGTGTACTTCTTCACACACGCTCTCGCCACTTACCGCCATGTACACATCATGTATCTCGGCAACCTTCAAGCGGAAGCCTGGCGAGGGTGTCGGCCACGACCTGACTAACCACACAAGAATCTAGTCAAGGTTTATCGCATATTCGGGTTCCATCCGCAAGGAGATCCGGCCGGGGTGTCGCTCACGGCCCCAAACGATGTGTGCAGGGTTCTCGAGCCCACCATCCAGGTGCCACTCGGTACACCGGGCCACGTGTGCCTAGTCTGTCCCAAGCCCACCCTGTCGGGTGCCACTTGGTAGAAAATAGCACTACCTATAGACACCAGAAACTAGTTGCAACTCCTGGACAGAGATCAAGTTGGTTAATAAGTTGAGAGGGGCCGAGTTAGCGGAACCCAATGTGTGGTAGTAGCTAGTCATTGGACAACATACACAGAACTCAGTGCTTAAGGACGGTTCCAGTGAGACAACCCACCATGTACTCGTACATGGCCTCTCACCGCTACCTTTACCAAATCGTGTTCACACGCTTAACTCTCAACATCAGAACATAGCACTGCACTCCAATTCATTCTCGATGAATCAGACCTGGCACAACTCTAAGCAATAGCAGGCATGGCATGGTAGGAACACAACATGGCTTATTCAACTCCTACACATGCTAGTGGGTTTCAACTATTTACTGTGGCAATGACAGGTCATGCAGAGGAATGGGTTCAACTACCGCAGCATAAAAGTAGAAGTTGAATCATTGTTATCCTAATGCAATAAAAGAGAGAAGGAGCGAGAGAGTGGGATTGTATTGAAATGAACAAGGGGGTTTGCTTGCCTGGTAGATCAATAGAGGGGCACTGCTCCTCAGACAGGTACTCTGGAACACTCTCCGGAGCAGGACCTATCGAGAAGGAACGGTGTCGGCAATCAATACACAAGCATATGCAACAATATGATGTATGTACATGGCAAGAAGATGTGATGTAGTTTGAGCTAATGCAACTAGCATTCATTTGGTTGAAGTCCATTTGAACCAAAGGTTCAAATGCATCTTCAAAATTAGCTCTTATAAATGCCATTCATATGTTTTCACCTATACAACAGGTATAACTTGGTTTTTCATGCATGAAACTGGCACAGTTGGATAGATTGCATTTTTCTGATAATCTTTCATATATAACTTATTTCAATCTGAGCTACGGTTGAATTTATATGAATTTTAGAAGTTTATATCATTTTCTGGAATTTCCTGACTAAATAAAATCCAGGAAATGAATAACTGCGTCAGCACTACGTCATGCCTGCGTCAGCAGGTCAGCGGCGCTGACTGGGTCAAACCTCACGTGTGGGTCCCATGTGTCAGTGTCTGTGGCTAATCCTAAATTAAATTAAATCTAAACTGGTTTAGTTAATGGTCAAACCCTGGTCAGACGGGGTCAAACCCAGTCAACCGGGGCTAACCCCACCGGCGACTCGACGCTGGCGAGGCCAGACGCGGCGGCGGCCTGCGGGACTGCGTCTCCGGCGACCAAATGGGCCGCGGAGACCATCTCCGAGGAGCTGGTGCTCGCGCGCATCCACTGGTGCCCTCCGTTTCATCGGAGACGGCCTATATCGACAGCGACGACCTCTTGGGCAGCGGCCGGAGTTCGGTGGCGTGCGGGTGCAGCGCTGCGGTGCACGGCAGGGGATGCGGAGGGCCTCTACGGCCTCTTGGCGTCACCAGGAGCATGGTGACGCGCGCGGGAGTGGCTGGCTCGGGCTCTGGCCATCGTGGCGCCATGGCCGGCGGCGAGGAGCTCGCGGGCATGGTGGTTGAGCTAGATGGACGGGGCAAACGAGCATGGGGGGGAGGGGAAAACGAAGTAGAGCTCACAGCGGATCCGGCGGAGGCGTCAGCGAGCGCGGGGAAGCACTGGTGCGGCCGGAGCGTCGTCGGCGATCTCGGTTAGCCGGTGACGAAGACGATGGCGATGGCGGCGATGGAGGCCATCTGGATGTGCGTGGCTGGACGAGGAAGTAGCCAGCGACGTGGCGGAGCTCGTGGACTCTATCGAGGGGCGAGGGGAGGGCTCTGGGAACGACTACGTCGAACGGCGGCGATGTTGGCGCTTGACCATGGCTGCGGCAAGCGAGGGCGAAGGCGAGGGGAAAGTGAGGAGGTCGACCGGATCGAGACGGCACCCGCGACATCGCCTAGCGCGTCGCGCTGGCAGGGGAGAGGGCAGGAAGGCTGGTGGCGTGGCAGCACGGCGGTGCGCGCGCATCGGCCACACGCCTGTCCGACTGGCGCGAGGACAACGACGAATGGCACAGGGCCTGTGGGCCGGCTCGGCTGCATAGTGCCAGGTAGGTCGGCCCAGGTAAGCTTTGTCCACTTTTGTTTTCTTTTCTATTTTCTAACATTTGTTTTGACTTAATAATAATACTAAATCATTTTATTCTCTTCTGACAATTTTTGCAGGGACCTATGGGTGATTCCTAAGCCCCTCAGCAAAAATCAGAATTTTTGGACATATATAAAATATATCACATATATATATCCAAGGCTAATAATTATTGCATTAATTCCAAATGGCCAAAATAAATATTTATGAGCTCCTAAAAATATTGGTTTGAATTTTACCTCTGACCAATATTTTTAGAGAGTAACATGAACATTTTCTTGGACCTTTTTGGAGCAATTTTTATCTGGGTTATTTCCAGAAATGATTCCTGAGGGTTTCACAAATCCCCATTTCAAATTTAAATGGAATTTAAACATGATGCACACGTGACTAGCTAGCCTTGAGCATACCAGAAATAGGGATGTGACAACCTTGCCGGCGTGAACCTGGGCCTGGGCGTTGAGTGCCTCCCTGTGCCTCTTCTCCAGCTCACTGGTCCGCTACAAGACAAGCTTCTCCACCTCGGCATCTTTGCAACGAAGTGTGGCGGCGAGCTTCTCCTTGTGTGCGGCAAGGTCCTCCACCTAGGAGTTCAGCGCGGCCTCGCGCTGGGTCCGAATGGCCTCGGCGGCCTCGACCGAGTTATTCACCTCCTCCTGAGCTTTCTCGATGTCGGCGACCTTCATGGTGAGCTCCACCTCGCGCCTGGCCTGCTCGCCCTGGGCAGCCTTGAGCTCCTCGTGGGCCTCGCGGAACCAGTTCTGCACCTCGGCAACGCGCTTCTGGAGGTCCGCCTCCGCCTTCTCCACCATCGCCGCCGTGGACTTAACCTTGTCCATACGGGAGCGGTGGAGCGCCTGGAGCTTCCGGAAGCTGGCGCCCATGGCATGGAGGATCCACTCCTCCTGCGAACCGTCGGCACCAATGACCGGCTCGTCGACGACTTCGAGCCCAGCAGCGGCAAGCACCTCGTCGTCGAACACCTCTCCCTCAACGGGTGTCCTGGTGCTCGACGCGCCTGGAAGGTGGACGAACAAGTCGTCGCCCAGCCTCAGATACTTGCCGGAGCCGGAGGCGGCGGAAGAGGAAGGCTGGTCTTCGGCCACCTCCTCCTCCCCTCTTCGGCAGCGGCCTCGCCGGGCTCCCTGACCGGCCCCTTGCCGGTCTCCTCAGCGGCAGCCTTGCCGGCCTCCCCGGCGGCCCCCCTGGCAGCGTCCTCAGCGCCAGCCTTGTCGGCCTCCCTGGTAGGCCCCTCGACGGCCTCCTCGGCAACATCCTTGGCGGCCTCCTCGGTGGTGACATTCTCGGTGTCCGCCACGGCGGCCTTGGCGACGCCCTCAATGACGGCGTCCACGTCCTCTGGGTCCCCCAAGGAGGGATCTGGGTGCCGAAGAGAGGGGTGAGGCAAAGCCAAAACCAAGAACCAGAAAAAAGAAGAAGCAGGGACGAATGGAGAACGACTTACCGGTGCCGGCACCCGACTGGGAAACGAAAGTCCCCTCCCCGCCAACATTTGGCATCAAGGCAAAGCCATCGGCGCCCAGGTTCTCTTCCTCGTCCTTCATGTGTGTGGGCTTGGTGCTTGGCGCCCTTGCCGGGGACGTCCCTCGGGGCGGCGTGGTCGACGGGGGCGATGTGTTGGGGGTGGCCCCCTGTGGCTCCTCCTACTGCCGCTCCCCTCCTGCACACCTGGGAAGGTCAGCATCAAAGTGCCGCACCCCTGATACATGTCGAAGAGAGAAGAATGATGAACTTACGCTGGGGGCTTGCCGGGGGCTGCTGTCCGGGCTGCTCAATACCACCAAGGGCGCCCTCGAAGTACCAACCGGGGGCTGGCCACCCGCCGAGACCTTGGCCCTTTTTGCTCTCTGGGACAGCGTCTCCGCGTCCCTGCAAAGATGAAGACAAGTCAAGATCAGTAACGCAGGTTGGGGTGGCAGAGATAATGGAGAGGAACCGGATGCTTACTCATCGTCCTCCTCCTCCTCTGCTGTCTTCCTCTTCTTCCTCGGACTGAGGGATCCATAATCAAAGGTGATCCCCACACCGACGTTCGCCAGAGGAGGGGAGGGAGGCGGCGTCTGGGCACGCTTGGATGAAGAAGGAGCGGCCGTGAGCCTTCCGTCGGCGGCATCAACATCGCTCCAGTCGCTGCCGTGAATCGGCGTCGCCCGGCGAACTTTGTAGAACGCCAGCGGGTCCTTCTCTTCAATCCAGCACCAGCGGCCCTGCCATTCCTCCCACCTCTCCTTCATGGCGCCGTCCGGGTACGCCCCCTTGGATCTTGAGATCCAGGTGACGCAACCAGAGACGGCACCCCCCGGCTAGATCCGAGGGAAGAAATAGTGGCGGTAGAGCATCGTGTTGGGGTGCACCCCGGCAAAGCCTTCACAAAGATGCGCGAAAAGGGCCATGCACGCCACTGCACTCGGAGTGAAATCCAAGAGACGGAAACCGAAGGTGTGCATGATGTCGCAGAAGAAATCGGAGAAGGGAGGGCAGAGCCCACAAGAAAGGTAATCAACGAAGAAGGGGTACCGATTTGGGGCAGGGTCGGCGAAGGCGGCGGGGATGACGCGCGTGGCCGGGTGCCCCGAATTATCCCCCCCGTCTACACTCCCCACAGGGACCTGAAGAGGTCCCGAAGCTCGAACTCATCGACCGTCAAGGGGAAGACGAAGGCGGACTGCGTCTGTTGCCATGACAACGCGCTCTCCGGTGGCTCCATAGCCCCGGCGTCCTTGGCTGCCCCCTTGCCCCTGGTGGTTTTTGCCGCCATGGAGGCTGAAGTAGGATGAAGGAGCGGGGTGCAGCAGAAGCACGACAGCGGCGAGCGGAGACGAAGCTTAGAGAAGAAGGGGGAGACAGGCGGAGGTTTCCGAGATTGGGGTTGCGCAAAGAGTAAAAGGAACAGTGCGCTCGCTGTTATCCCTTTTTATGGGGAAGCCACGGGTCGCCCGCCCATTTACTGCGATGTGACGCATGCATGTGAAAACCGCCCCACGCATGCCGCCCACGTCACGCGTGCCCCTCCACGCCGCGCAACGCGTGCGGGTCGTGGGAAACACAGCGCGTGAAACGTCTTACCGCGGTAAAAACCGCCCCGCCTGCCCGCGCACCGTTTTGGGATGACCCAACAACGTGTCGCGCTTATGTGTTGTCCAGGCCCGGGGGCTCCTTTACTTGTGCATGGGCAGTCAGAGCCGCGCCCGCGACCACACCAAGTAAAGCGAGGGAGGTAAGCCAAATTAGGACCGAAGCACAAGATGAAGCGAATCAACGACAAGGACCAAGGCCACAAAGATCAGATGGAGAGAGGAGGTTTCCCCGGCAAGGGCCCATGCCGAGGCAGCCTCAGTAACCCCGGCAAGACCCTTGCCAGGGCAGATCGTCCACGCCAGCCGAGCGAGCCACCCTCGAGCCCACCAACAAAAGCATTGAGGCAGGGCTCGGGAGGCACCTCTGTGGTGGCATGTAGATCATTGTGAAGACAAAGAATAGTCAAAATCAAATGAGGATAGGAAGAGATCCATCCTCACCGAAGAAACCCACAAGACCCCCGGCAAGATCCTTGCCGAGGACGCCAGCGCGCCACGGCAAGACCCTTGCCGGGCCACCTGGCAAGGCCCTCGCCAAGGACGCTGACGAGGCCACCGCTAGGCCCATGTCAGCCAAGTCTCCGCCGTCGTTCACATGCAGCTGCCAGCCCGACCAGCTAGGCACGCACCTGCGTGGCGACATTCGGCCTCCACGCCAACTCAGCAAGCACCTGCGTGGCAACATGCAAATCTTCGTGAAGGCTCCACCACCGCGCCACGTCTCCTGCCTGCCTGCCTACATGGCACCGCACGCACCGCTGGCCAGGGCGCGTGTCGAAGCAAGGAGGAGCGGCGACGAACGGCACAGGCCTCGCCCCCGTCCCTGATAAAGCAAGGGGACACCTAAGCGATGCATTAAATGCATCTTGTCCTGTAATACGAGGGATAACCTCACAACACTATGCCACTGTGGCGACCCCTTTTCCTATAAAAGGAGGCCCAAGGCGACCAGGAGAAGGATTCAGCTTTTTGGAGCTCTTACACCTCGTACCTAGCTCAAGAACCCAGAATACATCCACCAAAGTAGGACTAGGGTTTTACGCATCCTCGCGGCCTGAACCTGAATAAACGAACCGCGTGCTATCTATTAGACCAGCTCTTCTATCAACCCCGCGCCCCGCTAACCGTAGTAGGGATTCTTGTGATCCCATAGGTGTCGTTTCCCACCGACACTCGGCGGGAAAATACTTGTCGGGCCCTGATTTCCTCCTCTTGTTCTACTCTGTTGAAGGTTCAACGGATGGATGAGTCAGCCGAAGCACAAAGGTACCTGGTTCCACAAGCAGCTTGAGGGCAGCGCGTTTTGATAGGTAGTCGGCGATGTCATTCTCTGCTCGGGGAACGTGCTCCGCATGTATACCGTCAAAACGCTCTTCCAGCTTCCTCACTTCATCCACGTAGGCCTTCATCAACGGGCTCTGGTAATCCTTATTGACTTGTTTAACGACAAGCTGCGAGTCACCCCTGACGATGAGTTTCTTGATTCCGAGGTCCGTCGCGATCCTGGGACCAGCGAGCAACTCCTCGTACTCGGCAGTATTGTTCGTTGACATCTCCCTGGGAAAGTGCATTTGGACCACGTACTTGAGGTGCTCTGGGTGGGCGCGACAAGCAGTACGCCAGCCCCGACGCCTTGTAGCGAGAAGGCCCCATCAAAGTACATGATCCAGTCGTAGCTTGCCTCCTTGCCGGGGAGAGCAGTCTCCTAAACTTCTTCGTCAAGTGTCGCGGTCCATTCTGCGATGAACTCTGCCAAGACTCTGCTTTGAATCGTCGAAGTACTCTCAAACTGGAGGCCAAAGCTAGATAGCTCCAATGCCCACTCCATAATCCTTCCAGTTGCGCCTGGATTATGCAGTATCCGTTGCAAAGAGAGGCGGGTGACGACAGTGATCTCGTGTGCTTGGAAGTATTGACGCAGCTTCCTCAAGGCCATAAGGAGGCCGAAGAGCAGTTTCTGCACACCGGAGCACCTTCATCTAGCCCCCTGCAAGAGGGAGCTAACAAAGTAGACCAGGTGCTACATCATCTTCTTCTTTGGCAACACTTCAACCGACTGTGTCGTTTCTGCACCAATGGAATCAGGCTCTGTTGCCGCTATCACTTCGGCGTCAACCTCTCTCTGCGCTACTAGTGCGGCACTAACCACTTGGTTTGTTGCCGCTAAGTATAGAAGCAACGGTTCTTGCGGTTTAGGCGCAACCAGTATTGGCGTGGAGGAGAGGTATTTCTTCTAATCTTGCAGTGCTGCTTTAGCCTCTGGGGTCCACTCCATTAGGCCCGCCTTTTTCAACATATTGAAAAAGGGAAGGGCGCGCTCGGCGGACTTGGAGATGAATCTGCTCATGACGACAACGCAGCCAGCAAGCCGACGCACATCCTTGATCCGCCTGGGTGCCTCAATCTGCTCGATAGCCTTGATCTTGTCTGGGTTTGCCTCGATCCCACACTGCGACACACAGAACCCGAGAAGCTTGCCGGACGAGACGCCAAAGACGCACTTCTCAGGGTTCAACTTGAGGTTGATCTTGCGCAGGTTTGCAAATGTTTCTTCCAGATCTGGTATGAGGGTCATCCTGTCCTTGGTTTTGACCACTATGTCGTCCATATAAGCCTCCATATTTGTCGGTTTTCGGGTTCCGGCGGACCCTTGAGGTTCGAACACTGGGGTGCATGCGGAGATCTCTCCCCTACCATTCTACGTCCGATCTCCTCACGTGATCTAAGCTGGAAATGATGAACAACACAAGGGACATGAGGTTTATACTGGTCCGGGCCACCGTTGTGGTGTAATACCCTACTCCAGTGTGTGGTGTGGTGGATTGCCCCTGGGGCTGATGATGAACAATACAAGGGAAGAACAGCCTCGCGAGAGGTGTTCTTGAGCTGGTGCGGAGAACTGCTTGGGTGAGTTCTGCCGCCTCTCTCTCTCTCTTTGCTTGGGCTCTATCCGATTTCTAGATGCCTCTACCCGATTGCCCAATGCCTCTACTCTTTGGTGGCTAGCTCTATATATAGAGGCCCTGGGCCTCTCCCAAAATAATGAGCGGGAAGGGCTCCAACAATTGGCCATTTTGAAGGGGAACATCTAGTACAAGTTATCCAGACCAAAGGTGGTCTTAGGCTGCCAAAAGCACCGGTGGTGACGCCGTCTTGGGCTCCACGGTGACCTTCGTCTGGCCATCCGGCTGGTCTTGGTCTCGTTGCACCAGAATGGCAACCTTTGCCTGATACCTTGGTCTGTGCTTGCCCCCTTTGCACCGAAGAGGAAACAAGGACACTGCGCAGGCCAGTGCCCGCCTGGCCTCGATCGTCATGGCTTGCGTCACGGGTTCCTCACGAGGTACCCTGCCTTGTTCTCTCCGCCTCCTTGCGAGCCTGCCTGGTGAGGCTGCCTCTGAGGAAGCTTCCTCTCGTCCGCCCCGCGAGGCTTGGCCCCTCGCGAGGGTCTTGATCTTGAGCTGATGAAGATGGTCCGCGCTGGGCCCCCACTTGAGCCACGCTGCAGGCCGCAGGCAGGCAAGTCTGGGGACCCCCGTTCCTAGAATGCCGACAGTAGCCCCCGAGCCCAAGGCGCGCGCGGGCTTGGCTTAGCAGAGAAGCGAAGGGGCAAGCGCGATGCGCTGCGGGCCTCAAAAGCCTGCGGCCTTGGGCGCTACGTGGCGGTTTATTGGACGTGGGCGACTGCGCTTCCCTATGACGCCTCGGCGACCGCACGACTTGACAAGTCCCTTCATGCAAAGGAAAGGGTCATGATTACCTGCGATCGTGGTTCTCGGTGGTTGGCCTTCACAGGCTATAAGTACGGTACGGCGTGAGCTCCTTTAGCCCACTCCTCCCAGCTACTCCTATTTTTCTTCTTCCTCTCCCTTGCTTCTCCTTACGCCAATGGCGCCTATCCGCCGGATTTCTGCAGAAGAGAAAGGAAAGGCCCCGCGAGAGGGTCCAGACCCCCTTCCGCCAAAGAAGCGGCCAGTCCTTTGCCGCCGGGACGAAGGTGCCTGGCAGGAGGTGTCGAGGCCATGGTACGAGCGGCCGCCGCCGGGGCATCCGCTGCCCCTGCATGCCCGCGTCATGGGCCCCAGGGAGGAGGACGCCGAGCAACCCCGACAGTGCCGCCATCGACACCGGCGAGTCACGGTGGTGCGCGTCGTTCCTCCTGGGGTCCACGCCGACTGCAGCACCCCTGGCGAGCTCTTGCTTCACGCCGCCATGCCTCCAAGCTCTTGCATCCTCCTTCCTCCCTCCTTCCCCTTCCAGATGCCGCCGAGCAGGGCTCTGGAGCTCTAGCTGCAGCATGCCGACTGCAGCACCCCTGTAACCGAAGCGGAGGTCGCGGTCGTCGCTTCGGGCAAGGTCTTCATGACCTGGGGCAAGGGTGAGATCTCCCGGGTCTGCCGCGCGGATGGCGCCCTCGTGATCCACCTCGAATACGACGGCGCCTCCCTGATGTTCTTCAAGGTCTTTAATGCTGAAGGACGCCGGCTGGAGTGCTGCCCCAAGGAGAGCGGCAGGGGCAACGAACCTGTGAGGTCCTGGTTCGCCCGCCAGCCCTTCGGCTGCTCCTCAGGCAGCAGCGGGGAAGCTGGGGAGCCCAGCGGCACTCCCAAGCTTCTCGCGACATCGGGGACGAGCGACGACAGCTATGAGCCTCCGAGCTCGCGCCGCGCTCGGAGTGAGGTAGCTGCATCGGGCCGTCGACGCCACTGATCTGGATGGGGTTGGCGCAGGCGCCGGGCAGCCCACTGTTGATGATGGCGTCCCTTGCGGAGGTGCGGGAGATCAGCGCCCCTTAGGATTAGTACTTTTGTTCCCTGCGAGGAATCGAAGCAACACCCCGTGGTGGTATGTAAGGCGCCTGCCATGTCTTTTGTGAAAATTATATCCTTAGTATGAATCGATGCGAGGTGCTTGTTCTGTCGTGACTCGGCTCCCCCTTTCTATCCTCACGAGGTCTTAGCGCTCTACGCTGACAGGTCCCAGTCCTCGTCGCTGGTATGCCAGGTCGCGATGCCGTGGTCAAGGGCAGTAGGTGAGCGGCCCAAGGTCCGGTAAGAGCCCCTGAGTCCCGATGCTCGGGAGGTCCCCTTTAGCACTCAAGCAGTCCTTGTTAGGCAAGAAAGGAAGGCGGCGGCGTCGCGACAGAGCCGCATTGGGCGAGGGTGTGGCGCTGCGTTGGTCCAACTTCCGTAGGGGCTTGACTTATCTTTTGAATTTGGTGTAGCTCCTTGACGAGTTGCCCGACCCAAGAGGTGGTAGCTGAGGTCCTGCCGGGTCAGATCCTCGCGAGCTTCTTCCCACTCCCCCGCACTTTTCTTGGTGCTCTACGTCCTCAGGTCCCAGCCCTCAAGCGAGCTCAGCCGCCGTTGGTATGACAGGTTGCGATGCCGTGGGTCAAGTCCAGGGGGTGAGGGCTGGAGAGCCAGTTAGATCCCATGAGTCACGATACTCAGGCGCCCCCCCCCTTTAACGTGCAAGAGGTCCGTGCCGAAGAGAGGGAGAGACAGCTCGCGACATCCCCACCATTGTTCCCGAGGCAGGTCCTCCATATCATTCATGAATATAAACTAGACCTATCGTTACGGTTGCCAGCCAACCTTTGGTCGCTCCGAGGGAGTAACTGGGGGACTGAGGGCCTGGTGAGGTGGTGCCTTGCGGGGCTGCCGTGGCCAGAGCTTAACCACTCAGGTTTATCAGCGTTGCAGGGACGGACCCATGCACAAGTGCCATGCCAGAGCGAGCGGCTCCATAGGTAGGCGTCACTCGAGAAGGTGATTAGGGTGAGTGTGTTAAGCATGCAGGAGAGAGAATTCATTTTAGGTAGATGAAGGAAAAGCAAACGCCGCTGGGCCGGGCCCGAGCAGCTTGGGGATGATGCAGCCCGAGGGGCGCCCCCAACAAGGTAGGTAAAGAGCATAGGCAAAACGGATACACGCCGCGAGGGTGATCCCACGCGGCCTGGGAATGATGCGGCCTTGTGGGTGCTCCCAGCTGAAAATGAAACTTAGAAAGATGTCACCTGATGCTGCCGAAGATGAAGCGACGCTAAAGAAGCTCGCGATGCACGGTGGAGGCGCCGGTCCTCACGAGCCCCCAGGCCCAGGGGCCTCGGGAGGCTCCGGGGACTCAGGTGGGTCCTGGAGGGCCATCTCCATCTCGGCCAGGACCGCATAGTGCCTGACCGCTTGAGCGTCCAGAATGCTCCTCTGTAGGCACTGATGAGCGGCGACTGCGTTCGGCAGGCCAAAGGGCATGCGAACGTAGCTGTGAGGCGGCCCCTCGCAGCGCCCCACGGTTGAAGGCCATGGGCGCTCCTGAGACGCGGCTCAGTTGAGCCCCGGTATGTCGATGCAGACACGCAGCCCACCATCCTCGCCTGGATGTGGGGTTGCGGCGGGCAAGCGGCGGCTGCCACGCATGAAACTTGACTCTTGTAGCTCCTGGGTATTTCTTGCGATGAACTCCTGAGGGTTTGGTCTTCCTTGCCTTGTATCTTCCTAAGGGAAACGTGCCTGGAAGCACCCCTCCAAGTGGTGCCCGAGCGCTTCCCTCGCGACCTTGGCAAAGTTGGTGGCTCTCCAAGAAAGAGCCCCTGAGTCCTGCCCGAGGAGGGCGCCGGGCGCGCCTTCCTATGCGTGAGAGGGTGGCGCACCCTGGTCGGGCGCGAAACCTGATGCAACACCTCCAGAGACCCCTGCCTCCTTGTGGCTTGGGCCAGGCGAGGCCTTCTTCTTCTTGAGGGTCGCCTCGAGAAGTCTTCCGCCCCCGTGATCTGGGTCTTCGATTGCCGCGGCTTGGAACGCACGCTCCAGCGAGCACACTGCGTCCCTTTCTTCACAGGGTACGGTGATGACTCCACCGCTTCCTGGCATCTTGAGGACATTGTAACCATGGTGAGTCACTTCCATGAACTTGGCCAGTGCTGGGTACCCGAGGATGGCATTGTACGGCAGGCGAATGTGGGTGACGTTGAAGTAGATGAGCTCGGTGCGGTAGTTGTTGCGCTTCCGAAGGTGACTAGGAGGCGAACCTGCCCTATCGGAACAGTGCAACCATAGGTGACTCCCGAGAAAGGCGTGGTCGGCTGAAGCTGATCATATGGCACTTGGAGATTGTCGAACGTCTCGACGGATAGGACGTTGAGCCCTGCTCCACCATCGACGAGGGTCCTGGTGACCTGCACATTGCTGATGACTGGGGAGCAAAGCATCAGGAGGACTCCGGCCGTTGCCGCGCACTTGAGAGGATCCGCCGAGCTGAACGTGATGGCACATGTAGACCACTTGAGAGGGGGTGTGGCCTCAAGCTTGGGGAGGACTGCATTCACCTCGCGAGCAAACTGCTTGAAGATGTGTTGTAAGGCTGGGGCCTGGGCACCACCCAGGATGCAAGCGATTGCGCGCGGCTCCTGGAAGCCCCCAGCCCCATCGTCTTGATGTTGGTCTTCATTCCTCCTTGGTGGTGGCGGTAGAGGGGGAAGGCCTGCGTTGCCGTGTGGGCGATCCTCGCGAGGCTGATTCCTCCAACCTCCCTCGCGAGGCTGATCCTGCCAGTGATCCTCGCGAGGTCGGTGAAGCCACCCTTGGCGAGGGCCACGGTCTTCCCATCGTCCGCCGCCTCTTCCTCCTCCTCGGCCATAGCCCCTGTCGTTGCGCTCGGGGTGTTGGCCGATTCGCCCATCTCGCACGGCTCTGAGCTCTTGGCATTCGTTGGTGTTGTGGGTGTGGAGGTCATGGTACACGCAGTACCGGCTGCCATTGGATGACTCAGGCTGATCCCTGCCTCGCTTGGTGTCTGGTTCTGCCGCAAGCACGGCAGCCCCCTTGCGCTTCACGTCCTTGGCCTTGAGCTTCTTCTCTTCTGGGTCGGCTGCCGGGAGCTCAAGGAGGGAGAGACACCCTTCCTTAGCCCTGGCGCAATTGGTCGCCAAGTTGAATAGCTCCAGGGATGTGCACAGGTCCTCATAGATTGCCAGCTCCTCCTTCATCTTGATGTCGCGCACGCCGTCAGAGAAAGCCGAGATGATGGGTTCCTCAATCACCTTAGGGATCTTGAGGCGAGCGTAGTTGAAGCGTTGGATGTACTTCTGCAGGGTTTCGCCTCGCTGTTGCTTGATGCAGCGCAGGTCGCTCATGGCCAGGGGCCGGTCGCGAGTGCCTTGGAAGTTGGCGATGAAACGGGTGCGCATCTCGTCCCAGGAGGAGATCGTGCCGGGAGCAAGATTCAGGAGCCAGGTGCGGGCGCCGTCCTTGAGCGCTATGAGAAACTAGTTCGCCATGACCTTTTTGTCTCCGTTGGCAGCTACGATGCCCAGCTCGTAGAGCTGCAGGAACTCTGCGGGGTCCGTCGTGCCGTCATAGCTTGGGGCCAGGTTGGGCTTGAACTTGCCCGACCATGTGACACCGTGTAGCGCGGGGGTGAAGACGAGGCAGGCTGTTGTGGCCACCGGCGCCCTTTGCTGGTGCTGGGCTTGCTCCTGGGGATCACCACGCGCCGCTGCCTGGAGCAGCACGGGGTCTTGGCGTGGAGGCGGAGGAACGCGATCTTGGCGCGCCAGCGCCGGGAGCGCGCGAGCACCTTCTCGGGGATGCGGGACCTCTTGGCAGCTCCTTTCTTGCTGCGCGGGCGCCGGACGTGGAGGATCTTGCCCTGGGGCTGCAAGCCTTGCAGCCAAGGCGCCTTCTTGGTGAGGAGGTGGCGGAGGCATCTCCCGATCCTCGCCCCCTGCACGGAACGGAGGGCGAGGCAGCGAGACAGACTGCGAGGGGGAGCCCCCTGCGGCGTTGACGAGCTCGGTGATGCGGGCGAGCCAGTCCTCGTAGAGGTCGTCGACGGGGAGGTAGTGCAGGAGCTCTCTTGCCAGGAGCAGCGAGGTGTGCACATCCATGGGAGCACGACGGGCGTGGGACGACGAGCCAGCTGGAGTTAGCGACAGGGTGGCGGTGCGTCCATCCCGCCGCGCCGAAGGATGCTGGGACGAGGCCTGCTGCTCGTTCCCCTCCGGGCCGGTGACAGTGTTGGCGGCAGGCGACGGGGAACGACGAGGGCGTCCGCCGACGGGCGCGGTCTGGGCGACGCGGGTGGCGAGAGCAGCCCGGCGCTCGGCGCGTACCCGACGAGCGTCAGCCATGGACACGACGAAAGATCACACACGAACAGTGGAAGAAAGGCTCCGACGCACCCCTACCTGGCGCGCCAAATGTCGGATTTCAGGTTCCGGCGGACCCCTGAGGTTCGAACACTGGGGTGCACGCGGAGATCTCTCCCCTACAATTCTACGTCCGCTCTCCTCGCGTTATCTAATCTGGAAACTATGAACAACACAAGGGACACGAGGTTTATACTGGTTTGGGCCACCGTTGTGGTGTAATACCCTACTCTAGTGTGTGGTGTGGTGGATTGCCTCTAGGGCTGATGATGAACAATACAAGGGAAGAACAACCTCGCGAGAGGTGTTCTTGAGCTGGTGCGGAGAACTGCTTGGGTGAGTTCTGCCGCCTCTCTCTCTGTGTGCTTGGGCTCTATCCGATTTCTAGATGCCTCTACCCGATTGCCCGATGCCTCTACTCTGTGGTGGCTAGCTCTATATATAGAGGCCTTGGGCCTCTCCCCAAATAATGAGCGGGAAGGGCGCCAACAATTGGCCATTTTGAAGGGGAACATCTAGTACAAGTTATCCTGACCAAAGGTGGTCTTCGGCTGCCAAAAGCGCTGGTGGTGACGCCGTCTTGTGCCCCACGGTGACCTCCGTCTGGCCGTCCGACTGGTCTTGGTCTCGTTGCACCGGAATGGCAACCTTTGCCTGATACCTTGGTCTGTGCTTGCCCCCTTTGCACCGAAGGGGAAACAATGACACTACGCATGCCGGCGCCCGCCTGGCGCCCGCTTGGCCTCGATCGTCATGTCTTGTGTCATGGGTTCCTCGCGAGGTACCCCTGCCTTGATCTCTCCGCCTCTTCATGAGCCTGCCTGGTGAAGCTGCCTCTGAGGAAGCTTCCTGTCATCTGCCCCGCGAGGCTTGGCCCCTCGCGAGGGTCTTGAGCTTGAGCTGATGAAGATGGGCCGCGCTGGGCCCCCACTTGAGCCACACCGCAGGCAGCAGGCAGGCAAGTCTGGGGACCCCTGTTCCCAGAACATCGACAATATTTCTATGGAGCTGGGGTTCAAAACCAATTTGGACTGCCCTCGCAAACATCGAGCCAGCACTCTTCAACCCAAAAGGCATCCGTATGAAGCAATACGTACCACATGGGGTGATGAATGATGTCTTCTCTTCGTCTTCTCTTGTCATGAAGATCTGGTGGTAGCCGGAGTAGGCGTCGAGGAATGATAGCAAATCACACCCAGCCGTGGAGTCAACAATCTGGTCGATGCGTGGCAATGGGAAGGGGTCCTTGGGACAAGCCTTATTGATGTCTGTGTAGTCAATACACAGCCTCCACTTCCCATTTGCCTTGCGCACTACCACTGGATTTGCCAGCCACATTGGATGGAGCACCACTCTCAGCAAACCCGCTGCTTCCAATTTCTGGATCTCCTCTGTGATGAACTCTTGCCATTCCAAAGCCTGCTTTCTGACCTTCTGCTTGACGGGTCATGCATGAGGGCAGATAGCAAGGATGTGCTCAATTACCTCCCTGGGAACGCCGGGGATGTCGGATGCTTGCCATGCAAACACATCGACATTCGCCCGCAGGAAGGTGACGAGCGTGTCTTCCTATTTGCTGTCAAGGGTGGAGCTTATGGTGAAGGCCCCTCCCGTGCCATCCTCCTTGACGGACACCTTCCTGGTTTCCGGCGGCGTGGCTCTGGACTTCTTGCTCTTGCCGGTGGAGCTCTCTGGCATGTCCTTGATGGGAGCACTACACTCCGAAGAGGTGCGCTTGCCGGAGTGGGTGCTAGAGGTCTTACCGGTCTTCTTCTTCCCTCCCGGAGCTTCAGCGGCGGGAGCAAGTGCTTTGGCGGCAGCGGCTGCTGCAACTGCTTCCTAGTAGAGTTGGTCGGCGCAAATCAATGTGTCTTTCTTGTCGAAGGTGACGGTGATGATCGTCACTAGCCCAGGCATCTTCATTGTGTTGTAGGCTTAGTGTGATGCTGCCATGAACTTGGCCAGCATTGGGCGGCCAAGGATCCCATTGTAAGGCAAGGGGATCTTGGCAACATCGAAGACGATCCTCTCCGTCCTGTAATTCAGATCACTTCCAAATGTCACAAGCAGCGTGACCTTCCCCTTTGGTTAGCTCCTTCTCGGGTTGATCCCCTGAAACGTGCCCATTTCTTCGAGGTCTCCGTCAGGAATCTGCAGCTTCTTGATCACGGCAGGCGACCAGGGTGATCCTCAGTGTCAAAGATGATAGGTGTGATGGACCACTTCAGCGGCTTCTGGGCATCGAACGACGGTTCCACCGCTGTAATCTCACGCGCCCACTGTTTGAGCTGGCGGTGAGAACTATGCAGCGAGGCACCACCGTCGACGCACATAGCCTCTGTAGCTTTCTGAAACTATTGGTCGTCGGACTCGTCGTCCTCTTCGTGATCATCGTCTTCTTGCTTCTTGTCGCGGCCCCGGGCGGGCCTCTCTTGCTGTTTATCCTTGCCGCGGTGGCCTGCTTGGCCATCATGCTTCTTGCCGTACCCTTCGGCACCATCCTGGCCCTTCTCCTTGTCCCGCCTTTCATATTTAGCTTTTTGCTTCTCGGCAAGCAGCTCAACCTGTCGGCAGTTTTGGAGGTCGTGGCCTTTGGTGTGATGGATCTTGCAGTATTGCTTGTCGGAGTTCCCTGGCTTCTCAGCAGCCGCCAAGGCCCGGCAGGGGACGCACACTACAAAAAAAAGACACATCCGTGACATTTTGGGCCGAACGAATTTTTTTTCTGTCATACATATGACACTTCTATGACGATAATTGTGACAAAACCAGGTATCATCATAGATGTGCTGGGCTCCTACTTCTATGACAAAAAATCATGATAGAAAATGGGCTTTTCATCCTGGGCGGGCCGGAGACGCAGCTGCATGACATTCTTTGGGTCGCCCATGACGGAAAAAACCGTGGTAGAAGCGAGGGAGAGGAAAATTTTGGGGAGTTCCTGGTTACGGTGGGAGGTCGGGGGCCGAGCGATGCACGTTTCTCTCGTACATGTACGCGCGTGTGTGCGAGACGTTGGCTCTAACCGAACCCGAGCGAGGCTTTGGGCTCTAACTGAACCCGAGTGATTGCACTGCAGGCTACGTGTTACTGAACCCGAGCGATCGATTGATGGCTGTTAACTAAACCCAATCGAGCGATTCCTTCACTACTGCTGCTAACTGAAGCCGATCGATGCTGCCTCTGGGATGAACAGTGAGCGTTGTGTGTGTGTGTGTGTGGGGGGGGGGGTTGGATGAATAGTGTGCGGTGGCGTTGCCTCTGGATGAACAGGACCCCGTGGTGTGGGGGAGGGCTGGATGAATAGTAGACGGTGGAGGGGTGCCCGTGGAGGGGTGGATGAACAGGACCCCGTGGTGTGGAGGGCTGGATGAACAGTAGACAGTGGAGGGGTGCCCGTGGAGGGTGGTTGAACAGGACCCCGTGGTGTGGAGGGCTGGATGAACAGTAGACGGTGGTGGGGTGGTTGAACAGTAGCCGGTGGAGTAGCGCACGGTGGAGGCTGGATGAACAGGAGCCCGTGGAGGCTCGAGGAGGTCGACGGTAGCCCGTGGTGGCTGGAGGAGGTCGACGGTGGAGATGAACAGTATCCCGTGGAGTCCCGTTCTGCGGTATGCCACACCCCTCGCGATGAACAGGACCCCTGTTTCGACCGTAGCGCTCCAACACAAGTCCGTTTCGTCCGTTTTGCGGTACGCCACACCCCTCCCGATCAACAGGACCCTCGTTTCGACCGTAGGAGGTCCGTTTCGTCCGTTTTGCGGTACGCCACACCCCCCGATCAATAGGACCCCCGTTTCGACCGTAGGAGGTCCGTTTCCACCGTTTTGCTGTATGCCACACCCCTCCCGATCAACAGGTCCCCGTTCCGAACGTAGGAGGTCCGTTTGCTCCGTTTTGCAGTACGCCAGGCCTCGTTTCCATCGCCTGTTCCGTCCAAGCCCTCCCGATGAACACGACCACGCATTCCGTTCCGACCCAGGCGTTCCGTTTCCTCCTGATGAACACGACGCATTCCGTTGCCTCCCCATGAACATGACGCATTCTATTGCGTCCCCATGAACACGACGACGATGTTGTTTCTCCGTTCCGACCCAGCCATGTCAATGAGCCCTCGCCGTACGTGTGCGCGAGTAGGCATTCGAGACCCCGCCCGTATGTACACATATGTGGCTGTATTTTCTTTCTTGCAACCTGGCCGATGTACGTACGTTTACATGCGACGTGCGCGCCTCTACTACGACACGTGCGCGCCCCTACATCCACCAGTATATATGTACGTGCACGTTCGTGACCAGAATGACAACGCTACGTACGGTTCGACCAGGTGGGTCCCGACTGTCAGGCACTTCCTTGCGTGCGAAGATGTAGCTGGTGGGTCCCAGCAGTCAGGGGGGTGAATTGTTTTTTTTTGCCCGGACAAACTTCCTTGCGTGTGAAGGTGTAGCTGGTGGGTCCCCGCTGTCAGGTGGAGGAATAATTATTTTGCGAGTAATAAGGAGGCACTTTCTTGCTGCGGCCGTGGACCCAGCTGTCAGCGTCTCGACGCACAGTAATCTTCTGATCGAAGTCGTTCGTTGACCACATTGACCACGCCGCACTGAGAGCAACACGGCGGTGGACGACGGCGAGGCCTAGGAAGGGGACGACACAGAGGCAGGGAAGACTGGGCCGTTGTTTCCCACGCGGAGGGGAGTACGACTGTACGAGGGTTTACTGGTTGCACTGCTGTCGCCGGAGAATAACAGCAGGTGTGGGTGAGTAGAGAGATGGCTAGGCTAGCGATGGGAGTACGATGGGGCGGTGAGGCCTGCGTGGCAGCACAGCCGGCCGCGGGGAGGAGGGAGCAGGCAGTCTCGCCGGCGCTTGTTTGAGCGGCTGGAGCAGGAAGAGCAGAGATTGAAGAAGCACGACGGCCGTTGGATGGACATCCAACAGTCAGTGCTTGTGCGTCAACCTTTTTTTAGGAAAGCCTCAAATCTGTGGAAAACAGCATACATCCCATCTGCCATTATTTCTAATAATTTACAGCCCATTTTCTAATTCTTAAGGTTTTTTCTGGAGCCCATATTCTTTTTGTTACCATGACAGCCCATATTGTGGCCACGGCTAAAAAATTATACGAAAATTTGGATATTTTGGTGCAGTCCGAACTGTTTTTAATCCCGAAATTTCGACTCACATTCAAACAGATTTGAAAAATAAATGTATATCAATATAAAATCCAACAAATTCTCCACGCATAAAAATTAATGTAATTTAAAATCTAGAAATAAAAAAAGATATTTGAAACTAATTGCTAGTTTGATGTGTTTTAAAAATGTACAGCCCATTTCTCATTACTGATGGGCCATTTTCTCGGCCATCCAAATGAAAGCTCTCCTCGTCTTGAAAGTTTTGCAGCCCAACAGGCCTGACAAAGTGACTTACTTGGCAAATCCCAAAAATATTGGGCTGTGGCTGTGGACCCAGCTACCAGCCTCTTCACATACGGTACTCTTCCGACGGAAGTCGTTCCTTGACCACGTTGACCACGCCGTGCGGAGAGCACCACGGCGGTGGACGACAGCGAGCCCTAGGAAGGGGACGACGCGGAGCCGGGGAAGACGCGGTAGTGGAAGCCCGCGCGGAGAGGAGTACGAGGGCTCACTGGTTCGGCTGTTGTGTGAGGCTGCCGTCGCCGCAGGGCCTGGCCAGCTGTGGGAATAGTAGGGGGCGGTGAGGCCTTTGCGGCAGCACATCCGGCCACGGGAGGCAGGAGCATGCGGCACGACCAGCGCTGCTTTGGGCGGCTAGAGCAAGAAGACCAGAGGTTGAAGAAGCACTACGGGCGTTGGATGGACATCGTACGGTCACTGGAGCTAGAATCGTTCATATTGACTAAGTTGACAAAGCCCTTCATCCCCATCAACTTAGTAGGCCCACAAGTCAGCCTCCCACCAAGGTGGGTCCCAGCTAGCCGGGGGAGTACTCATTTTTTTGTGCATAATATGGAGGAACTTTCGGTGGGTCTGAGCTGACAGCGGGGGAAACGTTTTTTTCGCGAAATACGGTGGCCCGTCCGATGGGTCCCAGCAGTCAGGGGGAAATGATTTTTTTCGCAAAATACTGGAAGCCCGCCCGGTGGGTCCCCGCTGGCAGGTGGAGGAATAATTATTTTCCGCATAATAAGGAGGCACTTCCTTGCGGCTGCCGTGGACCCAGCTGCCAGCCTCTCCACGTACTGTACACTTTCGATGGAAGTCGGTCGTTGACCACATTGACCACGCCGCGCCGAGACCACCATGGCGGTGGACGATGGCGAGGCCTAGGAAGGGGACGACGCAGAGCAGGGAAAGGCGCGGCAGTGGATGCCCACGCGGAGAGGAGGACGAGCGTTCACTGGTTCGGCTGTGGTGTGAGGCTGTCGTCGCCGTAGAATAACAGGGGATGTGGGTGACTGGAGGGATGGCCCGGCCAGTGGTGGGAGTAGTATGGTGTAACACCCTAGCTAGTCATGCATTAGAGTGTTGCATCATGTTCACTCTTTCATCAGAAACCTGAAATGGGGATGATAGAACCCCCAGTCCCCTCTGAAACCAATTAGGGTTTACTAAAAACTTTTTCAATGAACCTGAAATGCCCTTCTAAAATGCCCATCATTTTTGTCTTGGTTCAGAACCTCTGCAAAAAGTGGTGCACATTTTCCTAGGCCATCCTAGGGTTTTTGAATTAAATCATAAGTATTTGAATTTGGGCATTTAAAATTATATAAAATATTTAAATGCTGAAATAACTCCAAACTAAAATGTTTCATGTTGGAAATAATCCAACTATGGTCCAGGAATAGTTTGGTGATTTTTGGAGTTGCCTAAGTATTTTATTTAATTCAACAAAGTTGCAGAACTATTAAAAAAATAGAAAACAGAAAGAAAAAGGAAAAAGCTTACCTGGCGCCCAGCACCCGGCCCACCTGCCGGCCCAGCCCAGCACCGCGCCAGCGAGCTGCTTGCCGGCCAGGCAGGCAGGCAGGTGCTCGACGGCGAGCACCACATGGGTGCCACGCACCTGCTCGCCGCCTCGCCGCCTCCCTCGCCCGGCTAACGCCGTGAATCGGCTTCCCTCTCTCCCCCGAACCTCCGAGACACCCCCTCTCCTCTCCAGCTCCTCTCCCTCGCTCTCCCACGCCATGGCCGACGCCATCGCCGCCACCCCCTCACCGTAGCCACGCCCTCCGTCAACCCCACGCCGTGCCACTGTGTCCAGGAGCTCCGCCACCATCCACTTCATCGAGCTAGCCGAGCCCCGTGTGCTCGTGCGGCCCGAGACCACCGCACCGACCTCGCCCGAGCTCGCCGTCGCCGGAGATCCCCTTCAACGCCGTCGCCGCCTCAGCTCGTCCCCGACCTTGCCGGTGGCCTCTACGGGAGCGCTGTGAGCCTAGCTACCCCTCCGACCCTCTCTCCCTCTTTCCCGAGCCGTGCAGCCACCGCACGAAGATCACACGCACGCACCGCCGCGGATCTCGTCGCCGACGTGCTCCCGGCCATCCTTCGGCCAACCCGCGGTGTCCAACGCACTCACTACGCTGCGTTAGGCCCAACCGTGCACTCCCCGCACCTCACTGATCCCCCTAGCGACAAGTTCGATTTTGGCCGAACTCCGGTGGCCGCCAAAGTCGTCGCCGGCGCCAACTCCGGCCACCCCGACCCCAACAGACTCCACCAAGAGCTGCGGCTCGACCTCAGCTCCTCTCCGGTGGCCTCCGCGGCTCGTTTGGTTGCCGGAACGGCAAAAATCACTTCCGCCGCCGCTTCGGGCTCGCCGGCGGCTAAACGCCGGTGCAGCCGACCCGGGTTTGACCACGGGTGGGCCCTGGTTGACTTCCCTGAGTCAATGACAGGTGGGGCCCAGCCCTGTTAATTAAACAGGTTTAGTTTTAATTAAACTCTAATTAACTTAATCACCCTGACACGCGGGACCCACTGTCAGGTTTGACCCGGACGTGTTCCGTTGACCTGCTGACGTCACACTGACGTCAGGCTGACGCAATAATTGATTTTCTGGAATTAATTCTAATATAGGAAATTCCAGAATATAGTTTAAACTTCAAAAATTCATAACTTTTATTCTGTAACTCCAAATCAGACAAATTATATATGAAAAATGATCAGAAAAATCCAATCTATCCATCTGTACTATTTTCATGCATGATTAAACAAGTTAACTTGATGTTTAATGCAGAACAAGGAAAAGCACTTTAAAGGGCCATGTTTGAGTTTGAAATTTGAATCTTTGATTCAAATTGGTTCAAACCCTTCTGGTCTTAGTTGCATTAGCCCAACACACTCATATTGCTATGTTTCATGCATGCATCATATTGTTGCACATTGTTTGGTGATGGTTGTGTATCGGTGTTCTTTGCGGCAGGATCTGCCTCCGAGGAGTACCGTGATTACCCTAACGAAGAACCGTATCAGTGCATCGAACCATCAGGCAAGCAACCAACCATTTGATCATATCGATACAATCCCATGTTCTCGCTCCTGCTCTCTTTTACTGCATTAAGACAACGCGTTTCAAACTGCTGTGTGCTACGGTAGTTGAACCCATTCCTCTGCATGACCTGTCATTGCCACAGTAACTAGATGAAACCCACTAGCATGTGTAGGAGTTGATTGAGCCATATGTATGTGTTGTTCCTACCTTGCTATGCCTGCTATGCTTAGAGTCGTGTCAGGTCTGGTTCATCTGGGTGATGGGCTAGAGTGAAATGATTATGTCGGTAATGAGAGTGGTGTGGTGAACACGATTTGGTAAAGGTATCGATGAGAGGCCATGTAGGAGTACATGGTGGGTTGTTTCATTGAAGCCGACCTTAAGCACTGAGATCTGTATGTGTGATTTAAGAATCAGCTACTACCATGCATTGGGCCCGAAACCAATGGACCCTCTCGGCTTCTTATTCACCCTAGTTCTCCGTCCAGGAGTTGCAAGTAGTTTCTGGTGTTTGTAGCCTACTGGAGGCCGTGGACAGCGCTGACCGTAGGGGTGGGCTGTGATGCGGTAGGTACGTGGCCGGGTGTATCGAATACCCGTTAGGTATCTCGGGAACCCTGTTCACATCGTTCGGGGCCGTATGGGAAACCTCGGCCGGACTCCCTGTGGATGGAACCTGGATAGGTGATAAACCTGGACTGGGGGCTTAGGTGATTAGGTAGGTCATGGCCGACACCCACGTTGGGCTTCCGCTTGAAGGTTGCCGAGTACATGTCGTGTAAACGACGGTAAGAGGTGAGAGCGTGTATGAAGAAGTACACCCCTGCAGGGTTATCATGATCTATTCGAATAGCCGCGTCCGCGGTAAAGGACTACTTGGTTGCCTATACAGTTCATAGAAAGTAAATGGAAACTACTAAAAGCCTCAAGATAAGTGTGAGTGCCGAGGATGGCTCTTCCGTAGGAAGACGGAGGTGGATCCTCGGTAGTGTATTGAAGTGGTGAGTAATGGACTCGTGTGCGCAAAACCATTTCAAATTGGAGTCTCGTAGGTTAGCCTAGCCAAGAGTCAAAGCTGGCTTGCTGCAATAACCCCACCAACCCTTCTTGATAATATGCATGTATGTAGGTTCTGATGTAAGTCTTGCTGAGTACCTTTGTACTCATGTTGCTATAATTTACTTTTACAGAAGACGCTGCAACCCCTTCTGATGGGTTCTACGTAGACGTTGACATCAACGAGTAGGCTAAAGGCCCAGGTGGTGATCCTGAGCTTGAGAAGGACCACGTAGTATAGCTAGGCTTTCCAAGCCTCTTTTATCTTTCTAGTTGTCTGTACTCAGACAAGTTACTTCCGCTGCTGGTTTGTATGACTGTATGACTTGAATGCTGGGTCGTGTGACCCGTACCTTTGTGTATGTTATGTATGGCTCTCTGAGCCTTAAATAAAGTACTTGTGTCGTAGAGTCATGTTGTGATGCTTCGTTGTATTTGCACATATCGAGCATATTGTGTGTATGTTTGAAATGCTTGGTATGTGTGGGATCTGATTATCTAGTTGTTTATCTTTAGTAGCCTCTCTTACCGGGAAATGTCTCCTAGTGTTACCGCTGAGCCATGGTAGCTTGCTACTGCTCTGGAACACTTAGGCTGGCCGGCATGTGTCCTTCCTCGTTCCGGTGTCTGTCCCTTTGGGGAAATGTCATGCATTGAGTACCGGAGTCCTGTTAGCCCGCTACAGCCCGGTTTACCGGAGTCCTGCTAGCCCAGTGCTACAGCCCGGACCCACTTGCTGTTGATCGACACGTTCGAGGCTGGGTCATGAATGCCTGTCCTTGTAAGTCTGTGCCACTTTGGGTTTACGACTAGTCATGTCAGCCCGGGCTCCTTATCATATGGATGCTAGCGACACTATCATATACGTGAGCCAAAAGGCGCAAACGGTCCCGGGTAAAGGTAAGGCGACACCCGTGGGGATACCGTGCGTGAGGCCGCAAAGTGATATGAGGTGCTACAGGCTAGGTCGATGTGACATCGAGTCGGGGTCCTGACAGCGTTGGCATCAGAGCCGGACTGCCTGTAGGTTCTCCAAGCCAAACTGGTCGATGTTGAGTCTAGAAATTCTTTAGTTATATGTAGGGGAATTGTTTGTGGGTTGGAATGTACGGCTCTTTTACTCCTTTATCTTATAACATTCTGATCTGAGTCAGTCTATTCCTCCACCGGGGGTTAAGGAATTAGGATCTATTCTCTCCATCAGGATCACGTGTTACTAATCAGTAGTACCTTATAAGTTTGATGGATACAAGCCTAGTTTAATTCTACTACCACATTATGTTGCTAGGATGGACTCCGAACTTGATATGATGATGATGAGTGTGTATGTAATCCTTTGTCAAATGTCTCAAAATCCTTCTTGAGCATTTACAGCTGTTATGCTGCCGAAATTTTGCTAGAAATTCTAATGCCTTTGCATTATGATTGTGCTTTCAGATGGCCACTCGCGACCTCAATCAAGTGGTTCGCCTGACTCGATGCCTAGATGTACCCGGCCATACTGCCATGTTGGTCAGGGTAATGACTGAGGCTGGATACCGTTGGTATCCTGAGTACACGGTCGAAGAGCAATTCCGAGACTTTAATCAAAGCCAGTATCTCTGCATTGTCAGGATATTTCCATCTTATCCTGGGTCCACCGAGCCCCTTCACTGCTCCTATGGACTCGGGGTTACTATTGAGATGGTTGTGCAGGACGCCGCCTACTCTATGATGACCATCATGCGAGTCAGATCTGGTCTATTTCGGGACTCTGATTTCCGGTATATGCCAGGATCATTTCCGGGAGCACAAGGGTATCTTCAGGCTATCTATGCTGACCCCACTCAGGAGGATTCACGGACTCGCACCACTGCTGAGATGCTCGAGGATAAGGACCGTGAAAATCGGGCCTTAAGGTTAGAGCTCTTCAATACCCGTGCTGACCATTGGGCCACATTGACTCGGTTTGCACCGGCGGTGCAAGCTGGATATTCGGATATGCGCGATCTCTATCCTGTGAGATCTGCTCTGCCAGACGTCATGGGTTGGCATGATGTAGGAGGCATCACCCCACCTCGCGGTCCCCGCAGGCCACCGTCTGTTGGTCCAAGACCTCATCCTAGTCCCTATGGTCCACAAGCTCCGCGAGATCGTCTGTTTCCGGATGATCATGTTGAGCTTCCAGGCTATGGAGGTGACTTCTACGAGGACTACTACGGATCGGTCTGAGTTAGTGGTAGTATCACTAGTTCGCACTATCTGTGTCGTCTATCGTCCCGCGTGACTCGTGGGATATGACCTAGTTTGTACTCTTTCCGGAGGTGTAGAAAAATAATGTATAGGAGCTTGGAATGCCTCCGATGAGATGTAATCCTCTTTTCACCGTAATAGTACTTTGTTTGGTCTTGTACTAAACCCTGTATGGTGTGTATGACGATGGAATGAAGAAGCAGTTTCTGTATCTACCATGTCATACGGATGATCATCTTGCATTTCGAGTTATTCCTTACATTTTGTATCCTATGTCGGAATTTTGTCATTCTGACTAAATCATTGTCTTGTTTACCTAGGATGGTCAACACGCGCACTAACCCTGCTCCTCAAGAGCAGGCCGAAGGCAGTGAAGTCAGGAATGCAAATCTGCCTCATCCTCCTTCCCTAGCCGAGGTTATGATGGAAGCTGAGAGAAACAAGCGGGAGACCAACCGTTTGTTGGAACGTATTGAACAGAACACAGCACACCATCAGAGGACTAACGTGGTCTCACTCAGTGATTTTATCAAATTACATCCACCCACGTTCCACCACTCCGTCGAGCCTCTCGACGCTGATGACTGGCTTCGCAGTATTTCTCACAAACTGCGTTCCGCGCTGGTAGCGGAGGCTGACAAGGTCACCTTTGCTGCATATCATCTTGAAGGCCCCGCCAGTCTATGGTGGGAGAATTATGGAGCTATGCGTCCTGCGGGCCATGTCACTACTTGGGCTGAATTCAGCGAGGCTTTCCGTGAACATCACATTCCAGAGGGTCTCATGGACCGTAAACGTGAGGAATTTTGCAATTTCACTTAGGGCCGACTCTCTGTGGATGCTTACAGTAGGGAGTTTGGTAACCTCGCACGATATGCCACTGAGGAAGTTTCTACTGATGCCAAGAAGCAAGCAAGGTTCCGTAAGGGACTTAGTCCTGAGCTTCGCCGCGATCTCCGTCTGCATGAGTGCACATCTTTTCAGAAGCTTGTTAACAAGGCCATCAGTGCTGAGACTGGTCAGACTGATTATGACGCAACACGCAAGCATGGCCGTGATATGGGTTCCTCATCCGGTGCTGGTCCTCAGAAGCGCCGCGTGTGGGTGCCCAACACCGCCCTGCCACCCAGGTTCACACCGAGGCCATCTTTCCAGGCGCCTCGCCCTGTTCAACAGTCTGCTCCAGCCAAGCCCTATGGGGGTCCAACCAACAATGCTCCTCCACGTACCAGTTCCGTGACTTGTTTCAAGTGTGGGGAATCTGGCCACTATATGCGTGAGTGTCCCCAGACCAACCCCAACCAATCTGCTAAAGCTGTTAGCCGTGGCAAGCCGACAGGGAAAGTGTTCCACGCCAAGCCGGCCACTGCCTCACGTGGCCATGTCAACTGTATCTCTGCCGAAGAAGCTCAAGAAGATCCCAACGTCGTTCTCGGTACGCTCCTTGTTAATTGCCACCCGGCATCTGTTCTTTTCGATACAGGAGCCTCTCATTCATTTATATCCGAGAACTATGCTCGTTTGCATAACACCGCATTCTGTGACATGCCATCCACTATGGAAATTTCTACTCCCGGTTCTAGATGGCAGACTTCCAGGGTAAGTTATGGAAATGAAATCCAAGTCGACAGACTTGTTTTCCTTTTATCTTTGATAGCTCTCAAATTTTCAGATATTAATATCATTTTGGGTATGGACTGGATGTCAGCTCATCATGCCAAAATTGATTGCTTCTCTAGGACTGTTCAACTCACTCACCCTTCGGGCAAGATAGTCAATGTCTTGACCCGATTAGCCAAGCGACAATTATATTCTCTTAACGCCAGCCCTTTGCCAGACCTTGAGGACGTTCCGGTAGTCCGTGACTTCCCGGATGTCTTCCCAGAGGAATTGCCAGGTGTTCCACCTGACAGGGATGTTGAGTTCGTAATAGACCTCATTCCAGGAACCGTTCCGATTGCTAGAAGACCCTATAAGATGGCACCACTAGAACTAGCCGAGCTAAAGAAACAACTCGATGAGTCCTTGAAAAAGGGTTTCATCCGACCTAGTTCATCTCCGTGGGCTTGCCCCGTCCTCTTCGTCAAGAAGAAGGATGGTACGGACCGGATGGTTGTAGATTACCGACCTGTCAATTTGGTCACAATCAAAAACAAATATCCGCTCCCCAGGATCAACGATCTGTATGATCAGCTCGCTGGATCCTCAGTCTTCTCCAAAATGGATTTGAGGTTGGGCTACCATCAAATCAAAATCAGAAACGGGGACATTCCTAAAACGGCCTTTGTTACTCGTTATGGCCAATACGAGTACACCGTCATGTCCTTCGGTTTAACCAACGCTCCAGCCACCTTTTCTCGGTTAATGAACTCAATCTTCATGGAGTATTTAGATAAATTCGTCGTGGTTTACCTCGATGATATACTCATCTACTCCAAGAACGAGGAAGAACATGCCGAACATCTAAGGCTAGTGTTGAAGAAACTTCGAGAGCATCGCATTTATGCCAAGTTTTCCAAATGTGAATTTTGGTTGTCAGAAGTGACCTATCTGGGTCATGTAATATCTGGTAAAGGTATTGCTGTTAACCCTGAGCGAGTTCAAGCCGTCCTTAATTGGACTCCACCTGAATCGGTCAAGCAAGTTTGGAGTTTTCTGGGCTTAGCGAGCTATTGTCGTCGCTTTGTCGGGAACTTCTCCAAAGTTGCCAAACCTCTAACCGAACTCCTCAAGAAAGATAAGAAGTTCGAATGGACTCCACAATGTGAGCACAGCTTTTAGGAACTGAAAAGACGCCTGACTTCTGCTCCCGTACTGGTACCGCCAGACTTCTCCAAGGACTTTGTTATCTACTGCGACGCCTCGCGACAAGGACTAGGTTGCATTCTCATGCAAGATCGACACGTAATTGCCTACGCTTCACGACAATTGCACCCACATGAGGAGAATTATCCTACTCATGATCTAGAGCTTGCAGCCGTAGTCTATGCACTTAAGACCTGGCGACATTACCTCCTCGGTAACCGTTGCGAAATATTCACTGATCACCAAAGTCTGAAGTACATTTTCACCCAACCGGATTTGAATCTCAGACAAAGACGTTGGGTTGAGTTGATCACATATTTCGACTTAGGAATAACTTACACCCCAGGGAAAGCCAACGTCATGGCTGATGCGCTAAGTCGTAAATCTTATTGTAACAACTTAATGCTACAACAAAGTCAACTGCTTCTCCATGAGGAATTTCGGAAGCTTAACCTTCACATTGTTCCTCAAGGTTTTCTTTCCACCTTGGTGGCAAAACCTACCCTTACGGATCAGATCATCAAAGCACAGAAGGTAGATCCGGGAATCTCCCGCATCAAGAGAAACATCAAGAAAGGAGTTGCGAATTGTTTCTCCATTGATGATCAAGGGGTCGTATACTTCGGGGATCGACTAGTGGTTCCCAAGGTGCGAAACCTGAGGCGATTGATCCTTAAGGAGGCTCATGAATCTCCTCTCACCATTCATCCCGGTAGTACTAAGATGTATCAGGACCTACGCCAGAGGTTCTGGTGGACTAGGATGAAGAGAGAAATTGCTCAGTATATTGCTAATTGCGATGTCTGTCGTCGTGTAAAAGCAGAGCATCAACGGCCTGCTCGCACCCTTCAACCCTTAGCTATTCCTGAATGGAAATGGGATAAAATTGGTATGGATTTCATTACCGGTTTTCCCAGGACCAAGAGAGGGAATAATGCTATCTTCGTCGTCGTCGATCGTCTTTCCAAAGTAGCCCATTTCCTACCTGTTCGTGAGAGTATAACCGCTAGTCAATTGGCAGACTTATACATCTCCCGGATAGTGTCTCTCCATGGTGTTCCTTTGGAAATTAACTCGGATCGAGGAAGTCTTTTCACCTCTCGATTTTGGGAAAGTTTCCAAAATGCTATGGGAACCCGTCTCTCCTTTAGCACCGCTTTCCACCCTCAGTCGAGTGGTCAAGTGGAACGCGTCAACCAGATTCTAGAAGACATGCTTCGAGCCTCTGTCATCTCATTCGGAATGGATTGGGAGAAGTGCCTTCCATTTGCCGAATTCGCTTACAACAATAGCTATCAATCTAGCTTGGCGAAAGCCCCTTTTGAAGTTCTTTATGGACGATGGTGTCGAACACCCCTTAACTGGTCAGAGACCGGGGAAAGACAATTCTTTGGCCCGGATATGATTCAGGAAGCAGAAGAGCAAGTTCGCATCGTTCGTGAAAAATTGAAAACAGCCCAATCCCGTCAGAAGAGTCAATATGACCGAAAACATAAGGCTATGACTTTCGAGGTTGACGAGCGGGCTTACCTTCGGGTTACCCCTCTAAAGGGAACCCATCGTTTCAGTATCAAAGGCAAATTGGCTCCTCGTTACATTGGACCTTTTCGCATTCTCGCCAAGCGAGGAGAAGTTGCCTACCAGTTGGAACTACCTCCGCACCTCTCTAGAGTCCATGATGTCTTCCACGTTTCCCAACTCAGGCATTGCTTCTCGGATCCTATCCGTGGAGTGGACCACGAAACGCTTGATCTCCAAGATAATCTTACATATCGAGAGTACCCCATTCGTATCCTCGATCAGGCCGAGCGTACCACTCGACGTCATAATATCAAGTTTCTCAAAGTTCAATGGTCGCACCATTCTGAGGATGAAGCAACTTGGGAAAGGGAGGATCGTCTTCGACTTGAGTATCCCGCCTTCTTTCCGGAGGAACCCAAATCTCAGGACGAGATTCTTTTGAGTGGGGGTGAGTTGTCACACCCTAGCTAGTCATGCATTAGAGTGTTGCATCATGTTTACTCTTTCATCAGAAACCTGAAATGGGGATGACAGAACCCCCAGTCCCCTCTGAAACCAATTAGGGTTTACTAAAAACTTTTTCAATGAACCTGAAATGCCCTTCTAAAATGCCCATCATTTTTGTCTTGGTTCAGAACCTCTGCCAAAAGTGGTGCACATTTTCCTAGGCCATCCTAGGGTTTTTGAATTAAATCATAAGTATTTGAATTTGGGCATTTAAAATTATATAAAATATTTAAATGCTCAAATAACTCCAAACTAAAATGTTTCATGTTGGAAATAATCCAACTATGGTCCAGGAATAGTTTGGTGATTTTTGGAGTTGCCTAAGTATTTTATTTAATTCAACAAAGTTGCAGAAGTATTAAAAAAAGAAAACAGAAAGAAAATGGAAAAAGCTTACCTGGCGCCCAGCACCCGGCCCACCTGCCGGCCCAGCCCAGCACCGCGCCAGCGAGCTGCTTGCCGGCCAGGCAGGCAGGCAGGTGCTCGACGGCGAGTACCGCATGGGTGCCACGCACCTGCTCGCCGCCTCGCCGCCTCCCTCGCCCGGCTAACGCCGTGAATCGGCTTCCCTCTCTCCCCCGAACCTCCCAGACACCCCCTCTCCTCTCCATCTCCTCTCCCTCGCTCTCCCACGCCATCTCCGACGCCATCGCCGCCACCCCCTCGCCGTAGCCACGCCCTCCGTCAACCCCACGCCGTGCCACTGTGTCCAGGAGCTCCGCCGCCGTCCACTTCATCGAGCTAGCCGAGCCCCATGTGCTCGTGCGGCCCGAGACCACCGCACCGACCTCGCCCGAGCTCGCCGTCGCCGGAGATCCCCTTCAACGCCGTCGCCGCCTCAGCTCGTCCCCGACCTTGCCGGTGGCCTCTACGGGAGCGCTGTGAGCCTAGCTACCCCTCCAACCCTCTCTCCCTCTTTCCCGAGCCGTGCAGCCACCGCACGAAGATCACACGCACGCACCGCCGCGGATCTCGTCGCCGACGTGCTCCCGGCCATCCTCCGGCCAACCCGCGGTGTCCAACGCACTCACTATGCTGCGTTAGGCCCAACCGTGCACTCCCCGCACCTCACCGATCCCCCTAGCGACAAGTTCGATTTTGGCCGAACTCCGGTGGCCGCCAAAGTCGTCGCCGGCGCCAACTCCGGCCACCCCGACCCCAACGGACTCCACCAAGAGCTGCGGCTCGACCTCAGCTCCTCTCCGGTGGCCTCCGCGGCTCGTTTGGTTGCCGGAACGGCAAAAATCACTTCCGCCGCCGCGTCGGGCTCGCCGGCGGCTAAACGCCGGTGTAGCCGACCCGGGTTTGACCACGGGTGGGCCCTGGTTGACTTCCCTGAGTCAATGACAGGTGGGGCCCAACCCTGTTAATTAAACAGGTTTAGTTTTAATTAAACTCTAATTAACTTAATCACCCTGACACGCGGGACCCACTATCAGATTTGACCCGGACGTGTTCCGTTGACCTGCTGACGTCACACTGACGTCAGGCTGATGCAATAATTGATTTTCTAGAATTAATTTAATATAGGAAATTCCAGAATATAGTTTAAACTTTAAAAATTCATAACTTTTATTCTATAACTCCAAATCAGACAAATTATATATGAAAAATGATCAGAAAAATCCAATCTATCCATCTGTACTATTTTCATGCATGATTAAACAAGTTAACCTGATGTTTAATGCAGAACAAGGAAAAACACTTTAAAGGGCCATGTTTGAGTTTGAATTTGAATCTTTGATTCAAATTGGTTCAAACCCTTCTGGTCTTAGTTGCATTAGCCCAACACACTCATATTGCAATGTTTCATGCATGCATCATATTGTTGCACATTTTTTGGTAATGGTTGTGTATCGGTGTTCTTTACGGCAGGATCTGCCTCCGAGGAGTACCATGATTACCCTAACGAAGAACCGTATCAGTGCATCGAACCATCAGGCAAGCAACCAACCAATTGATCATATCGATACAATCCCATGTTCTCGCTCCTGCTCTCTTTTACTGCATTAAGACAACGCGTTTCAAACTGCTGTGTGCTACGGTAGTTGAACCCATTCCTCTGCATGACCTGTCATTGCCACAGTAACTAGATGAAACCCACTAGCATGTGTAGGAGTTGATTGAGCCATATGTATGTGTTGTTCCTACCTTGCTATGCCTGCTATGCTTAGAGTCGTGTCAGGTCTGGTTCATCTGGGTGATGGGCTAGAGTGATATGTTTATGTCGGTAATGAGAGTGGTGTGGTGAACACGTTTTGGTAAAGGTATTGATGAGAGGCCATGTAGGAGTACGTGGTGGGTTGTTTCATTGAAGGCGACCTTAAGCACTGAGATCTGTATGTGTGATTTAAGAATCAGCTACTACCATGCATTGGGCCCGAAACCAATGGACCCTCTCGGCTTCTTATTCACCCTAGTTCTCCGTCCAGGAGTTGCAAGTAGTTTCTGGTGTTTGTAGCCTACTGGAGGCCGTGGACAGCGCTGACCGTAGGGGTGGGCTGTGATGCGGTAGGTACGTGGCCGGGCGTACCGAATACCCGTTAGGTATCTCGGGAACCCTGTTCACATCGTTCGGGGCCGTATGGGAAACCTCGGCCGGACTCCCTGCGGATGGAACCTGGATAGGCGATAAACCTGGACTGGGGGCTTAGGTGATTAGGTAGGTCGTGGCCGACACCCACGTTGGGCTTCCGCTTGAAGGTTGCCGAGTACATGTCGTGTAAACGACGGTAAGAGGTGAGAGCGTGTATGAAGAAGTACAACCCTGCAGGGTTATCATGATCTATTCGAATAGCCGCGTCCGCGGTAAAGGACTACTTGGTTGCCTATACAGTTCATAGACAAGTAAATGGAAACTACTAAAAGCCTCAAGATAAGTGTGAGTGCCGAGGATGGCTCTTCCGTAGGGAGACGGAGGTGGATCCTCGGTAGTGTATTGAAGTGGTGAGTAATGGACTCGTGTGCGCAAAACCATTTCAAATTGGAGTCTCATAGGTTAGCCTAGCCAAGAGTCAAAGCTGGCTTGCTGCAATAACCCCACCAACCCTTCTTGATAATATGCATGTATGTAGGTTCTGATGTAAGTCTTGCTGAGTACCTTTGTACTCATGTTGCTATAATTTACTTTTACAGAAGACGCTGCAACCCCTTCTGATGGGTTCTACATAGACGTTGACATCAACGAGTAGGCTAAAGGCCCAGGTGGTGATCCTGAGCTTGAGAAGGACCACGTAGTATAACTAGGCTTTCCAAGCCTCTTTTATCTTTCTAGTTGTCTGTACTCAGACAAGTTACTTCCGCTGCTGGTTTGTATGACTGTATGACTTGAATGCTGGGTCGTGTGACCCGTACCTTTGTGTATGTTATGTATGGCTCTCTGGGCCTTAAATAAAGTACTTGTGTCGTAGAGTCATGTTGTGATGCTTCGTTGTATTTGCACATATCGAGCATATTGTGTGTATGTTTGAAATGCTTGGTATGTGTGGGATCTGACTATCTAGTTGTTTATCTTTAGTAGCCTCTCTTACCGGGAAATATCTCCTAGTGTTACCGCTGAGCCATGGTAGCTTGCTACTGCTCTGGAACACTTAGGCTGGCCGGCATGTGTCCTTCCTCGTTCCGGTGTCTGTCCCTTCGGGGAAATGTCACGCATTGAGTACCAGAGTCCTGTTATCCCGCTACAGCCCGGTTTACCGGAGTCCTGCTAGCCCAGTGCTACAGCCCGGACCCACTTGCTGTTGATCGACACGTTCGAGGCTGGGTCATGAATGCCTGTCCTTGTAAGTCTGTGCCACTTTGGGTTTACGACTAGTCATGTCAGCCCGGGCTCCTTATCATATGGATGCTAGCGACACTATCATATACGTGAGCCAAAAGGCGCAAACGGTCCCGGGCAAAGGTAAGGCGACACCCGTGGGGATACCGTGCATGAGGCCGCAAAGTGATATGAGGTGCTACAGGCTAGGTCGATGTGACATCGAGTCGGGGTCCTGACATATGGGGGCGGTGAGGCCTCCGCTGTAGCACAGCCGGCCACGGGAGGCAGGAGCAGGCGACACGACCGGCGCTGCTTTGGGCGGCTGGAGCAAGAAGACCAGAGGTTGAAGAAGCACTATGGCTGTTGGATCGACATCATACGGTCATTGGAGTATTGACTAAGTTGACAAAGCCCTCCGTCCCCATCAACTTAGTAGGCCCACAAGTCAGCCCAACAATATGGTGGGTCCCAGCTAGTAGGGGGTATTCATTTTTTGGGCGTAATAAGGAGGCACTTCCTTGCGTGCGAAGGTATAGCTGGTGGGTCCAACCTATCAACGGGGGGAATGTTTTTTTGTGAAATACAAAGGACCTTCCTGTGGGACCTAGCTGTCAGGTGGAGGAATCATTATTTTGCGCGTAATAAGCAGGCATTTCCTTGCGTGCGGCTGTGGACCCAGCTGTCAGCCTCTCCATGTACAGTCCACTTCTGATGGATGTCGTTCATTGACCACGTTGACCAGGCTGCGCCGAGAGCACCAGGGCGGTGGACGACGGCGAGGCCTAGGAAGGGAACGACACGGAGCCAGGGAATACTCGACAGTTGTTTCCCACACGGAGGAGTACGAGGGTTTACTAGTTCGTCTGCCATCGCTGAAGAATAAGAGCATGTGTGGGTGAGTAGAGGGATGGCTAGGCCAGCGATGGGAGTATGGTGGGGCCGTGAGGCCTGCGCGGCAGCATAGCCGGCCGCGGGAGGAGGGAGCAGGCAGTCCCGCCGGCGCTTGTTTTAGCGGCTGGAGCATGAAGAGTAGAGATTGAAGAAGCACGACAGCCGTTGGATGGACATCCAACAGTCACTGCCCTCGTGTGTTGACTAAGTTGACAGGGCGTTGCGTGTGCGTCAACCTTTTTTATGAAAGCATACGCGTCAACCTGTAGTAGGCGCACAAGTCAGCCTCAAATCTGTGGAAAACAGCATAAAACCCATTTGCTAATTCTTAAGAATTTTTTTGGAGCCCATCTTCTTTTTATTAGCATTACACCCCATATTGTGGCCACGGTTAAAAAGTATACGAAATTTTGCATATTTCGGGGCAGTCAACTGTTTTTAATCCAGAAATATTGTTTCACATTCAAACTATTTTGAAAAATAATTTATATAAATATAAAATACAAATAATTGTCCACGCATAAAAATCAATGGAATTTAAGATCTTGTAATGGAAAAAAATTAAAACTAATTCCTGGTTTGATGTGTTTTAAAAATGTACAGCCCATTTCTGGGCAAACCGAATGAAACTCTCCTCGTCTTGAAAGATTTCCAGCCCAGCAGGGCCGATAAAGGAAGTAGGCCTTGTATGGGTATTTCTTTAAAAAATAGAAATGGGCTAGCCATTTTCAGCAAGAAAAAAACAGAACTGGGCTCATGATGTGGTAAACATAAATAAAGCCCTGGCTAGACGGGCCATAGCCCCCGCACAGCCCCGTTGTTACCCTGATCCGTCGCTAAAACTAGTATAAATAACAACTGCTTGTTCCTCAAAAACACATTGCGCGATTTGCTGGGTCCCTGGTGTCAGCCGCTCGTAGTGTAATTCACTCGTTTATTGACTACGTTGACAATGGCGTGAGCCCCAGATATCCAACCATTAGGAGGAACCATATTTTTGGGCTTGTACTATAGAGGCACTTGCTTGCGTACTGCCATGACGCTGGTGGGTCCCTATTGTCATCCTCTCCACGTATAGTCATCTCCTTGTTCCTCTCGGTTGTTGACGATGTTGACAATGCAAGAGGGCGGCGCACCGCACACGGCGAGCGAACCAAGGACGCAAGGCGGAGGACCACGGCGAGGCCTTGGACGGAACGAACAGGGGCCGTTGAAGATGCGCCGGTCCAGTCGCAGGCAGAGGGGAGTACGAGGGTTAACTGGTTTGGGCGCGGGTGCATCTTGGGGCTGACGTCGCTGGAGAATAACAGGACGTGTGGGGGAATAGAGGGAGGGACTGACCGACGTTGGAGGGTACGTACGGTAGGGCGGCGGAGGCGCAGCCAGCCATGGGAGGCGGGAGTAGGCGGAGCCGATGGGGTGGTTTGGTTTGGGCGGCTGGAGGAAGAAGAAGACAAGAGATAGAAGATACACGGCAGATGTTGGATGTCAACGGCTGGTAGGGATAATCGTTTGTTGACTGGCTAGTAAGTCGACACCACCTTGGATAGGCTATTTCCTCACGGGTCCCAAATGTCAGAATCCAAATCTATCACGGTCATGCAGCCTTTCCTATGAAAATTTACAGCCCATTTGCTGTGCTAGTTCGTAATAAGTTTGTGGGTGCTGGAGGGGGCTAATCACTTGGCTTCTGTAATGCACAGTGAGCTCAAGCACCCGGCAAGAGTGATGTTATTTCCCTTCGTTGGGATTTGTTACAATATTGCACTCCAAATTAAACGAATGGCAAGCCATTTGCCTTGTTTCAAAGAAAATATGACAGTCACAGCCGAGTTGAAAAGGGCAGGAACATCTAACTCCAGCTTATAAACTATACAAAAGCACGAGGGTTAATTGTTCATCAGGTTTACAAAAAAACCAGATTGAAAAGGGCAACAACATCTAACTCCAGCACTGTTTTCGGCAGTCACAGTCAAATGGATCCGCCAGGTCCATAGAATGAACATCCTGGGTCGTAAAATTTACTGGACTATGACCACAATATGTTGTAAATAGAAGCCCGACACGTTCAGAAGCTCTTTTGCCCACCTGGAACTCCTTTTTTTGCTCTTCGACATACCCATCCGTCAAAACCATGCTGCTGATAAACATAAGCCTGATGGACAATAGTAACCTCGCATTCAGCAGGAAGAATGTGACAAATCTTGTGTTTTCACGGTTGGCTACATATCGTTCTAGCGTTATTGTCTTCAATCGAATCTCATGAGAAGTGAGAAAATCCCGATGCTTGCGAATCCGCTAATTGGTTATAACTTTCTTACCCCGTCCTCTTGCCTAAATAGACATGAAGATTGAAAACAGTTAAGGTCTAAAAGAAGAGTGTCGAAAGAGCAATAGCTGAATGCGGCCTTCCAATGTGCATGGAAAGCATTGCAGCAAGCCAATAATCTTGTTCAGATCAAAACTATTCATTTGGATATATAAGATCTTGACAGAATCCAGCACCATTGATAGGCCATCCATGGAGAAACTCTTCATTGAGCGTAGAACATAATATTAGTACAAAATGTGTACTCCAAGATGATATATAAATTATGCGCAGAAATTTAAAATGCAGCTTATGGTTACAAGTGTAGATGATAATATAAACTACCTAAAGAATTGTGGAGCCAAACACCATATTGAAATGAGCACAGAGATCATGTATTACACCCAAGGTCTCCAGTTTAGGCGCAGAGAGGACGATTATTTGCAATGGTGAATAACTAGAATCAAAGACCAATCTTTAAAGTAAAGGGGCATCTTGGATGATGAGCTTCCTTCCGTCAAAAGAAATTCCAATTCTTCCAAGGTTAGGCTACTTTATTTGCAACTAGAGTGGATGATGCTGTGCAATGAGGCCTCCGATATACGAACCCGCACAAGTGAAAGTTTCTTGAGAAATGGGAGTCGAAGGTTTAGTACCAGATTGTCTGGTAGGTAGCACAGCACAAAGGTGGCGGTGTGGAGAGAGGACGAAAACCGTGATATGGACATCGGTGCTGAGGGCACAAGTTCATGTATTATGTATGTGGTATGTGATTTCCAGGGGAATAGTAGAACTCAAGCAGCTGTAGTTCTGTGAATTCAGGGGATTTCAGCCAGGCGTCCACCGTGCAGGGCATGGTATGCTTGCTCAGGTAGCATGACGGGATGCAGAGGCTTTGAACGGAGCCCTGGTGGGAGGAGATGATGGCTCTGGGGATTTCAAAATCATTGAAGAGAGATAGCTGACGACAGTCGAGGTTAGGGGGCACGGCGCGCCATAGAGGGCGCCACCGAATTGAGAGGACTTGGGTGCGGCAGCAATTCTTGGTGGAGAGAAGCGAGATGATCTCCCCAAGGACGGCGTCCGGGAGATCGCTGATGCGGTCCACCCTAGATTCTACGGGTTCCTGGGATCCGGTGGGGGCGGGGTCACCGCTTCTCCCCGTGCTGCCGGGTGCGGGATCTACAACAGGTGTTGCCGCTGGCGGGAGCCTTATCTTCTTGGCGCTGGGGTCAGCCGACTCCATTTTTCACGAGGGCGTCATGTCGCGCTCACGGATTTGAGCAGAGTAACGAATGACGAGCTTAGTTGTAGTGCGAGCGAAGAAGAAGGGGAGCTAGGAGTTTTCTGTAGGAGTGAGGAAGAAGGGGAGCTGGGGTTTTCTATAGGAGTGAGGTGAGGAATTTGGGGGTACGAGTGGAGCGAGCTGACGTGAGGTGGGTGGGAGCGAGGAGGAAGTAGAGCACCCAGGTTTTTTTGGGGGGCGGTGTGCTGGGTGTGGGTAGCGCCTCTCATTCAGTAAATATATGGGCTTTTGAATTGATTTTACTATTTACTAGTGTGGATGGGCTATTTTGTCTTGGGCCTAGAGAAACAATTACTACTAGTACAGTGGAGACACTCTACATCTACCCAGAAAAACAATTACTACTAGTACAGTGGAGACACTCTACCGCTTTTGACTCCTCCTAGGTCACTGAAACGTCTCCCTCTACTAAATGCCGTTATACTTTTGTTCGCCGACATGCGGGCCATGCAGCCCGCGGGCCCAAGTGCCATCCACCAAATTAGAAGGCAGTATGCAGGCGGAGAGTCACCCCGGTCGTAGCACGGCAGTAACGAGCCGTCGTATCACAAAACCCCATCTCCCCACAGTCTAAGTTTGACGGACGAAGCAACCATCATTTCACTCTTCGCCGAATCCCCTTCTCCCTCACCGTCTTCAAGAAAGGCAACACTCACATCTGCCACTGTTCTTTTCTCCGAACGAAGGAAAGGTAAGCGGATCCGTGATGTTGGTATATTTCGTTCAGAGAAAAAAAAGAACTTTTGCAAAGCAGTAACCGATCCTCACTCTCTTTTTTGTTTCTTTGTCATTGCGATTGTGTTTTCCTTTCAGTGGTCTCCTAGTATTCGTCAGTTTCATGATGGACCAAGGAGAACCAGGCAAAGATCTGCTGATATTGGAGCAGATGTAGGAAGCTGATCCCCACGAGACAGAGAGCTCCAAGAAGATGGAGGCAACCATCGAGGCGACCCCAGATATGCTCACGGCCACTACTCAGATGGTCAATGCCATGTTTGAGGTTACAGCCCTCATAGCACTACAGGAGCAGTTTTCCCCCTTCGAGGATG